>NC_133509.1:109290000-109915000 GCF_049354715.1 Callithrix jacchus
GTATATGAGATTAAAATTGATCCTTTTTTTTAAAAAGACTGTTGTACAGTAACAAATAATCATTTTTAT
Organism: Callithrix jacchus; assembly: GCF_049354715.1. Lineage (NCBI taxonomy): Eukaryota > Metazoa > Chordata > Mammalia > Primates > Cebidae > Callithrix > Callithrix jacchus. Next base: position 109,290,070 of record NC_133509.1, read on the forward strand.
GAAAGGTGACATTTCCAGAACAAAAAACCCTGCTTCTTTCTTTCCTTTCTTTTTTTTTCTCACTCTGTTGCCTAGACTGGAGTGCAGTGGTGCGATCTCGGCTCACTGCCTCCTCTACCTCCTGGAAGCATCTGAAGAAAATCTAACTTCATTGATATGTAGATGGAAAAAGGAGTATTTTGATCACTTTTTCAGTGGATTTTTTTGATACTACACCAAACCTTGACAAGTAGTAGTTTCTCAAAGCTTAGTTATAATGTGGAATTTAAAACTGTATCCATGAACTTTTTGTACCTTGTTATATTAAAATCCATGGGTCTCTCTCTTTTTTTTTTTTTTTTTGAGACAGAGTCTTGCTCTGTCAACCAGGCTGGAGTGTAGTGGTGCCATCTCGGCTCACTGCAACCTCCACCTCCCAGGTTCAAACAATTCTGCTGCCTCAGCCTCCCGAGTAGCTGGGATTACAGGCACGTTCTACCACACCCAGCTAATTTTTGTATTTTTAGTAGAGACGGGGTTTCACCATGTTGGCCAGGCTGGTCACGATCTCCTGACCTGGTGATCTGCCCGCCTCAGCCTCCCAAAGTGTTGGGATTATTTTGGTGTAAGCCATCGCACCTGGTCTTTTTATACTTTGAATGATTCTTGCGTGACTTTGTAACAGCACCCATTGGTTATTTGGGATGATTTCTACTCACTGCAGCCTCTGCCTCCCAGGTTCAAGTGATTCTCATGCCTCAGCCTCCTGAGTAGCTGAGATTACAGGTGTGTGTCACCACTCCTGGTTAACTTTTTTTTTTCTGTATTTTTGGTAGTGATGGGGTTTCACCATGTTGGCCAGGCTAGTCTCGAACCTCCTGACCTTAAATGATATCTGCCCGCCTCAACCTCCCAAAGTGTTGGGATTACAGGCAGGCATGAGCCACTGCACCTGGCCTCTATTTTTTTTTTTTTTTGGAGACACAGTCTCATTCCTGTCACCCAGGCTGGAGTGTAGTGGTGGCAGTCATTGCTTACTGTAGCCTCGGATTCGCAGGCTCAGATGATCCTCCTGCCTCAGCCTCCCAAAGTAGCCAGGACTATAGGCACATGCCACCACGCCTGGCCACCACACCTGGCTAATTTTTGTATTTTTAGTAGAGACAGAGTTTTACCATGTTGGCCAGGCTGGTCTCAAACTCTTGACTTTAAGTGATCTGCCTGCCTCAGCCTCCCAAAGTGCTAGGATTACAGGTGTGAGCCACTGTGCCCGGCTTATAAAGCAGATTTTAAAACACCATTCCCATTTGATAGAAAATGAACAGAAGCATAGAGAAGTTAAGTGACTTGCCCAAGGTGACTAAGCTTATGTCAGAGCAAGGATTCAAAGCCAGGCTCCAGAGATCACACTTTTCCTCAGTACTGATCAGTGATGGACCAATCCCATCTATTCTGGGAGAATAGGAGCAGATAGACATTACCTTTTGAGAGAAAGTGCAGGAGTGGGCAGGGCACTGTTGCCAGTCGCCACGTGGGCACTTTGAGCTGACTTCTGCACTCTACCCCTCTATCCTTTGCCCTTGCAGGATGACTTCTCGGAACCAGCTGGTGCAGCGGGTGCTGCAGGAGCTGCAGGAGGCAGTGGAGTGCGAAGGCCTGGAGGGTCTGGTCGGTGCTGCCCTCGAGGCCAAGCAGGTCCTGTCTTCCTTTACTCTCCCCACCTGCCGGGAGGCAGGCTCTGGCCCCCAGGTGCTGGAAGTGGACTCGGTGGCCCTGAGCCTGTATCCGGACGATGCTCCCCGGAACATGTTGCCGCTGGTGTGCAAGGGCGAGGGCAGCCTGCTGTTCGAGGCGGCCAGCATGCTGCTGTGGGGTGACGCGGGCCTCAGCCTGGAGCTGCGCGCCCGCACGGTGGTGGAGATGCTGCTACACAGACACTACTACCTCCAGGGCATGATCGACTCCAAAGTCATGCTGCAGGCGGTGCGCTACTCCCTGTGCTCAGAGGAGTCCCCTGAGATGACCAGCCTGCCCCCCGCCACGCTGGAGGCCATCTTCGATGCTGACGTTAAGGCCTCTTGCTTTCCGAGCAGCTTCTCCAACGTGTGGCACTTGTACGCTCTCGCATCTGTCCTCCAGCGCAACATCTACTCCATCTACCCCATGCGCAACCTCAAGATCCGGCCCTACTTCAACCGCGTCATCCGGCCCCGGCGCTGTGACCACGTGCCCTCCACGCTGCACATCATGTGGGCCGGCCAGCCGCTCACCAGCCACTTCTTCCGCCACCATTACTTTGCCCCGGTGGTAGGGCTGGAAGAGGTGGAGGCGGAAGGTGCTCCTGGCGTGGCCCCAGCTCTTCCAGCCCTGGCTCCTCTGCCATCGCCGGCCAAGACGCTGGAGCTTCTCAACCGTGAACCTGGCCTCAGCTACTCTCACCTCTGTGAGCGCTACAGCGTCACCAAGAGCACCTTCTACCGCTGGCGGCGGCAGTCGCAGGAGCACCGGCAGAAGGTGGCTGCCCGCTTCTCCGCCAAGCACTTCCTACAGGACAGCTTCCACCGCGGGGGCGTTGTGCCGCTCCAGCAGTTCCTCCAGCGGTTCCCTGAGATCTCCCGCTCCACTTACTATGCCTGGAAGCATGAGCTGCTGGGCTCTGGCACCTGCCCGGCCCTGCCCCCCAGGGAGGTGCTGGCCGTGGAGGAGCTAGAGAAGCCTGAGGAGCAGGTGGCCGAGGAGCTGGAATGCTCCGCACTGGCAGTGTCCAGCCCTGGAGTGGTCTTAATGCAGCGGGCCAGGTTATACCTGGAGCATTGCATTTCCCTGAACACACTGGTGCCCTATCGCTGCTTCAAACGCAGGTTCCCCGGCATCTCACGGTCCACCTATTACAACTGGCGGCGAAAGGCCCTCCGGAGGAATCCCAGCTTCAAGCCAGCACCAGCTCTCTCAGCTGCTGGGACTCCCGAGCCAGCATCTGTAGGGGATGGGGCTATAATCCCTTGGAAGGGGGAGGCAGAAGTGCGGGCAGGAAAAGCCATGGGTGAGGAGCCTCCCACTCCCAGGGAGCTCCTGCCACTAAGGATGCCCCTGTCCCGTTGGCAGAGGCGTCTGCGCAGGGCTGCCCGCAGGCAGGTGCTGAGTGGGCATCTCCCCTTCTGCCGCTTCCGCCTCCGCTACCCTAGCCTGTCACCTTCTGCCTTTTGGGTCTGGAAGAGTCTTGCCCGGGGTTGGCCCAGAGGCCTGTCCAAACTCCAGGTGCCAGCTCCCACCTTGGGCGAAGGAGGGCAGGAAGCTGAGGAGAAGCAGGAGAAAGAGGCTGGCAGGGATGTGACAGCTGTGATGGCCCCACCCATGGGGGCTGCTTCCGAAGATGCAGAGGGAGGGCCTTCCAGAGAGGGGGCCCCACAAGAGGGGGCCTTAGCCCAGGGCCAGCCCCACAGTGGGCCCCTGTCGAGCCAAGCTGTGGTGGCAGCAGCGGGTGGCAGGGATGGCCGGATGCTGGTGATGGACATGATTGCCACCACGAAGTTCAAAGCCCAGGCCAAGCTGTTCTTGCAGAAGCGCTTCCAGTCCAAGAGCTTCCCCTCCTACAAGGAGTTCAGCGCACTCTTCCCCTTCACTGCCCGCTCCACCTACTATATGTGGAAGCGAGCACTCTATGACGGCCTTACCCTGGTGGATGGCTGATGGGGAGGTACAAAAAGGGCTAGGGGGAAGGGGGACCAGTTTGGAGGGGGTCAGGGACCTGACCTGACTCCAGGTTTGACCAGGATGTCCTTTGCTCCGGGTCCCACAGTATCTACTCTGAGTCCAAGGGCATATGTGTATTATTTTCTGGCTCCAGGACAGAGAGAGAGCCAGAAATCAGCCATCTGGTCTCCGGTAGAAAGCTGTGGGACCAGAGATGTTCTCTTTGGTTGTTTGCTGGTCTTATTTTTATTGTTATGATTTAGTTTTTGGTTTCATTTGAATGGGTTGGCTGGCCCCCTTGCTGGAGTTGGAAGCTGTATCATGTCAGGGGGTTCAGACGGGGGTTGGTTAGCTAGAGCTGCTTTCAGCTTTACCTGGGGACAAAAGGAGCATTATAGCATGGTCATTGGTCCCACTGGGTGGAAAGTGTATTTTCAGTTTCTTTTGGGGCTTGGCATCCTCTTTACTCAGATGTTTCCCAAAGGAACATTAAACTCAAATATGGGGTCAGATGTGGTGGCTTATGCCTGTAATCCTAGCACTTTGGGAGGCCAGGGCAGGAGGCTCACTGGAGGCCCAGGAGTTTGAGATCAGCCTGGGCAATGTATTGAGACCCTATCTCTTAAAAAAAAAAAAAGAAAATTAAATGTGGAGCTGATCAGCAGCTTGTGCCAGGCATCTCCAAGGGAGAAGGTGCCAGGTTCAGCATGAGCAGCAGCAGGGATGTATAGGAAGAACCATGGCTGGCCTCTAAGGGATGGTGCTGAGGCACTGGAGATCACCGAGGGGCTGTCTGTCCACTGCAAGGAGTGTGGTACCGGGTGGGGCAAAGCTGGGAGGAGATGCAGGCTCTGTTTGGGGGATATGGATGGCCCAGAGTCTCTGCTTGTGGGTGCTTGATCCACCTCTGGGACCCTGCGGTCCTCTGCCAGCCTGGCTGTCTGTTGGGGATTCCACCTTCTGCTGAGCCTCTCCTTGGAGCCCGAGCCCCATCTTCAATGAGGGATCACAAAGCAGCCAGGCAGGTGGGACACTAAATTTGCTTCGTTCAAGAGTAAAGTTGGAAAACCAAAGAAATAAAGTGATGTGGTGCCCACAGTGCTTGGTGTCTGGTATTTGTTTTGCCAGGATGTGATGGCCCATTCCCATGCTCCTCTTTGACTTAAGGGGACAAGAGTGACCTCTCCCTTGATGGGACACACTCCGGTCTAGGGTTAGGGGATGAAGAGAGTTATTCTGGGGACTGAATTGGATGTAGAAGTGACCTTGGGTGCTTTTCCAGCTGAGGAGTGGGGCTCTGGCTACCTGGAGAAGCCCTCCCTCCCATGGGAGAAACTTGGCATGTGAGATACCTGTTGGGGAAGGGGCTACTTTCTTCACAGGTTGGCTTGACAGGGGCCCACTGTGGGGCTGGCTCTGGGCCATGGAGGCCAGGTGAGCACCTGGAGTCAAGTCTGTGCCAGGGATTTTTTTTTTTTTTTTTTTTTAGACAAAGTTTCACTCTTGTTGCCCAGGCTGGAGCACAGTGGTGCAATCTCAGCTAACCTCAATTTCCGCCTCACAGGTTCAAGCGATTCTCCTGCCTTGGCCTCCCAAGTAGCTGGGATTAATTTTGTATTTTTAGTAGAGATGGGGTTTCACCATGTTGGTCGGTATGGTCTTGAACTCCCGACCTCAGGTGATCCACCCACCTCAGCCTCCCAAAGTGCTGGGATTACAGGTGTGACCACCATGCCTGGCCTGTGCCAGGGATTCTATTCAGCCCTTGCAATGTAGGTAGGCAGGTAGGCCCAGTCACAGATAAGGACAGAGCCTTAGCTGTGTGGCTAATTAGCATGCTGCCTCTGTCTGGTGGAACAAGGGTGAGGGCACCTTGCTGTAATGGGAGCACAGGGGCTCGGCCCTATACTATTAATTCTCGTAGTGTTTACTCCATCGGATGTTTCTCTTGTTTATTTGCTTATTTGATTATTGCCCATCTCCCCCAGCAGAACGTAAGCACCTTGAAAATCGGGGCTTTTCCCTGACTTGCTCACACCACTATGTTCCCAGCAGGTAGATTTGTTCCTAGCATTATGGGTTCTAAAATGTGTGAAATGAAGGAATGAGTGAAATGGGGTCTCTATCCCTTTCCTGCTGCTCTCCTTTGGGATTTGGTTTTATTGAACCTAATCCCACTTCCTATGTATTTCTCATGGACCATTTTTCTGCATCCTCACCACTATATCAGCATCTGTTCTTCATCTTTGATACTGGAACAGTTTTATTTTTAAGTTTTTGAGATGGAGTCTTACACTGTTGCCTAGGCTGAAGTGCAGTGTGGCATGATCATGGCTCACTGCAACCTCCACCTCCCAGGTTCAAGTGATTCTCCAGCCTCCGCCTCCCACGTAGCTGGGATTACAGGTGCCTGCCGCAATGCCCGGCTAATATTTTGTATTTTTAGTAGAGATGGGGTTTCACTATGTTGGTCAGGCTGGTCTTGAATGCCTGACCTTGTGATCCACCCACCTCGGCCTCCCAAAGTGCTGAAATTACAGGCATGAGCCACTGTGCCTGGTCGCTGAAACCGTTTTCAAACTGACTGCCTCCACTTAGACTATCCTAGTTCTTTCTGATAGAGGCCAGGATGATCCTACTGAAAGTCTGACTCACTGCTGGTTTTCCCATTGCCCTCGGCACAAAATCCTACCTCTGTATTGAGGCCCACCTGATTCTGGCCCCCTACTTTCCTCTCTGGCTTATTTCTCCCCACCAACCCCTCATTCAGACTGATCTTTTCCCTTGCATGCCTTCTCCCTTCCATCAGTGGCATCGTTGAGGCTCTGGACTGAGCCCTTGGGTCTTAAGCCCGGCAACCAATGTAACAATTTAACATTTGGTGGAGGGGTTAGACCTGGCATGTTCCCATCTGGCCTGCAGTAGCCACGTATAGCCAGCAGATGGCAATGGGGTGCAGCAACAGACAAAAGCCTCTGCGTGGGTTCCCAACAGGCAGGTGGCTCTATCTGATTTCCCAACCCCCTGCGTACCTGCCTTACTGCTTTGGCCATCAGAGGGTGGCAGCAACTTCCTGAGAACTACCCCTGTTGGGGTTTTGGATTCTCCTGTTTCCTCTTGCCTGCACTCAAACCAGAGCAAATCCTCTGATGCCTGGAGCAGTATCTCACAGTGGGGTCTAAAAACCACCTGGATTGCAGTCTCTGTGGGAGCCTATTAGGAGTGTGGATTGCAGGGCCACATTCACACCTGCTGATTCCAACCTTAGACATTGGAGAGGCAGTATATGCACATGGATGAGTCACACAACCTTGCTGTGGCTCACTTTTTCCATCTGTAAGATGGGATTACAGTAATGGCTATAAAATAATACCCTGCACATAGTGTTAGAATGCCTGGGAGTCTGACTTCTGTTTTCCAGGAGGGAGTCAGTACCCAAGGATACTCTTGCTCAAAGTTACCCTCCAGGTTAAAGACACTCCTGTCCCAGGACTGAAAGGTGTTTTTGTAGAGGCTAGCACTGAGCCTTGAACTCACAGGCAGAAATTTTAGCTTCTGTTAAAAGAAAGATAAAAAATGACATATCAATACTTACTGATTTGAAAAGGTTTCACAAGTATGGATAAATTATTCTTGTGTAGAAAAGCTGTTTCCTTTCTATTCTCTTTTGAAAGGCAAGGATTCCCAAATAGTGACTGTATTTGCTAAGAATACTTCATGCTGATTTTTGAAATCAACATCTCTTGAACTTATTTGTATTTTTCTTCACCATTTTCTGTCTTTGATGCAGTGTAGAAATTCCAGTGAAATGAATGATGTGTGAATAAAGGAAGAAAACAATGTGAGGTTAACTTTGCATCTTTCAACATTCTGTGCAGCCGTCATCTAACAGCTGCTTCTAACAATCTTTTTTTTTTTTTTTTTGACAAGAAGTTTCGCTTTTGTTGCCCAGGCTGGAGTGCAGTGGCATGATCTTGGCTCACTGCAACCTCTTACTTCTGGGTTCAAGTGATTCTCCTGCCTCAGCCTCCTGAGTAGCTGGGATTACAGGTGTGCACCATCACACCTGGCCAATTTTGTATTTTTAGTAGAGTCAGGGTTTTACCTTGTTGGTCAGGCTGGTCTCAAACTCCTGACCTCGGGTGATCCACCTGCCTTGGCCTCCCAAAGTGCTGGGATTACAGGTGTGAGCCACCGTACCCAGCCTGCTAACAATCTTTTTATTTATTTATGTATTTATTTTTTAAAGATGGGGTTTCACCATGATGGCCAGGCTGGTCTTGAACTCCTGACCTCAGGTGATCCACCCACCTCGGCCTCCCAAAGTGCTAAGATTACAGGCATGCGCCACCGCGCCCAGCCAACAATCTTAAATATAAAAGTTTTATCCTCGCTAGTTTCTAAGGATCATGTCTGCGAGTCAGGATTCCCGATCCAGAGACAATGGCCCTGATGGGATGGAGCCCGAAGGCGTCATCGAGAGTAACCGGAATGAGATTGTTGACAGCTTTGATGACATGAACCTCTCGGAGTCCCTTCTCCGTGGCATCTACGCCTATGGTTTTGAGAAGCCTTCTGCCATCCAGCAGCGAGCCATTCTACCTTGTATCAAGGGTTATGACGTGACTGCTCAAGCCCAATCTGGGACTGGGAAAACGGCCACATTTGCCATATCGATTCTGCAGCAGATTGAGTTAGATCTAAAGGCCACCCAGGCCTTGGTCCTAGCACCCACTCGAGAATTGGCTCAGCAGATACAGAAGGTGGTTATGGCACTAGGAGACTACATGGGTGCCTCCTGTCATGCCTGTATTGGGGGCACCAATGTTCGTGCTGAGGTGCAGAAACTGCAGATGGAAGCTCCCCATATCATCGTGGGAACCCCTGGCCGTGTGTTCGATATGCTTAACCGGAGGTACCTGTCTCCCAAATACATCAAAATGTTTGTACTGGACGAAGCTGATGAAATGTTAAGCCGTGGATTCAAGGACCAGATCTATGACATCTTCCAAAAGCTCAACAGCAACACCCAGGTAGTTTTGCCGTCAGCTACAATGCCTTCTGACGTGCTTGAGGTGACCAAGAAGTTCATGAGGGACCCCATTCGGATTCTTGTCAAGAAGGAAGAGTTGACCTTGGAGGGTATCCGCCAATTCTACATCAATGTGGAACGAGAGGAATGGAAGCTGGACACACTGTGTGACTTGTATGAAACCTTGACCATCACCCAGGCAGTCATCTTCATCAACACCCAAAGGAAGGTGGACTGGCTCACTGAGAAGATGCATGCTCGATATTTCACTGTCTTTGCCATGCATGGAGATATGGACCAAAAGGAACGAGATGTGATCATGAGGGAGTTTCATTCTGGCTCTAGCAGAGTTTTGATTACCACAGACCTGCTGGCCAGAGGCATTGATGTGCAGCAGGTTTCTTTAGTCATCAACTATGACCTTCCCACCAACAGGAAAACTATATCCACAGAATCGGTCGAGGTGGACGGTTTGGCCGTAAGGGAGTGGCTATTAACATGGTGAGAGAAGAAGACAAGCGGAATCTTCGAGAAATAGAGACCTTCAACAACACCTCCATTGAGGAAATGCCCCTCAATGTTGCTGACCTCATCTGAGGGGCTGTCCTGCCACCTAACTCCAGCCAGAGTTCAGTCTTGCGGGGAGGCTGAGGAGTAGCAGGAGGGGGGAGGGAAGGGAGCCAAGGGATGGACATCTTGTCATTTTTTTCTTTGAATAAATGTCACTTTTTGAGGCAAAAGAAGGAACCGTGAACATTTTAGACACCCTTTTCTTTGGGGTAGGCTTTTGCCCCAGGCGCCGGCTCTTCTCCCAAAAAACACTAATCTATTTCCCTAACCTAGTAACCTCCAGATCCCAGAGGCTCTCCTCACCTCAGCTGAGCTCCTTTGAAAATGATTCAAGGGACTGTGTCATTCAGCCTCCTTTGCTGGACCAAATCTGGAGGAAGAACCCTGAAAACCTCTCAGCGAGATTGCTCAGGGGATTGTCCCCAGGTAGGGGGAAGCAGGGGAGAGAAAATGGTAGCCATTTTTACATTGTTGTGTATAGTATTTATTGATTCAGGAAACAAACACAAAATTCTGAATAAAATGACTTGGAAACTGCCAAAAAAAAAAAAAAAAGTTTTATCCTCCTAAAAAGTCCAGTGAAACATTGAATAATTAAAAAAAAATTATCTCTACATTTATCCCCTGGAGGAAGAGGTCTCACATTTTGGTGGAGATCAACATAGAGTTGCTCCTCAAATGTTTCTCTGGAGTCCAGCACTCAGGGTCCAGGACATTGCTGTTGGCTTGTGGGTTCCGAGCAGCCACCTCATATCCCATTTGCCACTCCTGGATGTCCCACTATTGCCTCAATCTCACTGCCTGCCAATCTGGGCTCATCCCCCGATTCCCCTCACACACTCTTGTCTGAGTATTTTTCACCCCGGTTTCTGCAGCATCAGGTTCTTAGTTGAACTGGCCAGAAAGCTGAGCATTATCCTAGAATGTTCTCTCTCCCATACCTCTATCCCAGCAGGACCCTAGAAACGTGGGTTTCTGCTGGGCGTGGTGGCTCACACCTGTAATCCCAGCACTTTGGGAGGCCGAGGCGGGTGAATCATCTGAGGTTGGGAGTTCAACACCAGCCTGACCAACATGGAGAAATTTTAGTCTCTACTAAAAATACAAAATTAGCTAGGTGTGGTGGCACATGCCTGTAATTCCAGCTACTTGGGAGGCTGAAGCAGGAGAATCACTTGAACCTGGGAGGTGGAGGATGTGGTGAGCCAAGAGCACTCCAGCCTGGGCAACAAGAGCAAACCCCGTCTTAAAAAAAAAAAAAGAAAACGAAACAGCATGTTTCACGAGGTTGGACACTACTGGGTAATCACAGGGAAGAGAATTCCATTGGTCCAGCCCATTCCTGTCCCATCCTTTCCCCTGAGTACAGCTTTCATCCCAGGCCACACCTGAGGCTCCTGAACAGCCCAAGTTTTGACCAAGGGCTGTGTCGGCCCTGCTCACAAGGGATCTGGCAGATGTAATAGATTCCTATCTAGCAGCCTCTGAGAGGTTGAGCTCTGTGCTGCGAGCTGAGGAGACAGAGCCATTTGTATTCAACTCTTGTCTTCACAAAGGCCTCAGTTTGCAGCAGCTGTGATATGACACAGAGTGATAGAGGCTTCCATATGGAATGGACAAAAAGTGCAGCAGGCTCACTGGAAGCCTGTACTGGCTGATCTGTGTCTGGTACCTCGTGGCTTATTCTCCGAGAATGAGCCAGCTCTTCTCTGAGAAGTGTTGGCAGCCTGGGAGTCTCTGGGAAATGCCTCAATTGCCCCTCTTGTGACCCTAGTCACTGGTTGTAAAAGACTCATTCCATTTTGGTGGCTGTCACAGGAGGATGGGAAGCTAGGGGACAGGGCTTCTGCCACCAGGCAGTGGTCAGGATGGGGCTGCAAGGCTGAGCAGCAAAGCCCCAAGAGTGTGTGCAGGGGAGCCTGCTCCCGTCCCGGGGCTGTCTGTGCACTTTCATTGACCTGACATTTCACCAGAACCTTCTAGTGTGGTTGCTCCTCCCCAACCCCAGCTAGCCACATCCAGGTTACCTGTAGGGTGTCACTAGTAGGTTACTAAGTCTTCCCATTGCTAGTTTATCTTATGGAAGAAGAGGAGGGAAGGTTTTACATGAGAAGCAGCAGAAACTAGGTTTAATGGCATAAAATTTTTTCCATGTGGCTGGGCGCAGTGGCTCATACCTATAATCCCAGCGTTTTGGGAGGCCAAGTGCAGGCGGATCACAAAGTCAGGAGTTCGAGACAACCCTGGCCAATATGGCGAAACCCTGTCTCTACTAAAAATACAAAAATTAGCTGGGCATGGTAGTGGGATCCTGTAGTCCCAGCTGCTCGGGAGGCTGAGGCAGAAAAATCATTTTAACCTGGGAGGTGGAGGTTGCAGTGAGCTGAGATCACGCCACTGTACTACAGCCTGGGTGACAGAGCCAGACTTGGGTGTCAAAAAAAAAAAAAAAAAATTCCATGAAAAATGATTTTGAAAGTAGCATGAAATCCACTTAACTGGTTCTCTTTGCCAGGCAGAGAGAGCTGGGGGGACAGAGATAGGAGGGCTGCCAGGAGGAGACTGGGCAAGCCGCTGCTCATGTATCACCCTCTGCCTGTGGAGACCATTGGGTTGGCAGAAGGCAGGAAGGCCACAGGGGGTCGTCACCACTGCCTCACCCTGCTCCAGACTGCAGCTCCCAGGGCCGGGAGGAGAAGTGCAGGATGTGGGGGTCAGGGAGGTATTTGGGGAGCATCCAGGCTTCTTAGCTTTAGGTTCCCTTTCCTTCACCTGCCTCCCCACCCCTCACAGCCCATCCTGGCTCAGAGGGGTGCCTCTGAAGTGTTGCATCTTACAGGTGTTGAAAGTCAAGGTCAGTTTTTAGGCTCCTTAACTGGGCAGAGTTATCTATTGTCACGTAAATTAGAATTGGGAGGCTGGGCTGGGCATGGTGGCTCATGCCTGTAATCCCAGCACATTGGGAGGCTGAGGTGGGCAGATCACCTAAGGTCAGGAGTTTGAGACCAGCGTGGCCAACATGACAAAACCCCGTCTCTACTAAAAATACAAAAATTAGTTGGGTGTGGTGGCGGGTGCCTGAAATCCCAGTTACTTGGGAGGCTGAGGCAGGAGAATCGCTTGAACCTTGGGAGGCGGAGGTTGCAGTGAGCCGAGATTGCACCACTGCACTCCAGCCTGGACAATAGCGTGAGACTCCATCTCAGAAAAAAAAAACTGGGGCACAGTGGCTCATGCTTGTAATCTTAGTGCTGAGGCAGGCAGAAGATCACTTAGTGCTGAGGCTGAGGCAGGAAGATCACGTGAGGCTGGGAGTTCAAGGCTGCAGTGAGCTATGATTGAGCCGCTGCACTCTAGCCTGTGTTACAGAGTGAGATCTTGTGTCTAAAAATAAGAAAAAAAAGAAAAAGGCCAGGCGCAGTGGCTCACACCTGTAATCCCAGCACTTTGGGAGGCCGAGGCAAGTGGATCACGAAATCAGGAGTTCAAGACCAGCCTGGCCAATATGGTTAAACGCTGTCTCTACTAGAAATACAAAAATTAGCTGAGGTGGCCTGCACCTGTAATCCCAGCTACTCGGGAGGCTGAGGCAGAAGAACCGCTTGAACCTGGGAGACAGAGGGTGCAGCGAGCAGAGATCACGCCACTTCATTCCAGCCTGGGCCACAGAGCAAGACTCTATATCAAACAAAAACAAAAACAAAAAAGAAAACAACAAAAAAAGCAAAAGCAAAAAAGAGTTGGGGCACAACAAGGGGGCATAACTGGGTTGCATGGCAGTGTCCAGTACAGGGGCCGATGGCTGCTGGGTCCACTGATCCTCAGAGCTCATCTTCGTGGAGACGGAAAGAGCCAGGTATCTTTGACATGTTTGTTTAAATAGAGACAGACAGAAAGAGCTAGGGGGACAGAGATAGGAGAGCAGCCTCCCTGTGTTGTCCGGGCTCCTCTCAAACCCCTGGGCCCAAACAGTCCTTCCACCTTAGCCTCCCAAAGTGCTGGGATTACAGGCATGAGCCACCACACCTGGCCAAGATATTTCTAAACATCTCTAGAATCTGCCTACTTCTCTCTATTTCCAGCATCACATGTTACACTGCAGTATACTCCCAGCCAATCTTCCCCACATACATTCTAATCTGTTCTTCACATTGCAACCAGGGCGGCACTGTCGAAACATAAATCTAGAGTTTTTTTTTTTTTTTTTTTGAGATGAAGTTTCGCTCTTGTTACCCAGGCTGGAGTGCAATGGCGCAATCTCGGCTCAACACAACCTCCGCCTCCTGGGTTCAGGCAATTCTCCGGCCTCAGCCTCCTGAGTAGCTGGGATTACAGGCACGCGCCACCATGCCCAGCTAATTTTTTGTATTTTTAGTAGAGACGGGGTTTCACCATGTTGACCAGGATGGTCTCGATCTCTTGACCTCGTGATCCACCTGCCTTGGCCTCCCAAAGTGCTGGGATTACAGGCTTGAGCCACCACACCTGGCACATAAATCTAAAGTTACTTCCCTTGCTTCAAATCCTTCAATGCCATTCCTTTTTTCTCAGTAAAATAATGTCAAAATAGTCACTTTGCAATGGGAAAACCTGGCAGATGCCAATGAAACGAAGTGATTGAGGTTAACAATGCCAGTACTAAGATAACTTCTGTGCAATTTGTGCCATAAATTTACAACCTTGATCTAATCCTGAGAAAATGTCGGACAAGCAAAAAGCCGAAGACGTTCTACATCATAACTGACCAGTACTCTTAAAATATGTCAAGGCTGTGAGGCAAACCTGAGGAACTGACATAGAGTGGAGGAGATGAGGGAGACAGAAACTAAATGCAATGTGGACTCTGGATTGGATCCTGTACCAGGAAAAAGACACTGGGGGAAAACCGGTGAAATGTGACTAAGCATGGTAGTTTGGTTAGTAACGTTGTACTGTTATTTTCCTGGTTCTGATTATTTTATGATACTTATTTGAGTTTTAACATGAGGGGAAGTTGTGTAAGGATACATGAGCATTCTCTACTGTTTTTGCAACTTTTCTATAGGTTTAAATGTTTTCAAAATGATTTTATTTTATTATTTTATTTATTTATTTTTTGAGATGGAGTCTTGCTCTGTTTTCCAGACTGGAGTGAAGTGATGTGATCTCAGTCTCCCAGGTTCCAGTGACTCTCCTGCCTCAGCCTCCCGAGCAGCTGGGATTACAGGTGTGTGCCACCATGCTCAGCTAATGTTTTTGTATTTTTAGTAGAGATGGTTTTACCATGTTGGCCAGGCTGGTCTCAAACTCCTGACCTCGGTGATCCGCCTGCCTCAGCCTCCCAAAGTGCTGAGATTACAGGTGTGAGCCACTGTGCCTGGCCTTTTTTTTTTTTTTGTATTGTCTGTAGAGATGAGGTTTCACCATATTGACCAGGCTGGTCTCTAATTGTTGACCTCAAGTGATCCACCTGCCTCCCAAAGTGCTGGGATTACAGGCATGAGCCACTGCACCTGGCCTTATTTCAAAATAAAAAGGTTAAAAAGATAATCCTTGACATGGCCTTGAAGATGGTATTTTCTAGCCCCTGCCTGCCTCTCTGCCCCACAGTCTCCAATCACTCCCCCTGTTCTGGAGCTGTACTACCCTTCCTTACAGTCTGGCCTCTCAGAGTGAACCCTCAGAGGTCAACAAAGCACCCATTCTAGGAAGCCTTCCCTCCCTCCCTCCCTCCCTTCCTTCCTTCCTCCCTTCCTTCCTTCCTTCCTTCCCTCCTTCCTTCCCTCCTTCCTTCTGGGACTCCCTCCCTCCCTTCCTTCCTCCCTTTCTTCCTTTCTTCATGGGTCAAGCCTCGTCATTACAGGTTCTCATAGTTCTCCGTCAGAACCCTCCATGAAGTTATCATCAACACTGTAAGACAGTGGTTCTTAGCCTTGGCTGAATATTAGAATCACCTGCAGAATGTTAAAAACTTCTGGTGCCAGCCAGGCACTTTGGGAGGCCAAGGTAGGCGGATCATGAAGTAAGGAGTTCGAGAACAGCTTGGCCAACATAGTGAAACTCTATCTCTACTAAAAATACAAAAAATTAGCCAGGCATGGTGGCAGGCGCCAGTAATCCCAGCTACTTGGGAGGCTGAGGCAGTAGAATCACCTGAACCTGGGAGGCAGAGGTTGCAGTGAGCCGAGATTGTGCTATTGCACTCTAGCCTGGGCAACAGAGCGAGACTTTGTCTCAAAAACAAAATAGAATAAAACAAAAACTTCTGGTGCCTCAGATGGGAGGGTGAATTGGTACACTCACGTTGGAAAATTGTCTGGCAATATCTATTAAAGATATTTTAGCAGATGAACATATACATCCCCTATGACCTTAGAATCTATTCCTAAATACAGTTATCTGACATGTAATGTTTCTATCAATGATAGCTCATTTACACAACAGTGACCCCATAACATTATAATTGAGCTGAAACATTCCTATCTTTTGGTGATGTGGCAGCGGTCTTAAAGTCATTGTAGGTCATGTGCAGTGGCTCATGCCTGTAATCCCAGCACTCTGGGAGGCCGAGATGGGTGGATCACCTGAGGCCAGGAGTTCCAGACCAGACTGACCAACATGGTGAAAGCCCATCTCTACTAAAAATACAAAAAAAAAAAAAAAATTAGCTGGGCATGGTGGCGGGTGCCTGTAATCCCAGGTACTTGGGAGACTGAGGCAGGCGGATCACGAGGTCAGGAGTTTGAGACTAGCCTGGCCAACACAGTGTAACCCCATCTCTACTAAAAATACAAAAAAAAAATTAGCCAGGCATGGTGGTGGATGTCTGTAATTCCAGCAACTTGGGAGGCTGAGGCAGGAGAATTGCTTGAATCCAGGAGGTGGTGGTTGCCGTGAGCCAAGATCATGCCACTGCACTCCAGCCTGGGCAACAGAGCGAGACTCCACATTAAAAAAAAAAAAAAAAGAAAGAAAGAAAATGATGGTAACAACCCCAGAGAGGCTGCTGTGAGGATTAAATGGAAACACTGCTTGTGAAATTCTTAGCACAGGTCTAATAATAAAATGCTCAGTAAACAGTGCTGCTATTCAGTTATTCTCTTCCCTACTCACCATCTTTCTACAGAGATTTAAAGAATTCATCCATCTGTCCCATCAATTAATTCATTCACTCAATGACTTGTTAAATAATTTGTTATTTCAGCTGGGCATGGTGGCTCACACCTGTAATCCCAGCACTTTGGGAAGCTGAGGCAGGTGGCTCATGAGGTCAGCAGATCAAGACCGTCCTGGCCAACATGGTGAAACCCCATCTCTACTAAAAATATAACAATTAGCCAGCATGGCAATGTGCACCTGTAGTCCCAGCTACTTGGGAGGCTGAGGCAGGAGAACTGCTTGAACCCAGGAGGCGGAGGCTACAGCGAGGTGAGATTGTGCCACTGCACTCCAGCCTGGGCAACAGAGCAAGGCTCCATCTCATTCATTCAACAGATATTTGAGCTCTTACTATGTGTGATGTTCCAGGCTAGCCTCAGGAATACAATGATGTCTACAGACTGAACTCTAGACTTTAGAGTGTGAGGGCTGAAGCTCAAAAGGCTTCTCATTGGCTGGGTGTGGTGGCTTACACCTGTAATCCCAGCACTTTGGGAGGCTGAGATGGGTGGATCGCCTGAGGTCAGGAGTTCAAGACCAGCCTGACCAATATGGCGAAACCCCGTGACTACTAAAAATACAAAAATTAGCCAGGTATGGTGGCTTACACCTGTATTTCTAGCTATTCAGAAAGCTGAGGCAGGAGAATTGCTTGAACCCAAGAGGCAGAGGTTGCAGTGAGCCGAGATCCCACCACTGCACTCCAGCCTGGGCAACAGAGTGAGACTCCATCTCAAAAAAAAAAAAAAGGCTTCTCATTTATTCTACAATACAACAAACACCTACTGTATTCACTATACACAAAGGCCTTAAATCCAACTGCTGCTAGTCCTACTTTCATGACATCATCTCTCCCAGCTTCTTTTATTTTCTCTTTTTGAGACAGGTCTTGTTCTGCCACCCAGGCTGGAATGCAGTGGTGCAATCTTAGCTCACTGCAGCCTCAAAATCCTGGGTTCAATTGATCTTCCCGCCTCAACCTCCCAAATAGCTGGGACTACAGGCACATGAGCCACCATGCTCAGTGAACTTTTTTTCTTTTTCTTTTTTTTGAGATGGAGTCTCACTGTCACCCAGGCTGGAATGCAATGGTGCAGTCTTGGCTCACTACAACCTCCGCCTCCTGGGTTCAACCGATTCTCTTGCCTCAGCGTCCCGAGTATCTGGGATTACAGGTGGTCGCCACCATGCCTGGCTAATTTTTGTTTGTTTTTTTTTTTTTTGAGACAGAGTTTCTCTGTTGTTACCCAGACTGGGGTGCAATGGCGCGATCTCGGCTCACTGCAACCTCCGCCTTCTGGGTTCAAGCAATTCTCCTGCCTCAGCCTCCCGAGTAGCTGGCACTATAGGTTCACACCACCATGCCCAGCTAATTTTTGTATTTTTTAGTAGAGACGGGGTTTCACCTTGTTAACCAGGATGGTCTCAATCTCTTGACCTCGTGATCCACCCGCCTCGGCCTCCCAGAGTGCTGGGATTATAGGCGTGAGCCACTGCGCCTGGCCTAATTTTTGTATTTTTAGTAGAGATGGGGTTTCACCATGTTGGCCAGGCTGGTCTTGAACTCCTGACCTTGTGATCTGCCCTCCTCAGCCTTCCAAAGTGCTGGGATCATAGGTGTGAGCCACTGCGCCCAGCAGATATTTTTTTTTCTTGTTTTTTATAGAGACAATGGCTCACTATTTTTCCCAGGTTGGTCTCGAACTCCTGAGCACAAGTGATCTGCCTGCCTTTGTCTCCCAAAGCGTTGGGATTACAGGTATGAGCCACTGGCCCTGGCCTGATTTTTATTTTTAGATACAGCATCTTACTTGGTCTCCCAGGCTGGAGCACAGTGGTGCAATCAAAACTCCTGGGCTCAAGTGATACTCCTGCCTCAGCCTTCTTCTTATTTTAGAGTATACCCTACATATAACTTGTGTTTACTGCATCTCCTGATTGCACCATTTTCTCTGTGTTTGATTTGATCTTGTACTGTTTTGATTGATGGCCCCTAAACATACAAAATTCATAGCTAATGTTGTCAAGAAGAGGCCACATCGAGTGATTGACCTAGAAGCAAAATTAAAAGTGAATGGCCAGGTTCGGTAGCTCACGCCTGTAATCCCAGCACTTTGGGAGGCCAAGGCGGGCAGATCACAAGGTCAGGTGTTCAAGAGCAGCTTGGCCAACATAGTGAAACCCCATCTCTACTAAAAGTAAAAAAATTGCTGGGCGTGATGGCTCAAGCCTGTAATCCCAACACTTTGGGAGGCCGAGGCGGGTGGATCACAAGGTCAAGAGATCGAGACCTTCTTGGTCAACATGGTGAAACGCCGTCTCTACTAAAAATACAAAAAATTAGCTGGGCATGGTGGCACATGCCTGTAATCCCAGCTACTCAGGAGGCTGAGGCAGGAGAATTGCCTGAACCCAGGAGGCGGAGGTTGTGTTGAGCCGAGATCGCACCATTGCACTCCAGCCTGGGTAACAAGAGCGAAACTCCGTCCCAAAAAAAAAAAAAAGTAAAAAAATTAGCTGGGCGTGATGGCGGGCACCTGTAATCCCAGGTACTCTGGAGGCTGAGGCAGGAGAATGGCTTGAACCTGGAAGGTGGAGGTTGCAGTAAGCTGAGATCGCACTACTGTAACCCAGCCCAGGCAACTGTGCAAGCCTTCACCTCAAAACCAAAAAGCGATTAAGGACTATGAAGGTGGTAAATTAGCGATGGCTATTGCTCGCCAGGCAGGCAGGTCCATCTCACCATAGCTGTGATTTTGAAGAACAAGAACAAAATGAAGAAAACTGTTAAAGGATCTGCTTCCTTGAAGGCAATGAAAGCACAACAATGAGGGAAGGGTCTAAACCTGATCTGGATACATTTCTAATGACCTGGATTGAAGACCAGACGCAGAAGCATATCCCTCTCAGCCCCATGACAATTACTGACAAAGCAAAAAGTTTGTGATGTTGAAAGGAAAGACTGGATCCAATTACAGTGTCGAATTTACTGCGGGCTCAGGGTGGCTTAAACTATTCAGGAATTGTTATTCATTACATAATGTGAAAGTGACTGGTGAGTCTGTAAGTGCTGATGTGAAGGCAGCTGAAGAATTTTTGGAAACTCTAGATAAGCTGATTGTGAGGAAAATTACTTGCAGGAGCAAATCTTTAATATGGATGAAACCTTCTATTCTGAAAATGGATGCCTGAAAGTACCTTCATTTATAAAGAGGCCAAGTTAATGTCAGGTTTCAAGGCTTTTAAGGACAGAGTAACAGTCTGGTTTGAGAGCAATGTTGCAGGTTACAAACTGAACCCTTTGTGATCTGGACGAGCGAGAACTCTGGGGCCTTCCAGTTTATCAATAAATGCATGCTGAGGCCTGGCAAGGTGGCCCACACCTGTATATAATCCCAGTACTTTGAAAGGTAGGCAGGAGGAGCTCTTGAGCCTAGGAGTTCAGGGCTGCAGTGAGCAGTGATCAGGCCACTGGATTCCAGCCTGGGTGACAGAGTGAGATCCTGCCTTTTTTTTTTTCTTGAGACAGAGTCTTGCTCTGTTGTCCAGGCTGGAGTGCAATGGCATGATTTTGGCTCACTGCAACCTTCGCCCTCAGGGTTTAAGAGATTCTCCTGCCTCAGTTTCCCGAGTAGCTGGGATTACAGGTGCCTGTCACCACACCCAGCTGATTTTTTTTTTTTTTTGGTAGAGATTGGTTTTACCATGCTGGCCAGGCTGGTGTCAAACTTCCAACCTCAGGTGATCCGCCCACCTTGGTCTCCCAAAGTGCTGGGATTACAGGTGTGAGCCACCATGCCCAGCCCGAGATCCTGTCTTTTAAAAAAACAAATGATTCTAAGCCTAACCCTCATCCTCACTCTCACCCATACCCTAACCCTAACTTCAACCCTAACCTTCACCCTCACCCTATCCCTAAAAAAAAAAAAAAAAAAAACCGAAAAACCCAAACCAAAACAAACAAACAAAAGAGCGCACACTGCCAGGAGCAATAAGAAGTCACGGTGTGACCCAGTCCCGCTTCCAAGGTGCACTCCTGAATTGCTGAGCCAGCACAGTGGAGAAGTATTGTTTGGAGAAGAATGTACCTTCCAAGATTTTGCTTATTGTTGATAATGCTCCCACATATCTGCCTTTTATTGGTGATCTTCATCCCAATATCAAAGTGGCGTTTCTGCCTCCTAATAATACCACTCTTTGATCCAACCAGTGACTCGAGGAGTGGTAGCAGCTTTTAATGTCTACTACTGTATTAGTCCGTTTTCACACTGATAAAGACATACCTGAGACTGGGTAATTTATAAAGAAAAAGAGGTTTAATGGACTCACAGTTCCACGTGGCTGGGGAGGCCTCACAATCATGGTGGAAGATGAAAGTCACATTTTACATGACAGGAGACAAGAGAGAATGTGAACCAAAAGGGGTTTCCCCTTATAAAATCATCAGATCTTTTTTTTTTTTTTTCAGACTGAGTCTCACTCTGTCGCCCAGGCTGGAGTGCAGTGGTGTGATCTCGGCTCACTGCAACCTCCACCTCCTGGGTTCAAGCAATTTTCCTGCTTCAGCCTCCCGACTAGCTGAGATTACAGGTGCCCACCACCACGCCCGGCTAATTTTTGTATTTTTATAAGAGACTGGGTTTCTCCATGTTGATCTCGAACTCCTGACCTCAAGTGATCTGCCTGCTTTGGCCTCAAAGTGCTGAGATTACAGGCATGAGCCACCGTGTCCTGCCCCATCAGATCTTGGGAGATTTATTCACTACCATGTGTATCGGAGAAACTGCCCCCATGATTCAATTATCTCCCACCAAGTTCCTCCCATGACACATGGGAATTATGGGAGCTACAATTCAAGATGAAATTTGGGTGGAGCTACAGCCAAACTATATCAACTACCCAAGGAAGACCTTTACCTAGGCTATTACCGCAACTGAGAGATACACTCAGAAGGCACCGATTGCAACATTTATGACTCCATCAAGGACCTTGCTTGGGATTGGGGTAATGTCATCAAGGCCTGTCTGCATGGCACCTGGAAAAAGAAACTGACTAGGTTTGTTCATGACTTCAAAGGATTTGCCAAGGATAAGAATGTTGCAAAAATCAACGTGGCTGTGGTTGGAGATGGCAAACAACTTTCACCTCGGTGTGGATGAGGGTGCCACTGGGGAGGTCCCAGAGGTGATTCCTAAGGAACCGATTGATGAAGTGTTATTGGAACTAGAACAGGAACACATAGCTGAAGAACAGGCAAGAGAAAAGGAAACTGCAGGAGAAGAAAAAGAACTTGCAAGAAAAAGAACTTCCAAGAAAACTCACAGAGAAGAGTTTTCACAGTGAAAAATTCACAGTGAAGAGTTTAGCAGAAGCTTTTACAGACCTTAACAAGCTCCTTAAAAATCTTGGAAACATGGCCCCCTGGTAATGAAAGGTTTTCCTTAATAGAGAGGAATGTTTATGGTGCATTAGCTGCTTATGAGAAAATCTGTGATGAAAAAAGAAACAGGGCCGGGTGCAGTGGCTCACACCTGTAATCCCAGCACTTTGGGAGGCCGATGTAGGAGGATTGCTTGAGTCCAGGAGTTCAAGAGCCTGGACAACCCAGTGAGAACCTATCTGTACAAAAAAATAAAAAGATTAGCTGAGCATGGTGGCACATGCCTGGAGTTTCAGCTACTTGGCAGGCTAAGGTGGGAGGATCACTTGAACCCAGGAGATTGAGGCTGCAGTGAGCTATGATTGTTCCACTGCCCCTCAGCCTGGGTAACAGAGTGAGAACCTGTGTCCAAAAAAAAGGAAAAGAAAAGAAAAGGAAAGAGAAACAAACCAAGCAAAACCACCATGTATTTCAGGCAGGTCCTTTAGAAAGTATTCCAGAATAAGACGTTGTTACTCTAGGAGATGACAGCCCCATGTTACTGCCCCTAGAGACCTCCAGTGGGATGAGATGTGACAGTGGAAGGTGGGAGACAGTGATGTTGATGATCCTGACCCTGTGTAGGCCTAGGCTAGGGTGTATGTTTGTGTCTGTTTTTAACATAAACAGTTTAAAATTTAAAAAAATTAATTATTTATTTATTCATTCATTCATTTTTGAGATGAAGTCTCACTCTGTTGCCCCAGCTGAAGTGTAGTGGCATAATCTCAGCTCACTGCAGTCTCCACCTCCTGGGTTCACATGGTTCTGCCTCAGCCTCCTGAGTAGCTGGGACTACAAGTGCCTGCCACCATGCCTGGCTAATTTTTGTATTTTTAGTAGAGACGAGGTTTCACTGTATTGGCCAGGCTAGTCTTGAACTCCTGGCCTCGAGTGATCCACTTGCCTTGGCCTCCCAAAGTGCTGGGATTACAGGCACTGCACCCAGTCCAAAAAATAATTTTAAACAGAAAAAAAAAAAGTGGCTGGGCATGGTGGCTCATGCCTGTAATCCCAGCACTTTGGGAGATCGAGGTGGGTAAATCATGAGGTCAGGAATTTGAGACCAGCCTGGCCAACATAGTGAAATCCCATCTCTACTAAAAACACAAAAAATCAGCTGGGTGTAGTGGCGGGCACCTGTAATCCCAGCTACTGGTGAGGCTGAGGCAGGAGAATTGCTTGAACCTGGGAGGCGAAGGCTGAAGTGAGCCGAGATTGTGCTACTTCACTCCAGCCTGGGTGACAGAGCGAGACTCCGTCTCTATTAAGTGGAAGACATAATTAACAGCGCCTGGAGGAGGGAGGCAGCTTCTGAATGAAGAGGAGGAGGAAGAATTCCTGAGAGGAAAAGCCTGCTTAGAGTCAAAAACACCCAGAACAAAGGGAAGGAGATAATTGGCTCTTGGGAAACAGGGCGAGTGGGCCAAGGATGAGGCCAGAGCGGGCGTGAAGGGCTCGTGAGGAATTTCGGCCACATCCTGTACGCCACAGTGAGCTGTGTTGGTAGGTGTAACCTGGGGTGGCCCTCAGGGGCTCTGACCCACCCTGAAGTTGTGTATAAAATTGTGTGTGCAGGAGTGCATTTTCCTCAGGGAGAGTCCTCCGCTGCCATCATTCTCAAAGGGGTCGGGGGCCCCAAGAGGGTAAGAGGTCAGTTGTTAACCGAGCGGGTTATTGCTGTTCTCTCCAGGCCCCCTGGGTTCCCCTCCTCTTCACCACTCAGTTCTAGTGGGACTCGGCTCCGCTTCTCAGCATCGTGCTGGTTCCAGGTCACCTTTGCTCCCTGAGCCACCTGTCCTCCACCTGCCTTTATCCCATGCTCCCTGCCCAGGGCTTCCAGGAGCCGCCCCACAGTCCTTACCACCCAGGCCACCTCTGCATCAGTCATGGGTTGTTTGGCTCCCATGTGAGAGTCTGTTTTTCTCCTTTCTGTGGCCTCACCCTCATAACTGGCTGCAGTCTTGTTCCACCCCTCCTCTCTCCTGAAGCAGCGATCAGATGTCACCATTGAGTGATGAGCAATGTCCCAAATGCCCAATCTGAAGTCGCTTCATTGTACCTCCTCCACCTCCTCCTCGTTCTCTGAAAAGCTCCCCTCTCTTGGCCTCCATGACATCACACCTGCTTATCCGGAATCTCCTACCACTAACCCTGCGTTTCTGTTTCTCTTTCTGGCTTTTCTGTGCTTTTCCTTTCCTTTAAAATGGCGAGTTTTAAAAAAATAGGTGCCAAGCTACAAAGTCAAGAGAAATGTGGAAAGAAAAGAAAAAAAATAGATAATATATGCATATGGGAAAAAACAAAAGCTCAAACAGAACAAAAGAGCATATAGTGAAAGGCACTTTTTCTTCCTTACCTGATTTTCTCTCTCTCTCTCTCTCTCTCTCTCTCTCTCTCTCTCTCTCTCTCTTTCTCTTTCTTTCTTTCTTGAGATGGAGTCTTGCTCTGTTTCCCAGGCTGGGTGCTCGGCTCACTGCAACCTTTGCCTCTTGGGTTCAAGTGATTCTCTTCCCTCAGCCACCTGAGTAGTTGGGATGACAGGCGTGTGCCACCACATCCAGCTAATTTTTGTATTTTTAGTAGAGATGGGGTTTCTCCATGTTGGCCAGGCTGATCTTGAACTCCTGACCTCAGGTGATCCGCCCTCCTCGGCCTCCCAGAGTGCTGGGATTACAGGCGTGAGCCACTGTGCCCAGCCCCTTTCCTGATTTTCGATGACCCGAAATCTCTGCCTGGGGTGGGCCACTGTTGTTACCATCCTCTGGAGTCCTTCCAGACCTGTACTGTCTAATATGGTGGGTGTGACTACGGAGCACATGAAGTGTGGCAAGTTTGAATTGAGATGTGTCATAAGTGTAAAATATTTACAGATTTCAAATACTTGGTACAAAAATATAGATATAATATTAATAATTTAAAAATATTGATTAAACATTCAAACACTAATATTTTGGATATGTTTAAAGTAAAATATAGTAATATTAATTTCCCTATTTTGTTTTATTCTTTAATGAGAATATTGGAAAATTTAAAATGACGTAATTACATACATGGCTTACATTTGTGGCTTACATTATGATTTTATTGGACAGCACTGTTCTAGGACTAGTATTTGCAGTTTTTTTTTTTCCTTTGAGAGGGAATCTCTGTTGCCAAGGCTGGAGTGCAATGGCGCGATCTTGGCTCACTGTAACCTCTGCCTCCCGGACTCAATTGGGACTACAGGCTTGTGCCATTACACCCGGCCAATTTTTGTGTTTTTAGTAGAGACGAGGTTTCACCATATTGGTCAGGCTGGTCTTGAACTCCTGACCTCGTGATCCACCCACCTCAGCCTCCCAAAGTGCTGGGACTACAGGCGTGACCACCATGGCTAGTGCATTTGGTAAGTATATATGTATGTATGTATTCCCTGAACAAAAACTACACAGACAGGATAGCACACAGACTTCTGTAAATTTCTTTTTACACTCAATTGTTTGTCTCAGAGATTGTATCATGTTTTGCATATTGAAGCCTGCTTCGTTCTTTTTAATGTTTGCATAGCATTCCATTCGATGACTATACCAGCATTTATGTAGCCAGCCCTCTACTGATGGGCATGGCTGTTTCCAATCTTTTTTTTTAGACAGAGTCACCAAGGTTGGAGTGTAGTGATGTGATCTCGGTTCACTGCAGCCTCGACCTCCCAGACATAAGCAATCCTTTCATCTCACCCTCCTGAGTAGTTGGGACTACAGGTACAAGCCACCATGCCCGGCTGATTTTTATATTTGTTGTAGAGATGAGGTCTTGCTGTGTTGCCCAGGCTGGTCTCAAACTCCTGAGCTCAAGTGATCCTCCCGTCTTGGGCTCCTAAAACACTGGGATTACAGGCATGCGCCATCTCGCCAGGCCTGTTTCCAATGTTTTTTTGAGATGGAGTCTTGCTCTGCCACTAGGCTGGAGTGCAGTGGCACGATCTTGGCTCATTGCAACTTTTGCCTCCTGGGTTCAAGTGATTCTCGTGCCTCAGCCTCCCAAGTAGCTAGTATTATAGGCACGCACCACCACACCCAGCTAATTTTTGTCTTTTTAGTAGAGACTGGGTTTTGTCATGTTGGTCAGGATGGTCTTGATCTCCTGACCTTGTGATCCACCTGCTTCGGCCTCCTGAAGTGCTGGAATTACAGGTGTGAGCCACCACATCCAGCCTCCAATCTTTTAATGCTACCATAACACAAGGCTTCAGTGAGACTTCTTGAGCCTACATCTTTGGGCAGATGGACAAGGGTATCTGTAGCATGACTTCCTAAAAATTGATTCATCACAAATACCTGTTCTTAGAATACTGTGGAAGGCTTATTGGCTTATCTCTTTGTGTCCTGCAGTGCCCAGGACAGTGCACCACGGATTGTTTGTTGAACTAAAATCTGAGACTTAGAGAAGTTCTGAGCTGGAAAGGTCCTCAGAGTTCTCAGTTTTGTATTTCTCATTTTCTGAACTCCCATGGGTCTAGGCTGGCATATGCTAGGCACAGGGATTCACGGATGAACAGATGGGGTTCTGCCTTTGAGGAGCTCATAGTAGAATAAGGAGACAGGCAAACAAGGTATTGAAATCAGCAGGTACTTTAAGGAGGGTACATATGAAACATAGTAGGGATATTTTATAGACAATGAAACTAAAGCCCGTATGCGAGTGACTGCTGTGTGGCTCTCTCTCTTTAGAATATATACTTTTAGGATTTTTTTTTTTCTGAGACAGGGTCTTGCTCTTTCATCCAGGGTGGAGTGCAGTGGCGCAATCACAAGGCATCCTCCCACTTCAGCCTCCCAAGTAGCTGGAACTACAGGCACATGCCACCACACTTGGCTATTTTAAAATTTTTTGTAGAGACAAGATCTCACCACATTGCCCAGGCTGGTCTCGAACTCCCAGGCTTCAGTGATCCTCCTGCCTCAGCCTCCCAAAGTGTTAGGATTACAGGTGTGAGTGACCATGCCCAGCTAGACTTTCAGGAAGTTAGGTTCTATCCTATCTGTTTTACATCCTTCATGAGCCTGAGCTCCTTTTCTTCTGCAGTCAGTATACAGTAGTTATGGTGATGTCACAGGCACTGAGCTTTGCATTTTCACCTGATCTCACGTAAGTGTCCCAGCAACCCCATGAAGCAGGTTGTTTTCACCTGAATCAGTGCATAATCCACCTTTGCCAACCACTGAGCTCTACTGCCTTTCCTTGGGGCTTTTGTCTGCTCCAGTCACAGGTCCCTGGTCAGCAGGGCTGCTTGACAAGGTGTGACCAGGACGCCAGCTGAGCACCGGGTGGTTACAGGTTTGTTCTCTGAATCCCAGGCTGGGCTCAGTTGCGAAATCCACCAGTTTTCACCATGTGACCTCGAGCAGCTGCTGCATCTACAGAATGGTCATGACAGTCCTCATCTCAGAGGGCCTGAGAGTGAGGAATGAAGGAGATAAAACGCTTACAAGTCTGAGAATGGTGGGCCACTCTGAGCCGCCCATGGAGGACGCTGTGCTGGTGGGGCTGGCCACATTATTTTGTGCAGAGTCATAGAATCAGGTCCTGAGACCTACAAGCCCTTCTCTGCTTCTGTGATCCTATTTTATAAGCTCTGGTCTACCAAACACGTCTTAGCCAAACGAAATGTAGTCAGGTTTTAGATGAACACATAGGGCATAGTCAGAACAAATTTTCCAAATTTGTGTAGCCAAAATAAATTTTATGGTCTTGTCACAGATTTGGGAAAAGCTTGTGAAAATAGCTCACGGCATTCATGGATGAATGAATACGCGAAGAGCGGTCTATCCAGACCATGGAATATTGTTCAGCCATAAAAAGGAATGAAATGCTGATGCATGCTACAAAGTGGACAAACCTCAGAAACCTTATGCAAAGGGAAAGAAGCCAGACATAAAAGGCCATGTATTACATTTTTCCATTTATATGAAATAGTCATAATAGGTAAATCCATAGAGACAGGGCTCAGATTGGTGGTTTCCAAGGGCTTGGGCATGCGTGGGAATGGGGAGCACCTGCTTGCTGACTGCAGGTTTTTTTTGGGGGGGTAATGACAGTGTTTTGAAACTAGATGGAGGTGGTAGTTGCACTGCACTGTATATAAACTAAACACCGCTGAATTATTCATTTTATGTTATGAGAATTTTACTTTAATTTAAAAAATAGTTCCAATCCAAGACACCAGAAAAAAAAATAGTTCATGGACCCCTCTGCCCCCATTCTCCTTTTGATTACCCTTAGGGACCCTGATTAAGATCCCAGTTAGAAAGCACCAATCTTTTCACATTATGAATGGGAGGGCAAACCCCTGGGAGGTGGATGGAGGGGCTCTCCAGGGGGGTCACAGAGCTGGTTCCAGCTGGGTCTCATTCATTGAAGAGACCTTTACTGGGAACCCATGTGCCTATCCCTGTTCTAGCCATGAATAAGACCTAGGAGTCTCTTTCTTGTGGAGTCTGCATTCCAAATGGGAAGGCTGACCTACAGACAGGTAAGCAAATGTCAAGAAGGAAGGGAGCGATAAATAAAATTGAAGCAGGTCAGGGGATAGGAGCAGGGCGGTCACTTAAGACAGGCCTGTCTGGGATGGCCTGGAAGAGGTGATGTTTGGTGAGCAATGCAGATTTGACAGATGCTGGGAGAAGGCTGTTTCTGGAGGAAGGACCAGGAGCAGCTAGTGCCGAAGCCCAGGCAGGAGCATGCTTGGTATGCGCAAGGACCAGCAAGGAGGCTGTCCCCACGTGCTTCACTTCTGCAGAAAGGAGATGCTTTCTGCTGCGGAGAAAGTAGTAGATTGTTTTATGCTTAACAGATGCTCAGTCAATATTTCATTGATGCTTAATCATGGAAGGAAGTTGGGAGTCTGGGCAGAGCCTGGGCAGGGTCTGGAGCTGGCTGGTGGAAGGGGGAGAGGGCAGCTCCTCATCCTACTCGGGCTGGTCCCTGGGTGGGGAGCTCTGAGGCATCTCAGGTAGACTCCTAGGAGCAGGGGTGAGGGGGGCAGGGAGTGTTCCAGCAGCGCCAGGTTCAGCAGCTCTGCCAGGATGAGGATCCTTAATTGGCCTCTTGGCATGTGGAATCCTTCACATGCTACCTCTGGGAGATGGTGCAGCTGGAGATGGCTGCTCTTCACCCCTCTACCTGCAGGCTGTGGGTATGTGAAAAGAGGGTATTTGGAGTTGGCAAGGGGACTGGAGGGGGCTTTGAGTTAAGGGGGCAGCTGTGCTGGTGAGTAATGAGATGCTTCCCTGCTCACATAACCAGACACAGCTCCCGCCCAGGTTGAGGTAAAGAGGAAAGTGAAGAATTATTTCAGGTAGGAGTGGAAGCTGGTCCCTACACCCAAGTTTATTCCCCATTTTCAGACTCATCCTTGCTGGAAGATGGGGTTTAAGAAGCAGAGGGTTAATCTGGAGACTGAAGACCTCGCAATACATTCTAAGGCTCCCCACTTCCTTGCTAGTTGGGCAATTTAACTTACCTCTCTGAGCCTCAGTTTTATGGTCTATAAAATGTGGGCTAGTTGAAAAAGGAATAAGCACAGTAGTTGGCATGTGGTGGCACTTTAGAATCCAAGTCTAAAACTCTGGAGTCTCCTTTCATTGCCTGCTCATGGTTTATCCACTGGGAACTTCTGGCTCCAGCACATCCCTCACAGCTACCCTGAGCAACACACAGGTCCCCTGCATGGGCAGGGTGGCAGGTGGTTTGTCTCCTGGGCATGGGGCTGCACAGTGGGAAGGGTGTGACATCCAGGACCTGCACTCATGCTGCTGACACAGTCTTCCCTGTTGTGGTTGGATACTGCCTGTCATCCCCAACGCTGTGACCAACTCCCTCCCCAGGTCCTGGCGGTCCTATTTCCCAGGATTTCTGCACCCTCTCTAGGTGTCTGTTCTGGGTCCCAGCCAAGTGGCTGTGGGTTCCTATGGCTCTGTCCTCTTCTGCAGTCAGTGGCCATGCAGTAGAAGACCAAAGGCTTTCTGGTCGTCCCCATCCACTGGCTGGCTTCACAGGTGCTAGGCAGTTTGGTTGGGCTTGTTTAGGTCGCAGGGAGCAGCTATTCCTTAAATGCTTTGGGGGCAAAACATTTTTTGCCCCTCTCTCCCCCTCTCTCCATGACCCTCATCCTGCCCAGTGTCATTTGGGGAAGGGAAGGAGAAAGAGGCAACGGGGGTCACGGGGGAGTGAGGAGGGCAGAGAGAAACAGATGGTGGCATCAGGCTTGAGGGTTGGGATGGGGTTGACCAAGGTGCCTGAATGGTGGAGGAGGATAGCCCGCATTCAGATTCCCCTTGCTAGCTGGGTTTAGATTCCAACTTCCACCTCTTAGCTGTGTGACCAAGGGCAAGTTACTTTACCTTTCTGGACCTCAGTTTCCTTATCCCTAAAGCAGGGATCTGAATAGAACCAACCTCCAAGGGATATTCCAAGGGTTCCCTGAGTAATATTTGTAAAATGCTTAGATCAAGGTTTGGCACAGAGTACTCTATTATACCCTTTATTATGATGCTTCAAATTATGTAGTTGATTTGACGAGTCTTCGACAGTCCTTTTGTTTTTGTTTGTTTAAGTTGTCATCTACCCATGCACAGGAGTTATAGTGGGAGAAGACAGACTTAATCTGATACTCAGAGAAATCAACACACAATTGCAGCTGGAACCTGAGCTTTGAAGAAGGAGAACATGGGGCTCAGAGATGCTCAATCGTGAGAATAGACCTGGCCAGGCTGGGAGAAGAGGGCTTCCCAGAGGAAGTGACTTTAGAACCAAGACAGGAAGGATGAAGAGGAGCTAATTAGTCCAAGAAGAAGAGGAAAAGTGCTTCGGGCAGAGAAAGTTGCATATGCAAAGGCTCTGCAAGTGTGAAGTGCTGAAGGAAGGCAGAGTGGTGGGGTGCAGAGAGCTGGGGGAGTGTGGTGTGAAGTGGCAGGGGCTCCTAGGCAGATTAAAGAGTTTTTGTTTGTTTGTTTTATTTTTTCAGGCAGAGTTTTGCTCTTGTTGCCCAGGCTGGGAGTGCAATGGCATGATCTCGGCTCACTGCAACTTCTGCCTCTCAGGTTCAAGCGATTCTCCTGCCTCAGCCTCCTGAGTAGTCGGGATTACAGGCATGCGCCACCACGTTACAGGCATTTACCACCACATCTACTTAATTTTGTATTTTTAGTAGAGATGAGGTTTCTCCATGTTGGCCAAGCTGGTCTTGAACTCCCGACCTCAGGTGATCTGCCTGTCTTTGACCTCCCAAACTGCTGAGATTACAGGTGTGAGCCACCCTGCCCAGCCAAGAGTTTGGTTTTTATCTAAGAGAAATAGATGCCCTTTGAAAGCTTTAATCAAAGGAGGATGACTTGACCAAATTTGCCTTCAGGGAAGTTCACTTTAGTTAAAAAGAGGCCGGGGAGAAGGCAGGGAGGACATTTCAGAGGCTTGCTCTTTTTTTTTTTTTCTCCCCGCATTAAAATCATCTTTGAAAAGAGACTGGACAGATTTATAATAGTATTAAACTATTTCAAAAATGTAAAAAGTTAAATGTGTGTAACTTCAAACCCATTTCAGCATTCTCAACATACCAAAAATGACAGGACATTACAAATGGTGTTTAAATACAGACGGTTCTTGAACTTTCATTAAGGCAATGCCTCTTGCTTTGCTGATAATGAACAGTTCTACATTTTGTTTAAAAACAGTTTTCTGCTGGGCGTGGTGGCTCATGCCTGTAATCCTAGCACTTTTAGATGCTGGGGTGAGCAAGGTGGGCAGATTGCTTGAGCCCAGGAGTTTGAGACCAGCCTGGGCAACATGATGAAACCCTGTCTTTACAAAAAATACAAAAATTAGCCTGGTGTGGTGGCAGGTGCCTGTAGTCCTAGCTACTCAAGAGGCTGAGTGGGAGAATCACCTGAGCCCAGGAGGCTGAGGCTGCAGTGAGGCGAGGCTGTGGCACTGTACTCCAGCCTGGGTGACAGAGTCAGACCCTGTCTCAAAAAAAAAAAAAAGAAAAGTTAAAAATGACCACACTTAACTAAAACAAACAAACAACCCCCCCTAAACACTTCTCTTGTTGGCTGACCCCTCTTTGTCATAGCTAAGAATGGCAGCAAAATGCTATGTCACTATATACAGAAACAAGACAACTGGAAGCTAAATGGGTGCCTTGCAGAGTCAACAGATCCAGCCTCACAGTGCACGCCCTCTGAAACAGAGCACAGAACTCTCACCCGCCTTACTCTTTCCCCACTTTCATCTGGGACGCCATAAAGACCACCCTTGTGGGCCAGGCACAGTGGCTCATGCCTGTAATCCCAGCACTTTGGGGGGCCGAGACAGGTGGATCATTTGAGGTCAGGAGTTCGAGACCAGCCTGATCAACATAGAGAAACCCCGTCTCTACTAAAAATACAAAATTAGCTGGGCATGGTGGCGCATGCCTGTAATCCCAGCTACTTGGGAGGCTGAGGCAGGAGAATTGCTTGAACCTGGGAGGCGGAGGTTGCGATGAGCCAGGATGGCACCATCACACTCTAGCCTGGACAACAAGAATGAAACTCCATCTCAAAAGAAAAAAAAAAGGGGAGGAGGGTTCTTTCCCTACAGCTTCAGTGCCAAGCAAGAAGCTATTAACAGTCTGACTCGGAGGCTGGGCGCGGTGGCTCACGCCTGTAATCCCACCACTTTGGGAGGCCAAGGCAAGTGGATCACGAGGTCAAGAGATTGAGACCATCCTGGTCAACAAGGTGAAACCCCGTCTCTACTAAAAATACAAAAATTAGCTGGGCATGGTGGCACGTGCCTGTAATCCCAGCTACTCGGGAGGCTGAGGCAGGAGAATTGCTTGAACCCAGGAGGCGGAGGATGCAGTGAGCTGAGATCGCGCCATTGCACTCCAGCCTGGGTAACAACAGTGAGACTCCGTCTCAAAAAAAAAAAAAAAAACAAAACCGGTCTGACTCGGTTGTTTTCTTCTATTTACGAACCATAGATATATACAATTGATAATTCAGGATTTCTAGTCAATAACCAGATCGTTAACACCACCTTACAAATAAAATAAAAATCCCAGAAACGTCTTTAAATGCCTTGTCACTCCAACAGCAAAGCACACAGAATGGGAACACAAGAATGCCTTTTCATTTTAAAAATGTTTGAAAATATGTCTAACTTCGATAGCATTTCAGAGTGCTCTAGACACCATGGCTACGTCATGTATACCACTGACAATTTCTAGAGCACTTTGAGAGGCTACAGTATGATTGTGATCAAATTCTATAATTAAATCTGAGAGGGAAACAGACACTACTTCTTAAATAAGAGATGTGTCAATTACAGCACTACCCTACTTTTTTTTTTTATAAGATAATCTTAAAATTGATTTTTGTTTTTAAGATTAAGCATCGTCTTTGACAATCCAAAAACATAGTCTTTGCTCACTCTGGACACACATACCTAAAACAGATAAAAGTGATTACTCAGTTTTCAATGACGAAGTAGGAAAGAAAGAACACATTGTCAGGCTGCAGTTCAATTTTTCTGTCCTCTTTGCCAAAAAATTTTACTTTGCTACCTAGCCACTCACCAGCGATAAGAAAAGACAATTTTTCAAAAAGCCAACAAAACCCAGAAAAAGGAACACGTATCAATTCAAAATTATCACCCCAAACACTGCGGTTGCAAACAAAGAGTATGAAGCCAAATTCCCATAGCTTGTTAGAGAAGATCTTTAAAAATAATTCAGAAAGTCAGGACTGGAACTACAGTGGTATAGACAGGTTATACTGCCATTATATGCACGTATAGTGGCAAACGTGGGTAATTCAAGAACATTCAGCTTGGGAGTATATTAAGCTTTCTCTTATTCCAGCAGAGGAAATAAAAACATGTGCTTCTGGAATATTGAAATTGTCCTTCCAAACAGAAGGTAGGGAAAAGGTAATGAGGGAGAACGTGGAACAAAAGTAGCAAAGACAAGTCATTTTGAATCTTGGCTCTAACACCCAGGAAAGTTGAATAGAACCAAAATTCTTCTGAACCAGTATCACTAAATTCTACATTTGGCCTGAAACCAGTGGACCATATGCACTACTAATAAATATCAAGTGCCCACAGTGTCTGTGGTATTAAAACATGTCTTTAAATTATTATAAATTTCCATTCTGAAAAGTAGATCAAAATGACACTGGACCATCCAGTCAGTTTCAGAGTAAAGGACTTCCTCTAAAGAGAACTGACTTGCGGAAATTTAGATTGGTAGGAAAGTGATTAACATGGAGTAAATGAGATCAGGTTCTCAGTATAACTTTCATATGGCTTCTACCCACCCCAGTTGTAAGGAGTAGTACTGAGGGAGCTCCAACAGAATGTCTTAGAAGGATGCTTCTCAGAGACAAAGGGTCTCTAAGTTTAACTCTTGACCCCTCTTCTCTTACCTAAAGCTTGGGGAAGAAAATAAAGATTTAATTTTTAACTATTCAGAGCTTTGGGCACATTATAATCTATAGTTTCATTTTCTGAACGTTTGGCTTATAATTTTTCTCAACTTACATTAAAAATTGTATGACTGCACCTTCTTCAGTAGTACCACATGAAAATATAAACCTTGTTCTTCTGTAACTTCTACACAGGAAGAATGAATGAATAGTATCCTAAATATCCTGCAAAGTTACTTTGTATACTTGACAAAAGATTAGGGAAAACCAATCCACTTCCATATCTTAAGCAGTAGTTAACTAGTCTTCAATCTCATCTTCCCAAATATCGTCATCAACATCCACAGCATAAAACAGCTGGTTAAAACAGGGTGAAGCAGGATCCTTGAAATGTTTGTAAGGGTTTGCTCTAGACAGAGAACCCATGCAAATCCAGCACTCCTCTACTCTTAAGGCAGGGGTGTCCAATCTTTTGGCTTCCCTAGGCCAGGCTGGAAGAATTGCCTTGGGCCACACATGAAATACACTAATACTAACGGTAGCTGCTGAGCTAAACACACAACACACACACAACACACACACACAACACAACACACACACAACACACACACCACACACACACCACACACACAACACACACCACACACACACCACACACACACACCACACACACACCACACACACACCACACACACACACAACACAACACACACACACCACACACACAACACAACACACACACACCACACACACACACACCACACACACACACCACACACACAACACACACAACACACACACACACAACACACACACACACACACACACACACACCCATAATGTTTTAAGAAAGTTTACGAATTTGTGTTGGGCAGGATTCAAAGCTATCCTGGGTTGTGCAGGCCATGGGTTGGACAAGTTTACTCTAAGGTATTCACAAGGAAACAGATAAACTTTTTAAAAAATTTCTCTCCAGATGTGGTGGCTCACGCCTGTAATTCCAGTGCTTCAGGACTTTGGGAGGCTGAGGTGGGCAGATCACTTGAAGTCAGGAATTTGAGACCAGCCTGGACAACATTGCAAAACCCCATCTCTACTGAAAAAATAAAAATTAGCTGGGTGTGGTGACATGCTCCTTTAGTCTTGGCTACCTGGGAGGCTGAAGCATGAGACTCACTTGAACCCTGGAGGCAGAGGTCCCAGTGAGCAGAGATTGTGCCATTGTACTCCAGCCTGGGAGACAGAGCGAGATTCTGTCTCAAAACAAAACAAACACATAGCATACAATTTACCCTTTTAAGTGTATGGTTCAGTACAATTAAGTACATGCATGTTGTTTTGCAACTGATCTCCAGAACTTTCTCAATTTGCAAAGCTGAAACTCTATGCCCATTAAACAAATCCCAGTTTTTCCCTCCTCCAGTTCCTGGCAATCGCCATTCTTCTTTCCCTTTCTAGGAAATTGACTACTTGAGGTACCTCACATAAATGGAATCATCCAGTATTTGTTCTTTGGGGGGTGGCTAATTTCACTTAGCATGATGTCCTCAAAGTTCCTCCATGTTGCATCATGTGACAGGTCATTTAGGAGGTTTCACAGGAGTCTGAGTAAGAGCTGATGGGGTCTTCAAGACAGAGATGGCAGGAAATAGAGTCAGGGAGATTGGCGGGGGGTGGTAGAGTCATAGAACTTGGTAAAGGATGGGAAGGTGCTCCTGCCTCTGGCCTTGGTCTTCAGGGAGAGCTGTGGTCAGGCCAGTGGTACCCAGATTTGTGGGCTCCTTTGGACAATGAAGTTGGGGTGACCTAGGGGCTAAATTGGGTGCAGAGGAAACCAAGGAAGAACCTCTTCTCTATCCTTAGCCCACAGCCTGGGGGAGGCCAGAGGAGGAGCTGCTCTGGCTTCTTTGTTCCCCTTGATTATTCTTCCTACAGAGCACAGAGCCTGCAGCACCAGAAGAATGGGTTTTTTTTTTTGTTTGTTGGTTTTGTTTTTTTGAGATGGAGTCTTGGTCTGTCCCCAGGCTGGAGTGCAGTGGTGCAATCTCGGCTCACTGCAACCTCCGCCTCCCGGGTTCAAGCGATTCTCCTGCTTCAGCCTCCTGAGTAAGTGGGACTACAGGTGCATGCCACTATGCCTGGCTAATTTTTTGTAGTTTTAGTAAAGACGGGGTTTCACTATGTTGGCCAGGCTGATCTTGAACTCCTAATGATTCGCCCACCTCGGCCTCCCGAAGTGTTAGGATTACAGGCGTGAGCCACTGCGTCTGGCCCAGAAGGGTGGTCTTTATGGCATCTCAGATGAAAGCGGGGAGGAGGCGGGTAATTCTGTGCTCTGTTCCTGTGCAGATACCACCAGGCTGGGCACCTGACGGGCCCATACTGCTGTTTCTGGTCTCTTTGATCATCCTTGGAATTGTAAAGTCTTTGTCACCTAGAGACTTGCCCCCTGCTCTCATCTCCCACAAGACATGTATGATTCTCCAGTTGAAGAGGAAATTAAAGTGGAAATAACCTTGCCTCGACTCCCTCCGGCTTAGAGGCAAGTCATTTCTTTCCCAGTGATGTTAACAGTGAACAGGAGTCGAGTGTCTGTTGAAGGCAGGCCCCACGCCAGACCTAGGATGCCCAGAGCAAACATGAGCTCCACCCTCAGAGAAGCAGACGTGTAGATATGGCCGCCATGTCCATCTGAGCAGGTGTACTGGGGCTCACGAAAGGGGGTGGCTAGTTCCACCTGGTGTTGGGGCCAGGGTGAGCTGATGAGATGAGGTTTTCTTGAGACGTGTCTTGGAAAATTATTTTTATTAGTTTGGAGGAAAAGAATTTCAGGATGTGGAGGCAGGTAAGAGAATTACAGGCGGGGGGAACAGCCTGAGCAAAGGCAGCGAGACGGGAAACAGGCCTATACCTTCAGCTTGCTGCCAGCAGACTTCTGTCCAGACACCAGCAGGGGCCGGGGCTATCCAGACCTTTTTTTTTTTTTTTTTTGAGATGGAGTCTTGCTCTGTTGTCTGGCTGGAATGCAGTGGCACAATCTCAGCTCACTGCAACCTCCACCTCCCGGGTTCAAGCAATTCTCCTGCCTCAGCCTCCCAAGTAGCTGGCACTACAGTCAAGCGACACCATGCCCAGCTAAGTTTTGTATTTTTGTAGAGATGGGGTTTCACCATGTTGGCCAGGATGGTCTCGATCTTTTGACCTTGTAATCCGCCCTCCTTGGCTTCCCAAAGTGCTGGGATTACAGGCCTGAGTACCGTGCCGGCTAGACTTTGGATTTAATCTGTGGCTGTGGAAGAGATGGGGCTAAGGGAGGTGATGCACTTCTGGCAGGGAAGCTATTTAAGATGGTGGTCAGCTGGAGATAATTTTAAAGAAATTCCATATAGCACTTACGAAACAATGTTGCAGGAGCCGTACAAGTACGAATACATGTAATATTCACAGTCATCCTAACGGGGTCGCTCATCATTGTGATCCCCATTTTCCAGATGGTAAAACACCAAAGAGCAGCTTAGCCGAAGTTGCATGGAGGCTGGAGATGGGATCTGAATTGGGCAGTGGGCTCTTCTCTTCTCTGCTCTCAACCACTGGGTTGTGCTCTGGGCCAGCCAGCTCTGACTGCAAGTGTAAGGGACAGAGCTGGAGAAGGTTAAGGAGGGAAAATGGCTAGGAGTTGGCTTCAGGAAAGGAGGCAGTGGGTGAGGGTGGAGCCACAGCAGGCTCCCGGAGGCCACGACACCGTTCACTGATCTGTGGAACTGGGAAAGGCGTTGTGGTCCTCCGTCTTCCTGTCTGTGAAATGGAGACAAGAACCCCTGCCTCAGTGGTAGAGAGAGTAGTGTGGGGTCATTGGTACACCCAGGGTGCCCTGCTGCCTCACCCCAGCCCTGCCCACTGCTGCAGACACACTCACTGTCCCCTTTGTCCCCTTCTGGCGCCTCTGAGGGACCACGCCCTCTGGGAGTTTCTTTCTTTGTCATTTCCTGGAGGAGCTAGAATCGGCTTTGGAAACTTCCTGGCTCTTTAGTGGGAGAGAGGTAAAAGCAGTTCAAGGGATGTGGGTTGGAAGTATTTGGAAATGCAGATGGGCCGCACGAGCACCTTTTATTTTTGTTCAGAACATCTGAGTCTCCCTGTGGGGACTCCCCCGCCCAGAGTAGCACCTCCCCCCATGGCAGAGAGGATGAGAGAGCACCCGGGGGCTGCCAGGCGCTCAGGGCAGGCAAAAGCAAGGCTGTCACTCTCCTGCCCCACCCCTACCAAGCCACCAAAAATAGAAGGGCCAAGGTGTCAGCCCCAGGGAGGGGCCAGACGGGGAAGCCTTTGAAGCTGGAAACAGCCAGGGAAGGAAGGCTGAGAGAAGCAAGTTTGTTAATATTCATTGGGCGGCAGCAGCAGTTGTCCCTGGGTTTTCTGTTTCCAAGGCGAGCAGACATCACCAGCCTAGCTCAGCAACTCCAGGGCCCGTGAGGCAAGGCTTGGGCTTGGCTCATGACTTGCTGTGTGACACTGGGCAACTGGCATCCCTCTCTGGGCCTCAGTTGTCTCATCTGTAGCATGAAGGATTGTGAGAAGGTCACCTCCTGGGTTCCCTCCTGCTGCAGCATTCCAGGACTCAGACCTCTGGCCACTGACCCCTGCCCTACCTTCTGAGTGTGGCTCAGGCCTGGGGCTCACGGACTGTGCTGAGCCCACCTCTGGGAGGCGGCAGGTGCAGGGGCACATTGATGAGTGGGGCGTATGCCCAGGGGCAACATCAG
Organism: Callithrix jacchus; assembly: GCF_049354715.1. Classification (NCBI taxonomy): domain Eukaryota; kingdom Metazoa; phylum Chordata; class Mammalia; order Primates; family Cebidae; genus Callithrix; species Callithrix jacchus. Next base: position 109,329,112 of record NC_133509.1, read on the forward strand.
AGCCATTTCATCACCAGGGCAGTCTGGCAGGGACAGATACATTATGGGGAGGGGGCCCACTATGTCAGCTGTTAACCCTTCAGTTCCTGGAGCAGGGAGGTCTGAAGTTCTGGGGAGGAGCCAGGGAGGCAGGAGAGGGAAACATTGGGAGGGTTTAGGGCTGGCCTGTTTATCAACTACTGTGGAAGTATCTCACTGTTCTGACAATCCCTGCGGCTATGTCCGTGCACCTGCTGTCTATCAACCCTGTGAATGGGGAGGGAGAGATGGAGAAGGCTGCTGGGGTTCTGCGAGTGGCTTTCTACTCCTTCCCACCCTCTGAAAAATTCCTTTCACTCAGAGTGGGGCCAGGTCACTGTTACCCCTTGGTCCAGGCCCCAGGGCCCCTGGCCTGCCACACTTAGGACCACCCTTCTTCCCCAGGGCTGGGATACAATGAAGGGAGGCTCTCCTCCCACTATTTTGCCACAGCCACCATGGCTCCACCTGCCCAGCAGCTGCCCTGGACCACAGGCCAGGTGGCTTCAGTTCCTGGCTCCTCTGTGGCTGCCCCCTCTGCCATCTGCCCATCCCCGCACAGGGCCGATTCGGCCACCCTCCCTTATATTCCAGGTCCCCTGGGTGAGGCCCTTTTCCATCCATTCCTACTTGGCCTGTAGGGGAGAAAGTTGAGATAGGGTTGGAGGGTAGGGGTAGCCGGAGCAAGTCTAATATCAGGGCTGCTGTGGGGCGTGGGGCTGGGTTCTTGGTGCAGGCCCCCCACTCGGCCCGCTGCCCCGACATCCCTGTGCAGCAATTCCAGTTTCTATTTTGAACAGTTTGGGTTGGTTGCTTCTCTGCCTTCCTGCTGGCTGTTTATAGTGAGGAAAATAATTGGTAATATTTGCACAGATGTGCTGGCACTGCAGCTTGTCACAGGCACCTTTACCCAGGGGACCCTCCCTGCCCCCAGCCTGTCTCTGCCAGCCTGAGGAGCCAGCCTGAAGGGGAGTAGCTGAAGCCCCTATGCCTCCCAGGGGTCTCAGGCAGCCAGATGAAGGCAGAGCTGGGAAGCAGGAGGCCTCAAGTGCCCCAGGCATGCCAGAGGTGGCCTTCAGCCAGAAGCGGGTGGGTGGGTGTCTGTGCTCCAGGGACTGATCAGGGCAAGCCGGGGCTCCACAGGATGGGTCCTTTCTAGGGGCCACATGAGGGAAGCCCCAGGGCTTCATTTCTGATTCCATTTTCTCCTGAAGAGCCTGAATTTGCAGGTGAGGGTAGGGGTGGGGTGAAAAGGAGAGAGGCAACTCTAGAGTTGAAAATAGAAAATTGTGGCCAGGTGCAGTGGCTCATGCCTGTAATCCCAGCGCTTTGGAAGGCCAAGGCAGGTGGATCAACTGAGGTCAGGAGTTCGAGACCAGCCTGACCAACATGGTGAAACCCCATCTCTACTCAAAATGCAAAATTATCTGGGTATGGTGGCACACACCTATAATCTCAGCTACTCGGGAGGCTGAGGAAGGAGAATCACATAAACCTGGGAGTCGGAGATCACACTATTGCACTCCAGCCTGGGTGACAAGAGCAAAACTCCATCTCAAAAAAAAAAAGTAGAAAATTGTTTGACTTCTCTTTCCCCTTCTAAAGTCCTGGAACAGGATTTCAGAGGGCTGGGAAGGAGGTGGGAATTGTATAGGCCATGAGGCTGGCTGCTTGGCCCAAGGGCCTGGACCAGGGTGCATCTGCCTAGTGCCCTTTCCGTGGCCCCAGCCAGGTGGGTGATGGGTGGGACCACAGCACAGGCAGGGCCAGGGACACTCCTCAGCCACCATGCCTCTTCCTCCTCCTTCTTTCTAAAAAATAATATATATATATTTTTAAGACAGGATCTCGGCCAGGAGCAGTGGCTCACACCTGTAATCGCAGCACTTTGGGAGGTCAAGGCGGGTGGATCACCTGAGCTCAGAAGTTTGTGACCAGCCTGGGAAACACAGTAAAAACCCATCTCTTAAAAAAAATTAAAAATAAAAAAGACAGGCTCTCACTCTGTTGCCTAGGCAGGAGTGTAGTGGTGTGGTCACGGCTCACTGCAGCCTCAACCTCCCAGGATCAAACAATCCTCCTGCCTCAGCCTCCCCTGTAGTAGTGGGACCACTGGCAGGCACCATCATTCCCATCACGCCTAGCTGGTTTTTAAATTTTTTTGTGGAGATGAGGGTCTCACTATGTTGCCCAGGCTGGTGTTGAACTGGGCTCAAGTGACCCTCCTGTCTCAGCCTCCCAAAGTCCAGAGATTACAGGTGTGAGCTTTCTTCTTCACCTCTTGTAGGTGCACATGGTACATGTGTGGGTGCATGTGTGTGCATACAGTTTTCGTGCATGTGTGGGTTGTGCCTGTGTATATGCCCGTGTGTGCACAAAGGTTTGCATGTTTGCACGGCTGTGCCTATGTGTATGCATGTGTGTGGGGACATGCATATGCAAGTATGTGCACATATATGGGACATGTACATGTGCCTATGAATGTGCATGTTGTGTGCCTGAAACAAGGGTTCGACTGTAAGCAGTTTACTGGGAGATGGTCCCAGGAAGCATGGTTGGGGAGAGAAGGAGGCAGGGTGAGGGAGTCAGCCAATGAAGGGCATGTATCAAGCAGAGTGCTGCTGTGGGCAACTGAGCTCAGTCCCACTGGAGAGTCCAGGGAAGCCACGTAGAACATGACCGAAGCAGCCTTCAGTGTGAAGAGGTGAATGCAGAGGGGATCTAGGTGGCACCAGTGTGTCTGCTGCTGGGTAGGTGGGTGTGGTGGACATGGTGATATGCCGCCCAGGGCCCCTTCAGGAAGGATGGACAGCTTTCCAGCTGCTGCAGGTCCTGGCAGCAAACAGTCTTTGGGGCAAATCTTCTTTTCAGGTTGTCTCAGCTGAAGAACGGTGCCTTGCCTGAGGTCACACCCTCTTTCTGGGTGGCCCACATCTAATGACTGGTCAATGAGGGAGTAGAAAGGCCTGGCCCTTCACCCCAATTTGGATCAACTCTGGCTCCCCCGTGGGTTGGCCCAGCCTATCATTCAGGACTGCATCGCAGCCTGACCACTCCCTCTGCCCAGATCTGCCCCCCTTTCCACCCTTCCTCCAACAGCAGCCCCTCATAGCCATCCCGCAAGTTAATCTCCTTGGGTACGCAGCCCATGCAGCCTGTGTGTGTGCATATGTGCACAGCTGTGTCTTAGAAGTAAGTGCACACATGGATATGGGATGTGCATAACCCGCCTCCCCAGGGCCCTCCATGCAAGTGACCTAGAGGCCAGGCCAGTCCCTGTGCTGGCCCAGGCAGGCTCCTGGGGGGCTCAGGCCCAAGAGGATATTGGAGATTTGGGCTGAGCTGGGGCATGAGGCAAGCAGAGATGGCTTCTTCTCCACATTGTCCAGGAGCAGCTCCTGGGATGGAAGATATGGTAAACCCAAGAGCAGGCGGCAGGGGTGTGGACTCCTTGGCCCCTCACACCCTGGATCCACCCTTGGTAGCTCCAGGCAGCTCCATGAAGCCTCAGTCACTGTGGCCCACATCTCTTCCTCCCTGACCTCCAAGGCTCTTGAGCCTAGAAGGGCTTTTTTTTTTTTCCCAGCATAGATCTTGCTTTGGCTTGCTGAGAGCAAGACAAATGCAGGCCATCACCCTGCAGCCAGGATACTCCAAGCAAAGAAGTCCTGGGCTGGTGCACTCTGGCCACCACTCCTCCTAAGGCCCATATGTGGGCTTGTCCTCTCTGGAGGCTTCCAGGGGTCAGAGCAGCAGACAGTAATGAGGTCAGTCTTGGAGAAGAATGGGATTCAGGCAAAGGTGGGGCAGGTAGCACAGCAACAGACCTCGAGGTCGCCAGGTGTTACAGAAATGTTTATTACAAGGATAAATCAGTACAATAATGGGATCTTAAAACTGCTGTGATGCAAGAGTGGAGGGCTGGGCAGTGCCCAAGGTAGGGGAAGACAGCGGGACAAGGGATGGTCAGTGGTGGAGCCACAGCCCTGGGATCTGGATGGGGCACGGGAATGACCAGGTTCTCACATCATGCACAGCAGGGGCCTGTAGTGAGCCCAGACCGGCCTGCCCTCCCAGTGTGCTGCCCCAAGCCTGCCTGGATATCTCTAAAATTCTGGGTGTGCCCTAGTGCCTGAGGGTGTTGACAGTGGCCCTGAGCAGGGTTATCAGTGAAGATGCCCCGGGGTAATCAGGTACCCACCACTGACCCCCTAGCATTCAGAGATGGGAAAACATCATCAGTCTTTGAGAAGCAGGCCTGATGTTCCTCCTTGAATTGGCAGAACCCTTAGAATGGCTGTAGTTTGGCTCCAGCCTGGATGTTCCAGGCAGAATCCAAACAGCCTGGAAGCTCCCCATGGAAGGCTCCTGCCACATTCCTGCCCACAGATACAAGGAGTTATATGAACAAATCCCTTAGATGAATTCTATTCATCCTAGGCTTTGTTCAAGGAACACCTCCTCCAGGAAGTATTCCTAAGCACTGCTGACTACTCAGCAGGCCATTCCTTCCCTGAGTCCCTTCCCTCATCTATATTCACTACTCCCTAGGGTCTCTCCTTGCTGCATTTTCTGCAGGGCTGGACCTAGGGCCCTGCCCTCTGGTGAGCTGATGGCACTCTCTGGGTCTAGTCTACTTGTGATGGCACCAGCTCATGGCCCCCAGGCAAGCCCAGAAAAGAATGATGGGGGCGGGGAGTGGGCATAGAGTAGGAAGACTCATGTAGTCCAGCAATATTGCAGGACCCTCTAGTCTCCGTCATTGCAACTGCCTTTTGCACCCGCATGAAGAAGCTCCAAGAACCTGGCCTTGGTTCAGAGTTTACGTACCAAGGCTCCTCTTCCCCATCTAGTCTGCAGTGCCTTACAAGCCCACAGGGGAGATCAGCACCCTCTAGAATCAGAAACAGCAAGAGGTCCCCTTGCCTCCATCTATTTCCTTCCTGGACTGCTGAGGTCTGGGCATGACAGGGCCAGAGTGGAATCGGGGGAAGCTCAGGCTGTCCCCAGGTGAAGATCCCTTTGGGCTGAAAGGATTGTGACAAGTCCCTTTGTCCCCTGGGCACCCCTTTTTCTCCCTGTAACCTCCTGCTCTTGCTCTGTGGAGTGGTTGGCAGGGTGGGTGGTGGTCTGGCTGCATGGCAGGAGATCCTCCAGGGAATGGGCAGAATGGACTGAGTGAGGCCTTGCTGGGATGGCCTGGTGGGCAGTCCTGCCTTCTGCTTCCCATCTGCAGCCTGGGTTAGAGAGTGGTGCCCCGGGCCCTGCTCTGGGGCTGGGAGCACTGGGCAAGCAGAAGTGAAGACTGAGTTCTGCAGGCTACAGAATGGGGGTCGCCCCCTCAGCAAGCCACTCTCACAGGATCATCTTTGGGGGCTGGGCCTTTCCATAGGGTCTGCAGCCCCAAGCCCCACTGCTTCCTCAGGTGGGCAGGGGAGTCAGGATGCAGGCCCTACTGGCTACTAGCCATGGCCATTCTGGGACATGTAAGCTGCCAGAGCCACCACCACGGCCACGTAGAGACCAGCCCCCACGGCGATGGCGAGTGTGGCTAGGAAGAGGGCCCGGCGGGAGGTGGTGCTGGCCAGGCGGAAGTCCCCTTTGGAGATGGCCTTGCTGGTCTAGAGGAAGAGAGATGCTGATGAACAGAGTGTTCCCACATCCAGCAAAACAGCCCAGCCTGCCAGGCCCCTGACCCCATCCCGCAGACAGGATGCCAAGCCCTCCAGTAGAGGGATGTGTTAGAGAAGGGACCCTGGGTCCCAGGTGCTCTTACCCCCTGGGAGAAGTAGAAGGCAGCAATGCCCAGTGGCCAGAAGCAGCAGAGCATGGAGAAGAGAGTAAGGCCCAGGTGGTCCCTGGGAGGCAGCGTGAGGAAGTTGTCTTCACTTTCACTCTCTGTTGAAGTGGCATCGCTCTGCAAAACAGTGGGGTTTGGTGACCAGGCCCAGGATCAGCCCAGCCCCATCAGGCTGACAAGACGTTTTTACAAAGGCAATGCCCAGTGGGCAGTGACATGGAGCAACAGGCAGTCTCTTCTGCCGCAGGTGGGGGTGTAGGCTGGCCTTGGCACTCTCTGTCAAAAGCCTTGACAACGGCACAGCGATTCCACTTTTAGGAATTTATCACAAGGAAAGAAGGCAAGTATCTACATCCAGGGTTGTTCATCATAGGACAGCAATTGTGAAAGATTAGAAACACTCTCCTCAGCCAGGGGCAGTGGCTCATGCCTGTAATCACAGCACGTTGGGAGGCTGAGGTGAGTGGATCACCTGAGGTCAGGAGTTCGAGATCAGCCTGGCCAACATGATGAAACCCCCTCTCTACTAAAAATACAAAAATTATCGGGGTATGGTGGCGGGTGCCTATAATCCCAGCTACTTGGGAGGCTGAGGCAGGAGAAATCAAATGAACCTGGGAGGCGGAGGGTGCAGTGAGCCGAGATTGTGCCACTGCACTACAGCTTAGGCAATAGAGAGAGACCCTGTCTCAAAAGAAAAAAAGAAAAAGAAAAGAAACACTCTCAATGACCAATGACCAAGAGACTGTGTTAATAAATGATGGAAGAACTCACAATGGAAGACCATGTAAACATTAAAAATCACCTCACAGGAAAACATTAAATTACGTGGAGCAATACACAAAATATGTTGCTCAGAGAAACACAATCACGGCCGGGCGTGGTGGATCATGCCTGTAATTCAAGCACTTTGGAGGCCAAGGTGGGCAGATCACCTGAGGTAGGGAGTTCAAGACCAGCCTGATCAACATGGTGAAACCCCGTCTTAAAAAAAAAAGAAAGAAAGAAAGAAAGAGAAACACAATCACATTATAAAACTGTATGGCAAGATTTCTTCTGGGGAGTGGGCTGCGGAAAAATATGAATAAGAGACACAATCATCCACCAAAATGTTATCTTTGAGTGCAGTGAGTTTGAATTATTTATATAATTAAGAAAACAAGAACAACAAGTGCTATTGAACAATGAAATAGTCAACTCAAGCTGTTTCCTCAAAGCATGGGCTGCACCTGTGTCCCAAGTCCTTTTCTTTGGTAGCATACAGACTCCTGGGCCCCAGCCCAGGGCTATTAAATCTCAATATCTGGCGATGGGGCTCTGGGAAATTGCATTGTATTTATTTATTTGTATTTGTATTTTTTTGAGTCAGGGTCTTGCTCTATCACCCAGGCTAAAATGCAGTGGTGCAATCATGGTTCACTGCAGCCTCAATGTCCTGGGCTCAAGCTATCCTCCCACTTCAGCCTCCCAAGTAGCTGGGACCACAGGCACATGCCACCATGCCTGGCTAATTAAAAAAATTTTTTTATAGAGTTGGGGTCTCCTTAAGTGACTCAGAATGGAATCTGCATTTTAACCTCATGCACTCACCTCCTCTTCGTCCTGGTCGTCCTCCTGGCCCCGCAGCTCCTCTTGTACCCCGTAGGACACAGTCTGGATGGTGACATTCTCTGCAGCTTGACCAGGTCCAGTGGGCTGCTCTGTGGGCCCCTCCTGGGGTTCCCTGTCCTCTGTGAAGCTGGTCTCACAGCTGCCTGGCCTGGGCTCCTTGACCTTGTCCCTCCCCAGGAGGCAGCTGGGCCGGTACCAGGCCTCCACAGCCAGCTGCAAGGACCCTGGGTCCAGGAGCTGGTGGGCTCTGGCAGGGCCAGTGCTGCCTAGGAGGTAGGAGTAGAGCTTTTCCTGGCAGGACCAGCTGGGTGGGGCCTCCCGGTAGGGATAGGGGCCATGGAGGTGGGCAGGGTTCCTGGGCAGCAGCGGGTTCTGTAGTTCACTCAGACTCTCCATGGTTGTGGGGGCAGCTGCTGTGGACGGGAGCCTGGGCCAGCTGAGCAGTCCTCAGAGAGCCTGTTGGAAGGGCAAGACAGATAAGCACTGAGGCCAGGGCACTGGAGGCAGGACCCGAAGTGGTGAAGAGCATGGGCCCTGCTGTCTGACTTGGCTAGAACCCTGCCTTTGTCTTTTGCAAGATGTGGGACCTGGAACTGGCTACTTCACTTCTCACAGCCTCTGCTTCTTTGTGGATTGGGGCTGGCAGTGGTGCTTACCCCACATAGTTGGCTTAGTCATTTGTCTGTTCAACACATATTTATTGAGCATAAGCTACATGGCAGGCACTGTTCTGGATGTTTGGGATACCATGGTGAGAAAGATGAGAAGCAGAAAAGGGAGCAGATGCACGCTTTGTCTTCACAAAGCTTCCAGTGTGGTGGAGAAGACAAGTGTAAAATCACATCTCTGTCCTGAAGAAGTACAGCAGGTCCATGTAAGCATGGACGGAGCTGACACAGAGACCCAGGGAAGGCCTCGGAGCTGAGATCGGAAGAAGAGTGCAGGTCAACGAGGCAAAGGGGATGGGACACGTTTCATGCAGAGGGAAGAACGTGTGCAAAGAGCCCTTGGCTGGATACAGGGTGGTAGGCATGAGAGCCTAGGAGAAGGCAGGTGTGGTGCAGGGCACAGAGAGGTATGAGATGGGGTGTGGGGGCCAGACCGTGTAGCCCTACTGGAGTCTAAGAGGAGGTGATAGGGTGGGATCTGGGTCCTGAAGCCTTCCCCATGGCTGTGTGTGGGGATTGGAGTGGAGAGGGCTGGACCGACTGATCCCATTAGGGGGCCTTTGTTATGGCTGTAGGCATGTAAAGATAACTGGGGCTTTGTGGTGGTGCAGATGGAGGAAAGGGAACTGATCCTGGGAAATATTGACAGGACTCAGTGGCAGGTGGGATTTGGGGTTGAGAGAGGATTCATTCCAGGGTCAAATGGGAGTATGCTGAGCCCAGAGCTCGGCACACGGTGTGTGCTCACAGCTGTTAGCTCTTACTGATGGAGGATTCCTGCCCCATCAACAGTCTTAGAGGAATGCACCTTGGTAACTTCCCCCTAAGGTGACCTGGGACTTTGAGAAGTTCCCACAGGATCTAAGGTGGGGCCTGCTGGGTGCTGAGGTCTGGACCTGCCCATCCCAGCTGGGAGTATGGAAACACCCAGGACTTCCCGATCCTCCTTAGCTGCCCCGAGCACTTACTGAGCACCTGGGAAGTCACAGACCTCCACACACGCTGGGGTGTGGCAGGTGCAAGTGCAGTATGGAGAGCAGGGAGGGGCAGGCTAGGGGCTCTGGGACCTCCTGCTGTCCCCTCCTTGGCCTGTCATGAAGCTGGAGGGTGATGGAGCTGTGTCTTGCCCCAGATTTCTAATCTGAGGATTGCAGATTCAGTCCTGGCCTTGATGCCTTGGGCAGACGTTGGTGCCTTCTGAGTTTCCTTATCTGTAAAGCCTGGATGGTAACAGGGATTCCCATCCACACATCCCCACAAAGTTGTCTTGTGGAGCCAAAGAGATGGCTGGGATGAGAATGTGTTGTAGATTTTGAGGGCATGTGACCACTGTAAGCTGCATGGGTTTGGGAGTCGGGTACCCTGGGATTCCATGCCGGGTCCACTCTCTATTAGCTTTCTGATGTGGCCCCTCAGTTTCCCCAATGAGTGATTGCATGCAATGGCCACTGATGTCAATCAATTATAGCACCAACATTCCATGATCCTATGCCCCTAAGGAGCTCCACAGAAGTGAAATCTCACCCTCTTCCCCCTTTTGAGGGTTGGGGGTAGGTGAACACGTGCAGAGCCTAGTGAGAGGCACAGTCATCCCCTTCCCTACCATAGCCCCCTGAGCAGGTTGAGGAAGGCAAAGGAAAGCAAGACATCAGTTTTCCAGATGGGCAGCAGAGCCATGGATTCACCTCCGGATTTCTGACTGCCCCGGTACTGCCCCAGTCTTGGCCCTGCCCCTCCACCCCTGCCCATCTTGCCCACCCTCTGGGAGTGGAAGACATGAGCCCCAAAGCCTCCAGCCTCTTTCCCAGCTGACTGTAATGTATGTCCCTTCCACCTGCAGCCTCGAGTCAGGCACACTGTACTGTGCTGTCACCACCCATGTGGGCTGAGATATGCAGGGGCCTTGGGGTCCACAGAGCAGATGACTGCATTTGAGTCGCCCCTGCCCTTCACTTTGCCTCACCAGGACTGCCCTCATGTCTGATCTCTCCAGGAGGGATGGGAAGATACCTGAAGACCATAGGGGCATTTGAAGGGCACTTATTCAAAGCTGGCAGGAGCAGCTGAATCCCAGTTCATCTCCCTCTTCCCCCATCACTGCTCCTGTCAGACTCTCGTGGTCAAAGTACACCCAGCTGAGTCTCCGCAACCCCAGCCACACTCAGCCTTTCTGAGCTTTCCTTCTCCCTTGCACGCGGATGGTGCCTTTGAGCAGGGCTTCTCAGCACTTCCTGCACAAAGATATATGGTCCTGGCTTTACACAGTATGAAAAACTGGAAGCCACCTAAAGGTCCAGCAATTGGAGACAAGTTAAATAAATTATGGTGCACGATATGGTGGTATGAGGCCTTCGAACAGATTTACAAAGAGCAATGACGTGAGAAAATGCTCATTGCAGATTCCGTGAGAGAGAAGAAAGGAAAATGGTAAGTGCATGTAATCTCAACTCCGCCAAAATGTCAAGAGTGATTATCTCCAGGGGTGGGAGCACAGGTGCTTTTCATTTTCTTTCTTAAACTCTGTTTTTTTTCTGTTTTCCACATTTTTTTTTTTTTTTTACAATGAGCATGTACTTCTTTTAAACCAGAAAAAAATTAAGTGCATAGATTTCTTCTGAGCCAAATTATCTAAAATCAGTTTCAAACCTCCTTAGGCTGAGGGGTTCTTTCTAGGTTTGGTGGCTGAGCACAGCATTAAAGCCTGCTCACACACACACACACACACACACACACACACACACACACCTCTGCTTCCGTAAAGCAAGCTGAGTTAGCAGCAGCTGCACCTGCTCACAGTCCAGCCAAGGGTCACCGTTCTCCATACAGCTCATGCTCACCCCATATCTACTAGGCCCACATGGGGAGTTCGAAGACCTGATCCTGGAGGCCCAGCACAGAGTCCTGACCAGAAGGAAGGAGTGGCAGGTCCCCAGACACAGCCTTCCTGCCCTTGGCTTGGCCTGGCCTTTCAGCCTGTTTGTTCCTTGGTTCTGACTCTCCCTGTTCACTGGAGTAAGGGACCAGCGCTCAGAGCAGAGCAATTATCATCACCACTGTTGTGGCTTGGTCTTCCTGGATGGTGTGTGCCTTCCAGACCCTGTGGTTACTGGAGTACCTGTGGGCGAGTGTGCCTGTGTGTGTGTGTATGCATGCATGTGTGTGCTCTGTTCCAGAGAAAAGATATGAGACGGTCTGGAATTCTGAAGCTAAGATTGCTTTGAATTGTGCAACTGGGGCTGTGGGTATGGGCCCCACAAGATGAGGGGGAGAGAAGGTGGCTCTGATGCCACAGCACCCAGATTGTCTTTTTCTGAGCTGAGAACTTAGCTGGGCTGGAAAGTTTCCCAGTCCCTGATTTGGGGATGGAGAGCACACTGCCACCTTCTAGGTCAGGGGCAGGAAACCATCCAGGAATCCACTGGAGTCCAATTACAGCCTCCTGCTGAGTCCAGTTCACTAGAGTCCGATCATACAGTGTGACATTTGTTCACTTATCTGTCAAATGTATGAGAGATTTAGGAGGAGTTGATTTTTAACAACTCAGCTCAATATGACCCTGGATTTTATTGGGAGAAGAAGAATAACTACGCTTATTGAGCCTTTTACCATGTGCCGGGAACTGTTCTAAATGCTCATGTTGAATTGATATTCCTAGTGGGAGAATAACAACGAGAGAGGGCTTCCTTTTTCAGCTGGGGCAGACTAAGTCGTGTCATGCCTAACTACCAATAATAGCTAGAAAAGCAATGTGTGTGGGGTGGGGAATATGAAGGCTTCAGGGAATCACCAAGGAAGTAAGAACTGTAGGGTCAGAATGCCAAGATCCCAGAGGACAGAGAAACACAGGGAGACCAGCCTGGCAGCTGGCACCGCATTCCCTTTGAGGCCTTTCCTGGTTCCTAAGGAGCAGCTTAGAGGCTGCCCTTCCGGAAGCCTCAGGGCTGGGGGAGAAAAATGGGAGGTCAGGGCCTGTTAAGGAAGAGAGCCCCCAGTATACACCCTGGTTTTCAAGTTGGACCTCGTTAAGGCTACAAGCTGGAAGTTGGAGAAAACCAGAAACAAACCAGCCCTCGCAGCACTGAAACCAGGCTTTGAATGAGCTCCACCCCTCTTTGGATGAAGGCTGTCTGCACACAGCTCAGCTGCCTGCCAGAAGTGAAAGTTGTCTCAGGGCTGTGGTTCTAAAACTTCAGCATGTCTCAGCATCACAGGGAGGATTTGTTAAACCTGGACTGCTAGATTTTACCTTCATGGTTTATGATTCTGGGGTGGGGCCTGGGAATTTGCATTTCTAACAAGTTCCCAGGTAATGTCGATGCTGCTGGTTGAGGGACCACATTTGAAGAACCACTGCTCTGATAGTCATTGAAAAACGAGTAAAAAAATGTATAACCGCTATGGGAAATATTAAAGAATAAAAATATGGCCGGGCGTGGTGGCTCACGTCTGTAATCTAAGCACTTTGGAGGCCAAGGCGGGCAGATCACCTGAGGTCGGGAGTTCAGGACCAGCCTAACCAACATGGTGAAACCCCGTCTTTAAAAAAAAAAAAAAAGAATAAAAATACTTTTTTATTTGAGACAGGATCTTGCTCTGTTTCCCAGACTGGAGTGCAGTGGCATGATCCCGGCTCACTGCAGCCTCGACTTCGAGCTCAAGTGATTCTCCTATCTCAACCTCCCAGGTAGCTGGGACTACAGGCATGTACTACCACGCCCAGCTAATTTTTTGTATTCTTTATAGAGACAGGGTTTTGCCATGTTTCCCAGGCTGTTCTTGAATTCCTGTGCTCAAGCAGCCCTGCCACCTTGGCCTCCCAAAGTAGAATTACAGACGTGATTCACTGCACCTGGCTAAAATAATAAAAACAGTTGATTTATCCAAAAGGAGGCAAGAAAAAGAAAAAGTAGCCAGGTGTGGTGGCTCACGCCTGTAATCCCAGCACTTTGGGAGGCTGAGGTGGGTGGATCACCTGAGGTCAGGAGTTCAAGACCAGCCTGGCCATCATGGTGAAACCCCATCTCTAAAAAAAAAAAAAGAAAGAAAAAAATAGAAAAAGGAACAGGTGAGACAAATAGGAAGTAAATAGTTAAGATGTTAGGCTTATAACCAACTATATCAGTAATTACAATGAATGTAAATGGAATAAAATTGTCCATAAAAAGACAAAGACAGTCAGATAGTGTTTTATTCTACTTATATGAAATACTAGGAAAGGCAAAACTATAGTGACAGAAAGCAGATGGGTAGTTGCTCAGGGCTTGGAGAAGAGAAGGGCATTGATTGGAAAGAGGCCTGAGGACTTCAAGGAATGTCAGATTTGCTGAGTATGATGGCTCACACCTGTAATCCCAGCACTTTGGGAGGCTGAGGCAGGTGGATCATGAGGTCAGGAGATTAAGACCATCTTGGCCAACATGGTAAAACCACATCTCTACTAAAATACAAAAAAAGAATTAGCCAGGTGTGGTGGTGCAAGCCTGTAGTCCCAGCTACTTGGGAGGCTGAGGCAGGGGAATTGCTTGAACCCAAAAGGTGGAGATTGCAGTGAGCCAAGATTGCGGCATTGCAGCCTGGGCTACTGAGACTCTATCTCAAAAAAAAAAAAAAAAAGGAATGTCAGAACTGTTCTCTTTTTCAATGTATCTATTTTATTTATAATTTTTAATTTATTGTTTCCTTTATATATTTTTTCCACATGTTCTAATGTTCTATCTCTTGGTTGTGGTAGTGATTATAAGACTGCATATATTTCACAGAATTAATTGAATTGAATTGTACACTTAAAATTAGTGAATTCTGTCATGTGTATTACATCTCAAAGGTGAATTTAAAAAAACAAAGAGTCTAGGCGTGGTAGCTTACACCTGTAATCTTAGCATTTTGGGAGGCTGAGGTGGGTGGATCACTCGAGCCTAGGAGTTCAAGACAAGCCAATGCAACACAATGAAATCCTATATATCTACAAAAAATTGAAAAACCAATCAGGCATGGTGGTGCACACCTGTAGTCCCAGTTATTTGGGAAGCTAAGGTGGGAGGATCGCTGGAGGCCAGGAGGTTCAAGGCTGCAGTGAGCCATGATTGCACCACTGTACTCCAGCCTGGGCAACAGAGCAAAACTTTGTCTCCTAACAAAACAGAACAAACAAAAAAGATAGACTGGACTTAAAAAAATTTGCTGCTGCAGGGCGCGGTGGCTCAAGCCTGTAATCCCAGCACTTTGGGAGGCTGAGGCAGGTGGATCACGAGGTCAAGAGATTGAGACCATCCTGGTCAACAAGGTGAAACCCCATCTCTACTAAAAATATAAAAAATTAGCTGGGCATGGTGGCGCGTGCCTGTAATCCCAGCTACTCAGGAGGCTGAGGCAGAAGAACTGCCTGAACCCAGGAGGTGGAGGTTGCGGTGAGCCGAGATCGCGCCATTGCACTCCAGCCTGGGTAACAGGAGCGAAACTCCGTCTCAAAAAAAAAAAAAGGCAAAAATATGCTGCAAATAAGCACTAATGAAACTTAAATGTGAAAATCCAAAAAGATTGAGAGTAAAAGAATGGAATAATAATAACACCCCATGCTTGCTAAGTTCTTATTGTGTTCCAGGCACCACAGCACACAACTGGTGAGTGGGGAGCCGGACATGAACTTGGAAGTCTGACATCAGAGTCATGGTACCCTAATGCCACTATGTATCGGCTACCATTATTGGGTGCTCGTTTTGTTTTGAACACCATACTAAATGCTTCAAATGGGTTATCTCATTTAATCCATCCTCTTTAACGTGTGGGGAAACTGGGACTTAGAGAAGTTCAGTCAATTTTCTGAGATCACACAGCTAGAGAGTGACAGAGCTCCATTTGACCCAAGTCTGTCTGACCAGAGTGTGTGCTTTTAGCCACTAAACAGATGCAGGGATGGGAGAACAGAGGTCCTGGCAAATGAGATAAAAGGGCTGGCCTGAATAGGGCCATGTTCTCCAGGATTTGCTGTAGGGCTGAGACCTTGAGGGGGTTTGCTGTGTACACTGCCTGGTGGGCTCTGACCTGATTGGAGGGAGGCATCGTGGACACTGTTAAGAGAGGCCAAAAGGACAGGGTGATGCATGTGACCAGGAGTTAACTTACACCCTAGGATAGGGTCAGCTTTTATCAGAACCCTGTAAAATGGTAACAGCTGCTATTTATTGCATCCTCCCATGAGGTGTTCCAGGTACTTTATCTCAAAACTTTACAACAACGAATGAAGCCAGTTATTATTATTCCCCATTGTTTAGATGAGGAAACCGAGGCTCAGAACTTGCTGAAGATTAAACAGTGACAGAGACTGGATTTGACCCAGGTTTGATTTAGTCCAAAGCCTGGGCTCTGACTTCCCATTCCTTTCAGGCATATCTGTATATGGAGGGTTGTGATAAGTGGTAGGGGTGACAGTGGTGAGGAATTGGTCTTGAATGGGTTAAAACCAGAGTCCTCAGTGACAGGAATGAGAAGTGGGAGCATTAAAATAAGATTAAGATTAAGCTATTGTTGCTGCCATGCAGGCAGTCAGTGGGGTACCTGGGGGTATGTGGCCCCTAGAGCTGCATTAAAAGTCTTAAAAAAAAAGATTAAGAGATTTAGGGTGATTTGGCAGCCCAGGGGTGGCTACCCAGATAACCCCAAGGTCTGGATTCAAATAAATACCGAGACTTTGTGAAGAAGTTGAGATACTGACCACAATCTCTCCATGCAACGAGAGAGATTGCTTTTAAACTGAGAGATAAAAGCCAGAACTTCCTAAGCAAGCAGAAGATTAAATGTAAATGATTAAAATCCAGGGAAAAGGTGAAATCTTTAAAAACAGGCGCTAGACCATCCTCTAATCAGATCATATATAAACTGTTCTGTAAACTGTGAAGTGTTGTGACTCTGGTGGCTGTTTGTTGATGGTTTGGCGCTGGATTTGAAGATTTCTGGCTGGTGATAAGCGAGAGAGCCACTAAGCCAGCTTGGAGTCATTAGCTGCAGCCTGCTGCATTTGAGAATAAAGGGAGAAAGAGCCAGGGGTGGGGAGGGGGGCAAGGCTGGCAGAGTCAAAGAAAATGGGGAACTTAGCTTTCTTTGTTTCAGTTTGCCTCCTCAGCAAGCCTAACACAATTGATTATCCTTTCTCTCGCCTCTGTCTCCAACTGCTCCTAATTCCTGATCCTTCCTAACATTGCTTAAATGTATTGTAGTCTCCCTCACTTAAAAAATAAAATCATTGCCAGGCGCGGTAGCTCATGCCTGTAATCCCAGCACTGTGGGAGGCTGAGATGGGTGGATCATGAGGTCAGGAGATAGAGATCATCCTGGCCAACATGGTAAAACCTTGCCTCTACTAAAAATACAAAAATTATCTGAGTGTGGTGGCACGTGCCTATAATCCCAGCTACTCAGGAGGCTGAGGCAGGAGAATCACTTGAACCAGGGAGTCGGAGGTTGCAGTGAGCCAAGCCTGCACTCCAGCCTGGCGATAGAGTGGGACTCTGCCTCAAAATACACACACACACACACACACACACACACACACACACACACACACGCACACATACATACAATCATTGCGATGATTGTAAAACCTGGCTGCAAAATTTGACACTCTTCCTAGGAAGAGTTAGGGACCTATGCCCTTCCTCCCTAATCTGAGTGGGCTTGCAACTGCTTCAACCACAGAGCACAGCAAAAGTGATGCTATGACTTCTGAGGCCAAGCCATAAAAGACCATCTTTCACCTTACTCACTGGAATACTCGTTCCTGGAATCTTCAGTCATTCTGTAAGTAGTTGGATGACTCTGAGGCCGCCATGCTGGAAAGGCGACATGTGTATAGATGCTTCCGTCCATGGAACCTGCTGAGCCCAGCCTCCTTGTCATCCCCAAGATGCCAGACATTGTGAGTGAGGCCACTTTGGGTTCTTTAAACCAGCACATCTGTCATCGGGTGACCTCTGTTAATGCCATACAGAGTGGAATGATCACACAGCTAAACCCTGCTGGCATTTCTGACCCCCTGAAGACGTGAAGTATAATAAAATGTCCGTTGTTTTAAGCCACTAGGTTTTGGGGTAGTTAGGCAGCAACAGATCACTGGCACATCCTTCCCCAGTGCCATTCCCCCTTTCAGCTCCTGCCCCCGTCTCTCCTTCGCTTCCCATCTCCGTTTCTCAGAAGCTCTACTCACATCAGGATGCTCTAGCTCTCAGCTCAAAGGTCACTTCCTTAGAGAGGCATCCCTATATCCTCAGTCTAGATTTTGCCTCCCTGGTTATCTGCTCTTCATGGCTCCATGCTCCTTGCCTCAAAGTGCTTATCACAGTCTCTATTTATATATGTGTGATTCATTCATTAGGGTCTTTCTCCTTCACCAGACTGTGAGCTCCATGGAGGTGGTAACGGTCTGTCTTGCTCATTCCTGCATCCCCTTGCGTGGCATATACTAGGCACTTAATAGACAGTGGATCTCATGAATGAATGAGTGAATTAGTGAATGGGTGAGCTAGGTGTACTGAGACTCTCTGGGAATAAACACTTTCCAGGATTTGGGTTGATGAAACACATCTGACTGAGGCACATTTGGTTCTGCACAATAACCATTTCTTGAACAATTACTTCAGGCCAGTTATTGCGTTGCAAAAATAAACCAGGAGTGGCGCCTGCTGTAAGGAAGGGTGGGAAACATGGACTAGTAAATAAAAAGTTTCAATAGATGGAGTAAGTTGTGTTAGCAGCTCACAGAATGCTATGGGTGCATTGATAAGGGACCTCTATCTTGGGATGGCAGTGAAGGTGATGGTGAGAACTAGGAAGAGGCTTCTCAGAGCGGGTGACTTCTGAACACAGTTTTGAAGGAAAGAGTAATAGGAATCATCTAGATGAGCGAATGAGAGAGGGGCATTTCCAGTAGAGGTGATAGCACAAAGTCATGGGGTAGTAGTATAGAGGGGAAGCCAGGGTGTTTGGTAGTGATGGAACGAGGCAGAAGAGGTGGGAAGGCCTCGCATGCCATGCAGAGAAGCTTTGGGGAGCCAGTGATGGGTGTAGTAGGGAAGTTACATGGTCATGCCTATGTTTTAGAGAGAGGAGTCTGATGGGCAGCAGGGGTTAGAAAGGATTTAAGGTGGGTGAGAATGGAGGGTAGGAGTCCTGTTAAGAAACTATTGTAGAAATGCAGGCAGAAGGCCAGGCACAGTGGCTCATGCCTGTAATCCCAACACTTTGGGAGGTCGAGGCCCGTGGATCACTTGAGGTCAGGAGTTTGAGACCAGCCTGGCCAACATAGTGAAATCCCATCTCTATTAGAAATACAAAATTGGGGCCGGGCGCGGTGGCTCAAGCCTGTAATCCCAGCACTTTGGGAGGCCGAGGCGGGTGGATCACGAGGTCAAGAGATCAAGACCATCCTGGTCAACATGGTGAAACCCCGTCTCTACTAAAAATACAAAAAATTAGCTGGGCATGGTGGCACATGCCTGTAATCCCAGCTACTCGGGAGGCTGAGGCAGGAGAATTGCCTGAATCCAGGAGGCGGAGGTTGCCTTGAGCCGAGATCGCGCCATTGCACTCCAGCCTGGGTAACAAGAGCGAAACTTCGTCTCAAAAAATAAAAAATAATAAATAAAAAAGTACAAAATTAACCAGGCACGGTGGCACGCGCCTGTAATCCAAGCTACTCGGAGGCTGAGAAAGGAGAATCACTTGAACCGAGGAGGCAGAGGTTACAGTGAGCTGAGATCATGCCACCCCACTCCAGCCTGTGTGACAGAGCAAGACTCTGTATAAAAAAAAAAAAAAATCCTCTGAAACATAGGCTGAAGTTCACAAACAAACAAACAAGCAAAAAAAGTAATGAAGGCAGATGAGGATGAGAACCTGAAACTGATCTGCGGCAGAATTGAATAAGAGGAAGAGTCAGATCTAAAGAGTAGCTAGGAGGCTTAATGAACAGGAATCTGTGGTTCACTAGAAGTAAGGAAGAGGAAGATGATAAAAGTGACTCCCAGGTTTCTGGCTTTGTCAACAAAATAGAAGGCCATGCAACCACTTGAGACAGAAAACCTAGAGGGGCTGCTGCTGGTAGGTAGCCTGAGCACAAATGACCACCACTTTTGCTTCTTAAGTTTCTGTTAAAATGTCAGGATGTATATATTTTAAAAGAATAAAATCATAATAAATGTGTAAAACAAGGATTACATCAGTAGGCCAGGAATTCCTGGAGATAAAGGGCAGATGAGATTCCTTGGTGAAGAAATCAGTGTAGAGAAACCTGTAGCCCCAAACACTGGCGGTAAGAACAACTCCCATTCAGAAGAAAGGCCTATTGGGGAAACAAACTTACCCAAGTTCAGAGGAAATTCCTACCAGCTGCCTGTTCTAGTCAATGCCTTCTTTCATTCCTAAGTATAAATGGACAACAAAAGATAATGAAAAAACAACTACAGGAAAACAAAAGAGAAGGATGAAATAATTGAATAGAACAAGTGACCCAATAAGATTCCAAATCATTCAAGTTACAGAAAAATACTTTGAAAAAACGGTTTAAATTCATACTCTCAGGCAGATATAAGAGAACACTACATCTATAAAACAAGAACACACTGCTATGAAAAAGGAGCCATTCAAGAATGTGAGCATTTTGGAAATTAAAAATAATCGCCAAAATTTTCAAAAATTCAATGAAAAGACTGGATAATAGAATAGGCATAGATAAAGTTAAAAGACCTTTCAATGTAAAGGAAAAAGTTAGTGAAATTCTCTAAGACATAGAGCAAAAAGACAGAATGATGAAACATGTAAAAGACAGGTAAGAGACATGGAGAGCCCCAGGAGGTCCAATTTCAATCTAATAGGAGTTTCAGAAAGATACAACAGAAAGCCTGGAAGAGAAAAATAATAATTAAAGAAGCAGAGGCCAGGAGCAGTGGCTCATGCCTGTAGTCCCAGCACTTTGGGAGGCCGAGGCAGGTGGATCATCTGAGGTCAAGAATTCGAGACCAGCCTACCCAACATGGTGAAACCTTATCTCTACGAAAAATAAAATTAAAAAAATTAGCTGGGCATGGTGGCACACACCTGTAGTCCCAGCTACGTGGGGAGGCTGAGGCAGGAGAATTGCTTGAACCCAGGAGGCAGAGGTTGCAGTGAGCCAAGATTGCTCACTGGGCAACAGAAGGAGACTCCATCTACATATCAAAAAAAAAAAAAAAAAAGAAAAAAAAGCAGCAGAAGCATAAAGTGTTTCATGAACTAAAAAAAAAAAGGAATATTTAGATTAAAAGGCCCACCAAGTACCAAGCTGGAGAAATGAGACACACACACACACACACACACACACACACACACACACACACACAGAGAGAGAGAGAGAGAGAGAGAGAGAGAAGAGCAGGAAGGGGAGAAGTAGACAAGTGTGTTTTAAAGTGTGTGGAAGAGTAGAAACTCTGCCTGGCAGCTGGATGTATGGAGTTGAAGCCCTAGATAGTGTTCAGGTCTGGAAAGAGACTTGAGAATCATCAAAGGAACTTTGGAGAGAAAGAAGAGAAGGGCAAAAGAGAGAACAGAAAAGGAGAGGAGAGAGCTGATGAGGGAACCCAGGAACGACAGGTAACACAGCTGGAACACTTCTTGGCTCCCATGGGAGGTTTCTTCGTCTCTGTATTCCAGGGAGAATCAATTGCACCCTTTCTACCCCCTGCTACCCTGGGCTCCCATGGGCTGGACTGGCCTCTCCTTTAAAGCATAATCCACCTGCCTGGGAGATGAGCTTGTGGCTGACAAGGGTGAAATTTGCTAACAGGATTAAGATGGTGGCTCTGCTACTCAAATTAGTCCATTTTCAGGTGGAAATCAAAATTTTTTTTCTCACTGAAACAACCTGTCTCTCCACTGAAGCAGCTCATTCCCAACCACTTAGAAGCAAACAGTACATCTAATGGCAGAAGATAACACACCTAATGGAGTGTTTCAGCATCGGGACCCACTCCCTGCTTGGTTTGCTTGCCAGGTGATGGGGGTGGGGGGCAGCTGTAGGGAGGAAGGAGGAGAGAGAATAAGGGGGGAGGTAAGAGAAATGAGGGGGAAGATCGGTCTTTAGTGTCACCTGGCTTGCAGCAGAGGGGACCTTGACCCATACGGGATGCCAGCTGAGTTCCTGAGAAGGGAAAGGAGTTGGAAAATGCAGAAAATTTAGAGAACTGGGATGTTGCTTCTTCCGGAGTGAAGGCTGTTCCTCCTGCTTCTGTCTTCCTGGAGTGGTGTACTTTGGAGCTGGAAGCCCCTCTAGGGTGCACAGATGAATTGGCTTTTGGACTTGAAAGTAATTGATGATTAGAAATATCTCTGGATATTCTCTGCTTTTGCCATTTTGTGTGTATCATGCAGGGGAAGGGACCTGTATGTGTGTATTTCAATGTTTTACTCTCTCTCTTCACACACACACACACACACACAATTTCTTTTTTTTCCTTTTTCTTCCTTTTTTTTTTAGACAGACTCTCCCTTTGTCACTCAGGCTGGAGTGCAATGGCATGGTCTCGGCTCACTGCAGCCTCTGCCTCCCAGGCTGAAGCAATTCGTACCTCAGCCTCCTGAGTACCTGGGATTACATGCCTGGCTACTTTTTGTATTTTTAGTAGAGATGGGGTTTCGCCGTGTTGGTCAGGCTGGTCTCGAACTCCTGACCTCAAGTAATCCAGCCACGTTGGCCTCTCAGAGTGCTGGAATTACAGAGTGAGCCACTGCACCTGGCCACACAATTTCTTAATGACCATGTTGCATTTATTCTCCCTCTTTCTCAGCTCTCCCAACCCCTGCCCCCAAGATCACCCAATCATGTACCCTGTACCGGGGTTGATCCCTTCTTTCCTTTGAGGCCTTGTAGAGGGACCAGGAATAAAAGCCTCATCAAGGAGGGAACGAGGGGAACACAAGAAGCAGCCAATGGGTAGTTTTCCCTGCTCAGGAGAGGAGCCAGATGTCATCTGCCTGGGTGACCAGAAATGCCCATACTCTGACAGCTCTGGGAGTGGGGTGTCCACTCAAACAGCTGCAGAATGAATGCCAGTGTATTGTCCTCACCCCAGTAGCAGGCCAGCTCCCCCGCAGACGAGCCTTGCAGAAAAGAAAGCACCTCGCTAGCTTGCTGTTGCTGCTGCCGCCTCTGCCACTTTGTTATGAGGGTTAGTGACTGTCCATTAACTCCAGAGAGCTGATTCTTGCCAGTGCTGCACCAACAGCTGGGAGCCAGAAAGTGATGACGTGAGGAGGGGGGACTTGTCCCCCACCCTGGCTAGACACTCACAGAGTAATTCGGGGAGGTCACTGGCATGGCTTACTCAGCTCTACCAAAATGCCAATTAGCTAAGGTTTTTCTGAGCATTGGCTGGGCCTGCCACAGTTGAGAGAAATTATTATCAGAGAAACTCATTTTGTTATGTATATGTATCACACATATAAATTCTCTGTAGGGATGGATCTTTCCTGCCTGTCCCCTCCTCTGGTCTTCCTAGGAGGGAGATCACAGCCAGGCAGGTCCATGGCAGGAGATGGCCAAGGGTGGGTTCCTGGTCCTTACTCACAAGAGACGGTGTTGGTGGTGGTGGCAGGGATGATGGGGTGGTGGTTCCCAGCCTCTTGGTTTGGAGGCAGGAGCCCCTCTCAGCTCAGTCACCCTGAGTCACACTCATGGCTTTCCCAGAGAAACAAAAAGAGAGGGGGTTCTTAAGGAAACATCAGAAATATAAATGGCTTTTTCTGGTTCCTATTGCTCCCTTTCACTCCATTCATAAAATCCAGTTCATTAATAAAAGGTCATTAACTTGTCAAACCATGTTGATAAAGCTGGCATCCTGTATTCAAGCAGAACTGAGGGGTTTATGGGCTTAGGACAGCCTCAGAGAGCCCTACAGAATATCAGGTCTTGAAATCTTAAGTCGTCTAGCCCAACTCTCTTCTTTTACAGATGAGAAAAATGAACCCCCAGAGGAGAATGGACCTGCCTTAGACAGAGGCAGATCTGTGACCAAAACACAGGGCTTCTGACCTCTGGTTAAGTGCTTTTATTCTGATACATTTTAACATTTCATTCGCTCATTTTATACCCAATTAAGGAGTCCTTACTATCTTCCTAGTGCTGTTGGGGAGGGGGTTGTGGAGGGAGGCAAAGAGATGAAAACAACACAATTCCTGCCTTCAAGGAGCTGTTTCCCTAGATCTGTGGTTCTTAGGGAGAAAAAATAAAAACCTGTGAGTCAGACTCTCACCTTGTATTATCTCCTATAGGTGATGATGGAAGAGCAGAAGAAGGGAGGGCACACTTTTGTCTCCTAAAGATTTTAAAGTTAGGTTTCACTGATTCTGGGACCCCAGAGCAGCCAAGGACAAAGGGAGAAATGGCCAGGTTGGGAGAAGAGGGGGTAGAGGTGACAATAATCAGGTCATTGCCAGCAGGCCTGGCTAGGGGTTGGGAACAGTGACAGCAGTTCACACTGGTATGGAGATGTACAGGTGGCAAGCCTCTAATCAGGTGCATTGTTTTTCAATGGGTTCCAGGACAGTTCCCTGAGTTGGGCAGAGCGGTGACCTTATTCCCACTCTAGGGGTGAGGATAATGAGGTTGAGAGAGCTTAAGGAACTAGCCAAAGCCAGTAAACTGCCAGCACCCAGCCAGGAACTCCTACTCTAGTGCTCTTTCTATCCCTGAGGGTGGGGAAGTTGTGCTGGGTTAGAGGGTGGGGGTAAAACAGTAGAAAGCAGTGGTCAGTCACAAGGATAGGCCAAGTCTTCCTCCATGCAGTTTTATTTTGATCGCTACATTCTGCTAGTCATAGAGAACTCTGCTCTGAAAAACTAGAAGCACTTTGCAGGCCTGAATGAGCTCATTCAGCACACGCTTGCCAGAAGGAGAGAGAACTCCAAATGGAGGCTCTGTCTAGGGTCACCAGCACATAATATAAAACAGGACCCAGGTTCCCCAACTCTTTGCCCTCATGCGCCAAGAGATGTGATGCAAATCTGGCCTGCTTCGGTGAGAGTCAAGAGTGTCATAGGGAAAAAAATATTGAGATATTTTCCAGGACCTCTTTCCTTCCCTGAAGAAATGGGTTAATCCATCCTAAGGGGCCTTGGCCCAAGAGCCCTTCCCTTGGCCCAAGAGCCATTTCCAGGGCAGAGAAATCTCAGAGCAGAGGGTACCACAGCCACCCCAGTCACCCTGGTGAACAGGTTTGGGTGTGAGAAAAGGGCAGCTTAGTGAAGCCTGCTCAGATTTTCTTGGTGTCGCAAAACCTTGGTGGGGATTGGGGTACCAGGGAATCTGAGGCTCTAATCAGTATTTCTTGCCACCAGTAGGCAGGGTGTCTAGGAGCTGCCTGAGGTCAGGGTCAAGGCCTGGTGTGGGGTCATGGTGCCCAGGAACCTGTCTTGACCCCAGTTCCTCAGGGCCCTCCCAGCACCCCTGGCCTGAGGGGTGAGAGGTAGGGAGGGACGAGGTGGGAGCCTTGGCGAAGCGCAAGGTGCGGCCAGCAGAGTCAGATCCCCCAGCCCTGAGAGGGCTCCCGTGCCCTCCCCAGCTCACTCCCGGCTCAGCGCCTAGCTCTGCGCTCCCACTGCACCCCCAGACCGCCCCTTACCTGTCCCGCCGCGGACGGTCCCGCCTCCTCCGCGGGGCTCGGGGGCTCGGCATGGGCCGGTGAGCGACGGCGCCCCAGCCTCGCGGTTGCGGTCGCGGTCGCGGTCGCGGTGGAACTCCCGGGAGGGCTCCCCAGCTCCCGGCCTCGCGTCCCAGAGCCGCCGCCGCTTCAGCACCGCGGACAGCTCCCCCCCACCGCCCGCCGCCGCCGCCGCCCGCCCCGCCCCGCGCGGTCCCGGGAGCCCCGCATCCTGGCCGGGCCCCGCCGCCGCTGCCGCCGCGCAGCCCTCGGCCCGGCCCGAGGCGGCTCTGAGCCGACTTGGGAAAGCAGCGAGGACGGTCCCCTCCTCCCCGCTTCCCGCCGCCGCCGCCTCCCTCTCTCTTCTGTGCTCCGTGCTCCCTTCCACGCTCCGGAATCAGCCCACCAGGCACTCCGGACCCGGCTGCGGGGCGGGGCGGGGCGGGAAGTCGGGGGAGCCCAGAGGAGGCGGCGAAGCGAGGGGCGCGCAGCTGAAACCCGCATACCCGCTTCCTGGAGCCAAGCCCTCTTTCCCAGCCCTCTCTCCCCTCCTCCCGCGCACCCCAGAGCGATGGGAGGCCCTTGGGCTTCTTGAAGCATTTTGGAGCTCTTAGGCTCCCAATCCAGCCCTGAGTTTTTAACATTGATCTGTCCTAAAAAGAAAAACAAACAGCATTTATTGAGCACTTACTATATCCCAGACATCACGCCGGCTAATGTGTTCCATCAACATAAACTCATTTAATTTTTTTAACAACTCTATTAGGCAATATAGTCCCCTCCCCGACTTTCCCCTTCCCTGCCCCGCCCCCCCCTCCAATTTTGCAGACGAGGACGCCGGGCTCACGGGTATGAAATCTTATGATTTAGAGACACAGTGCTGTGCTGGGACGTGCGCAGGTTTTAAAGCCCATGGACCTAAATTTTGGTCCTAATGTGACACTTGCTGTATAATCTTGAGCAAGTTACTTAACCTGTTAAAGTCTCAGGTTTCTCATGGATAAAGTGAGGAGTCATACGAGGACAAAATGAAATGACATATGTGACACACTGGCACTCAATAGGCCCTCAGTGAGTGAGTGTTTCCCTGAGTTTTCCCAGCAAGAGCCCTGAGATCTGAATACAGGCCTTTTGGCTGCTTTGTCTTCACCCCGTGCCGTGTGGCTCTTTGTCTACCTCCACCTCAGTTTTCTTCTTTTTTTTTTTCCTTTTTTTAATTTTAGCATGGGGATGCTCTATCTTGAGTGTTACCAGTAGAGGAGCCTATTCTTCAAGAGCCTTCACGAGGTCTTGAGTCTCATCAAAGTCCCAAGGGGTCAGGAGGAGAAAGTATTCTCATTTTCTGAAGGTAAGTGTAGGTCTGCAAAGTAAACCCTAGAGCAGGCTGCAGCTGGGGCTGGAAGGCACGAAGAACCAGGGTCGGGCAGTGGGATTCCATTAGCATCCACTAGCCTCCTAGCATTTGGCTGAGGATGCTACAGCATAAGGCATGGTGGGCTCCAGGACCCCCCACTCCCACAGGATGTGGGCAACAGGCACAGTTTGGCATAGCTCCTACAGTGCACAGTAGGGGTCAGGAGGAAGTCCACATTATGGGGCTTGGGTCTTCTTCCCTTCAAGGCAGGACAGAGAACTCCCTCATCCTGTGGTCTGTCTCAGGGCTGGCATTGGTGTTTAACTTGTTGGGTGCTAAATATATTATTGCTCTTCCTGCCCCTGCCTCATTAGTGGATAATGCATTAATAAGCCCCCTGAGGCCAGGAAGGCTTTTGGACCACTCATCTGAGGCCCACACAGCATCTTCACAGACACCCCCCTCCTCAACACACAGATATACAGACACACACAGGAGACATTGTCTTTGGTGTCAGGGCACCCTCCTGTGTCTTTGCTTTCTCTGGCCTTCCTCTCACAGGGGCTTATGGCCCCCTACTTGGCCTTGGCCTCCCTCTGCTTCTCCTCTTCCTACCCTGGCTTTGCTCCATGCCTGGGCTGCATACAGAAATACTAATTGAAAGGATAATAAAAAAGCCAGTGAAGCAAAAGCCGCATATAAATTCTAAATACTAATGTTGATAATTATACACTGCTGCCTGGAGGGAAAATTCAAAGAGAGGCTGTTGGTGTTGTGTCAAGGGCCCTGGCCTGGTGCCAGGAGACCCAGGTTCTAGTCTCGCCTTTGTCATTAATTGGCTGTGCGACCTTAGGCAGTCGCCTCATCTTCCTGGGCCTTTGCTTTCTTAAAATTCAGTAGCTTTGAAGAAACTGTAAGTGCAGTCAGCAATGTTTGATGCTTGTGACAGAGAATAGTGGGTAATGCAGCAATCAGAATTTCTTCAGGGAAATTCTTTACCTCTCACCAGGTATACAGGTGGCTCAGGGACTGAAGAATCTACAACCATGCAGTTTCCATTCTTTTTCCATTCCCTCTCTTAATCCCTCCCTTCCTTTTTCCATCAAGCATTTCCTGCTGTGTAATGAAAATCAACCCCTCTGTTAGACACCAAGAATGGAAAGTATAAACTATTGTCCAGGCCTCTGAAGGAGCTGCGGTGGAGGGTGATAAGATCAATAGACATGTTGGCCAGCAATTTCAACATGTGGTGATAAATGCTGTCACGGAGTAAGTGAAGAGTGCCAGAGAAGGAAACAGCTTGCCCTGCCTGGGGAAGTCCCAGAAGACTTCCTGGAGAAGGTCTGAGTTTTATTAAAGGAGGAGACAGTCACCAGGCAGGCCATGGGAGGAGGGGATTGTTGGTAGGAAGGCCAGAGTGAAGAGCAGAGCCTGGAGAACTGATGAGGAAGCTCCACCAGAGCCCAGGAAAGAAGTGGTGAGAACTTGAGCAAGGCAGAGTCAGCAGGATGGGAGCAGGGAAGGGATTTAAGACACTTCTGGGTGAGAACAGAGAGGAGAGATTGGTTGTGGGGAAGAGAGCAAGGCCTCAAGGATAACACTGGGAACTCCTGCTTCTGGGAAGCTGATGCTTTTTACCAGAGGGCATCAGGAGGGGAACAAACTGCGTACCCTGGGCAATGCTGCTGAGTGCTATAGCTGCTCAGTTTCTAGGTACTCTCTCTCTCTCTTTTTAAAGTTTTATTTTCCCTTTGGTTGCTAGAAAATTTTATTTATTTATTTATTATTTTTTTGAGATGGAGTCTTGTTCTGTTGCCTAGGTGGAGTGCAGTGGTGCGGTCTTGGCTCATCATAACCTCTGCTTCCTGAGTTCCAGTGATTCTCCTGCCTCAGCCTTCGAATAGCTGGCATTACAGGTGCGTACCACCATGCTCAGCTAATTTCTTTTTGTACTTTGAGTAGAGTCGGGGGTTTCACCATGTTGGTCAGGCTGGTTTTGAACTCCTGACCTTGTGATCCACCTGCCTCAGCCTCCCAATGTGTTGGGATTACAGGTGTGAGCCACTGCACTCAGCCTTGGTTCCTAGAAAATTTTTTTAGGCCGAAAAGGCTCCTCCCATCTTACTTTGATTATCTTAATGGAAAAGGGAAAGGCTCAGGCTTGGGCCAGGAGAGCTGAATGGGGCAGGGCAGCCCTGGAAGCTCACCTGGAGGCAGCAGGCATCCTTGCTGGGACCAGGGTGAGGACCACAGGTAAGGGACAGATTAGGCACTGGCTGAAAACCTGGAAGGAGATGCCCTTGGGTCCTCTTCTCCCACCTCTCTGACGTTCTGCAAGTGAAATCCAACACAGGAGGGTTCTGTTTTAGTTGTAGTCAGCTCCAGCTGCTAATCTCTTCCCACCTGGGGACTTCCCTTCATTAGCTTTTTATGCATAAACTCTTAGTTCTTTTTACAAGGGGTTGATTGCCTCACAGTGTTCCCAGGGGAATGTAAATCAGCACCAAGCATAGAGAGATCTGCCCCACTACTACTTCGATAGGCCATGCTTTGGAAGAGATGCTCCCTACAATAAGAGGACAGGTGAACCCCACCCCTGGCCTAGTGGCCCTTCTACCTCGAAGTTGAGCTCATGCCCAAGGCCATATGGCTGTGACCCACAAAGCCCTGGCTAAAGGAGGATTGTCTGGCAAAGGACAGGGACAGGTGGGCCTTTGGACTGCCCATCAGCCAAATCCTGCTCTCATGGATATGGCTCCAGAATGACACAGTTCCAAGGAAGGGTGCATATATGGCTGTAAGCAAATAGCAGAAACAAATTCTTGACTCTTAATACAAGAGAGAACCCTGGAAACCCTCCATGCTTCTGAGTCAGACCCTTTGGTTAGAGGCAGACCCCCAGCAATGGAATCTAGAGTCATCTGTCTTTTAAACTTCTCATCTGGGGGGCTTTGGAAGTACATTATCACAGCTGCTCACTTGTTCTCTCCATAGGAGATTAAAAAACTGAAGATCAAGCCATTTCTTTAGAAACACACTGATTCATGCCAAGGAAAGAAGATGATGAGAGTTCTTAGCACTAGTCCCGCTCAATTCTCTGCTCTCCTGCCAGGCATACACTCACTTAAGCCTGGGGAAGAGAGTGGGTGAGTTACTGCAAATTTGAGAGGCAGAACCAGAGCATAAGGTGGAGGAAACCAGCCACCGTAGACTGCACAGCTCTGAACTCCAGCAGCTCTAACTTGCATCCACAGGCTGCTCGGGCATGGGAGCATTTGCACCCTGGCAGAGAAACCTGCACTCTTGGCACTTTCCCACTTTGCTGGAGCAAGAATGAGTGAGTGTATATGTGTGAAAGGTTGGGGGTGCTGGGGTGGGGCTTATCAACAGTGGCAAGCAGATGGCAGCGTTCTTTCACCTGATATAGTGACAAAATGAAAATGAGTGGAAGAATGAGCATTCCTTTTTTTTTTTTTGAGTCAGAGTCTCACTCTGTTACCCAGGCTGGAGTGCAATGGCATGATCTCAGCTCACTGCAACCTCTGCCCCCTGGGTTCAAGTGATTCTCCTGCCTCAGCCTCCTGAGTAGCTGGGATTATAGGCGCCTGCCACCCTGCCCAGCTAATTTTTGTATTTTTAGTAGAGACAATGTTTCATCAGGTTGGCCAGGCTGGTCTCAAACTCCTGACCTCATGATCCACTTGCCTCGGCCTCCCAAAGTGCTGGGATTATAGGCATAAGCTACCATGCCAGGCTATCTAATTTTATTCTTATAAACATGTATCATTCCCAGTATGATCCATGTATCATACACATGAGGAAAACTAGAATCTAAGTAACCAGAGAAGCTAAGTAACTTCCAACTTGGAAAAAATAGTCAGAGATCAATACCAAGCCAAAAGAAAAAAACAAAACTGATGCACGATCTTGCCTTCCTCCTGGCCTTGAAGCCAGAGTCAGTGTGATGGGACTGGTGGATTTGCAGAAGAAGGCCTTCCTTGCCTTCACCCTGAACTGGGACAGTGCAGAATGGGCCCCAAGCTCCTACAAAGCCCTGACTGGAACCCTGTAAAGAGCTAAGGCCTAGGACCCAAGACTGCTCCCATCTTTGTGCATGTGTATATTTGTGTGTGTGTGTGTGTGTGTGTGTGTGTGTGTGTGTGTAAGGTAGGGTGTATTTGCCCCAGGAATGACTTTCTGAGCTAGTAAAGGAGAGCCTTTCTCCCTCTGTGTAAAGGGAGGAACTTTCCTTTTGCCTTCCTGAGGGTCTCGGGGAGCAGGGCACTGGAAGGCAAAAGGTTATTGGTACTAAGAAAACATCCCTGGAGAAGCTGGAGAACTTGTTATACTCTTCGGTCCAGGACACGAAAACGAGTCCATTTTGAGTGCCTATTTTGTATTAAACACGTTCATCTTTTAATCCTCAAAATAATTCAATAAAGTTGTTTTTAATCAAGCCTCATGGAAGTTAATTAACATACTAGATTCATACACTCAACAAATGACTAGCAAGATTTGAAGCCAGGTCTGTGTGACGCCAAAGCTGATATTTCCCCCACTCTTTACCCCAGCAACCTTACTCATCTGCATCATTGTTCAAGGAACTGTGACATTTAATGAGAGAGCAGAAAAAGAAACAAGAGGAAACAACCTCAAAACGTACAAAGAGACTCTCTGGACATGCATACCCCTCAGGTGGAACTGGAAAGATGCAAGACCCAGAATTCTCTGCTGGGTCAGGAACCTGTACTTGCCAAACTCAAAGGCTGAGCCCTTTAATATGTGTTGTTCATTTCTCTTTTGTTTTATTTTAATTTTTCTGATGTTCCCTTTGAAGATTGCAACCTAATTCAGCTGGGTTAACAGAACCCAAGAGTGAATGGGTGAGGGAGGGAGAAGCACTGGGAATACCACCCTGGGGGCTAGCAGCGTCTGCAAGCAGAGGGGAAAGGGAAAAAAATGCCCAGGGAGAAGGGAAAACACTCAGACTACTGCTTCCCCTTTGCCAGAACACCCACTCCCAAGGATTCTCCTCTTGTTGTGCCTTGGAAGGGGTGTGTGAGAGAGGCAGAGAGAGAGAGAGAGAGAGAGAGGGAGGAAGGGAGAAGAAGGGATAAGCCAGTGAGGCCACACTACTTGCAGTTACTAGCTTTTTGATCCCTGGTCACCCATGGTCCCAGCAGCAAGCAGTGCTTGGGGCACCCATGTAAGGCTGTGCATTACAGCAAGCACATATTTGGTTTCACTGAAGCCTTCATCCCAGCTCTCCTTCACACCCTGGTATATAATCCTCTTCCTTGGCTCCCAAGCCTGTTACTCCAGCACAAACTGCGGGCCCAGACTACACTATGATGGCAGGGCTCTGCTGTGTCAATGAGAATGTTAGCAACTAGAGCAGTGAAGGCACACCGAGCTGGGCTGGGTACTGGAGAGCTATTGCGAGAGAGGTACAATAGACACAGAAAGAGCAGGCTGGGCGCAGTGGCTCATGCCGGTAATCCCAGCATTCTGGGAAGCCAAGGCAGGTGGATTGCTTGAGGTCAGGAGTTTGAGACCAGTCTGGCAAATACACTAAAAATACAAGAGTTAGCTGGGCATGGTGGTGTGCCTGTAGTCCCAGCTACTCGGGAGGCTGAGGTAGGAGAATCACTTGAACCTGGGAGGCAGAAGTTGCAGTGAGCCGAGATTACGCCACTGCATTCCAGTCTGGGTGACAGAGGGAGATTCTGTCTCAAAACAAAACAAAACAAAACAAAACAAAAAAGAGACAGAAGGAGGGATGGATGGATGGATGGTAGGCTTTTTTGAGCTCTTGCCATGTGCCAGGAACTGTGTTAAGAATTTTAAAAAATGTACTATCTCAATGGATTATCTATTAAATCTATGATGTAAACATTTACCTATAAAAATATAATTTGTTTTGATTCTTAAAAAATTTAATAGGTGGAGCAGGAACCCGCAACCAGGAACAGAGCCCTTTGCTCCTCCCTCAGAATGAATGGAGACCAGAAATCAGATGTTTATGCCCAAGAAAAGCAGGATTTCGTTCAGCACTTCTCCCAGATCGTTAGGGTGCTGACTGAGGATGAGATGGGGCACCCAGAGACAGGAGATGCTATTGCCCGGCTCAAGGAGGTCCTGGAGTACAACGCCATTGGAGGCAAGTATCACCGGGGTCTGACGGTGCTAGTAGCGTTCCGGGAGCTGGCGGAGCCAAGAAAACAGGATGCTGATAGTCTCCAGCGGGCCCTGACTGTGGGCTGGTGTGTGGAACTGCTGCAAGCTTTCTTCCTGGTGACAGATGACATCATGGATTCATCCCTCACCCGCCGGGGACAGATCTGCTGGTATCAGAAGCCAGGTGTGGGTCTGGATGCCATCAATGACGCTGTCCTTCTGGAAGCATGTGTCTACCGCCTGCTGAAGCTCTACTGCCGGGAGCAGCCCTATTACCTGAACCTGATCGAGCTCTTCCTGCAGAGTTCCTATCAGACTGAGATTGGGCAGACCCTGGACCTCATCACAGCCCCTCAGGACAATGTGGATCTCGACAGATTCACTGAAAAGAGGTACAAATCCATTGTCAAGTACAAGACGGCTTTCTACTCCTTCTACCTTCCTGTAGCTGCAGCCATGTACATGGCAGGAATTGATGGCGAGAAGGAGCATGCCAATGCCAAGAAGATCCTGCTGGAGATGGGAGAGTTCTTTCAGATTCAGGATGATTACCTTGACCTCTTTGGGGACCCCAGTGTGACTGGCAAAGTTGGCACTGACATCCAGGACAACAAATGCAGCTGGCTGGTGGTCTAGTGTCTGCAACGGTCCACTCCGGAACAGCGCCAGATCCTGAAGGAAAATTACGGGCAGAAGGAGACTGAGAAGGTGGCCAGAGTGAAGGCATTATATGAGGAGCTGGATCTGCCGGCTGTGTTCTCGAAGTATGAGGAAGACAGTTACAACCACATTATGGCACTGATTGAACAGTACGCAGCGCCCCTGCCCCCAGCTATCTTTCTGGGGCTTGCGCGCAAAATCTACAAGCGGAAAAAGTGACCTAGAGACTGCAAGGGCGGAGAGGAGGCTCTCAATAAATAAATTATTGTGTAAAAAAAAAAAAAAAAAAAAAAAAAATTTAATAGGTGTCAGGTGTTGTTCAGATGCTGTATGCATTGTTTCATTTTGTCTTAACAATACTTCGTTTCTTTGGTGCTAGGAGAACAATCATTGCTGGGATCTCTAACCTTTGCCTGAAGAGATGCTGTGGAGGGCTGGTGGAATGAGCAGGATTCTTTGCATCGGCACACCTAGGTTCAAATCATGGTAGATTTGCCAATGCATGTTTGCTCTTTTTTTGGAAAGCAATTTGGTACCATCTGTCAAAGGACAGAATAAGTTCACTACTAGGAAACCATCCTAAGGCAGTATTAAGAGGTGACATTTTTTGAGTAACTACCATGGGAGGCACTGCTTTAGATAAATAGTCTGATTTAATTCTTTCTTGAGACAGAGCCTCACTCTGTAGCCCAAGCTGGAGTGCAGTGGCGCAACCTTGGCCCACTGCAACCTCCGCCTTCCCAGGCTCAAGCAATTCTTGTGCTTCAGCCTCTCGAGTAGCTGGGACTACAGATGTGCGTGACCACACCTGGCTAATTTTTTGTAATTTAGTAGAGATGGGGTTTCACCATGTTGCCCAGGGTGGTCCTGAACTCCTGAACTCAGGTGATCTGCCCACCTTGGCCTCTCAAAGTGCTGGGATTACAGGCATGAGACACCATGCCTGGCAATCTGATTTAATTCTAACAACCCCACAAGGTAGGTACTATTATCATCCCTATTATGCAGATATGAAAACTGGGACACATAATTTACCCAAGGTTTTATGGCTTGTAAGGACAGCGTCCAGATTCCAATCCAGGCAGCCTGGCTTCAAGGCCTCACTCTTAACCTTAATATCTGACTAACTGTGTAAGCTTTGCACACAAAACTGGCCATCACAGTATTAATTATCTCTACGGAGAAACTGGAACATACATAAATGTTCAAAAAATAGTACAATGAGTAAACAAATTTAAATGATATTTTAAAAGAGTTTGCAATATCATAGGAGAAATGCTTATGTTATAAAATGAAGTGGACAAAAGCAGGTTACAAAATTGCACATATAACCATAAGTATGCCAAAAAGCCCATAAAAATCCTAGGAGGAATTAAAACAAAATGCTATTACGGGTTTTCCCTTGATGGAAGTAACTATGGTTCATTTAAATGTTCCTTATTCTGCTTTTGTATTTTCTAACTCTCTGCAATATATATGCACTACCTTAAAATTATTTTAGAGCTTAAATAAAAATAAATATCCACTGAGTGAATGATTGCTACATTGGGTACCCTTTGAAGACTCATCCTCTCTCTCAAAATCTTAACTCCCAGCAGGAACAGTGGTGGGGTTGGGGAGTGACCTCTACCCCTGGGCTGCCTTGGTGGGAGAATAACAGTAAATGAGGTCACATTTCTAAAGGATTATGTTCTCCTTACAGCCCTAGTGATCCTCACAGAAAAAAGGAAGGCAAATAAAAAGCAGCGGGGAAGACGCAGGGAGTGAGAAATACAATGGCGGGGGAGAGAGAGGTGGCAGAGGAGATGACTTGGGGAGGAAAGGGGAAGAGATCAAGGAAAGCTGGAACATCGAGAAGGGTCAGGAAAATGGGAGGGGAAAGTAAATGAGTGATGAGGATGATAAAGAGGGTGCAGAGTGGGGAGGGAGAGAGAGAGAGACTGTGTGTGTGCCTAACTACATAGCAAACTGGTAAGGGATTTAATGCATTTCATTCTGCTAAGCTGCAATGTTTTTCCCAGAAAGTATTTTCTTCAGTTAAATGCTGAAAATCTAGGAGAAACCTTTAACTGCGTTTGCAACTTGAATCTCTCTCCCTGTCTGGCCATCCCCCCAGTCCTCGAGGCTCCAGCCAAGAGGACCTCTCTGGACTGTAGCCATTGCAATCTTCCAGGGACAACCAGGCCTATCCCTGCTTCAATTCAATCAGCCAATACTGGGAGCTTTGGTACCAATAGACAAGCAACAGGACATAAACAGGATTAAAGCTCAGCTCTTCCAGAGAACAGTGTACAAAGGCTGTTGAAGGCTTCCAGTTTGCAAATGAAAGCATTAAAAAAATCATGGAACAATGTAAGATCTTCAAGGATCATCTGTAGAATTCAACCACAGAGAAAGAAATGAGGCCAGAGAGGAGTTGGCCAGGGCCCACAGCTTGTCGGCAGGGGAGTCTGGGCTTTGTGATTCCTTACCCAGTAGAATATAGCTTCTGATAGGAATGATGTTTTGTGTTTCCAAAGCGCTTGCTGTGAATCTGACTACTTTTCTTTTTACCTTCATAATACGCATTGGGGTAGGTAACCCAGTCATAAGTTCTACTTTTGTAGGTAGAAAAGGAGCAGCTCAGACAAGTTATGGAATTCTCATGGCATCACTGAGCTGACGATGGCTGGAACTGACGCTCAAACTAAATCTTCCTGGGAACATGTACAGGGGACTTTTTGCTAGGACACACCCTCCAGAGGAACTTTCAGCCAGGCAAAGTCAGGATCAATTTTGATTTCTGCAGTTTGCTGGAGCCCTCAGGTCAAGGTTCCTCCTTGGTGCAGCACAGCAAGTGTTAGAGGTATAGAGTGAGGGTGTCCACATTTCTACCATTATTTTCTGGTTTCTACTGTAAAATCCTCTACTTGGCTACCATTCTGATAGTGTGAGGCCTCAAACCCATTATCTCTGAGAACCATTGAGAGAGCATTTACTATATATAGAAAATAGGGTAGGTTCTAGGGATACAAAGAGATATGAGATATTGCTCTGGTCAGCAAAGACAGGATTATTTTAGCTGTGGAATAAGGACAAATACATACATGTACAAAGAGGTGACAAGTCTGGGTTCTCCACAGTGTACTGCCTTTGCATGTGCCATTCTGCTTCCTTGAAATCCCTTACCCCACTCATTTCTTTTTTTTGAGACAGTGTTTTGCTCTGTTACCCAAGCTGGCATGCAGAGGCATGATCATAGCTCACTGCAGCCTTGACCTCCTGGGCTCAATCAATCCTCCTGCCTCAGCCTCTCAAAGTGCTGAAATTATAGGCATGTGCCACCATACCTGGCTAATTTATTTATTTATTATTTATTTTTTGTAGGGACAGGGTCTCACTTTGTTTCTCAGGCCGGTCTCCAACTCCTGGCTTCAAGTGATCCTCCTGCCTCAGCCTCCCAAAGTGCTGGGATTACAGGTATAAGCCACCACAACCCACCCACCATTAAAAGCTCAGCTCAGGGGTTTCCTCCTTGGTGTCTTTTCTCGGACTCCTCAGCCTGGGCTGGTTGCTCCCTCTCTGGCTTCCTGGTAATAGCCTGTATTTTCCCTCCCATAGCACTCAGAGCATTGTATTTTTACATCTTACTTGTCTCTTCTTCACTTGACTCTGAGTTTCCAGGAGGAGGATGGGGCTGTATTTCTAGCTTAGGGCTGATGTAAGTAAACACTTAATTGATATTTGCTGAATGAAGAAAAGCAACCATTCTGCTTCTAGTGCCTCCAGTATATAAGCTCTAAGGCCCTTGCAGCTCTGATGTCCTGGGACCTCATGCTGGCCATTTGAAGCGTGGGTTTCAGTGACAGAGGACTCAATTCGTTGAGGCAGGGCATGACTTCACCTAGTAGTAAACCACCTCACAGTAGCCCCTCTTTTCCTCCTCAAGTACCTAATGATAAATTGATCGTGAACAACAGTGGGGACTTGTGGCTTACTTCACATCTCTTTTGTTAGAATGACCAGGGCTGGCCGGGTGCGGTGGCTCTTGCTTGTAATCCCAGCACTTTGGGAGGCCGAGGCAAGCGGATTATGAGGTCAAGAGATCAAGATCATTCTGGCCAACATGGTGAAAACGTGTCTCTACTAAAAATACAAAAATTAGCTGGGTGTGTTGGTGCACACCCGAAGTCCCAGCTACTCAGGAAGCTGAGGCAGGAAAATCACTTCAACCCGGGAGGCGGAGGTTGCAGTGAGCTGAGATTGCACCAGCCACTGCACTCCAGCCTGGTGACAGAGTGAGACTCCATCTCAAAAAAAAAAAAAAAAGAATGACCAGAGCTGGGAGAAGTCCAGCAGAAATATGCTGTCAATTTCTAACAAGGTCTTACTCGCGTACCTGGTTGCTAGGCATGTGAGGCTGGGAAAAGTCAGTGGCTAGACAACGTGGAACATGCAAGAAAGGAAACTAGCTAGGAGTGTTTGCATATTAGAATGGCAAGGAAACTTGATGGAAACAAACATTCAAAGTACCTGCCAGGCTTTTAATAATGTCAGAGGAGAAGAGCCTGGAACCAGCTGGAGGATACAGATAAGAAACACATTTATTTCCGCTGCCGGGACCACATTGACTATCCCCCAACTCCCACCCCTATACCTTGTGTTTTACTATTAGAAAACAATTGGTTGCATTTCTTAGGCAAGCTTCATTGTGTCAATCTCTCTTAAACAGGGAAAACGGAGTCCAAGATGTTAGCAAATTTGTTGGGCAGCCGCTCAAGGGCTGTTTTGCTGTCCATGGTGCTGACAGCCCAATAGGGCCTCAAAACTTCTGGGTCTTTAGCCGGGTTCTTCTGCCCCGACGGATGACCCTGTGATGAATGACAGAAAGAAGTTGGGATGTGGGCAAGGAAGATCCAAACTCCTGTCTAGAAATATAGTTTCACAATCTATCATCTGAAACCCTTGGCCACAGATGTTTTCCAGAATTCAGAATTTTTCAGATTTTATCAAGGAAATACCGTGCACCTACTGTATGTTATATCAAACCCTTAGTGAGGTCTGGGGTAGCACTGCATTACCAGGCACATCAATATCTCTCCAGTAAATCGTATGACTAGTCATCCTAAGTGAGATCAATAAAGATGTTAAATAATCTTATGGTGGTCCAGGTCAGGGTCTTCCTTTGAATGAGTTCTCTTTAGACTTAAAAAAAACAACAACAACAAAAAACAAAAAACAAAAAAAAACTTTTGGTTTCAGAGTGGGTTTTGGATTTCAGAATTTGGGTTAAGGAATTGTGAGCTCACCGTGGTTCCAACCCCACCTTAAGTAAACTGACCTATAAAATTTTCTGTGGTTGATCAAACTTTCTAAGCTTGTAAATTTCCTGGAAGAGGGTTGGAGGCAGGGGATGGATGGGGATGAAACTAAAGCTTGGACCATCTATTTCTCAAACTCACCCCATCCCCAGAGGTTCACAGGCATAACTTTCTCCTCAGGTCAAACAGCTAATAATTATTGAGGAATAGCTACAGACCCTGGAAGTCTCATGGCTGACACATAGACTGAAAAAATTAAAAGGCCATGAGCCCTTTTTTTCTAGCCAGAAGCCTGACTGTCCCTTGACCCTGGGCAATCTTACATTTCCTAACAGCCAACCATGAAGCAGAGTTGGAATTCCTATAATGGGGGAAGAATGTTCTGTTATCAGTGCCTAAAAACGGCTGCTAGTCCTAGTGACCGCTCACTACCTACCACGTGCTATACAAAGTGCTTGACAGGCATTAGCTCCCTTATCCTTATCACTGCTTTGTAAGCAGTGTTATCCCATTTCACAGGTGAGGAAACTGAGGTTTGGAGGTTAAACAACACACCTTAAGTCATAAAACTGGTAAATGGTGGAGATGGGGATTTGAACCCTGATCATTCTGTCTCCAACGCTTGCATTGCTTCTCTCTTACCTTCATAGTCTCACTGTCAGGGGTGTTGGCCTGAGTGTGAACAGGGGATCCAATTGCTGCTAGTCCTGGGTAATTTTAGTTTGTGGTGGGTTTTTAGTTAACTATGCTGTGAAATGATATATATATATTTATATTTGCAATATATTTTTCAACTTAAAAAGTTATACAAGTCATAATTGCTTATGAAGTGGAGAAGTCAAGAGTATAAGGGTGCTTCCCGCTTATGGCCTCCCCAAGCCCACTTCCAACTGATTAACTATGTATCATATATCCTTCCAGAAGTTCATGTGTACTTTCAGTACAACAGGAGATTATACATAGTCTATCATGGCTTTAATTTTGGCCTTAATAGTGTATCTCTTCATATCTAAACACATAGAATACCTCATGCTTGTTTTTATTATGCAATTTTTTTAAAAGACATAATAAATGTACCAGGCAAACAGCAGTGAAAGGGATACATTTCTAATTACTACCTTACAGCATGTAGACACAGCTGTTTGTTTTTGAGGAAGCACAGCCCAGTGGTTAAGAGCATAAAGCATTCGGAAATAAGTCCCCAGTCTGTCCCTCAGGGACTTTGTAATTTGGGATAAATTTCCATCGCACTGAACCTCAGTTTTTTATCTGTAAAGTGGTACCAATCATGGAACTTGCCTTATGGAGTTGTATAAACAAGAAAATATAAAGCAGTTAATGGGTTTAGTACAGTGCCTGCCATTTGGGGAAGGAAGGGGAGCAAAGCAAGTTATTATGGTCAAATCAGAAGCAGCCACCCGCCCACTGCTAGAACAGATTTATAAGAATCCTCCTAAATTTGCTTGTAAGATAGCCCTTAGTTGGTAACATTGAGTTCTGTTTTGTTTTTAGTCATGGAAAGTAGGCATAGGTGGATCCAGGGATCTCTTGCTCTCTTGCCCACCCTACTCACCAATTACAAATGAACCACACGCAAAAAAGTTTGGAAGCACAGCTCTTGGCAGATTGAGCCTTGGACCTTGGACACTGAGCTCCCGTCCTGGGAGTGGAGGTAGGGTGGGTATATAGAATTCAGGGTGCAAAGTGTTCAGTGTGGAGCTAGAAGTTCTTTTTTTTTTTTTTTTTTTCTTTTTGAGACAAGGTTTCTCTCTTGTTGCCCAGGCTAGAGTGCAATGCTGAGATCTTGGCTCACTGCAACCTCTGCCTCCTGGATTCAATCTATTCTCCTGCCTCAGCCTCCCGAGTAGCTGGGATCACAGGCATGCACCACTATGCCCAGGGAATTTTGTATTTTTAGTAGAGATGGGGTTTCACCATGTTGGTCAGGCTGGTCTTGAACGCCTGACCTCATGTGATCCACCTGCCTCATCCTCCCAAAATACTGGGATTACAGGTGTGAGCCACCATGCTGGGCCCTCCCAAAATTAAACAAACACCTGTGGATTATACCACCTAGTTTAAGTTGCCTTTTTTTTTTGAGACAGACTTTTGCTTTTACTGCCAGACTGGAGTGCAATGGCACGATCTTGGCTCACCATAACCTCCACCTCCTGGGTTCACCTCCACCTCCTGGGTTCAAGTGGTTCTCCTGCCTTAGCTTCCCAAGTAGCTGGAACTACAGGCATGCACT
This sequence comes from Callithrix jacchus, assembly GCF_049354715.1. Classification (NCBI taxonomy): domain Eukaryota; kingdom Metazoa; phylum Chordata; class Mammalia; order Primates; family Cebidae; genus Callithrix; species Callithrix jacchus. The sequence continues at coordinate 109,369,612 of NC_133509.1, forward strand.
ATCATGCCCAGCTAATTTTGTTTTTTGTTTTTTGTTTTTTTTTAAATTAGAGACGGGGTTTCTCCATGTTGGTCAGGCTGGTCTTGAACTCCCAACCTTGGGTGATCCACCCTCCTCGGCCTCCCAAAGTTCTGGGATTACAGGCATGCACCATCACACCTGGCCTGGAGCTAGAAGTTCTAACCCTAAATCTGTCATCACCTTGCTGTGTGACTTGGATAGGTAGTTTTTCACCAGAGCATTTCTAAATCCCATCCAGCTCCAGGATTCCAGGATTTATTTAAAAAAATTATATATATATATATATATATATATATATATATATATATATATACACACACATATATATATACACACACACACACACACATGTACACACACACACACACACACACACATACATTTAGACATTTAGAGGCAGGGTTTTGCTTTGTCGCCCAGGCTGCAGTGCAGTGGCATCTTCTTAGCTCACTGTAGCCTCAAATTCCTGAGCTCGAGTGATCCTCCTGCCTCAGGCTCCTCAAGCAGCTGAGTGCCACCATGCTTGGCTAATTACTTTTTAAACTTTTTTTGTAGAGACAGGGTCTCGGTATGTTTCTCAGACTGGTCTTGAACTTCTGGCCTTAAGTAATCCTCTCTCCTCAGCCTCCTAAAGTGCTGGGATTACAGGTGTGAGTCACTGTGCCTGGCTGATTCTAAGTTTTTGTTCTGATTTTCAAGATTCTACTTTATAAAAAAAAATTTCCAAGACTATGCAGATGTAGCTGCAGGGAACTGGTGTCCTTAGAAAGCTGGGGGTAGGTCTGGTTTTGGTGCCTGGTCCACTTGGAAAAGCAGAGTGATACTTAAGCATTGCAGGGTCTAGGATCAGAAAAGCAGGTTCAGATTTTGACTCAGTCACTTCTTAGTTGGGCACGTGACTTAACCTCTCTGAGCGTTAATTTCCTCATGGTGTAACATTGGGGTTAATAATAGTACCTTTCTTTAAAATAGTACTTTTTTTTTTAATCTATTCATTCTACAAATATTTGTTGGATGTTCACCATGAGCCAGTCACTATGGTAGGCATTGTTACACAATTATGAAAAAAACGAAATGACCCTAACAGCCTAGTGCAGAGAACAAACAATACCTGAATAATAATATTAACAATGGCCGGGCGCGGTAGCTCATGCCTATAATCCCAGCACTTTGGGTGGCCACGGTGGGTAGATCACAAGGTCAAGAGATCGAGACCATCCTGGTCAAGAAGGTGAAACCCTGTCTCTACTAAAAATACAAAAATTAGCTGGGCATGGTGGTGTGTGCCTGTAATCCCAGCTACTCGGGAGGCTGAGGCAGAAGAATTGCTTGAACCCAGGAGGGGGAGGTTGCGGTGAGCTGAGATCAGTCTGGGTAACAACAGTGAAACTCCGTCTCACAAAAAAAAATAAAAAATAAAAAATAAAATTAACAAAATTAAGATGGTAACTGTGACAAGAGCTACCACAAATGGCAATATGGTCTTACAGAACTATTTCGGAGGAGCCTGGTAGGCTAAGGTTTTCCTGGGAAGGTGATACTTGCCTTGGGCACTGAAGAATGAGGATAGCTAACTAGATAAAAGGAGGAACAGGATGTACAAAAGTTCTGTAGTAAAAGATAAGAAAGAAGGCTGGTGAGATGGGAAGAGAATAAAAGAAAACGTGACAAAGCGAGGGTGGAGAGATAAACAGGGCCAGGCCATGTTTTGTTTTTATTCTAAAATCAGCAGGAGGCCATTGAGGGTTGAAGCAGGAGGCTGATATGATCAGATTTGCTTTTAGAAGAGATCTCTAGCTAGCAATAGATTTTGGAAGAGGTGGTAAAATGAGTTTAGGCGCAATAGCTAGGAGGCCACTACCATGTTTCAGGTGAAATAAGATGGTAGCTAGAATGGGTTAGGAATGGAAGAAGTTGGAGGTGGACAGATTAGGAGATAAAACTGACAGGACTTTGTAGGAGATTAGATGGGTTGGAGTGGGAGATTGTAAGAGAGGAAATTGTCCTGGAGGATGCCTGGGTTTCTGGTTTGAGTACTTGGATGGCTGATGGTGCCATTTGCTAAAAGAGGGCCCCTCAGAGGAGCAGCAGGTATGGGGAACGAGCCTGAGTGACTTTGGACCTGTTGACACATGGTGCCTCCGAGACATTCAAGTTGAGTTGTACAACAGGCAGCTGGACTGTGTGTTTGAACTGGAAATACAAATTTGGGGAAAATTAGCACAGACAGTAATCAACGCTATACATATGCACAAGGTGCCTCAGGAATTAAGCACAGGGTAAAGAGTGGGCAGGGCTTGAGTCTCAACCTCTGGGAAATACAATATTTAATTACTGGTTGAGAAGAATGAACCTGAAAAAGTGACAAGGGGAGGGGGAGCTAAAACCAAGCCAAGAAATGCTGGGTCACAGAAGTGAAGGAAAGAGTAATTCGTGAAAGAGGGAGTGCTCAGTGATGCGGAACAATGATAAAAGGTGAGAGACGCTCAGCGCTTTTAACAACACGGAAATCACTGGTGACCTTAGCGAGAGCTGTGGATGAGGAGTGACAGGGCAGATGCCAAGGTTAAGGGGACAGTGAGAAGAGAGGAGATGACCACAGTATAGAGCTGTGAAGGAGAAGAGAAAGACCAGGCAGTATCCAGAGAGTCTTGAGAGGCTTAAAGAACATCATGTGCATAATATGCTTAGGATGGTGCTTTACCCAGAGGAAACTGGAACTGAGTGGGTTTGACTTAGAGAAAATAACATGAATTCTTTGAAAGACCTGAGTACCTGATTTTAGTGCTTCCATATGATGCACTAATGAGGCTTACATTCTAGAACCATAAAATGGACTAAGCTATCTTGAAAGGGAGACCTGGAGAATGGCTGAGAAGGGAAGAGTTTGAAGCTACTTTATTCAGGAATCATATGGTCTTGGGGTAAAGAAGGATAGGCTGGCCAATAATTGTTTTTAGGTTACGAGTGAGGGGTGGGGAGGGATGATTTCCCTAGGAAGATCAAAACCTCCAGGGAATCTCTGAGCATATTTCAGTTATAATTCATGAAGTATTCATCAATGACTTCAACTCACAGATCTCTCTCAACTCCTGTAGCTCTTAGAGCCCTGTGTAATTTAGCAATTATTTATTTGAGGCTTTAACTAATAAATAAAGCAGATAAAATGGTATTTATTTGAAGGAATTTAATTTTATTATAATTTTTTAAGATGAAGTCTCTCCAGCTGGGTGCGGTGGCTCACGCCTATAATCCCAGCACTCTGGGAGGCCGAGGCGGGTGGATCACAAGGTCAACAGATGGAGACCATTCTGGTCAACAAGGTGAAACCCCATCTCTACTAAAAATACAAAAATTAGCTGGGCATGGTGGTGCGCGCCTGTAGTCCCAGCTACTCGGGAGGCTGAGGCAGGAGAATTGCTTGAACCCAGGAGGCAGAGGTTGCGGTGAGCCGAGATTGCCATTGCACTCCAGTCTGGGTAACAACAGTGAAACTCCGTCTCAAAAAAAAAAAAAGATGAAGTCTCTCTCTTGTTGCCCAGGCTGGAGTGCAATGGCACAATCTCGGTTCACTGCAACCTTCACCTCCAAGCTTCAAGAGATTTTCCCGCCTCCGCCCCCCAGGTAGCTTGGATTACAGGCATGCACCACCACGCCTGGCTAATTTTGTATTTTTAGCAGAGACGGGGTTTCACCATGTTGGTCAGGCTGGTCTCGAAATCCTGACCTTGTGATCTGCCCACATTGGCCTCCCAAAGTGCTGGGATTTTAGGTGTGAGCCACTGTGTCCAGCCCGTATGTTGTTTAAAGAGATATATTAAAAACATAAAATATGTGACTAGGCACAGTGGCTCCTGCTTGTGATTCCAGCACTTTGGGAGGCCAAGGCAGGAGGATAGCTTGAGCTAAGGAGTTTGGGACCAGCATGCACAACATATTCAGACCCTGTCTCTATTAAATTTCTTTTTTAAACCATAAAATACCAAAAACAAACAAACAAACATACACTAGGCAGATGCTAACCAAAAACATCTGTTACAACTGTATTACTAACAGTTAAAGTCAACTGTAAGGTACAAAATAAGCAAAATCATAGACAAAGGAAGTTTCTACATAATGAAAAAGTTTAATTCACTAGTCAAACAATAATAGCAAAGACTGGAAACTTACATGTTTCTAGGAACATAGCCTCAAAAAAATTACAAAATTGGCTAGATGAGGTAGCAGTTTGGGAGGCTGAGGTGGGTGGATCACTTGAGGTCAGGAGTTTGAGACCAGATTGGCCAATATGGTGAAATCCCATCTCTAATAAAAATACAAAAATTAGCTGGGTGTGGTGGTGCAGGCTTATAATCCCAGCTACTTGAGAGGCTGAGGCAGGAGAATTGTTTGAACCTGGGAGGTGGAGGTCGCAGTGAGCTGCAACGACATTGATGAACTGAAACCTCATACACTATTTGTGGGAATATAAAGTGGCTGATGTGGTTTGGCTGTGTTCCCACCCAAATCTCATCTTGAATTGTAACTCCCACAATTCCCATGTGTCATGGGAGGAACCTGGTGGGAGATGATTGAATTAGGGGAGTGAGTCTTTCCTGCATGATAGTGCATGAGTTCTTATGAGATCTGATGGTTTTATAAAGAGGAGTTCCCCTGCACAAGCTCTCTCTTTGCCTGCAGCTGTCCATGTAGGATGTGACTTGCTCCTCCTTACCTTCCACCACGATTGTGAGGCCTCCCCAGCCATGCGGAACTGTAAGTTCATTAAACCTCTTTCTTTTGTAAATTGCCCAGTCTTGGGTATGTCTTTATTAGCAGTGTGAAAATGGACTAATATTGTTTGACACAAACACTTTGGAAAACAGTTTGTTCATTTCTCAAAAGTTAAATATAAACTTGCCACATAATCTATCCATTCCACTCCTAAGTATTTACCCACGGGAAAAGAAAAGCATGAATGTACAAAGACTTGTACATGAATATTCAAAGCAGCTCTATTTCTCATGGCCAAAAACTAGAAACAATCCAAATATTCAACTGATGAACAGATGAATAAAATGATATATACATAGAATGGAACACTACTCAGCAACAAAATAGAATGTAATACTGATATACATAAGATGGATGAATTTCAGAATAATTGTACTGAGTTCAAGAGCCAGACCAGAGAAGTGTGCATACAGTATTACTCCATTACTATAAAATCCTAGAAAATGCAACTAATCTATAGTGACACAAAAAATACTAGTTGTTGGCCAGCCACACTGCAATCCCAGCACTTTGGGAGGCCAAGGCGGGTGGATCACCTGAGTTCAGGAGTTCAAGACCAGCCTGACCAACATGGAGAAACCCCATCTCTACTAAAAATATAAAAATGAGCTGGGTGTGGTGGCACATGCCTGTAATTCCAGCTACTTGGGAGGCTGAGGTAGAAGAATCACTTGAACCCAGGAGGCAGAGGTTGCAGTGAGCCAAGATTGCGCCATTGTACTCCAACCTGGGCAATAGAGTGAGACTCCATTTAAAAAAAAAAAAAGATCAGTTAGGTAGTCATTGTTTGGGCAGGGAGAGGAGTAAGGTGAAGAACAGGAAAAAAAAGGAGGGAGAGTTTAAAAAGGAGCATGAGGAAATTTTTGTGAGTGATGACTGTGTTTGTTATTATGGTGATAGTATGGGTATTTAGATACATAAGTCAAAACTTAGCACATTGTACACCTTAATATATGAAACTTATTGTATATCAATGATACCTCAACAAAGCTGTTTTTTTTTTTGAGACAGAGTTTCGTTCTTGTTACCCAGGCTGGAGTGCAATGGTGCGATCTCGGCTCACCACAACCTCCGCCTCCTGGGTTCAAGCAATTCTCCTGCCTCAGCCTCCTGAGTAGCTGGGATTACAGGCACGTGCCACCATGCCCAGCTAATGTTTTTGTATTTTTAGTAGAGACGAGGTTTCACCATGTTGACCAGGATGGTCTCAATCTCTTGACTTCGTGATCCGCCTGCCTCGGCCTCCCAAAGTGCTGGGATTACAGGCTTGAGCCACCACGCCCGGCCCAACAAAGCTGTTTTTAAAAAAAAGAAGTTAGAAAAAAAAAGAACTAAATAAAAATACAGGCTGGGCGCAGTGGCTCATGCCTGTAATCCTAGCACTTTGGGAAGCCAAGGTGGGCAGATCATTGCAATCAGGAGTTTGAGACCAGCCAGGCCAACATGGTGAAACCCTGTCTCTACAAAAAAAAAAAAAAAAAATTAGCCAGGTGTAGTGGTGCATACCTGTAATTCCAGCTACTTGGGAGGCTGACGCAGGAGAATTGCTTGAACCCGGGGAGGCGGAGGTTGTAGTGAACTGAGATTGTGCCACCTGGACAACAGAGTAAGGCTCTGTCTCCAAAAAAAGAACTGAATAAAAAAAATACGAAGAAAGAAGGAAATAAGAAAGATCAAGACAGCAGAAGTTAATGAAATAAATGAAGTAGACTGTCCAAGGTTGCACACTTGGAGAAAGGTAGAACTGGTCCAAATTCAGATTTTTCTGATCTTAAAGCCTGTGTTCTTTACAGAAGTTAAACATCTTCACCGTTTTCCAAATTTCAGTTGTGAGGTATTATCACCTTCGTGATTTTTGTCCTCTCAAGTACTACCTACTATTGTTTACTTTATATGTTTCTTTAAATTAGCTCACTTTTAAAACTTAACCTCATCTTAGGCAATAACAGCTGTGAAATCAAGGTTTTGATAAGCAGTTAGAATGTTCCTAACACAATTAGGAAATAAATACATATCAATTCAAAGGAAAACGAATTCCCCCATTGTGAGGGTTAAGTGTATGTGTCAACCTGGCTAGGTTATAGTTACTCAATCAAACACTAATTGAGGTGTTGCCATGAAGATATTTGATAGATGTGGTTAGCAGTTGTCTGTGACTGTAAGTCTACAGTTGCCTTTCAGTGAAGGAGATTATTCTTGATAATGTGGGTGTGCCTCATCCAATCTACTGGAAAGCCTTAAAAGCAAAACCGAGGTTTCCCCGAGAAAGAAGAAATTCTGCCTCGAGACTGCAGTGTCAGCTCCTGCCTGAGAGTTTCCAGCCGGCAGGCCTGTCCTAGAGATTTCAGACTTGCAGCCTTCACAGCTGTGTGAACGAATTCCTTGAGATAAATCTCTTTCCATTCTCATTATTTTTTTGTGCTCTGCCTAGAAGGGCCTGAAGGAACCAGGGGAGGCCAGCCTGGCTGAGAACACCTTTCACATCCCTGCACCACCCTGGGTTCCGCAGGCCTCACCTGGCTCCACTCTTGTCTGGAGCTGTGCCTGGCTGGAGCAGAATATGCCAGTACCCTTCTTTCTTCCCCATTCTTTTTTATGAGACAGAGTCTTGCTCTGTTGCCCAGGCTAGAGTTCAGTGGCACAATCTTGGCTCACTGCAACCTCCTCCTCCTAAATTCAAGTGATTCTCACCTCCTGAGTTCAAGAGATTCTCCTGCCTCATCCGCCCAAGTAGCTGGAACAGGTGCCCACCACCATGCCTGGCTAATTTTTGTATTTTTAGTAGAGACAAGATTTCACCATGTTGGCCAGCGTGGTCTCAAACTCCTAACCTCAGGTGATCTGCCTGCCTTGGCCTCCCAAAGTGCTGGGATTATAGGTGTGAGCCACTGTGCTCTGCCCCTTCTTCCCCAATCTGACCTGGCTTCTAAGCTTTCCTGCTCACTCTTCAGGCTCTCATCCTCTCCCTTCCAGACTCCTAAGACCTTCTTCACCTGCAGCTCTGACCCCACTTCTGGGTGCCCCTCCCTCCAATTGTGCTGTTTTCCCTCCAGCATTGATGGCTGAATGGTGTTCCTTTTTCTCCGGAGAGAGAGATGAGACTCCTTTCAGTGGATCCCCTGGCTGCCCCCAGCCCCACACTTGCTCCCCAGATATCCATCTCCTGCTAGGATCCGGGCTCTGCCCATAACTGTGAGTGTCAGGGAATTTAGCCTCCAAGAAGAGCGGGGACTGAGGCCATTGAGGCCAGGGGACAGCCTCACATCCTACAAAACAGGCTGTGTCTCCTCTTGTCTTCCCTCTGTACCACCTGAGAAAATCCTGTATGATAAAACGGTGGCAACTGCCACGGGGACAAAAGACTGCTCTGTGCTGCTCTCCCAGTATCTCAGAATCTTCTCTTGAGGCCCTGCTATGTGCAAGACACTGGAATTACAAAGGCAAATAAAGTATAGTCCTTTCCCTTAAGGAATTTCTAATCAAATAAAATGCTGAATTTCTTACAGAACCAAGGAGGAAGGAGGGCAAGACTAGAGTAGGAAAGAAATATCTTTTTTTTTTTTGAGATGGAGTATTGCTGCCCTGCTGCCTAGGCTGGAATGCAGTGGTGTGATCTAGACTCACGGCAGCCTCTGCTGCCTAGGCTGGAATGCAGTGGTGTGATCTAGACTCACGGCATCCCCTGCTTCCTGGGTTCAAGGGATTTTTGTGCCTCAGCCTCCCAAGTAGTGGGACTACAGGGGTGCGCCACTATTAATGCTGGCTAATTCTTATACTTTTTGTAGAGATGGAGTTTCGGCCTGTTGGTCAGGCTGGTCTTGAGTTCCTGTCCTCAACTGATCCACCTGCCCCAGCCTCTCAAAGTATTGGGATTATAGGCGTGAGCCACTGTGCCCGGCCCCTACAATTATTAATACCTATTATGTACCAGGCAAGATGTAATCTTTTTTTTAAGAGATGGGGTTTCACCATGTTGGCCAGGATGGTTTTGATCTTTTGACCTTGTGATCCGCCCGCCTTGGCCTCCCGAAGTTCTGGGATTACAGGCGTGAGCCACCGCACCTGGCCTTTTTTTTTTCTTTTAATTTACCTGGGTGCAGGTTGGCTAAGGCTGAAAAGGGCATTAGCCAGCAAGATGCCATTTTCTAATCTGATTACAACGCCTCATATGAGAGGCACTGTTGTCTCCCTTAGATAGATGTGGAAGCCAAGGCAAACAGGTTAAGTAACTTGCCCAGGGTTATCCAGGTATTAAGGTCAGGATTTGTCCTTCAGACTCCAAATCCAATGCTCTCTCTAGGAGTCTAATGGTTATATCACCCAGCTCTCTTTACAAGACTGAGCCAAGGAAAGAGTGAGGGCTTGGTTTCTTGACTTGCCCTTGCTGCCAGCAGCTGCGTGCCATCAGAAGGTCTCATCCCCTCTCCGGGTGTTGGTTTTCTTACATAAAAAGTGAAGGAGGTAGGTAGGTCATATTAAAGATCCTTTGATGGGCACAATGGCGCATGCCTGTAATCCCAGCACTTTGGGAGGCTGAGGCAGGTGGATCACCTGAGGTCAGAGTAGGCAGGTGGATCACCTGAGGTCAGGAGTTTGACACTAGCCTAACTAACATGGTGAAACCCCATCTCTACTAAATACAAAAAAATTTACCAGGTGTGGTGGTGCATGCCTGTAATCTCAGCTACTTGGGAGGCTGGCCAAAATGGTGAAACCCGTCTTTATTAAAAATACAAAAAATTAGCTGGGCATAGTGGTGGGCACCTGTAATTCCAGCTACTCGGGAAGCTAAGGCAGGAGAATCACTTGAACCTAGGAGGTGGAGGTTGCAGTGAGCCGAGATTGTGCCATTGCACTCTGGTCTGGCAACAAGAGTGAAACTCCATCTAAAAAAGAAAATACATAAAATAAAGATCCTTTTCAATTCTCTGACTTTTAAATTTTCATTTCCTTTTCCCAATGAGATATAAATTCATTTTATTTCCATCTTATAAGAGGGGTCACCGGAGCTTGGGGTTGAGGGTCATGCAGCCACTTTCCTGCCAAGTTGGAGCTGGAAACCACAGTCTAGGAGCCTGGTGTGTTGTCCATCAGTCAGGGCTGGGTGTATGCAATAGGACTTCCTAGGAGGGCCACCTTGGGTCTCAGCAGCAGGATTCTAGAAGCAAGAGCTGTGCCCCCACACAGGAGCCATGGAGGGAAGTCACTCAGTTCGTGGAATCAGGCTACATGGGAGGGAGAAGGCAGCCTAGAACTAGTCACGGTGAAGCCTTCCCAGGCAGTTCATGCTTTTGAAAATGGCCCTGAGAGAGATGCTATCAGGAGGAGTATTTAATGGGTTTTGGAAATTGGCTAATTTTGTCGCAACCGTCTGAGTGTTATCCGATGAATGCTAAGCATCTGGGGCCAGCATGTCCAAGGTCTTCAAAGAGATTTGACAACTGGGAAGGCTGGGCAGAGTAGCTAGTGGTTTCTAGCACCCAAGTGACCCCAGGCAACCTCAGAAAACCAGGCCAGGTGCTAGGTCAATGCCCTCTCCTGCTCCACAAGGAGTCACCCTACCTGCTTCCTCCATTCCTCTCCGTCCCTCACATGGATCCCTGCTCCCTGGCCTCCTTTCCCACCCATTCCCGCAGCCCCTGCCTCCCTACTCCCCCAGCCAGCCCTGGGCTGAACTCCCTCTCCCCCAGCAGGCTCCCTCTCCCATGCTTTGGGTCAATAAGCCATCAATATCCTGCACCAAGGAGAAACAACAGCTCCTTGCACGCCTGATTCACCAAGAACCACTCTCCCAGCCCCCATCCCTGGGCCTCCTGCACCCTCCCTCTGTCCTCTGGGGCCACATTTCCTCCTCCAGAGACGCTGCCATCCATCAGCTCTCTGCCTCACTGGTCACATTTACTTTCTCTGGCTGTCTTCAGCTTGGTTGTTTATTTTCTTCCTCTCCCTGCTTTCTACTCCCTTTTCCTCCACTTGTTCCTGGACTAGGGATTTCTGTAGGTTGCTTCTCAGGATTGTCCTATAGAAGGAGGGCAGCAAAGAAGCCCAAAGCCATATGCTCCATTTCCCCTCCCCAGGGGACTCTTGCCTCTCTCCAAAGCTTATTAGGATCATTGAGAAGGGGTCTGGTGTTTCCCGCAGAAGCAGGTGATGTAATTTAAAGGGCTGGAGATTTGGAGTCAAAAGCCTTCAGTTTTGAAGCTGCAGAGGTTTGATCACAACTTACTACAGCCTCAAACTCGTGGGCTCAAGTGATCCTTGCACCCCAGCCTCTGAGTAGCTGGGACTACAGCCACGCGCCACCATGCCTAGCTAATTTTTTTTGTTTTTTGTAGAGTTGAGGTCTCACTATGTTGCCCAAGTTGCTCTCAAACTCCTGGGCTCAAGCGATCTTCCTGCCTCGACCTCCCAAAGCGCTGGGATTACAGGGGAGTCACTGTGCTCGGCTTGGAACAATTTCTGAGAGAAACTTGGGTAGGTCTATTAACCCCTTTAAACGTCAGTTTTTTTCATTTGTAATATGGAGCTGTGAGGACTAAGAAAATCATAACTATCATTTACTGAGTCTATTCTGTATGTCAGACTCAATGCTAGGCCCTTTCAAATAGGATTGCCCCTAAGCAAGTTTGTGAATGTGCTTTGCAGGTTAGAAAGTGCTGTGCAGGTAGGGCACGGTAGCTCACGCCTATAATCCTAGCACTTTGGTCTGTAATCCCAGCATTTTGGGAGGCGGAGGTGGGTGGATCACCTGAGGTCAGGAGTTTAAAACCAGCCTGGCCAACATGGTGAAACCCTGTCTCTACTAAAAAGATAAAAAATTATCTGGGTGTGGTGGCAGGTGCCTGTAATCCCAGCTACTTGGGAGGCTGGGGCAGGAGAGTTGCCTGAACCTGGGAGGTAGAGGTTGCAGTGAGCCGAGATCATGCCATTGCACTCCAGCCCGGGCAACAAGAGCAAAATTCCATCTTAAAAAAAAAAAAAAGTGCTGTGCAAATGCTAGTTATTACAGACACATCCAGAGAGCTATTATAGCATTGCCCAGAAAATATTTCTTTGTACCTAGAAAATAATTAAATGGGCACTTTTGAACAGTTTTGTCAGAGAACGTTTTATACACATCTTGGCATGACTGCTGTGAAGGAATCAGGCAGAGGTGATTAGCTCCATTCCGTGGGTAAGAAGAACAAGCCCTGGGTCTGGGGAACTCTGTCTGCTTTCTCCACTTTTCCCTGCACCCTCTGGAACTCCTTGCTGTCCACCCTCTGCAGTGGACAAGGAAGTGTGTCTGTTTCATGTGATGGTGTCGGGGATGTGGACAATGCGTGTGAGAGCCTGTGGCAGGACCCATGCAGCATCTTGGAGGACTGGGTGAGACGCCAAGTGGAGAAGTTATCTAGAGCGGAGAGCTTGGAGCTGTGAGAGCAGCAGCATGCGGCCAGCAGACTGCGGGGAGCAAGTAGCACTGTCTCTATCTATGGAGGGGAGAGGGCAGGTGGGGAAAGTCCCTGGGTCATTGTGTTGGCAAGATGGCTATGCCTCAGAAACCAGCAGGAAACGGGAATGCATAAAAACAGGTGGCTGGGGAGCAGTGGCTCATGCCTGTAATCCCAGCACTTTGAGAGGCCGAGGTGGGCGGATCGCTTGGGACCAGGAGTTCGAGACCACCCTAGGCAACATGGAAAAACCCCATCTCTATAAAACATACAAGATATTAGCTGAGCGTGGTGGTGTGAGCCTATGGTCCCAGCTACTTGGGAGTCTGAGGACCCCTTGAGACTGCTGGGAGATCCCAGACTGTTCCACTGCACTCCAGCCTGGGCGACAGCATGAGCCCCTGTCTCAAAACCAAACCAAACAGGCCTCAATAATCATGTGACTGAGCTTCTGAGGACTTGTTCTTACTTGCTGCTAAGCTCAGGCCAAACAGCTCACTTCCCAAACCATGCTTGGTACCCTGCATCTTCAGGACACAGGGCCAGACTCTGGTCCAGGAGCCCGTGGGGAAACCTGCAGCCCCTTCCAGGGCTGCAGCCATCCAGGCCTCAGCTAACTCTACATCAATTGGCCAAACCCTCCCCCCACTCATCAGCCCCCCATCCCCACCACCAGCCACCAGAGGCCACTGCTAATTCCAACCCAGGCTGAGTCGTGGCGCCAGCCTGTGCACGTGGTCCAGGGCTGCTTTTGACCCCTTCAGAGAGGCCTCAGTAACTCATTACCCAGATGAAGTTCTTTAAAAATTGAAGCCAGCCAAATCTACTGTCCTCAAGAAGTAAGTAGCCCCTTCTGCCAGCCAGGCTTCTGCTCTCCTCTCAGATTCTTCTAGGATTCCCCTTCCCTCCTTTCGTGGCTTCCCATCCATTCGAAATTTCCCCTGGACCTCTGGGGACCTCCTGCTCTTCCTCCCCCTCGTCTCTGTGGCCTGATGGTCTGGCTCTCCCAGAAGGACAAGGCTTCCCTTGGTGCCTTCTCAGGTGGAAGCTGAGGTTTTCTTCTCAGGCTTTAAACTCAGGAAGCAGATGGCAGCCTCCGGATCCATAAGCCATTAAGCCCTGCCCTGCCTCACTGTCTCATGGAAGCTCCAGCGGGGCTTCTGCCACCTACTCTACACTCTGCTCTTCCTGGTGCTGTCATGGATCCACTTGCTCACAGAAGACCTCACTCTGCTTGTTAATAGCTGCAAAGTTAAATGTCATAATCATCTGGGATGATGTCACATCCATAGGGACCACCCTCCTAATAGCTTGGTCACTCTACTGTAGGTCTCCATTCCACAGCCACCCCCTGAACCTGGTCATTTCAGAGCTGCCCCACCTCTGGAATGTTAGATCCAAATTTTCTGCAGGTGGGCTACAACCCCACGCGCTTCGTGCTCTTCCCCAGCCTATCAAACTACGACTTCCTTGAGACAGTGCTGGTCCACCGAGAGACCACTGGCTTTTTCTTGTCTCCTTGTATTAGCCCTTCCTATTTTCCCTTCCATCCTGGATCCACGTTCCATTCTTTTTTTTTTTTTTTGAGACCAGGTCTTGCTTTGTCACCCAAGCTGGAGTGCAGTGGTGTGGTCTCGGCTCACTGCAACCTCCGCCCCCTGGGTTCAAGCGATTCTCCCACCTTAGCCTCCCATGTATTAATAGCTGTAGCTTGGATTACAAGGGCCAGCTACCAATGCCCAGCTACTTTTTGTACTTTTGTTAGACACAGGGTTTTACCATGTTGGCCAGGCTCATCTTGAATTCCTGAGCTCAAAGTGATCTACTCGCCTCAGTATCCCAAAGTGCTGGGATTACCGGCGTGAGCCGCTGCACCTGGCCTCTTCTAATCACTCTTATTTGAAGAGCCTCATCTCCGTGGCCCCCTTGTGTTTTCATGATTCCCCTTTGGCAGAGCCCCAGCTCAAAGGTAATTCAATTATTCGCCTTTTTCTGCACCCATATCTAGCATTCTGGGCACCACTGGAGAAAAATCACACAGCTGCCCAGACTGAGGGGACTAGACAGTCATGGCCTTCATCATGCCAAGTTTTCATATGGCCGAGAGTTTTCTTCTCTTTCCTTAGCTCTCTCTTTCTAGAGCTCAACATCAGCTCTTTCAGACTTTCTCCACTTTTTTCAAGATAGCACCTTCCCCAACATCTCCCTCCACATTCTCAGCAGATAATATCATGAGAAAATAAGACATTTGGCAGAAATTCCATCAGCATCCTGTCACCAAACAGGTTTTGTCCTTTCTTCCTTTGCTCTCTGGTCACAGTGGGAGAGGATCCAGGTGTCCCTCTTAGAAACTCAGGCTAACGCCTTACATTAGGCCCTTTCCCTTTCCACCTGCCCGAAAACCTCATTCAATTGATTTTCCATGCCCTTCTCTCTAATTTTCCACTTTCCCCTCTCTACTGGCTTCTTGTCATTAGCATTTAAACATGTTTGAGATTCACTCTTTAAAAACAAAACAAAAATCCTCTCCCTGGTCCTCACATCCTTATCTCAGTCTCCCTACCTTCATTCTCTATTGCTTGTGTAACAAATTACCCCAAAATTTAGCAGCTTAAAACAACAAACATAAAACAATAAACAAGGCCTGGTGGAGGGGCTCACACCTGTAAGCTCAGCACTTTGGGAGGCTCAAGTGGGCAAGATCGCTTGAGCTCAGGAGTTCAAGGCCAGCCTGGGCAACGTGGCGAAACCGTATCTCAACAAAAAATACAAAAAAATGTAGCTGGTCTTGGTGGCACATGCCTACAGTCCTAGCTACTTGGAAGGCTGAGACAGGAGGATTGCTTGAGCCTGGAAGATCAAGGCTGCAGTGAGCCATAGTGACATCACTGCGCTCCAGCCTGGGTAACAGGGTGAGACCAGGTCTCAAAAGATAAAAAAAAAAAAATTCTGAGAGTCAGGTATCAGGGAGTAGCTAGGCAAGATGGCTCAGGTCTCTTCATGAGCCTGCAGTCAAGATGGGGCTGCAGTTTCCTGAAGGTTTGACTGGGGCTGGAAGATCTGTTTCCAACGCGGTTCACTGTCATGCCTATTGGCAGGAAGCCTAAATTCCTCGCCACCTGGGCCTTATCACATGCAGCAAGCTTCCTCCAGAGTGATGAATCAGACCAAATGAGGCTAAAATGGAAGCTACGATGTATTTTACACAGATGATCCCTGACTTACCATGGTTCCACTTAAGATTTTTCAACTATACAATGGTGAAAAAATACTATACATTAAGTAGAAATCATATTTTGAATTTTGATCTTTTCCTAGGCTGGCAATTCAGTATAATACTCCCTTGTGATGCTGGGCAGTGGTAGTAAGTGCCAGCTCCCAGTCAGCATGGAAGCACAAAGGTAAACAGCCAATACTTGGCCAGGCACAGTGGCTCACACCTGTAAGCCCAGCACTCTGGGAGGCTCAGGCTGGTGGATCACTTGAGGCCGGGAGTTTGAGACCTGCCTGAGCAACATGGAAAAACCCTGTCTCTACTAAAAATACAAAAATTATCCAGGTGTGGTGGCACACACCTGTAATCCCAGCTACTCAGGTGGCTGAGGCCCTAGAATTGCTTGAACCTGGGAGGTGGAGGTTGCAGTGAGCCAAGTTTGCACCACTGCTCTCCAGCCTGGGTGACAGAACAACACTGTCTCAAAAACAAAACAAAACAAAAAACAACCAGTAGTCTGTGGTGTGGCGTGTTACAGGATGATTTTGTCCAACTGGAGGCTAACATAAGTGTACTGAGCATGCTTAAAGCAGGTTAGTAGCCACCAGGTACAGTGGCTCACTCCTTTAATTCCAGCACTTTGGGAGGCTGAGGTGGGTGGATCACTTGAGGTCAGGAGTTTGAGACCAGCCTGGCCAACATAGTGAAATGCTGTCTCTACTAAAATACAAAAATAAGGCGTGGTGGTGCATTTCTGCAGTCCCAGCTACTTGGGAGGCTGGGGCAGGAGAATCACTTGAACTCAGGAGGTGGAGGTTGCAGTGAGCCATGATCACGCCACTGCATTCCAGCCTGAATGACAGAGTAAGATTCCATTTCAAAAAAAAAGTAGGCTAGGCTAAACTATGTTGTTTGGTAAATTAGGTTTGTTAAATGCTCAGGCTGGATGGAGTGCAGTGGCATGATCGTGGCTCACTGTATCCTCGAACTCCTGCCTCAGCTTCCCAAGTAGTTGGGATTACTTGGGACCATAGATGTGTGCCACCATGCTTGGCTAATTTTTGCATTTTTTTAATAGAGACAGGGTCTTACTGTGTTGCCCAGGCTAGTCTCAAACTCCTGAACTCAAGCAATCCTCCCACCTCAGCCTCCCAAAGTGCTTCGATTACAGGTGTGAGCCATTATGCCCAACGTAAATGCATTTTTGACTTATGGTATTTTCCCCTTATGATGGGTTAATTGGGATGTAACCCCCTCATGAGTCAAGGAGCTACTGTACTTGAATCTTGGGAGTGACAGTCCATCCCTTCTGCTGTGTCCTACTGGGCACACAGACCAACTCCAATACGATGTGGGAGGGAACAAACAAGGCTGAGGATACCAAGATGTTGGATCACGGGGGGGGGCATTTGGAGGCTGGTAACCATGTCTTCCTTCACAGCCAGACTTCTTGAGAGAGTCATGCACATTGCCTGCCTCCACATTTTGCTCTCACCCCTTCACTCAGGCTGCTCTCCCTGGGTCTCCAATGACTTCCTTGTTTTGAAATCCAATGGCCACTTCTCAGTCCTTATCGCATGTGGCTTCCCTGTGATGCTCCACTTTCGGCACTCCCGCCCTAGCCAAACACTTCTCCCTTACGGGCTCCTGGAGTTCCTTTGCTTTTTGCCCCTCCACAGCTATAGTCACAAGCTTCTCTTTACTATCTGTCCATCCCTGAGGGGTTGGAGGGTAGTCACAAGCTTCTTCTCTTTACATCTGTCCATCCCTGAAGGGGTGGAGCAGCTCAGGATTCCACAGAGTGTCCCTTTTTTGCCTCGGGTGGATGAAGCTGGCATGATCTGACCTCTGCTAACTGTCTCCTGCCACTCCTGCACACCAGATTCTCCATGCCAACCCCATAGATTGTCCCATGGTTCCTATCCTTTTCCCACTGTCGTCAGGTCAGATGGGCACTTTGGGGCTACTCTTTGTCCAGTCTTGGATTCCTCAGCTAAAGGATAAGGGCAGAGGCCTTAAGAGGAAGAAAGGATACAGCTGTAATTAACCAGGAAAGCAACTGAGATCCATCAACCTCAGATGGAGAAGCCTAAGGGGCGATTTGATTATGGCTTTCAAGCCTAAGGAGGCCCTTTGCCTTGAGAAATATGACCGACTGCCCTGTCTCCTCTAAAGACCAAATAGAAAAAGGTTAAGTTTTAGTCATGACAGAAATGACAGATCCAGGTTAGGGAAGAACATTAAATGCCGGGAATTAGCTAGAGCAACGTGCAATCTGATCAGCCTACTTTAAAAAGTAGGCTAGGTTTTTGCACATCTGAGATGATTGCTGAGCAGACTGAACTAAGGGTAGGCTGGTGAATCAGGTAACTCACCAACCCCCGGAATCTACACTGCTGCATGAGCAGCAAGTCTGAGGTAGAGCTGGGCTCAGAGTCCAATCCTTTGTCCATTTCCAGCCATGGGGTCTGATGGGGGCAAGCCCTGGGCTGCAGGATGGGTTTGTTCTGGCTTCTAGCTACTGCTGCTTGGTTATACCTGACCTGAAAGAAGCCAGAGGGTAGGGTTGTGGGTAAGGAGAAAGGGTGTATGTTGGGTTTTTTTGTTTGTTTTTCTGTGACGGAGTTTCACTCTTGTTGCCTAGGCTGGAGTATAATGGCATGATCTCGGCTCACTGTACTCTGCCTTCCAGGGTTCAAGTGATCCTCCTGCCTCAGCCTCCTGAGTAGCTGGGATCCCAGGCTCACACCACCACACCCAGCTTATTTTGTATTTTTTAGTAGAGATGGAGTTTCTCCATGTTGGCCAGGCTGGTCTCGAACTCCTGACCTCAGGTGATCCACCCGCCTTGGCCTCCCAAAGTGCTGGGATTACAGGCATGAGCCACCGTGCCCAGCCTGGTGTAGGCTGATATTTAGAAGAGTGGCACAATCAGAGAGAATACCTTGGTTAAGGAACTGGTTGGTACATCACCTCCTTCGGGAAACCCTCTCTGATGCTTCCATGCTGGCTTAGGGATCCTCCTGTGTACTCCCACAACACCCTGTGCTACCTTGGTCCCTACATGAATCCTATGGTATTGAGATGATCTAAGGATTTCAGTCTCTTCTCACCAAACCATGAGCTCTTTGATGGCAAGAACTATGTTTTGTTGATGGCTGTGTGAGGTCTGGCACAGGGTATAGATTATGGAAGTGCTGGGTAAACGGCTCTTGACTGACCTGGGAACAAATGCATTGGCCTGGGAGGCTCTGTACTACTTTGTTCCCAGAGGTAGCTTCAAAATAACCCAGCAGAAAACTCTGGCTTTCTGGAACTACACATTGCAATGGGATGACCGAAGAGATGACCCCCGGAAATCTGGGCTCCAGTACCTGCTCAGCCACTTATTAGCAGTATGGCCTGATTAGCATGTAACAATCCCCTCCCTGTGCCTCGGTGTCCTCTACTACCAAATAGGGGCCATGGTCCCACAGATGTACAAAGTTGTCTTGAAAATGGAATGAGATCATGGGTGTGCAGGCGGTGAGACACATCTTGAGAGAGGTCTTTAAGACTTATACAGAGGTAAGAAGTTATTAATAGCCTCATTATTATTCTTACCCAGAATGCCCATGGCAAAGCAGCATGTGGCAGCCCCAGCCTCCGCACCCCACCCTTCCATACTATTTCTGTACCTGGAAAGCAGGTTCTTAGAGGGATCGTCCACGCGTGGGGAAGAGGGTGAATGACAGGCAGACCTGCCTCCACTGGCACTCCAGCCTGCTCCTCCCTGGACACTCTCCCCAAACCCTGTGAGTCAGAAAGCATGGCCGACATGGGCCCACCACCCATCTGGAGGGCTTCGGGTGACATCTGTCTCTGTTACTTCATTTGGTGCAGTAGTGGTGCTGCTGAAGTGCTGAGTGGAGCCCCTAGAGTGGTCAGCACACATCTCATCACTTGGGCTAAATCCTGGGGCAGCCTGTCTTCCTGGGGACCTCTGATCCACCTTCAGACCCACTTGATTCAGATTTCAGGTAGGCCCAGGCATGAAAGGAAGCAGCTTTCATACCTGTTGCACGTTTCTAAGTGAGCGGCTCAAGTCGGCTCATCCTACCTCTCCTCCCACTTTTCTTCCAACGGCCCCTCCAGGCCTGGAGAGTGGAGAACTCTGGGCAGGAGTCAGCACAGATCCAGGTGTTTCTCCTCCCCCACACCTCTCACTTCCATGCCATGAGAGTGTGATGCTTGTGAACATCAGTTGGCACACAGCAGGGAGCAGCAGAGAGATAGGAGTATCCCAGAGAAAGGAGGAGAAAATCAGATAGGTGGGTGGGTGATGGGTGACCCCATCCTCCATAAAGTCCTGAAGGCAACATCCAGGTTCTGACAGCCATCAGAATCCCCCAGGTATAAGCCCCAGGACTCCCAGGGGAGGGCCTGACCTCCACAATCCTGGGCCTCATCTTTTAGCTTCCCCTGGCTCTCACCCTAACCCATGAACATCAGCATAAGGGCAGAACGGATCCGTAGAAGTGGGGTCTTTGCTGGCTTTGGGAATAATCAAAGCCCGGGGGTTAGCAGAGCAGTGGGTACAGAGGAGAAAAAGCCAGCACAAATCCATCTACGAGCCAGGGAAGGCTGGGCTTGGAGTGAGCTGTCAGACCAAGCTCCATCAGGCTGGTCCAAGGATCTCTCTCCACAGGAGGAAGGCCAGCAGCAGCTACTGCCAGTCTCATGGGAATAGTCCATTATCAGAGAAAGGCAGCCTGACTGCTTTGAGGAGGTCTCCTAACTCAGCTTAGCTCCCTCTCTCCCCACTCGGCCAGCCAGGTCTGTGCGCTGCTGACTTAAAACGCTGCCCTCAATTCTATCTTTAGCTCTGGCTGCTGGGAGCCTGAGTGACAGGCAGGGTGGGGGCTTGTGCTGGGGGTGGGAAAAATTTGCAGATACCAGGTTTGCTGAGAAGGTGGCATTGACTGCAAGGAGCAGGGCTCATGTCATAATCACAGAATCATCTGTGGCCAGTGCAATGGAAAGCACAGAGCTCCACTGATACTGGTTGGTGGGTGGATGTATGTATGTATGTATGTATGTATGTATCTATGTATGGATGGATGGATGGATGGAGGGATGGAGGGAGGGAGGGAGGGATGGATGGATGGATGGATGGATGGATGGATGGATAAATGGATGCATCAATGCATGGATGGAGCAGTGGCCCCTGGGAAAGAATGAGAACAGAGCCAATTGGTCCATTGACCAAGGCATGGACCCTGAAGGAACTCTGCATGATATTAGGCAAATGACTTCCCCTCCTGGCCTCAGTTTCTTCATTTGTAAGAGAGGACTAGATAAGTGGTTTTCAGGCTGCCTCCATGGGCCATCACCACCACCTCCACCACTACATCTCCTCTCTACCCTCCATGTTCATAAACAAGGGGCTGCTTGCTGGCCTTGAGCTGGGAGGAAGGAAAGTGATGGCTCCACAGGGCTGTCCTCCTGTTTCCATCAGAGCTGCTCGCCGGTGTCTATCCTGAACATTGAGCTTTCTGGAAACAAGTCTGTTAGACAAGAGGCTAAAGAGTGTGCTAACCACTGGACAAAACAATCTTAAAGGTTTTTTCTGACTTCTGGAGCCCCTTGGAAGCCATTGTTCCATCACACATTGGAAATGTTTGGGTTGCTATGGACGGCTCCAGGGGCGACGCAAGAATTAACAAATTTTCCTGGAGACAGGAATAATGAAGACCCCTGGATTTTACCCTTCGCTCCTCTCCCTCAGAAACCCCTCACACTTCATAAGAGGGGATTTCCTGGGCCATGTTGACTGCAGAATGTTTCCAGGTTACCGGCTTTGAGTGGAGAGGTGGGATACTGTGTAAATGCAGTTTTCTCAATTTTTCTCATTAATGGGTCACCCTGTTATTTCCTTAAAATTTTTTTTTAATTTAAAATTTTAGTAGAGATGGAGTCTTGCTATATTTCCCAGTCTGGTCTTGAAGTTCTTGGCTCGAGTGATCCTCCCACCTCAGCCCCCACAAGTGCTGGGATTACAGGTGTGAGCCACTGTCCCCAACCTGTTATTTCCTTTTAGAAGCTTGAGTGTTGTCCACCCTGTCCTCTACAGTATAAGGGTCCTGGCTGTGGGTAGAGTGAGGAGTCAGGTCCTAAAACAAGGGCTGAGAAGGGGCAATGTCCAAGTCAGCTGTGCTCCCACATCCTACCTGGCAGAAGCTCAGTATCTTTCCAGCCGCAGGTGAGTGGGCAGGTGGCTCACATTATAAAGTTGTTAATTTCCCTCCACCCCCAGAGCAGCTCAGTTTCCCAAGTGCATTCAGACTTGGCCAAATGAAATTACCTTTTGCAGGAGGTGGCAAGACTAGTCCTCAACTGTTTCTCATCAAGACTGATATGAAAATCCCTTATCTGAGCAATAAAACACTGGCAGGCTCCCATCTAGTCAATAATTTTTTCCAGTAAGAAAAAGTGAAGGGCTCAAGAAAGGATGAGGAGGGGCTGGGGAAAGCCCTGGCAGGGCAATAGGAGCATGGATTGAAAGGGGCTGATGGCGGGTGTGGCCCAAACACCCAGCCAGGCCCAGCGGGGAGGTGAGCGGAACTGACGTGGAGCTCGAGAGGAGACTCCAGGCAGACACAGTTTAGAGGAAAGTGCCAGGAGAGGGAAGTGGAGTCGGATCCACCCATCCCCTGTCCATCCTAAGGTGGCAGGACCCCACAGCACAGCAGGGCCTTTGAAGTCCCAAGGTCGGGGAGATCTAGTGGCCTAGCATCCTGGGGATCTGGATGCCAGCTCAGAGTGCAGATCTATGGAGCCAAGGGAAAGAGGCCATTGGCAAGTCAGGAAGGCCCAATGTGGAGAGGGAAGCCGGGCCCACCAAACTCCTTGTTCTTTCTCTTGGCCTGACCTGTGAAAGGAATGGGATGTGACTGGGCCTTGGGCAAGTCACTTTAGCTCCATGTGCCTCCATTCCCTTCCTTGTTAGATGGAGACTCTGCTTCCATCACAAAGAGCCAACCCTTGACTCTGCCTCCATCACAAAGATGTTCTAATCCAATCTGATGACAGATGTGAAGGTTTTTCATTTGAAATAGTAGAACTGCTTCACAGGTACTACTCATGGCCAGAAGGCTGGGGTCTAGCGCCCAGTTCTCTACTTTATTTTTTTTTTATATACAGAGTTTTGCTCTTGTCACCCAGGCTGGAGTGCAATGGCGCAATCTTGGCTCACCACAACCTTCGCCGCCTCCCATGTTCGAGCGATTCTCCTGCCTCAGCCTCCCGAGTAGCTTGGATTACAGGCATGCGCCACCATGGTGGCTTATTTTGTATTTTTAGCAGAGACAGGGTTTCTCCATGTTGGTCAGGCTGGTCTCAAACTCCTGACCTCAGGTAATCTGCCCGCCTCGGCCTCCCAAAGTGCTGAGATTACAGGCATGAGCCACCACGCCGGGCCAACTCCCTGCTAATTTTGAGCCCTGCTTCCTGCTCTGGTCTTTTGCTCTTGACTCATGCCTGGGACGGGCAGGGCCTCTGTCTCTCCTTCCTTTGACCTTCCCTCCACCTCCCTACCTTCCTTCTTGGGGATATTCTCCTCCCACTCCTTTTTTTTCCTCCACCTTTATCCTGGCCACCCTCTGGCACTGAACTCCCAATAAGGCAAAAGTTCCTGTGCGGACCCTGTGCTGCAGCATGTCAGGCCCAGCTCTTCCTCCACACTCTGCGGTGGGATCATGATCACCCTACTTGGAAACCTGCCGCTGTGTGCTCAGGTGTGCATCCCACAGCATGCCTGAGTCCTCATCGAGGACTTGCACGGGCTGCTCACTTCCCACTGACCCCACCACCCCACACACCAGCACTGCAGGACATGGCCTTTCTGCAGTTAGTCAGCTTTCTACCTCCTCCTGCTTCCAAACCATCACCTCACCCACCACCCTCAACGTCCGCCCTGTTCTCTCTGCTAAATCAAGTAAATAGCCTTTGAATAATTGTCTATCTCCTCCCCTCCAGGAAACCCGCAAACAACCTCACTGGTATTTTGTCTTTGCATGGGCACCTTTTAGACTATGAAAGGATTGGTATCTCTGCAGTGTGAAGTGTGTGGCTGTGTGTCCTGTCAAGGCCCTTGGGGGTCATCCTTCCCAAAGGGGCCATACTCACTGGCTCCCCGTGGTGAGGCTAGTATGGGCAGCAGACCAACTACAGCCTCATTTGTAGGAAGAGAACCAGGTCAGGTTTGGGGTCTAGAAGATGGCAGGACAGCACCCAGTGCCGAGGCTGCAGTAACCTTTATGACAGTGACCCATCCCAGAGCCTTTTCATGAAAATGTGGCCACATATCATTCTCCTCTAACTCTAGAATGTGGCACTCACCACCTGAAATTGCAGACAAGGTACAGACGTTGTCATCTGTCGCCTGAAGAGCGGTTTGGATTGTTTGTGTTCCCTGCTCACTGCCGAGAGATAAAAGCTCAGGGGCTACTTATGCTCACAGACTGGGCTCAGCACACAGTCCTGACCTATTTTGTGGCTTTAAATTCAGAGATGCCAAGAACACTGTGTTTTTGCTGCTAAGTCTGGCAACTTAACCCACAGTAACCTTTAGGTGCTTTCCAACCCTGCAATTTCTTTGCTTATTGTTCTGGGTGGAAAATGGAAAACCCTCTCTGCCAGCAATTAATTTACAGAAATAAACAAGATTTCTGCTTTTTGTGACAAAGACAGTCCCTGAATGCCAATCTTAGGGCTGCCAGATTGCAATTTCAAGTGGGTGCAGCCAACATGGTTAGAACTTGCAGGTGATTTATGGAGAAGGTGATGAGAAAGGAGAAAACGCAGTCAGGACGAGGTGGAGAAAAGCATTGCCTACGAGCTCCTGTACTTGTCTCTAACTTCTCTGGCAACAAGTCTCTGTGCCCTTTGACCTTCTACCTTCCCTGTTTTTTTTTTGTTAATTGCTGATGATTCTTGTTTTTTCACTCTGTTCCATTTGGCTTTTTTCCAGCCCTTTCCTAACATGGTGCAGCCTGGTGGCCCCTGCTTCCAAGCCACATCCCTGCCTGATGGCATCTCAAAAGCATTTTTCAGGCTGGGTGCAGTGGCTCACGCCTGAAATCTCAGCACTTTGGGAGGCTGAGGCAGGTGGATCACCTGAGGTCTGGGGTTCAAAACCAGCCCGACCAACATGGAGAAAACCTGTCTCTACTAAAATTACAAAATTAGCTGGGCATGGTGGTGCATGTCTGTAATCCCAGCTACTCCAGAGGCAGGAGAATCGCTTGAACCTGGGAGGCGGACGTTGAGGTGAGCCAAGATGGTGCCACTGCACTCCACCCTGGGTGAAAAGAGCAAAACTCTTTTTCAAAAAAAAAAAGGAAAAGAAAATAAAAAAAAGAAAAAGCATTTGTTACTCAGAACCCTTGGCTTGCTACATTTCACCTGTGGGAGAGTCTGGTTCCTTCTCTAAGAACTGTTAAATCTAAGAGCTGCTGCTGGGATAGTTGACTGGAAACTCTAGAAACAACATCCACAATCCACAATACAGAAGCAAACTCACTCCTTCTTCCCTGGATACTGAATGAATAAGGACATGATGCATTGGAAATGAAGCGGGCAGGCATAGAGCTGAGACACAGAGTTGCTGAGAAGCTGGAAGGATTTGCTTGGGTAGGAAGAGCAGTGCGAGTTTGTGGGTGGAGACTCTGAGTGGCACCATTAGAGATTATGTTGGGGGAGTTAAAAGCAGTGATTAAGTCTGAGAACATTGTCTCCTCCATCTCCATCTCAGCCCCTGCTGAAAATCAATCCTTGTAATCACTGCTCCTATCACCACTGCTGCTCTCCAAGGCTCAGCTCAATAGTTTGTTAGGTAGATTAGGAGAGAAGAGAAAGGACCCAGTGGTCTTCCTCAGACACCTGCTTCTCAACATCCTGCTTCCTATTGCCTGCCTCTGAGAACTTCACTTTTTCCGGCTTTGCAATTTGGATGCTTATCTTTCCCAAGACTTTATCGGCTCTGATCTCAAGGGTACCCTGGGCTGGACAGTGAGCAAGTATTTGTTGTGCATGGTTTCAAGGTGCCTAGTGTTAAAAACGGACACAGCCCCATCTTCAAGGAGCTCACAGTTGCTCCTGGAGTCAAGATAAACACAGATAACAATGGAAACCTGCAGAGAAACTAGAGAATAATTTCCTTTAGGCAATCGCTGGAAGCTAAATGTTTTCTGTAGTTTCTGCTTTCATCTCACTCTGGGTACCTCCCCATTGTCCCCTCTTGACTCCATCCTGGAGTAGTCTGGACACAACACCCTGCAGAGCTTGGTCCTCTTGATCCTCTGCAGAGAGACACAGAAGTGGTTCCATCTCTCTCCGGAGGAGTGGCTGGCAGAGGAATCTTGATAATAAACTCTAATTAACAGGTCAGGTACGGTGGCTCATACCTGTAATCCAACACTTTGGGAGGCTGAAGAGGGTGGATCACTTGAGCCCAGGAGTTCAAGACCAGCCTGAGCAACATGACAAAACTCCGTGGCTATAAAAAAATACAAAAATTTGCCAAGTGTGGTGGTGCATACTTGAAGTCTCAGCTACTTGGGGGACTGAGGCAGGAGGATTGCTTTAGCCTGGGAAGTCGAGGCTGCAGTGAGCTGTGTTTGCACTCTTTCAGGCTTTGCAATTGGGTGCTTATCTTTCCCAACACTTTATCGGCTCTGATCTTAGGGGTTCCCTGGACTGGACAGTGACTGCATTCCAGCCTCAGTGACAACGTAAGACCCTATCAAAAACAAAAAACCTCACCATTTACATTTTTTTTAGACCCTATCTAAAAAAACCAAACCAAAACAAACAAAAAAAAACCCTCACCATTTACAGACCAGACTAAGAGCGAGTTGTTTGCTATGGATTCAATTCAGCACCTAATGTGCAACCATAGTGCACCCAGGGCATTGTGCTAGGTCTTAGCAGGAGCGGTGGGTGGTACAAAAATGAGCAAGAAAAGTTCTGTGTCTAAAGAGCGTGTCCTCCATGCGTTTCTAATGTTATTTGATTTCCAAAAACTTCAATTAATACAGGATCCTTTGGAGGTACTCATGGTTCTGTGAATCTCTTCTTGAACAACCACTGAAGTCATAGCATTAATGTCTTTAAAATCTCAGATGAATTTTTGTAATCATAAGAAATGTATTATCTACTCTATACGGGTATTGGTTTCGATATAAAATGATCCTCCTCTTCCCTAAACTCACACTCTTTAAGTTCTACTTATAACACTGAAGCAGCAGGAAAATGGACTAATTGTATCCCATCTTTTCTATCTCTGGCATACTATCTTACACCCAAGGAACCCAAGTACCCCTGAGAATCAGGATTATACTCAATACCTATTTATTGATTTCAAAACCCAGAGAGGTGTTAGACAGCAGGGCTTGGAATTCTCCTTCTCTCCCTCTTCATTTTTCCCACCTTCCCCCTCTCCTCCTTGAAGCCTTCTGGTCTGGGATGCCCCTCCACTGGCTTACCTTCTTCCTGCGCATTTCTTAGAGGGGGCCCCTGTGTGGTTCTGGTCCCTGTTTTTACATTTGTCATTGTGTTGGTTTTGAACACAGAACCATTTAGGCGCAAGGCAAATGGTGGCCCAACAAAGATCCTTAATCATTCCATTAATTAAGTCTCTCAAAAACCACATGTAGGTCATGTGCTCCTTGGATGAATAGCTGTGCTGGACAGTGAAAATACAGTAATGAACAACATAGAAATGTTGTCTCTCCCAGTGATCCCTTCAAGGGACTGGGAAAGCCAGACATGGGTAGAATAATTATGCCAGTATAATTTTGAATTATGCCAGTATAATTTTGAATTGTGCCAGGAAGGGAGAGAATAGAGTGCCATGAAAATGTATAGCAAAGCGCTTGATCTGATCTGGGGGAGGTGGTCAGGAAGGCTTCCTGGAGGAAGAGACATTGCAGGAGAAATTAGGATGAGTAGGAATTAACTAAATGAAAAGGGATTGGGGGGCAGCATTTCAGGCAGTGGAGCAGCATGTGTGAGAGTCCCGTGGCTGGAGGAAGGGATTTGAGGAACTGAAAGGAGACCGATGTTGCTGGAGCACAGAGAAAGAAGAAGTGGTGTAACATGGGCTGGAGAGTCAGAGAAAGGGGGCAGAATTCTAAAATCCAAATAGATCATGATGGCTAAGTATACACTAGGGTCAGGACATAGCCAAGCATGCTTACTCAGTTTCAGAGTACATTAAGTAGGAGGAACTTTAAATAAAACCAAATTCACCAAATTCACCATAAAAAATACTCCAGGCTAGGCGTGGTGGCTCATATCTGTAATCTCAGCACTTTGGGAGGCCAAGGCAGGTAGACC
Source organism: Callithrix jacchus (assembly GCF_049354715.1). Taxonomy (NCBI): domain Eukaryota; kingdom Metazoa; phylum Chordata; class Mammalia; order Primates; family Cebidae; genus Callithrix; species Callithrix jacchus. Next base: position 109,397,431 of record NC_133509.1, read on the forward strand.
ACTTGAGGTCAGGAGTTCAAGACCAGCCTGGCCAATATAGTGATACCCTGTCTCTACTGAAAAGCAAAAAAATGCAGGGCATGGTGGCATGTGCTGTGCACCTGTAATTTTAGCTACTCTTGAGGCTGAGGCAGGAGAATTGCTTGAACTCAGAAGGCGGAGGTTGCAGTGAGATGAGCTCACACCACTGCACTCCAGCCTGGGAGACAAGAGTGAGACTCTCTGTCAAAAAAGAAATACTCAAAAAAAATCTCAGAATATATATTTGCTGAATGAATGATGACCTAGTACATGATTATGTGTCTCCATTTCCAGCCACGTTCTAAGCAGAAGCCTGACCTGGCTCTGCCTCTTCCAGAGCAAATCACCCAGTACTCTTCCTTTTTGTTGCCATGGCCTTCTATACATGACTGTCATGGCTTTGTCCCCCTGGATTGTAGGGATGGTTTGCTGCTGGCTTCTCCCATTAGACTCTAAGCTCCTTGAAGGGAAGGACCATGCCTTACTAATTTTTTCATTCCCAGTGCCCAGCATAGTGCCTGGCACATAATAGGCACTGGTTGAAGGAATGCATACTGTTCCGTCCATATAAATTCAACTACACTTCATGATGATCAGGATAATACAAGTGTACAGCTGCCTAAGCCTCCTATACCCTCAGAACTAGCAGCACACATTTCAGGAGAGCCAGCTGCACTCCAGGCATGTTTTGTAGTCAAAGAAAGGCATTCACTGAGTCAGTCTCAACCTTGTTCTTCTGGTGACCAAATCCGGGACCTTGTTTTCCTTATAATGTTTTCTGTGGGTGTGCCCAGACAGCTCATCAAGCCAATGGGATCTAAGTAGGAAAATCCACAGGATTAACTGCTAGTCCTCTGCACTAGCCTATGATAACATTCTCTGTACGAATAGCCTTTGTATTTCCAAGCTACACATGCACATCCATTTTCCTTTTGTCTCTACCACACTTCTACCAGGTGTTTATATAACTGAAAGAAGTTGAATGGTTGCTCCACGGTCCCATGGCAAGCCAGTCAGGCCTGGAGGCCTTTTCTCCTACATTTCCCTGCTTTACTCCCTACCCCAGAACTTTCTCTGTTACTCACCTTGAAAGGAGATGGTTCTCAGTGGCCACTGTCTGGGAGGTGCTCTGTGTACCTCTTTAGGCCTTGTTCCTGCCAAGTCAAGCCTTGGCAAGCTCTGATGGGAAGCTGAGGGGGTCAGCCAGGGACTGCAGAGATTGGCGTATGGGGAGAGAGAGTTGCATAAGCCAGACTGCTTTCTCTCTTTCTCCCAGAGGCAACCTGATGCAACTTGCAGCTACAGAGCCACCTTCGTGGCTTCTTGCTTCAGCGGGAGCAATCAGGAGGGATAGGCTGGCTGAACTAAAGACAGACAACAGCCAGAAGGGGAGGGGGAGTCATTTCCAGCTGAGCCCGGGGCCAGGGAGTCTTCAGGCTGGAGACAAGCTGGTGTTGTCAATGAATCCTAGAGACAGATGACAGCTGGCTTCTAGATGTGAGCCCTTGCCCTGCTCTAGAGCTGCCCACTTAGGATGGGGCAATGCCATGCCATTCTTCAGGAAAATGAAGCCTAGCCAACTGTTACTCTCCTCTCCCCTTTGGAGACAAGGCTGCTATAGTGTTAAATGGCCTGATCCAAAACCTACAGAAAAATGACATTTTTCCCTGTTAAAAAAATTCATTAAACTATCGCTGAGTTCTAGGCATTTATTGAAAGATGAAAGGGCAGTCTCTATTCTCAAGATGTTTACAGTCTGGTAGGAAGGTAAGCAGACACGCAAAAATCATACATGAAAAGAAGGTGGTTAAGTGTCTTCAAAAGAGAGGGTTAGAATCTGGCTTAATGAAGGGAAACAAGACTGTGGCATCAGAGAGGCCATCAGTCTTAAAACGCACCTGGAATTAAATTTGGAAGACAAATGCATGGCAAATGCCTATGATTCTAGGCCACTGCACAGTTTCCATGGCTGCAACCTTCCTTTTTTATCTAGGATGATAATAATAATACTAACGACCTTTCTCAGGTGCTTATTATGCATCAGGCACTGCACTGAGCAGTTCACATCCCCCACCTCATGTCATTATTAGAACTATCCAAAGTGGATATATTCTTATCATCCTATTTTACAGCTGAGGAAATTAAGGCCTTAAGAGGTTAAGAAATGCATCCAAAGTCAAGCAGCTGGAAAAAGTTGGAGACGAGATATAAACCCAGCTTGTATTTAAAAATTTTAATGTGGAAATCTATAAACAATGACTGCTTCCAAAAGTGAAAACCTCCCCACAGATTCTGGGGAAACACTCAGTTGTCCTGTTGAGCAGTCCAAGTTCTGGTGGCATCTCTCTTTCTCTCTCTTTTTTCTCTGACGCCAGGCTCTTAGACTCTGAAGCTCCTGGAAGGGGCCGAGACTAACAATTCCAAGCAGGAAAAAGGCAAGATTAGGATTTAAAAAAAGAATCAGCATCACACATCTCAGAATTCTGGAGAACCAAGTGGAAGTCCCCTGGGCCAAACGTATCTGAAATGGTCTCTAAATCGAATGTCTTGGCCTTCATCTCCATCCTAAGCCCGTCTGGAGTTTAGAGATTTTCCCCACCCTCACAGTTATCAGTAACTAGAAAGCGATTAGTCTGTGTCCATTTGCCAGTGTTCTTCAACTTCCCTTCAGTGTTTCAATGCATCATAAGCTTTTAGTCCTGATAGAGGCTTTAGTGATTAGTCCAATCCCTTCCCTTTGTACATTACACATTAACAGTGGATGGAAGAGCTCCTAGGATGTTTTCTCTTGTTTTAGTAAAAAATCATCTCCCACTAAACACTAATGTGAAAGTTACTTTGATTGCAAAACAGAAAAGAATCTTACAACCATTCTGTGTGTACACTGAGTATGAAATCTCATCTTTCCTATGTTGATCCATTTGCAGTATCCCCTTTTGTGGCAGAGGCATATGGATGGTTGAGGGTGTAGCGGGCAGAGCAATGCATTTCTCCAGTGCTGAGAAGAGAGTCTGCTGCTGCTGGCCTGCTCTCTGCTTTTTCATCTGGCACACCCAGCGGCTCTGCCATGTTCAAGGCTAGCAGCCATCCATTTGTCTGCCAGGCTCCTTTTTGGCCTTACCCACTGGCAGTCAGCACTAAGCTGATCTTTCCGCCTGCTGGCTGCTTATCTGGGACATATGATTTGTGGAGGAGGGCCTGCCAGAGGGGAGCCAAGTCTTCCTTTCTCCAAGCCCCTACAGGTGAGGGGGGCAGCACTGACTGGTCTGCTCCAGAATCTCAGGCCCTTATTCTCCATTTGGAACTGCAAACACCTGTGCTCTGTGGCTAGCATTGGGCAGTGAGCAGAGAACAGGCAGGGGGACGACTGCAGAAAGTAGAAGAGGTCACTGTTCTTCTGCCCCTGTTGTGAGGAGCTGGCCAGACCCACTCACCCACATTGCCCACCGTCTTCCAGGACCCTCAAGCCACCTATTCAGGCCTTATCCTGGGCTCCACCCTCCCCTCCACCCCTTTGTAGGAACCAAACCCCTAGTTTAGAGAGCCTGGTAGGTTCCCATAGCAATGGGCCTTTTAGCTGTTTCCATGGCAACCAACACCCAGACCATTTAGTTGCTAGTCAACTGACAGCTGTAAGTGAATCCGATTCAGTTTAGAATCTAGGGATAGGCTGAGGGATTCTCTTCAGAAAAAGACACAACCACCCAAAATGACTCAAATCCTTTAAAGACCTTCAGGCAACATCCATGGAGATCCAGAGACACTTTCTACCTTGGGTCACACAACGCTGTCTCCCCTACATCCCCATTCCCAACGCACACACACACACACCCTCAACTGACTGTCCCAGGCCTTTAAATAAGGCATACCCCAACCTCTATTTCCTGTTCTGTCTCTTCCTTGGGAAAAACACTTGTTTAATGTGACTCTCACCTTGGGGACTTTCTTATATATAACTCCTTTTTCTGTGTTAATGCTTTCCCTATGTACTGTGACCCTGTCCTTGTACCGAACCAGTCATTTAACCCTTGCTTTTTACATTATCTGAAGTGAATGGCTCATCCCAGATCATCTTCTTAGTTGACTTCACCTATTTCAAGTCACTCTTCCTATGTCTGGAGGGTGTTCTCAGAGAACAAGCTGTTCTTACCAACCTTTCCAATAATCAAGATCACTCTGTGTCTTTCCTGAAAGATTTTCTGTTAAAAACAAAAAACATCCTATTCCTTTTAAAAAAAGTCAACTAATATTTTTAAAACTAAACATGCAGGATTTAAAATTACTCCATGCTTGTTATTAGTATAAAATTTGACTGAATACCAGTCTTCACATTTAACCTTCTCCTGAACTGGAGATATGAAGTGTTGGGTTCCCTTTATTCTATAAGCAGGGGTGCCCCCTCATTATTTTAACAATTGAAGTCTGGGTTTTATTTGTCCTGGAATTCATGTGAGAGCTGGGTCTGAGCCTCCGAGGCCTGCTCTGTGGACTAGAAAAGCATGAGACTGTCGTTGGAAAGAGGATGACCTTTTTGATATACCTAAGATTCAGTGCTTCTCAATGTTTTAATGACTCGGGGGGCATCTGTGAACTGCCTGTAGAAGACGACCTTTCAAACTTAATCCCCCCGAGGGAGCCCTACCTAGCTCACGGCTGCAGGCTTCATGTAGCCTCGAGATGGCTGGCAAACAGTCACAAGCTGTTGTCTTCCCCTTTTGCTCTGACAGAAGGATATATGCTAGCTGAAATGCTTTTCAATTTCGATTTCCAAAATATCTACGTATACTCTCTGTCTTTAGTGCTTCCCCACCCTTTTCATTATCACTCCTTAAAGGAGCTTTTGTAGACCTTTTAATGCTAATCAACAACCCCATCAGATTTTAGTACCACAGATATATGTATCTGTTTATGTATTATGTCTACTCCTGCTTTACACATAAAAAGAATAAGATTTTGTCCCTAAGAACAACTTTTCACAAAGAATGCATGGTATAAATAATGAAAGATATATGGTATTAAAATATTGTTTTAAATTTGAATAAGTGGAGGAAAAAAATATATTTTAGATTTTTTCCGTGACTTAGATATGTGAAGTATTTCCAAAGTAGTTTAACACTCAACTAGTCAGTCGTATCAAATTAATTTTCCCTGAAGTAGGCACCGTTCTTAGCTACAGGCAAGTACTCATTTTGCACGGTAGCGTGGGTCCTGTCTTCTTTTAACATGAGGGCAGAGGAGTGTACAGACAGGGCAGGTAGCTGTTAACTTCAAAGGAGCTAAACAGCATGAGAAATCTTCTGGGAATAGGGAGACAGTGGACACATGATAATTGAGCTTTTCTAGGCCTCTCAGAAAGTTCCTGTGCACAGAGGATAGCCTCGTCCTTCTGAGGAGACATCATCACGTCTCAGATTGAACCTTCTGATTTTCCTGCTATTTCTAGACAAAGAACAATGTCTGTCTCCTAGAGTGACAGCTAACATTTAAAGTATATACTATATGCCAGGGTCATTCTAAGTGTGTTACATGCCTCATCTCATTTAGTCTTCTTCACAGTCCTATTATTATTAGTCCTTTTTAACAGATAAGGAAACTGACAGACAGACAGACGAAGTGATTTCAAGATCACACTGGTAGTCCTGTTAATTGGTGGCACAAGGATTCAACCACAGGCAGTCCGAAGCCAGAGGCTGTACAACAGTTAACAGTCCAGGAATTCACACAATTCTGAATCACGTAGAGTCCAGTATGGGAGACAGGGTGGACTGTCACTCTAGACTCAGTGTGACAGGATACACAAGATCATAGCTAAAAAGTACAGTGGTTGACTGGATCCTGGCATGAACTAGGAAAGCTTGGCTGTTGATAACTTTATTCCTGATCCATCACTGTCCCCTGGTGGTTTCCCTGGGAAACTCACAGGCCAAAGAAATAAAAGGGTTTAGTGAAATTAGTTGGATAAAAATAACTGGATCAAATCAATTATTTGCTCACAAGCACTTTGAATGAATGTTCCTTCCTTTTGCTCTGACCTAACAATAGATGACCTAAGATCCAAGTTATTCAACTCAATTGCAAATGGGGCTGTAATCCCTGGCTATCTAAGAGCTGACGGCTAGTATACTGACTCAAAATAGATGGAAAAATATATACCCATGATTATACTTGTACTTTAAGGGTAGGAAACTCCAAGATTTAATTAATGTAGCCACTACTTGCTACAATTTCATATTTCATCTTTAAGCTTCTAGGCTTTCTTCATGGCAGAGGGTTCCCAAAAGATCACCATGCCTCATCCTAACCTGTAATCCCTGACCCCACTACTCTCCTACCGGTCCTCCCCACCAAATTCAGTTCCTTCAACCTTTCAGGCACAATTATTCAATGAGGTGATGTTTACTTTCACTGCTTCTTTCAAGCACTTGGTGGCATAAGACTGTGTAAAATAAAGCAAAACAAGGCCATTTCATATAAAATAGATATGGTCCTACTGGGCAAAAAGGAGGAAAAAAAAGTTTCTGAAAAAGTCACATCTTCGGTGTACTCTGGGACCATGGAACTGAGAGACTGACTTCCATGTGCAGAACGTACTCTGAAAGAGCAGAAGACCACAGCCCACATGCAGAAGACAAGACAAACGAGTTTTTATTTATTCAAGGGTATACTTCCAGGTGTAGAAAGAGGCCACGTGTTAAAAAAAAAAAAATTAAACATCTGCTAACCAAGTGCTGCATTTAATGAAAACCACCTAAGACAGAAAAAGAAACAGAAGACAGCCACTGACAACCAGCCATCCAGAGCTGAGTTTCTCTCACAGAGCACCTCCTCAACGAATCACTGGATACCACTGGAGAGCAAGTCACTGTTGTTGAAGCAGCAAAGCTGGAGGTGCTGTCAAGAGTCAGCAGACTTCGTTGGCCAGATGCACTGAACTCAATGAGGAACTTGATGAGTAACCTGTGGATGTAATGTTCCAGCTCACTGGAAGCATTTTGGAACCTTTCCTCCACTGTGAGGGCAATAACCCTAGGGCAAGTTATCGGACATCCCTAAGCAACCTCCTTCAGGTCCTGTCTGGCTGGACCTTCCTTATTCAAACAGCAAAAACCAATGAAGACAGTTAAATCAATCCCTATAGTCCCACTATCTCTTCTTTCCTTCAACCTTTTTTACAAAGGATATTACAAAGGCAACAGTTCTGAGCTCTCAGGAAATAGGGTCTTTGATGCTTTTACAGGCTGAGAGGCATAAAACAGTAGTCTTGAAATTCCTTTTATCTTACAGCACTGATTTAGTTTCAGGTGTGATTTATCCTCCAATTCTTTCCTCCCTCCGCCCATGCCCTCTCAACCCCAGATAGACATACGATCTGTACTGGGATTCTCCAGCAGAAGAGACTTTGGTTTGCATCATCCTGAAGCTGCCACTCCACCACCAGTTTTATCTGGAGAAAGAGAAAAATAATTGAGAAAAATGAAAATAGGACTTGACCTCCATCCATAATTGGCTTAACTATGAATCCTAGATGTAGTAGCAAACTTCCTACCTCCTCATACTTTTTTTCTTAAATCATGAAGGCTGGTTAGCATGTAGGCACAGCCTATGGCCTTAAGAGAGTGAATGAAGTTATACTTATGATTGGATGCTAGCTGTACTAAATACTAACTTGGTTACTTTATCAAATGTAATTTCTAAAACATTCTTTTCTTAGATCAATGGCACATAAACGAAGTGATACAGTTTGGATATTTGTCCCTTTGAAATTTCATGTTGAAATGTGACCTCCAGTGTTGGAGGTGGGCCTAGTGGGAGGTACTGGATCATGGAGGCAGCTCCCTCATGAATGGTTTAGCACCATCCTCTTGGTGATGAGTGAGTTCTCACTTCGTTCACCTGAGATCTGGCTGTTTAAAAGAATCTGGGACCTCCCTCTTTTCTTTTTTGCTCCAGTGCTGGCCATGTGACACGCTGGCCCCCCTTTGCCTTCTGTCATAACAGTAAGCTTCCTGAGGCCTCACCAGGAGCAGGTGCTGGCAGTATGCTTCATGTACAGCTTGCAGAACCCTAAGCCAATCAAACCTCTTTTCTTTATAAGTTACCCAGTCTTAGGTATTCCTTGATAGCAATGCAAATGCACTACCACATGAAGGCTTACATGAATAATTTTGCCTTTAAGCAATTTCTCATGTATTTGGCAATCTGATCCAGCTTTTCCCCATGTAACCATCAAGAGCAGAGAGTAAAAAAAAAATGTAGATTCTTAGGTATAAGGAAACTTTCTCATTAGCTAGAAATGGGAATGTCAAAGCACAAAGGATGGCTCAGAGAAATCTGTAGCTGTATGAATAGTTTTAAGAACGACAACCTTTTGTAGCAATATACTTTCAGTTAATGCCCTTAAAATGCTTTCTAATAATGTACTCCATCAGAAATCCCTGCCTTGACTTGTTACACTCATACCATGTGAGCTGTCCCTTCCAATTCTTAGTAACTCACTGACACTCTGCAGATCCTTTCTTATGTGGACATTAGCTTACTTGTCACTAGTTACTATTTCTCTTTTATACTGTAATGTTTCTTCACAATGGAACATTTGAGTGGCAATGATACTCAGGTTCTTGAAACTTGCTTTGTGAGTTTTTCCAGACTAGTATACATTAACTGCTGCTTCATTTAGTGCTTAAAGAGTTTGAACTGTTTTTCATATTAAATGTAGTTCATTTAACAGACAATAATTACCATATATTAAGTATCTCCTACATATCAGGCTCTGACTAGTCACTGCATATGTAACTGAGGTTCAAACATGCCCATGGTTATATGGATACTCTGCAAATTCATCTATAAATCTGTCCCTTACCTCCAACATCCCTAAGACCTCCAATATCCCTTCAGCAGAGACACCCTATATTTGAGTCTCTTTAGAATGTCCTTTAATTACTTACCTTTCCTAGAAAATAAATGGCCAGATATTACTCCTAACTTGATTTCTTTTCAAGAAATGTGGCTCTCTTTCTTCACGGAAAAAGGCTATCCCTTTATTTCCTCTATTCTTATCAAAATTCATATCTTTAATACACATCCAATCCAGCAGGATCTACCTTACAAGTGCTTGGTAGAAAAAGAGGTAGGTACAGCAGGGGTGGGTCAGAAGTGAAGGTGGGGGTTGGAGGGGAGAAAGGAGGGTGGAAAAAGCTACCTCTCTGCCATGGAGCTACCAAACTACTGCTCTATTGTTTTGTTAAGAGATTAATGGAGAAACCATGATTTTCTAATGACAATGTTAAGATAAGTTGGATCTTTAACTATTTGGTACTTGGCTAAAATCTTTTAACATTGCACAAGCTTTGGAGTTATAAGACCCAGCTCAAAACCTGGGCTGTACTACTTCTGTTTTTTTTTTTTTTTTGAGATGGAGTTTCACTCTTGTTACCCAGGCTAGAGTGCAATGGCACGATCTCAGCTCACTGCAACCTCCGCCTCCTGGGTTCAGGCAATTCTCCTGCCTCAGCCTCCTGAGTAACTGGAATTACAGGCACGCGCCACCATGCCCAGCTAAGTTTTTGTATTTTTAGTAGAGACGGGGTTTCACCATGTTGACCAGGATGGTCTCCATCTCTTGACCTCGTGATCCACCCTCCTCGGCCTCCCAAAGTGCTGGGATTACAGGCGTGAGCCACCGCCCGGCCGACTCTGTTCTTATTGCATAACCTCAGAGGCTCCGATTTCTTCAGTTGTAAAATAGAGATAAAGTCATCTCTACATAGGATGGTCATGAGAACCAAATGAAATATTGTATATAAAAATGGCATCAGCTGTTGCTGTAGAGCTGGAGCAGGAGCCACAGCCGAGCAGGGGGAGGAGCATGGGGAGGAGGAGAAGGGGAAGGATGAGGGGGAGGGAGAATGGGGAGCGGGGGGGAGGGGGAGTGGGGAGGTGGGAGTGGGAGAGGAGGAGAAGGTGGCGGCACCCGGACTGGGGTATCGTCATTATTTAAACAGACCACATCGTACATGAGTACAAGGTAGTGGTCCTTGGTTCAGGAGGCATTGGGAAGTCTGCTCTGATGGTTCAGTTTGTTCAGGGAATTTTTGTTGAAAAATATGACCCAACGATAGACGATCCCTACAGAAAGCAAGGTGAAGTCGATTGCCAAGAGTGTATGCTTAAAATCCTAGATACGGCTGGGCGCGGTGGCTCATGCCTGTAATCCCAGCACTTTGGAAGGCCGAGGAGGGTGGATCACGAGGTCAAGAGATGGAGACCATCCTGGTCAACATGGTGAAACACCGTCTCTACTAAAAATACAAAAAAAAATTAGCTGGGCATGGTGGCGTGTACCTGTAATCCCTGCTACTCAGGAGGCTGAGGCAGGAGAATTGCCTGAACCCAGGAGGCGGAGGTTGCGGTGGGCCGAGATTGCGCCATTGCACTCCAGCCTGGGTAACAAGAGGGAAACTCCGTCTCAAAAAAAAAAAAAAAAAAAAAAAAAAAAAAATCTTAAATACTGCAGGGACAGAGCAATTCACGGTGATGAGGGATTTGTATATGAAGAATGGCCAAGGTTTTGCACTATCATATTCTATTACAGCGCAGTCCACATTTAACAACTTACAGGACCTGAGGGAACAGATTTTACTGGTTAGAGACACAGAAGATGTTCCAATGATTTTTGTTGGCAATAAACGTGACCTGGAAGATGACTGTGTAGTTGGCAAAGAGTAGGGTCAGAATTTAGCAAGACGGTGGTGTAACTGTGCCATTTTAGGATCTTCTGCAAAGTCAAAGATGAATGTTAATGAGATATTTTATGACCTAGTCAGACAGATAAATAGAAAAACACCAATGGAAAAGCAGCAGCCTAAAAAGAAGTCATGCCTGCTGCTCTAGGCCCACAGTCAGCAGCAGCTCGGAGCCAGGTTACAGGAATGAACTATTGCCTAACCGGAAAATGCCAGCACTCCAGACTTCAAAAAATACATCTGAAGAGGTTTCTCCTATTTCATATATTACAGGAAAAATTTAGATCTTATATTGGTTTGCACAAGTTCCCTGGAGAAAAAAAATTGCTCTGTGTACATCTCTTGGAAAATAAGACATAATAGATGTGAAAATATACTTGGCTCTAATATGATTATGGAAAAGAGCATGGATGCATTTCAAATGTTAGGTATTTGCTACTATAGTCAGATGATTTCATATTGACATTTTTATCATGATTCCTCCTTATCAAGCACGAAAATGTTGAACCATTATACTTTATATCTGTAATGATACTGATTAGGATGTCCCCTCAAACTCATTGCAGCAGATAACTTTTTTGAGTCATTGACTTCATTTTATATTTAAAAAATTATGGAATATCGGCCAGGCGCAGTTCACGCCTATAATCACCCACTTTGGGAGGCTGAGGTGGGCAAATCACGAGGTCAGGAGTTCAAGACCAGCCTGGCCAACATGGTGAAACCCCGACTCTACTAAAAATACAAAATTTAGATGGGTATGGTGGAATATGCCTGTAATCCCAGCTACGCCAGAGGCTGAGGCAGCAGAATTGCTTGAACCGGAACTGGAGAGGTAGAGGCTGCAGTGAGCTGAGATTGTGCCACTGCACCCCAGCCTGGGATACAGAATGAGACTCTCTTTCAAAAAAAAAAAATTACAGAATATTATCTGTCATTATATTCTAATTAAAATTGTTTGTACATAATGCTTTGGAGAAATGGGTCTCTTATAGGAAAAGAAACCAGGATAACTGAGTTTTATGGCTTTCAAAGCTAAAATATACAATATACTAAACCAACGCTAATATTGCTTCTTGTGTTTTAATGACAGATTAAATTACAGCTTTTATGGATGATTAAATTTTAGTACATTTTCAAAAAAAACAAAAAAATGGCATCATTATGCCCAGGCTAACCATCAGGTCATAGTGAAAGAATGAAGAGACACAGAGAAAAGCATCTGCCTTACCTCCTGACACCTAACGCTCAGGCTATTTCCTGTCCCTCAGGCTTCCACTTCTTCATCATAGAGATAAGGGGCCCTTTACCCCATCTCTGCTTCTTGCCCACTGCCCTCTGATCTCTAATCCAGTCCCAAGCCCTCTCATGTGCTCAACAGTGGTATCACTTACAGAGGGATATTCACTTTTCACTGGTAGTTTATTCAGGTAGCTATAGGTCTTGTCTTTTTGGATGGGGCAGTTAATGCCACTCTTACAGCCATCAGGCTCAGGAATGGGAAAGGGAACTACGACGCCCATCAGGATGCCATGTACCACGGCCTTGCTGCTTTTAGACTGAGTATCTAAGAGAAAAAAAAGAGAATCAGATGGCAAAGAAAACAACCTATTTTCAAACTCTAAATCAAAAATTCAGAAATAATTGCAAGCAACAGATTCCTAGGGCCTATTTCTCTCTGTAGTTGTGCTTGGTATTTGCACAGTGCAAGCATTCACTCCAAACCTAATTATGCAAAAAAAAAAAAAGGAATCAGCAGAAATTGTTTTCCTAGCTCTTAACCTTGCTTTTCATGGCCCTTCATAGTTTCTTAGGAAAATCAGAGATACCTGGATAAATAACCTTATCCAACGTGGCCACTGATTTTCGGCAGTAAACTTTGTCTGCTATTTATATCAGCTTCTGTCAAAGTATATTGTGTCTTAAATGTCATGGTCTGTAACAAAAGCGAAAGAGGTAACCCTTTAGAAATTGAGTAAGATTAGGCTGGGTGCAATAGCTCATGCCTGTAATCCCAGCATTTTGGAAGGCTGAGGTGGATGGATCACCTGAGGTCAGGAGTCTGAGACCAGCATGGCCAACGTGGAGAAACCCTGTCTTTACTAAAAAGACAAAAATTAACTGGGTGGCGCATGCCTGTAATCCCAGCTACTCAGGAGGCTGAGACGGGAGAATCACTTGAGCCCAGGAGGCAGAGGTTGCAGCGAGCCAAGATCGCACCACTGCACTCCAGCCTGGGTGACAGAGTGAGACTCCATCTCAAAAAAAAAAAGAAAGAAAGAAATTGGGTAAGATTAGAAAGATGTGCATTTCTTCATAAACTTTACTGTCCACATCACAAGATGGCCAGGAGGAATAAAGGTATAAAATTAGGGCAATCAGATTTACAAGCTATTAGGGTATTTTGGAGATCCAGAAAATTGGTTCTGTGTCTTTCTTTCTCTCTGGGTTGGGGATGACTTGTTTAGAAGGCTTTTTTTGTTTGTTTGTTTATAGTCCAGAGAGAAAATAGGCAGCTAGTACTTAGAGCTGTCTTTAGGCTTATGAACAAATGATAACAGGAACTTTGAGGTTTCTTATTAGACTGTCTAGTCCAGTTTTACAGTACAGAAAATGAGGAAAGGATTAAAGGAAGACACTCGCCTTAGAAATAAAGATTTTACATTTGTCTAGATTCTTACAAAGCTCAAAGTGATGTGGTACAAGAAAGCAACAAGTTCCAATAATATTTCTTGAATATTACTGAAGAAAGCTCAGATTTCTTGGCTGTTTCTTGGGTCCCCAGTGGGCTCCCTAAATCTTAAGGAGGCTGTTAAGTATTAATGGTACCTTTATTTTCAGGTGGAATGTAGACTTAATAGCTGAAAGATATTACTGCTTAAAATAACAATTTGGAGGAGTTCCAAGCTTGCAGAATTAAGGTCCATACTAATACTCTGCAGCCTGTAGCTAAACAGAGCTGACATTTCCATCAAAGCCTGCTATAAAATATGGGTCAAGACAGGACAGATAAAAGCCAAGCTGTCTTCTCTAACTTGGGATACATGGACATCTCCCTGTTTGCTTAAAGGGAATCTGGGAGCCATGGACCCTGTATGAGAAGGTTGTCCAAGCGAGCTTTGCACGAGTTGCAAAAAAAGTCACAGAATTTGTGACTGCCAATCCCCCTCCCCTCCATTTCCACACTCATTCCAACATTTGATATTTAGGTTATGCTTTAACATCAATTTGAGGTAAGAGCCATTTTACGCACTGCTGGTGAAGGTGACATTGACACTGTAAGACTGTCCTTTGCTCAGTTGGCAGGGCAGAGTGGGGCATGGGCTCACATTCACTTCCTTTATAACTCCATCCACAGAACCTGCAAAAGAAAAATAAATTGAACAGGAGAATAGGAGGAGAAGTAAACCAGCTAGACTGCCCACTACCAAATGGGAAGGTGCTCTGCTCTCCCAGTTAGGGTGAACTCGTTCTCCTTGGACTGTTTCCCAGGATGGAACCTTTAAGAATAATGCCCAATTACAAGTCAGAGTCTTGATTCATCTTGCTGCTAAAATCATAGCCTCTAATTCAGATGATAAAGAAGCTAGTTGATTTTTTGACCAAGAGAAAGTTAATATTTGTCAAACTAAATAATATCAAGACCATATCCATAAATAATTTTATTAAAGATCATATTATTTGGAGAAACTCCAAATGTTCCTAGAGTCTTGTCTTGCATTCTTGATGGTAAGGGTCACAGTTTTAACCTAAACCTTGAAAATGTTTGCTTCAACCTTCCTTTTGATTAAAAGATTCCATTTTCCCTTTCTTTTTCTAGCACACAGATTAGCATGCAAATTTGATGAAGGTTGTTCACTACAGGAAAAACTGGACTTTTTTTTTTTTTTTTTTGAGACAGGGTCGCATTCTCTCACCCAAGCTGGATGCAGTGGCACAATCTCAGTTCATTGCAGCTTCAACTTTCCCAGGGTCAAGAAAGCCTGCCTCATCTTCCTGAGTAGCTGGAACAATAGGCATGCACCATCACACCTGGCTAATTTTTGTGTTTTGTAGGGACAGGGTTTTACCATGTTGCCCAGACTGATCTCAAACTCCTGGGCTCAAACAATTTGCCTGCCTCAACTTCCCAAAGTGCTGGGATTACAGGTGTGAGCCACTGCACATGGCCAAAAGCCGTACTTTATGCAGAAATAGCTAGAAAGCAAACCTAGAGCCTGAACCTCCGAGGAGGAAGATCAGAAATGAATTATACCATCTTTCTACCCCAAGTTCTACAGTGCAAACACTGATTTAAGGAGTCTGTTACTATTGGTTGGAATGTCTGCCAGATCCCAGAATAGACTGAACCTTTCTTGAATCTGGCTTCAAGAGTTTTTAGTTTCTGAATCATTCATTTTTAGACCCTATGGAAATTGTACCTTGAGTAGCAAGGATGAAGGAAAACAGAGGCATCTGAAAGTAACATCTCACAACAATGGGTTTTATTGTCCTGGTTTTAGTGGTTAGAAGCCAGAAGAGCAAAGATTACTGAGACTTGTCCAAAGTCAAATTGCCTGGAAGGGGAAGATCCAAGACTCAATGGATGGGCCTGACTTGGAATCCCGTGTCACTAGAACCTGAAGGAAGCTAGGAAGCTTTAAATACATAGCCATGGTGACGAATGGAAGATACGTCAAGGAAATTCCCGTCTGACAACTACTTGAGTACTCTGGATAAAGATCCAGGCTCAAACTCAACTTTTCAGGTTTCTGAATTCAGCATCACCTCTTTGCCCCTCATCATGATTCTCTTTCTTAGAGGTTCAACCCCAATATCCTCTGTGATTTTCAGTGATTAACATCTTCTATCCAGATTTTGTACCTTTTCCCCTAAACTTCTGGTAAATCCTTTGCCCAGTATTTTGTCTTCTTGGAATCCCTTCATTTTTTCACCCCAACCTGACTTCTAGAGAAATAAGCAGTACTATTAAAGGGATGGGTAAAACAATGAAAAGTATCAGAATATCCAGTCTTGGCTTTTAAAATTAGGCTGATTTGGCTGGGCGCGGTGGCTCATGCCTGTAATTCCAGCACTTTGGGAGGCTGAGACAGGTGGACCTCCTGAGGTCAGGAGTTCAAGACCAGCCTGGCCAACATGGCAAAACCCCGTCTCTACTAAAAATACAGAAATTACCTGGGTGTGATGGCATGCGCCTGTCATCCCAGCTACAAAGGAGGCTGAGGCAGGAGAATTGCCTGAACCCAGGAGGCAGAGGCTGTAGTGAGCTGAGATTGCATCAGTGCACTCCAGCCTGGCAACAGAACAGACTGTCTCAAAAAACAAAAAAACAAAAACAAAAAACAAAGTTAGGCTGATTCCAGAAGCTTACTTACTTCTGAGTAAGTGGACTATGGAATTTAAGAGGAACTACCACTTAACACTTAACAGAGGAATGACCCTAAACAGAAGAACTACCTCATCTCTGAACTAAGAATGACCCTTAAGAGAGGAACTACCCGCCACTTCTGAGCTGGGAACTGCATCATTTCCACTGCACTTCTGCAGTTTCTTCAATTATTTAGTCCTGTTCTTTGAGGCCCACTTATGAGTCATTAAATATTTTGGCTCCAAAACCAACATGAAGTGCCTTAAATCTTGACTAAGGTTGTTAAGACCTGGATTTTTCCAAGAATCAAGGGGATTGAAGAGGAGGCTAAAGGTTAAGGTCTTTACAGTTTCAATACAAGCTTAGGGCACAGGTTAAACTTAACTCCAAATAGCGCTGACTCACACAGCCAAGATGGCAGAAGTGCCAGCTGCATTAAAGAAGAATACTGCTACTTGAGTCTGGGTTTCATTTCCTCCGAAATATTTACTTGGCCTAGGTCTATATAGCTGCTGGAATGATATATCTGCAAATGCTGCATATGTTTAAAAAATAAGGGTAAGATGTAGAAGGTACTAGAAAGAGTCAGGATTTATCCCTGGGAATCCTCAAAACAAATAAAAGTTTCTCTTTTTTCTTTTTTTTCTCCAGACATCTACTGGGGAGAAAAAGTTTTTAAAAATTAAAAAACTTTCAAAAAAGAAATAGGATTCATCTGACTTACCTGTGTTGTTTCTAAGCAGTTTCAAAGACTGATTTATGATTCATAAACTAGGTGTAGCTTGAGAGTCTTTAATAGAAGAGAATAAAGCACTGAAGAGTAACGCTAGACATTCTCTATAAATCTCCGAACTAAAAACTGTTCACATTTGATAGCTAAAGGATAATTGACCAAATGATGAAGTACATAGAGCCAGCTCCCCTGCTCTGTATCCTGGGAGGGCTGTATCAGGACAGTCATACCCTTACCCTTCCTCCCTTCTCAACACCAGATTTAAAGCAGCACACATGTGGCACAAGCCATCACTCAAATCACACAGCTACCATTTCCATGTGGAATCTTGAGACCGGCTCTCCCAAACCATTCCCACCTCTCCCCCACCATCTTTCAATCCGTTCTAGTGTCTCTCCAATCTGTGGTCTCCAAATTGTGACTGTATACCCCTATCAATGAGAACAATTTTAAGCACACATCTGCAATCTACAGATGTTTACTCGATTTTAGGAACCTGTGTTCTCTAAAATAAGTGTGTGGGTTTTTTTTTTAAATCTCAGCCTAACCAAGGACAAAAGTACAATTTATATATAATAAATGCTTGACCAAAAAAGGTCTAAATAAAGTCTTTAAAAATTCCATTTCCTCATCCAGGCCCCAGAGACTGGGCAGTTGAATGGGACAGAATGGAACTTAACTGCCTGGTAACAGTGCCTGTAACAGGGTAAGTTCAGTTCAGCCATTCAGCCATCATTGCTAAGAGGCAGACTCTGGTGCCTGATGCCTGGATTTGAAATCTCACTCTCTCTGCTACTTACTGTATAGACTCAAGGCAAGATAATTAACCTCTCTGGGGATAATAGAGTAGCTGAGCTAAAACAAATACAGATCTTAGATAAGTATTTGGAACACAGTGATATATATATTATTATTATTACCACATCTGGATTTAGTCCATGAATTTAATCTAGAATAGCTGCTCTTGGGTAGGTTAGCAAATTCCCTTCTGACACAAAAGCTGGCCTCTTACCTCAAATATACTCTGTGGATAGAAATTATGTTTCTAGCCAATAGGATGGGCTCTTTTTGTCTCAAAAATAGAATGCATGAAGACAGAGGCAAACTGCAGGTTGAGAGTACGTTATCTGCTATGCAGTCAGTCACCAGATTAGCTCAGTACTATAAAAGAATGAGATGAGGGGACTGCGGTGGCTCCGGCCAGTTGTCCTGGTGCTTGAGGAGGCAAGGCCATGAGTTCAAGGCCAACCTGAGCAACGTTACAAGCTCTCATTGATTAACAAAAAAAAAAAAAAAAGGTCGGGTGCGGTGGCTCACGCCTATAATCCCAGCACTTTGGGAGGCTGAGGTGGGTGGATCACAAGGTCAAGAGATCGAGACCATCCTGGTCAACAAGGTGAAACCCCGTCTCTACCAAAATTACAAAAATTAGCTGGGCATGGTGGCACGTGCCTGTAGTCCCAGCTACTCGGGGGGCTGAGATAGGAGAATTGCCTGAACCCAGGAGGCGGAGGATGCAGTGAGCCGAGATGGTGCCATTGCACTCCAGCCTGGGTAACAAGAGCGAAACTCCTTCTCAAAAACAAACAAACAAACAAACAACAAACAAAAAAGAATGAGATGAACTGAGAAATCTAAGTAGATGTTCTTTGCTGCCTGTGGCTGCCCTTGGGTAGAACAGTCTCTTTAAACTAACTCTATCATAACATTGACCAACACTACTCCAGCTAGGTTGGTAAATAGTACCTTGCAGTCCTTTACCCCTCAGCTTGCTTCTCCATCATAGCAAAGTTCTCAAACTGTACACACTCTTAAGCATCCAAAACAGTCTGAGAAGCACTCTCTTCCACTCCAACCCATTTTTGGTGAATAGAAAAAAAAAAAAACCCAAACTTCAATCAACAATCTATTGAAAATCAATGCTAAGGTTAAGGCTTTCAATGTCCAGCTTCCACCTGCTTCTTTCAAGGCTGGGTTACATAATTTAGTAGGAAGTAAGTAAAGGGTAGTACTTGCAGTTCTTTCATCCAGTTTTCTGCTGACAAGAGGTTCTTAGACTTCCAATGTCAATAGAACAAACTCCTTAGTTCTACAACATTATGAAACTAGTTTGCTTAGCCCCATTTCTCACTTGAGGAAATCCCACCCCAGGGAAGGTGGGTGTAGAGTGGAACACAAAAACCTTTTGATGTGGGTGCTGAAGTTTTTATATCATATTTCCCAATTCAAAAGTAAATTAAAAATCTGTAGCTGAAACCCTCCTTCCCTTTAAAAACTTCTTCCCATGGGTGTACTCCTGCTTTTTACAAATGAATAGAACAATTTCTGAATTTATTTCCTTTCTTTTTTTGGAAACCCAATGTGGCTCACAAAGATCCATGTTTCCTACCACTTACTGGGTGTGAGATCGTGGGCAAGCTACTCTATGTGCTTCACTTTCCTCATCTGTAAGATAGCTTGTGCCGGGTGCGGTGGCTCACGCCTGTAATCCCACCACTTTGGGAGGCCAAGGCGGGTGGATCACGAGGTCAAGAGATGGAGACCATCCTGGGCAACATGGTGAAACCCCGTCTCTACTAAAAATACAAAAAATTAGCTGGGCATGGTGGCACGTGCCTGTTAGTCCCAGCTGCTCAGGAGGCTGAGGGAGAATTGCCTGAACCCAGGAGGCGGAGGTGAGCCAAGATCGCCCCACCGCACTCCAGCCCGGATAACAAGAGCAAAACTCCATCTCAAAAAAAAAAAAAGATATTGTGACAATGGAATGAGTTATTAAAATTAAGAGTGTCTTCATCTACACGCTGGCCACTAAGTTTAACGGAGGGAAAGGCAGTAATTGAAAGCGATAATAGCTTTCAAGTGCCAGTTTCCTAAATCAATGAATAGCATTTAACTGTTAATAGGCCAGCAGTCTATTATTCCTTAATCAATCCTGTCCCCTAATCCCCAACTTTGCTTTTGCCTCAACATGAATGTTTACGACATAGGGGGAAAAGTATATATTCCATCTATGTTTTCAACACATTTCATTGAGCAGTTACTATTACCTGGGCACTGGCTATAAAGCAGCAAACTTACAGAATCACCTTTGCAAAAATCATAACTGAGGAAATTATGTCAGGAAAAGAAATCAGACCTAACCTACCCCATCTTCCTTCTAACCTCTAAACTGTCTTTGTTCATTCCTGGGTGTAGGCTGAATTAGCTTTGGAGAGGAATTTATAGTTTAAACTCTGAAAGGAAATGGATAATAGCCCTTTCCTGAAACACTCCTTGCCTGGGAAGAAGTCTACCTTTGTAGGACTAACAGATTAGCTACAAGGGTAGATACCCCGATTTAAGGATCATGCAACCTCTGGCTACAAGAGTCTGAACATCCCCAAACTGCTCCTGGTAATAGTATCATTATCGTAAAACCTAAGGTCAGTGCTTGAGATACTTTGCAGACCCTGCATTCCGATGCAGCAAATGACACCACCCAGAAGTCAGCAAGAAGAACTGACTTCGACCCCCTATGATTTTATCTTCAACCCAACCAATCAGCACTCGCCACTTTCCGAGCCCATACTCACCAAATTATCCTTAAAAACTGTATTGAAAGTCATATTATAAAAGGTTTGCTTTCTTTAAGTGTTATTTATCTTAAATTATAATCGTTGTTCGGAGGGTAATTTTTGAATCTTAAAGTCAGCATAACTTCATTTGACTTCTCAATAATCTTGATACTAGAAGCAATAAAATAACCACTATAAAAAATAAAATAAAACAAAAAACTCTGATCCCCGAATGCTCGGGGAGACTGATTTGAGTAACAATAAAACTCCGGTCTCCCTCACAGCCAGCTCTGCGTTTATTATTCTTTTCGCCATTGCAAATCCCCTGTCTTGATAAATCGGCTCTGTCAAGGCAGTGAGCAAGGTGAACCCATTAGGCGGTCACACTTACTCTGGTTTCCCATTCTGCTACGTGACTTTAGGTAGGGTACCCAACATCCCTGGAATTCAGTGATTCACTATATGATCTCCGTGCTTCCTTTCCACTCACAGATCTTACAAATCAGTTTCATGCCTCTTTCATTGATAGCTGTATCTCTCCACCTCCAATTCTGAACAAAATTGCTCGGGTTCTGTTCCGACAATTCTATAGACTCGACTCAGTGAAGGCACTCAGAATTTCTACCACTGTTGTATTTTCCAACAAAGATTCCAACCACAGCGGCGAGAGGGAGTTATGTGTCACAAGCTGTGATTAGAGACACAATGAAATTTATGCAAGGGAAACCTGATTAAGAATCACAAGATTCCATAGCGAGCCCAAAGGAAGTGCTATTTATAACAATAAATGATGAAAAAGGGAAATTGACTTTTGACTTGTCAGCAAAAGGGAAATTAAAAGAAAAGCAAAGGGAGTTGGCAGGGGGAGGTGGGATTCCAAGATGCAAAGCATAAATAAAAAGAAGTTCTGTGTACCACTCCTCCACCGGCGCTGGATACAGCTCTTCTGTTGTCTGCCCTACAAACTTTAGGAAACCTCAGCAAAAGGTCCCCTTCCTGGAGTTTCAGGAACTCCAAAACATGTGTTCTAAGCAAAGAGACAAAGTTGTGTGCGGTCGGGTTTCATGAAGGCCGGCGCCTTCTCCACACACCCAGCCCACTCCAGTTAGGGTCCACGGCTGAGTCTGGCCGCCCGAGGGACCCGCCTAACCCAGCCCGGGGGGTCTCAGCGCGGGGGTCCGACGGGGGCTTCCGCAGAGGACGCAGGAACCTCGGGGCGGGCCTGGGGCTCACCGCAGTCCAGGAAATGCACTGGTTCGGCCTGGGCGGCTGCGCTGAACACCAGGAGCAGGAATGTAGCGGCCAGGAAACTCATCGCGGCTAACGAAGTTCCAAGCTCGGAAAAGAAGCTCCAGCCGCGCGCGGTCACAAGACAAACCTGTGGGGGCGGGCCCGGGGAGGAGCCTAGTCAGGCGACCTGTCACCAGTAACCGTGGCTGTCGCCCGCCCGCGCCCCGCCTCCGGCTCCGGGGAGCAAGCTCCGGCCCAGTCGGGCCCAGAAGCCGGCAGTCTCCGCCCATGCCATCCCCTCAGAGGCCAGGCCCGCCGGGACCCACCTCCGCCCCGCCCCGCCTCGCTCCTCCCCGGCCCGTTCCTTCCCTTTAGAGCTCCTCCTCGACTTTATGGGTGCGTCCCCGCTGCCGCCGTCGGGAGCATTTCTAGCCAATCAGGCACCTTCTCTTCCCGCGGTACCCAATAGGCATGTTGGGGGCGGGGCCTCCGTGAGGTCCCGGCCGTCTGTTCGTTCTCTCGGTCTCCCGAGGCCCCGGGTGAGAAACAGGACAGACGCGAGGGGCGGAGCTTGTAGAGAAAGATGGCTGCTGTCCGGGGGTTGTCCCTAACGGCCGCGACGCAGAAAGTGGTCACTCACTGGCCGAAGGGCAGGTACCAAGACTAGAAAGGCACCTGGAAAGGTTGTTTGGTTCTGCACCTGTAGGACAAATGGGAAACTAAGGCCTGTGGGGGAGGTGAGGGTTGGGAGGCCGTCCAGGTTGGGGTCGCCAGGCTTAGCGTTGGGCGCTCCAGGTCGAGGGTGGCCAGGTGCTCCTGCTCCCGGGCTCACCCTCCTCCCTTGCGCGCAGGCTCCTTGCGGCCTCCCTGGGACTCCGGGCGCGTCGGGAAGCGTCGTCCTCCAGCCCCGAGGCCGGCGAAGGGCAGATCCGCCTCACAGACAGCTGCGTCCAGGTAGGAGGCCGGGCGCGGGGCGGCGGTACCCAGGCGATTGGCTGGAGCAGCGGGAACTGCTCTTCACCCAGCCCTTTAACTCCCCTTGCCCGGCATTCTTGATCCCCCTTCCTGCATTTCAGAGGCTTTTGGAAATCACCGAAGGGTCAGAATTCCTCAGGCTGCAGGTGGAGGGAGGTGGATGCTCCGGATTCCAATACAAATTTTCACTGGATACAGTTATCAACCCCGACGACAGGCAAGGAGGAAGTGGTGGGTCCCCTAAGGAGATATGGGAGGGATAAAAGTGTCTTCTATTTAAGGTTCACTTTTATTACAAATTTAAAGGGTTTACCCGGAATGGTTAACACCGCCTGTCTCGCAGTGAGGATGCAGTAAAGGTTTGTTGTCCTTAATCAAAATAACTAAGTTATAGGAGGAAAATTGGCCTGCCCAGGTCCACTGGGTAGTCGGTGGAAAGTCAGGCCAGGCTAGATTCCAGGCCTAAGTCCCTAAACGGTTCCCAGTATCTATTCCATTGAATCATTTTGCCTCAAAGAAAAGCAGGACCTGTTAGAGATAATTGAGACGCTCCCTCTGTACTTTAGAAAACAGATGATGTGCACCTCTGGGCTCAGGGGTAACTTTTTTGGTGTTTGTGGTACTCATTAATGCCTTCCTCTTGTCTTTTCAGGGTATTTGAACAGGGTGGGGCAAGAGTGGTGGTTGACTCTGATAGCTTGGCGTTCGTGAAAGGGGCCCAGGTGGACTTCAGCCAAGAACTGATCCGAAGCTCATTTCAAGTGTTGAACAATCCTCAGGCACAGCAAGGCTGCTCCTGTGGTTCATCCTTCTCTGTCAAACTTTGATGCCATGACAGGTGACCCTGAGATTGTCACCAGTTGTACCCATTTGAGGAACTTGGAAATAGTAGAATTCTATAGGTTTCCTTCTAATCATGCCCTTTCAGTTTCCCCGCTGTCCAGGAATGTTGTGTTTTGCCACTGTTATTTTCAAAACGTGAAGATTTCACTCTTGGCTTAATTTTCCCCTCCAACCCCTCTCAGTGCTAAGGCTGAGCTTCAGATGCTGTTACCTCAGATTTAATCATTGGTTGAAACTCCGTTTAATCTGTAGAGCCTCTTTGGCTCTAACATTTGGAATTAACTTCTCTGGCCTTAAGAGCTGCTTGTACATATGTGGAGAACCATGTATAAAAGCTTTATTTTAAAGAAAGTCCTTATTGTGTTGTGGATCAGGGTCACAGATTGGGTAGCTTGGACACCAGTTATTAGAGGATGAGAAAGGTAAATGTTCTCTTTTTCATTCCACCCTGCCAGAACGTGCCACTTGACTTACCTTTATTGTCTGTGCAGCCCATTCACCACTTCCTATTTGATAGGACAGATACATTTTACTCTCATACTCATGGATCTGCTAGGAGTCATAAAACCAAGAGCACATTACCCAGAAAACTTGGACCAAATCCTCACTGCTACTGAATTATTTCAAAAATAGCCTCGCTACTCATACAGACTTTTTAAGATTCTATGACAGTTTAATGACTGAATCTTTTTAGGATATGTTGCTTCACCTGCCTTCTGTTGTAAAATGGCTCTGGTCTCATTTTACACAATTGCACAATTTTGAGACACAATGAGACAC
This sequence comes from Callithrix jacchus, assembly GCF_049354715.1. Taxonomy (NCBI): domain Eukaryota; kingdom Metazoa; phylum Chordata; class Mammalia; order Primates; family Cebidae; genus Callithrix; species Callithrix jacchus. Next base: position 109,421,677 of record NC_133509.1, read on the forward strand.
AAAAATGAGACACAATTGGTCTCATTTTTACAATTGCACAGCAAGAAGCAATTCCTTTATTGTTATAGGTAATAGATTCTTAGGAACCTTTTTTTAGATTGGGTTACCAGATGAAATGTACGATGCCCAGTTACATTTGAATTTCAGGTAAACAATTTCTAAGTATGAGTATGTCTCAAATTATTTATTATTTGAAATTCAAATTTAGGCATCCTGTATTTTTATTTGCTGACCTTGGCAACCCTACTTTAGGGTCACCAAACAGAAACTTTTTAAAATCACAGATTCTCATGAATTAAAGTACTTGTGTAGGTGTGGCACTTAAATAGGCTTTGGAGCTTGAAATAATCCTATTAACAGTGCATCGGAGCTGTGGGGACAGACAATGAAAGAAAAAGAATCCATTGCCATCACCACACCGAATGATTTATTAATACCGATGTTGGAGAAACTACAACCAAGTTGATTCTGGAAGAGTTATTGGTTAAATCCAACTTTTGCTTGGGAGCCTAGACATTTGTTATAGCAAAGACTTGCACTTCTGCACTAGTTTGGAATTGAGGTTATTTAATAAGAATTTACTGTGAAAAAATGGAAATAGAGTTTAAAAAATAGACAGAAACTTAGATACATTTCCAACATGGCAAAATCTAGGATTTAGAGAAAACAAACCTAGCATGCTGTTAGAGGAAAGAAGGAGACACTCAGAAACCTGAGCACATTTCTTAGTGCCCATGGAAGGAGGCAGAAAGTGGCATACCATGAGAGCATCTTTGTGTACACATAACCAAGACGGTGCCACCAATACCTGCGCCTGATAAGGTTTTAAGTTTGCACTACCTGTTTTTTCATCCTGCTTTAAGCAATTTTGCTACATTTTAAACATTAGAACATATTCTTTCAGAATATTTTTGTGGGTTATTCATTGATTTGGTGGTTTTAAAACTCTTGAGCACAAGCAGAACAGCTTCTGTTGCTAAATCAGTCAAATTACAGTGGTCCACTAGACAGAAACAGGGTCCCTTAGGATACAGAAGCTTATATGTGAGTGTCAACTGTTAATGGGAGAATTGGAATTTTATGTTTAGAAAAAGATTTGGGGACGGATGCGGTGGCTCGTGCCTGTAGTTCCAGCACTTTGGGAGGCCAAGGTGGGCGTATACCCAAAGTCAGGAGTTTGAGACCAGCCTGGCCAACATGATGAAACCCCATCTCTACTAAAAATACAAAAATTAGCCAGGTGTCAGGCACCTGTAATCCCAGCTACTCAGGAGACTGAGGCAGGAGAATCACTTAAACCTGGGAGGCAGAGGTTGCAGTGAGTCAAGATTGTACAACTGCACTTCAGCCTGGGCAGCAGAGTGAGACTCTGGCTCAAAAAAAAAAAAAAAAAAGACAGATTTGGGAAAAATCATGTTACTTCACACTGAGAAAGCTTCATGGGGAAACCAGAAGTGACAGCAAGAAGTTTCCATTGGAAGGTGGTGACTTAAAAACACAGGACATGGGGGAATGATAGCATCAGGGGACCATGGGCAGTTTGTTTGGAATAAATAGGACACACAGTAAAATGAGTTAGGGTTCTACTGCAGGCCCTTTCTGACCAGATGCCCTCTTCTTGGTGGCCTGTAAAAGCCAGTGGTCATTTTCACAAATTTTGCTCACTGCATATTCATTTAGGAAAACTTTGTGGTCTTCCAGTTTCAATTGGGACATCTTATGCCTTCCCGTTCTTTGGAGATTGTCAAGGCCTATTTGTTGTAGAATTGGCACTAACATTTTACACAAGTCAGTGCTGAGGGATAAGAACCAGTCAAGGGAGCTCTGAATCTGCTTTATGTTGTGAATCAACTTTATGTCGTTTTTCAAAGAGAAGGTCTCTTGGTGAATGTCCAGATCTTATTGTGGTACCATACTTCAGTTATGTGATGACAGTGACCAATGATACATAAATTATGTGTCCCATCCACTCTTAGTTTCTTTCTTTCTTTTTTTTTTTTTTGAGACAGGGTCTCACTCTGTCTCCTAGGCTGGAGTGCAGAGTTGCAGCCTATACCTCCCAGGCGCAAATGATCCTCCCACCTCTGCCCCCAAAAATAGCTGGGACTACAGGTGCACACCACCAAGCAGGCTAATTTTGTATTTTTTTGTAGAGATGGGGTTTTGCCATGTTGCACTGGAGTCTTGAACTCCTGTGCTCAAGCGATCCTCCCCCCTCAGCCTCCCAAAGTGTCAGGATTACAGGTGCGAGCCACCACGCCTGGCCCATCCATAGTTTCTTTGTGTGGGAATGTTGACTGTTTACAAGGGATAGGAAAAGAAATTCAGAAGTTAGAGATTAGGAAGGACTACTAAAGTAGGTGTTCAGGAAGAGCTTCTTTCTGTAACTTCTGAGAATTGAGCTCTGTTCTTTTGTCGTTTGTTATGAAGCATTGGAGTATAGGGGTGGCATTTGGCAGGATCAACCTGCTATAGGGAAGTGGGCAGCACTAATCCATGGTACAGCTCTCCCTTGAAATCTGGACATAAGCTAATGGTGTGCAGCGGGCCTTGGGCAGGGCGTAACACTGTTCACTGCATGTTTATCTGAAAGGAAGGAATCTCTTATATTTTTCTTCATATCTAGCATTGGTGTGTATGATTGCTCTTTTAAAAATCCCTATTTGCTGTTCTTCATAAAAATGCCACAGGGCTGCCTAACAAATTTGCGCTAAGGAATTTGGACATAATTAGCACCTGGCTTTAATTGTAAATTTTAGTCCGATAAATATATAAAGAGAGGGAGCATTTAAGCAATCTGTGGCCAGCAACTGTATTTAAAAATATTTTATTATTTTTTTGAATAGGTGATACATAGTACAAAATTCAAAAAAATACAAAAGGAGATACAGTGAAAAGTCTCCCAATCCTGTACCTGTCCTCCTTTCACCCTCCCCACAAACCACCATCGTTTCTAAGAATTTATCCTGCAGATATAATCCCATAAATTAATGTGAAATATGCACAAGAATATTCATTGCAGCATTATTTATAGCAAAAGACAGGAAACAATGGAAATGTTTATCAGGGAGGGACTGATTAAATAAATTATGGTTTATCCACTCAGTAGAATAGTAGACGGCTATAAAATGGAAAAGTGCAGAACAGCATGCATTGTAGGCTATTTGTGTTTTAAACAAAGGAAATATGTATATATGCATGCAGTATCTCAAGGTTGGGCAGCAAGGCGAAGCTTGGAGTGTTGTAGGGGTGGTGGGAACAGCAGTTAAGGTATAGTGCCAGCAGGATATATTTGGGGGATGGTAAGATGTTCTCTGAATGGTAAGGTATAAAGTGGAGTGGCAAGGATTAACAGACAACCACTTCTCTTTCCCCATTCTTTAGACAAATAGTGTTATGTTACACGCTGTTATGTAGCCTCCCTTTTTCCCTCAATTTGTTTGGATATCTTTTTTAACAAGGCATTTAAAGACACCTTTTTTACGGGTTTCATAGCAATTAATTGTTTCTAATCTTTTGCTATTACAAATGATGCAGTAATAACTTCTTACATATGTCATTTCATATCTGGTGAAAATAGATCTGAAGATCAAGTACCTAGAAGTGGAATTACTGGATCAAAGAGTTAGTGCTTTTATAATTTTGAAGGACATTGCCATACCGTCTTCTTCAATATGTACTTCTATCAGCTATTATGAGTGCCTATTTCCCCACATGCTTGCCAGCTAGCAGTCTTAAGCTTTCTGTCTTTACCAATCTGACAATTTCAAAAAAGCATCTCAATATGGTTTTAAGTTGTATTTCTTTTATTATGAGTGAAAGAATATTTTCACATGCATAAGAGTGATTTATTTTTGTTTGCTGAAAACATCTCAATTAATATAGGAACCTAGAGAAAATTAAGCTTTCTATGTCTCAGTTTCCTCTCCTGTAAATTGAGAATAAACAATGGTAAGTCAGATCATGGATAATTAAATGAAATGTATGTATAGCCCTCAGCACAGTGCCTGGCACATAGCAAGCGTTCAATAAGTTATGTGAGGCTAACAATCAGAAGAGGAGGTAGGACAAGGCAGATTAAATTAAGAAAGTAGCATTCACTTCTGTGCTCCAGTCACATGGAGCCTTGTTTGTTTGCATCGCCATTCATCAGAGAAGTGCAAAGTCAGAGCTTTCCTTGTCTTTCAATAGTAAAGAGTCTTTTCCCATTGGAACCCATCATAGGCTATCAGCAGAGCTGGCCAGGGAGTAGGCACAGCCTTGTCTCTAATATTTAGACTTAGCCAACATGGTAAAGATATTTGGTCTGTTATGAAATAAAAACAAGAACAGAAGAAACCATATGTACATGTCTTTATTCTACCATGGTTCTGAACTCCCAGCTAGCTTGGGTTGGAGTGAGTCTCTGCTTGTAAACTCAGAGGATTGCCTGCCATCGTTTTCTGAAAGAAAAGGCAGGTTCTTCTGAGTAGAGGGGAAAAACAACATTGCAAATCTGGCTTCCTCTGAAGAAGACCATACCAAACAGTAGACTTTTTACTTTTAGAACATCAAACTGGTTTTCACAAAAGGAGAGTCTAGAAGAGGTTTGTTTCCCGTAATAGAGGTCATTGTAGATGGGCACGCCATCCCATGGCAGCCCTTGCTGCTGGTGCACACGGGCTATCGCTGGGTGTATTTTGAATGTTACAGCTACTGAATATTTTCTTTAGACATATGAAGGCTTGGCTCCCCTTTCTCATCAACTCCACAAACTTTTCATCATGTTCTCTTGCTGTTTTCTCAGGCTCTTCGTTCTTCTTCATTTGTGTCTCTTACACTCAACAAGCTACTATCAGTCTTGCGTCTCTGAGTGAAGGGATCTTCTGCCACTCCTTGGGGCCAGAGAATGGGCTACAGGATGGAGGTGTGGCAAAATTAGGGCCCAGAACAGATTGGCTGAGTGGTGGTGATGGTTCTTGGGAGGGGGCACTGGAGTCAGTCCCCAAGCTTCCCCAAATCCTTTCTTGCTCCACAGATTCTGAAGGACCTTCACAGAGCAGATGTAGCCTCTGTCCTCGTGGGATCATCAGGATGATGGTGGATAGTGGCTGGAAAGGGGTGTCTGCAGTGTGAGGCCATGGGGCCTTTCGTGCTTGCACAGCTTGGGAGGGTGGATGAGGGCCATCCTTTGGTAAGCATCCCATAGCAAGGCCAGGACAGGTGGTGGACAGGGCCTCATGCAGTGGCTGAAGCATTAAAGCGATTGGTGGTGCTTGAGCCAAGCAAGGGCATAGAGGCAGTAACCGAAGCTCACAGCCAGAGGCTAAGCTGGGAGAGATGAAAGCAGGCAAGGCTGAATGGGAACCTCTGGCCTGACGACGCCTGTCTTCCCAGCTGGGAAATCAGCCTCAAGGCCCCTGCCTGTGACTGGAGGCCATTTCAAGATAGTTGCCACACTGACCCCTGACAGCTACTCCTTGGCAGTGCAGTGGGGGGGACCTGCCTCAGCCACATAACCCGGGGAGCAGTGGCAGCGGTAGGAGCCCTCCGTGTTCTCGCAGTAACCATGGGCACAGAGCACAGCAGGCCCATTCAAGTCATCACACTCATTCACATCTAAGAGGAAGCAAAGGAGAGAAGAGCTGTAGGGAGCCCAAGTGCCTCTGCTGGCTGCCTCCACCCCTCTGGTTACTAAGCCCTGGCCCCTGCCCTGGAGTGAAATCCTAGGTGTGACAGCCAGAGGCTGCAGTCACTTCCCAAAACCAAGCAACTCAAGGACAAAGCAGGGGGCCGAGGGCTCATACCGTGCCCAACACCATGCTCTCTTGTCCTTGTCTTTTTTCTGGGAACCTGCATGGAAGGGGCTTTCTAAAGCACAGAATTAGACCTTCCTTTGGTGCTTTCTTCCCCGCCAGCCTGTCGCAGACAGCCCCACTAGGAGGCAGCAGTGGCTTTTCCAGCTCTCCTGAGTTCAAACATCCCTGTGGGCAGTGGGCCAGCCTGACTCCTCCATCAGAATTCTCCACTCACCCACGCAGGCCATGTGGGCCGCATCCAGCTGGAAGCCCTCAAAACAGTCGCAGGTGTAGCCCTCCCGCACACGCACACAGCGGCCATTCTCACAGCCGTTCAGGATGCCACACTCCTCCGCCTGAAGCCCTTCGAAGCCGGCTGGGGGCTCTGGGAGGAGGGAATCGGAGAGAGAAGGAGGCTGAGGCCTGTGTCCAGACTCTTTGCCCTCCTGGACAAAGAGTGCCCCATGGGACTTTGGGGGTGGGGGCAGAGAGGATCATAAAATTCTCGTGGAAAGATGCTAGAACAAAAGGCATTGCTCTTGAAAAAGAAAGTGTGTCATTTTAGATGGGGAGAGGTGCTCTGGACTTTAAATGAGGGCTCCAGGGAGGGGGAGACTTGCTGCTTCCACAGTGCCCAGCTCCTGATGGGGGTTGGAGGGTGGGGGAGTGTTTTTGGGTTTGGGCGTTGGGGTGGGGTGAGGTATTTTGTTTAATCTTCACGCTGTGTGTTTTTGGGAGTGGGGAACAATTGGTAGCAGAGGGGCCTTGCTCAACACAAAGCAAAACGTCTACCAGATCTGCCTAACCTTCCTATCTCTAAGCACCCCTCCACCCCATGGAAAAGGACCCACCCTGCCTGGTGGTATAGTCTTAGGCTGCTGTGGTAGCTGTGCCTATGGTGGGTACTGTGCTAGGCCTGACTTCCTCATTAGAATCCACGGCCTGAGTGCTGGGATGGCACCATTCACAAACCGAGTCATCACAGTAAGCCTTTAAAGTCCTTAGAAAACATGAATCCACATTTCAGGTCACAAGTGTGAATGCTGGGTGTCCTCAGAGCAGGTTATTCTGCAGCCTGTAGGTGGCATGGAGGGAAGAAAAGACTGTAGTGATGGAGGGAGGAAAAGACCAGTGATGGAGGGAGGAAAAGACTTCAGTGATGGAGGGAGGAAAAGACCAGTGATGGAGGGAGGAAAAGACTGCAGTGATGGAGGGAGGAAAAGACCAGTGATGGAGGGAGGAAAAGACCAGTGATGGAGGGAGGAAAAGACTGCAGTGATGGAGGGAGGAAAAGACCAGTGATGGAGGGAGGAAAAGACTGCAGTGATGGAGGGAGGAAAAGACCAGTGATGGAGGGAGGAAAAGACCAGTGATGGAGGGAGGAAAAGACTGCAGTGATGGAGGGAGGAAAAGACCAGTGATGGAGGGAGGAAAAGACTGCAGTGATGGAGGGAGGAAAAGACCAGTGATGGAGGGAGGAAAAGACCAGTGATGGAGGGAGGAAAAGACCAGTGATGGAGGGAGGAAAAGACTGCAGTGATGGAGGGAGGAAAAGACTGCACTGATGGAGGAAGGAAAAGACTGCAGTGATGGAGGGAGGAAAAGACTGCAGTGATAGAGGGAGGAAAAGACCAGTGATGGAGGGAGGAAAAGACCAGTGATGGAGGGAGGAAAAGACCAGTGATGGAGGGAGGAAAAGACCAGTGATGGAGGGAGGAAAAGACTGCAGTGATGGAGGGAGGAAAAGACTGCACTGATGGAGGGAGGAAAAGACTGCAGTGATGGAGGGAGGAAAAGACTGCAGTGATAGAGGGAGGAAAAGACCAGTGATGGAGGGAGGAAAAGACTGCAGTGATGGAGGGAGGAAAAGACCAGTGATGGAGGAAGGAAAAGACTGCTGTGATGGAGGGAGGAAAAGACTGCACTGATGGAGGAAGGAAAAGACTGCAGTGATGGAGGGAGGAAAAGACTGCAGTGATAGAGGGAGGAAAAGACCAGTGATGGAGGGAGGAAAAGACCAGTGATGGAGGGAGGAAAAGACTGCAGTGATGGAGGGAGGAAAAGACTGCACTGATGGAGGAAGGAAAAGACTGCAGTGATGGAGGGAGGAAAAGACTGCAGTGATAGAGGGAGGAAAAGACCAGTGATGGAGGGAGGAAAAGACCAGTGATGGAGGGAGGAAAAGACTGCAGTGATGGAGGGAGGAAAAGACCAGTGATGGAGGGAGGAAAAGACCAGTGATGGAGGGAGGAAAAGACCAGTGATGGAGGGAGGAAAAGACTGCAGTGATGGAGGGAGGAAAAGACTGCAGTGATGGAGGGAGGAAAAGACTGCAGTGATGGAGGGAGGAAAAGACTGCAGTGAACTGCTTTCTCTCGCTCTGTCCCCACAGGAAGCTTGTAGGTTAGGACAGAGGCAGTGTCCTGTACCTTTTGTGTCCCTGTGCTAGTTTATAACAGAGTTGTTAGGATTGGACCTGGGCGTATGTACTTGTCTTGATGAACCATGAACGGGGACCTCTGGCTTGGTGTGTCTTTCCCCTTCCCAGTCCTCATCCTGCTGGCAATATGACTAGCAGGTGGAGGAGATGGAAGCGAAACATGCCCACCTCTTCCCCATTTTTGCAGCAACACAGACCTGGATGGCTGGCCACATAGTGGGGCTGGAGTTCTGAGGGCTGCAAGGGAGACTCAAAGATGGGTGTGCGGTCCCCTGGGTGGCCGGCAGTGTTGGGGAAGGGAGGTTCAGGGACGGTGTCCTCGGGGCCCAGGTAGTTGTAGAAGGGGGCCCCATCTGGGCCATAGATGCTGAAGTGCAGGTCGTCAGGGCCAGGGCCATACTCATAGCCTGGCCGGAAGAGGACCCCAGCCTCCCGCTCCGCCTCGATGCGAGCCACGTTGCACAGCTGAGCATAGACCTCTGTCAGGGAGGAGGGAGAGAGGGAGCTGGGTTCCAGCTCCTGCCTGCTAAAGCCTGGTTGGCTTTGTCTCTGGGAGCATGCAGGGACTGGTACCCTTTGGGAGATCCTGGCAGCATTCCTCTCGCCACCTCTCCCCTGACCTACTTTGTCTCCAAACAGCAGGATGGAAGACAGGGTCTGATTGCTCTGCTACTTTCTAGATCCCCCGTTCCAGGGTGAGGGCCTCCTCCTCCCTGGGACCTGGCCCAACCCTACAGGGGTCTCCCCTTTGTTCCCCCTCACCAGAGTTCCTGGGGGGACACAGGGCACACTGCTGGCTCCAGGCCTCGCCATCCTGGCAGCAGCATTCCGTGTAGGTGGTACGATGCCCATGCAGGGGTTCGCTGCATATGTCATTGGTGACTTTTTTCCAGCAGACGTCCATGTGGATGTCGTGGTCAGGGAGGTCCTCTGGTGGCACAGGGCACAGAGGCACATGAGCCCCCCAGATCAGATCCCCTTCTCCTGCTGCCCCACGCTCAGGCCCACTCACCCGTGCTGCTGGAGCTGTTCATGCAGCGCTGCTGGCTGACGTCCAGGGTGAGCGGGGGGCTGCAAAAGCAGTGGAAGGAGCCCTCTGTGTTGACGCACTCGCCATTCTCACAGGCCAGGTCCTGGCACTCATCATGATCTGGAGTGGCAAGAAACGGTGGGGCAATGCCAAGGTGGCCTGTCTACTGACCATCCTCAGGGAAGGGGGTTTTCCTATCACTGATAATGAAGAGTTAGTGCCCTGCCTCCCTCTCCCCAACCCAGCCCAGCCTGGAAGGCCCTGCCCTGGGGACAATCTCTGACAGCCCAGAGCTCCTTCACCTGGGATTGGCCTGTGCAGTGGGTGGCCTCCCCAGAAAGGGGGACTCCCAGCAAGAATGGGACTGGCTGGGTTGGCCATTATTCACCCCTGTGGGCCTGGGGTGTGGGCAGGGATCATGTGTATCCTCACCCTCACACTTCCTGTGGGAAGCATCATAGTGGAAGCCAGGATTGCACAGGCAGACGTAGCCAGGCACAGTGTTGAGGCACTGCCCGTTCGGGCAGAGACCAGGCCCAAAGATCACACACTCATCCGCATCTGTGGAAGGGCAGAGCTGAGGTGAGAGGGAGGTGAGAGGCAGTATGAGGGGTACCTAGAGCAGGGGCTCCAAAGCGAGGCTGGGTTTCAGTCCCAGCTCTGCCACTTACTAGCTGGGTGGCTTCAGGCAAGTTGCTTAAGTTCGCCTTGCCTCCGGTTCCTATGTGCTCCTTAACCTCTTAGAGTTGTTATAAGGATGAAAAGGTGCTAATACGTGTGAGGTGCTCAAAACTGTGTGTGGTGCATAGCCAGCACCCAGCTAAAGCGACCTCTGTTTCTATCGTTTCCTTCTCAGGACTAGCTTAAGGACTAGGGCTCTGAGGGGCGCAGTACCTAGACCATCCCACTGTGAGTGTGGGTTCCCCAGAGTTTCCAGCCTCATCAGTGCAGCCAGGGAGATGAGCCCGGCCTCTGGCCGCTACAGCTGTGCTCTACACTCTGTCTCTGTGCCCACATGTGGCTGGGGGGTGACAGTTAGTCAAGGCATTTTAGTTTGTTTCTGGAGGTGCAGCCTTGGGGGAGCAGGGAAACTGAGGTGAGGTTCATGTGGACATTCCAGAAGCAGCTTGGGTCAGAACTTCCAGCTAACACGCTGCAGGGAGTCAGCCCTGGGAGAAAAAAGGTGGAGGCCACCTGGGAGGCCAGGGCTGGATGCAGAACTTCCCCAGGGACCCCGTGGAGGAGCAGGCTGGGGCCCACTCCGGTGAATAGGGTTTGGGGCGGAGGATGGCGCAGGAGGTTACCTGTGTACATGGTCTGTCCAAACGTCCAGGCTCCTTCCACAGGAATGTAGCCTTTACCACTAGGGCAGATCTCGCTGAATTCAGCTATGTAGAGAGGCATTTCAGCTCAGAGTGGGGAGGGTCCTATCCCTTTCCTCTCTCCCCTCTTTCAGTGTCACCTTGCCTAGCTGACCCTTTGAGGATCTGGAACCCTTAGGGCCTTACCCGAGTCCTCAGATGGGCAGAGGTCACAGGCATCTCCCCAGCTGGAGCCCTGGGTGCAGCAGCATTCAGCCTGTGTGGTGTTCTGCCCCAGGACGCTGGAGCAGGGTGCATGGCTGTTCTGCCCAGAGTAGCAGTCCATGCGGATGGTGGCCGGGGCATAGTTTCCTGTTGGGGCCTCAGGGATACTCTGACCTGTGCATGACAGATGTTCATTACTGTCTGTTCACGGTCCTCTAAGGGATCAATAGCCCTTGACTTTCTTTCTTAGATTTAACATTTGTGTAGCACTTTACAGTGGAAAAAATGCTATTACCTGTATTACCTCACTGATGCTCTTGACAACCCTAAGAAGTGTCTTCATCATCATCTCCCTTTTACAGATGAAGAAATCGGGCCTTGTCACCACTGTGCAGCTATGAAGCAGTGCAGCAGAGATCTGACCCCAGTTCTTCCTCACCAAAGCACTTGTTCTTTGTGGGACACCACCCTGCCTGCCTCCCTGTGATGGACTGCCTCCAGTCCCTGGGATGCCATATGGGCAGCCTGCTGGTCTGTTCTGCTCCACATGTACCCCAGCCCCTTCCACCCTCCTCGTCTCCCTCATTTTCCTCCAAGGCGGTGAAGGCCGGCTGAGTCCTAGTCCAGTCTGGGGTGAGAGGCTGAACCCAGCAGCTCTGGGGTGGAGCAGGAAGTGGGAAGTGGAGACTTCAGTTTAGCTCAGCTTCAAGTTGCCTGTCATCCAGAAGGTTCCCAGGGATTAGATGGATTCAGGGTTCCTCCAAGTCTCAATCTGTGGTCCCTGGGGCTGCCCTAAGTCAGTGTAAGAGTTTCCTTAGCCTTCCCTAGGGTAGTCGCCACCCTGTAGCTCCTGGTCTCTCTGCTCACAGCACTCAGTCGCCTCAGCCCTCCATGTGCCAGGCCCCACCTGTACCTCACCACACTGCCCCAGGCCCTGGCCCGGTATCCCCCTCAGAGGCTAGAGGCTAGCAGAGGGATGTGGAGGGACAGGCTCTCTGTAAACCTCTGAGTTGCCATGGATAATGAGTCTCCCAGGCCTCACCTCCAGCCCCCCGTGGGCGGCAGTGCCCCTCCTGGGCATCGTATTCCTCCAGGTCACTGGCACAGAGGCACAGGAAGGAGCCCTCCACGTTCTCACAGAGCGCGGCCCCACATACTGCCAGCATGAGCTCACACTCGTTCACGTCTGCCGGGCATGAGGACAGGCTTGTGGGCAGAGAAGAGGTGGTCCGTGCCCCCTGCCCCTGACTCCAGCCCACTGCCCCCAGAGAAGCAGGCTAGGCCTTGGGGAAGAAGCAAGAGTAGAGATTTGCAGGGAGGAGGAACTGATGGACAGAGGGCATGGGAAGGAAGAGAGAAGGAGAGGAGCAGCAGCAGACAGTCACAGACGTGCACAAAGAGGAAGGGTTACCCCTCGGTGCACATTCTCCAAACATTCCGCCTCTGGAGGCCCTGAAGCTTGAGGACACCTGCTGCCCTGCTGGCAGAGTGTGGCTGTGCTTCCCTTTCCTGCCTGGCCCACGTGGCCCTGGGCAGGGAGTTGAAGTCTCCCTGTTCCTTGAAGCCTCCCTTGCCCACGTTCTGGGGACCCACTGTGGAGTCACGTGACGAGGACCAGTTCAGGAGGAGGACCCCAGGACTTCCCTTCCCTGGCCCAGACCGTGGGTAGCCCACAGGCTCCTCACCCACACAGTCCCAGCCTGAGGGGGAGATCTTGAAGCCCTGGTCACAGAGGCAGCGGAAGGAGCCATCAGTGTTGTCACAGAAGCCGTGGCTCCCACACATGGTGTCATTGGTGCACTCATCTATGTCTGTGGGACAGTGGAAACCAGGGTAGAGGGGATGTGTGTGCGTGTGTGCGTGTGTGCGTGCACTCTCTTGCACACATGCACACGCTCTTGTTCTCTGCTGAGAATACTTATTTGGCTTATTACCACCAAGATCTGCAAAAAGCAGCCTCTCAACACAGGATAAGAAAACCCTAACATTGACAGTCCTGTGCCATTTTTCATATGCTCTGCTGGATGGAAAACATACAAACTACAATCAGCTGCAAAAAAATCATGTCCTCAGGAGAAAATCATGTCTAGCTCAATACGTGAAACATAGGTGTTCTCAGCCCTCTCTCCTCTCTCTCCTCCCTCCCTACTCATCAATGCAGTCTCTGTTTGAGGCCATGTGGAAGCCCGGCTGGCAGCCCAGGACCCAGCGATAGGAGCCAGGGCTGTTTTCACACTTCCAGGCCCCACACACCAGGTCTCCACAGCCCTTGCACTCATTGATATCTGTCCCCAAAGCCATGCCTTGAGAGGGGAAAGAGGCGGCCAAGTCACTGCTCTGGTCCCACAGGGTCATGCCCCACAATCTCTGGGGTTCTTGATCTGTTCCAGATTACTGTGCTCCTCCCAACCCAGCACACCAAGGTTAGGACGATTTCCCCTGACCCTTCAGCGCTGAACATCTGGGAAGAAACCTGTCTGCTATTTAGGAAGTGGTGAGCTCCTAGCCTTCTGTGACACTCTTTTCCTCTGCCGCCCCGTCTGACTCCCATCCCTACCAGCAGAGCGCTGTACTTCTCTTTACAGGGAGCCTTCAGCATAGTGTATTACAGAGAATTGTCTTCATATCTATATCCCTTGCTCAATTTCGAAATCGTCCATAACTGTCTATTTGTCCTAGCAAAAGACATTGAACATAGCAGGTGTTTAATAAATGTCTATTGAATCAATTTGGGCTTTAAGACTAGATTGTGCATTCTGGCAGCACAAAGATGATGATTGTCTTCATTCTGTCATCCTTGGACAGCCCCTGAGCCCTGAGTCTTAATACATGCACTATCCGTTGGACACTTTATCTGTGGAAAGTGCCCTGCTCCACAGGAACTGAGGACCAGGCAGGGTAGAGGTGGGCAGAGCCCTGTTCCCCGCCCCCCAACCAGGGCGCTTACCCACACACTCTCCACTCTCTGGGGCGGGCTGGAAGCCAGTGTCACACAGACAGTTGAAGGAGCCCTCAGTGTTGACACAGTGCCCTCCCAGACACGGGTCTGTGGCGGCACACTCATCCACATCTAGAGTAGAAATGGCTGTCAGCTGACCCAGCCGCGGGTCCCTTCCCTGTTAGGGCCCTGTGTAGCTTCCCCTGGACACTGAGTAGCCCACAGGAGGGTTAGAGAGTAGCTCAGGTAGGGAAGGGCTGGAAGCCAGAGGCCAGGCTATGGGAGGTGGAGGGTCCCTGGAACTGGAGCTCTGTAAAGGGGAAAAGTGACCCTCAGAGTCTGGAGTGGGTGCATGCCTGCTGTCAATGTTGTGAAGAGGCCCTGGGAAGAGATTGAGTCCCTCCCTCCCTGAGCACTAGCATCATTCCTCACTTCCAGCTTCTCCTGGGGCGGGGCTGTGAGCAATGGCTCTCAGTATTGGTATTAAAAGGGACACCACTCTAGTCTTAGCCTCTAGCGCCCATGCTCCTGGTCAGTAGATGTGGCTGTGCTGGCTTCTCACCTTGGCAGCTGGTGCCCCCCTCTGTGCTGACGAAGCCGGGTGCGCACAGACAGAAGAAAGACCCGTGGCTGTTGAGGCACTCGCCATGGGGTGCGCAATGCTCCTCCCCCACACACTCGTTCACATCTGCAGGGAAAGATGGGCAGTGGGTATCTGCTGGGGATGTACCTGCCTCCCCACACATTCATGCCCCCCACCCCCAGTAGGCCGACCTGGGCCACTGACCCTCACACATGGTGCCATTGGCCAGCTGGAAGCCCTGGGGACAGAGGCACTGGTAGGAGCCCACCATGTTCTTGCACTCGCCTCCCAGGCAGCTGCTCTGGGGGTCTTCACACTCATCCACGTCTGCAGGGCAACACAGGGGAGAAAGGCAGCCAATGGAAGTACCTCCCAAGGACAGGAGCCAAGGGGGAGGTGTCCAAAGGACCTGTCACCTGCCTGCAGAGCTGGACCCACAGGGGCATCATGCCCTCATGAGGCAGCACAGCTGGGTGAAGCTCAGGAGTGACCTTTGGGGAGCAGGATGACGGCAGCTCCTCCCACCTTTGCCCCAGCAGCTCCCCACCTGGGCCCTGGCAGAGGGGCATCTTATTTGTGTCCTCTCCCGCATGGAGGCTCATACCTTCACAGGAGTTACCCAGGGGGCTGGGCCGGTAGCCACCACTGCAGTCCTTGCAGGAGAAGGAGCCAGCCGTGTTGGTGCAGACTCCTGAGGGACAAACTCCCGGGAAGGCACACTCATCTAGGTCTGCAGACAGACAGCGCTCACCCAGGGACCTAGGAGGGCTCCCACTCTGGGCAATGCAGGAACCTCACCATGGCCTTGGCCTCCCTCTCTGAGCCCCTAGGGGGTTTCCTAAAACCCCCTCCCTAGAACATTCCAGGGGTGGCCCTGTCCTCAGCTTCCCTCTTGTCTCTGTGACTTGTTTTTCCTCCTGTCCTCATCCTGAACTTGGGGATTATGACAATAGATGCTCTTACTGGGGCCAAGTCCATTTCTCTGGTCCTCTAGCCTAGCCTGGAGCCCCTCAGCAACAGCCCCAAACTGGGGACAGATGGAGTGTTCTTTGGGAAGTAAGATGGCCTATATTCTGTCCCCTTCTGCCACTGCCTCTCCAGGGTTACCTTCACAGGCAGTGCCATCTTCATTCACCCAGTACCCACTCTCGCAGGCAGAGCAGGTGAAGGAGCCCTCTGTGTTGAGGCAGAGGCCTGCAGGGCATGATGCCCGGCTGGCACACTCATCCACATCTGAAACAGGGCATTGCCTTCTGTGTGGGACTCTGCAGGACAGACAGGCCAGGACAGCCAGAGACTGGCAGGTAGGCAGGGGTGGAGGAAGGGCAGGTCTAGGCAGGGATGTGTTGGGTCAGGGTGGATAGGAATGTGGGGCCAGGGGAGAATTTGGGGAATGGGGGGTGGTGTGCAGAGGGGAGGGAGCCATAAGCCAGATTGGCCTGTGGAGAGGGGTGCCCCTGCATCTCTGTACCTTTGCAGCCCTTCTCATCTGAGGTGACCTCATAGCCCTGCTCACAAGAGCATCTGAAGGAGCCTTCCAGGTTGGTGCACTTTCCATGGACACAGACCCCGGGGGTCAGACACTCATTCACATCTGTGACAGAGAAGTCCAAGATGGGGGGCTGGCCTCCTTGCCATCCCACAGCCCCCACTGGCATGCTCTGAGTGTCTCAGTTATGAGGCCAGGGAACCAGCTTTCAGAGGGGCCTCAGGCCATCCTGGGAGGCTATGAAGCCATGCTCTCTCCTCCCACCTAGGCAGGGCAGGGCAGGACAGGGCAACCCATCTCCCGGGCTCACTTCAGCCCCAGCATTCTGTATGTGTCCATGCAGGGGCCAGGTCCCCCAGCCCTGGGGCTGGTTTGGCTCCTCTGAGGACACTCCCCTCATTGCGGGTGCCAGGAACCCTACATGACTTCCTACCTGCCAACCAGACAACCCATGATCCCAACCCAACAAGCAGTTTCCGCGGGTGGGCGGGCCGGGTAGAGAGAGGCTGGTCATGCTGAGGCGGCTGCGTGGCAGCCTCGAGGGCCTGGGAAAGGTCTGCCCTCTCCAGAGGCTCAAAGCGTCTATTCAACACTCAGTCCCTCCCGGCATTCTGAACTCCAAGCCCTTCTTCCTGAGGGGGCTGCAAGCTGCCCTTCTGAGGGAGAAGTGCCCCGCTGTGCAGTGGGCATTCTCCTTGGACACTGCTTTTGAGATGCAGAAGAGCAGGAGGCCCCTCTTCCCTGGGAAATGCAGAAAGGCCTGGCTCCATCCTAAGACCCTTAGGCTCCTCACTCCCACTACAGGATCCAGCTACAGAAGCTGCTGGGACTTTGGGTAGTCACTCCAGAATGGATATAGCCAAGGAACAGAAAAGGGCCCCACCCTCGGTGATTCAGAGGGCAGAGCCCTGGCGACTCATGCCCAGTATCATCTGGGAACCCAGCTGGATCACAGAGGACAACAGCCTTCAAGCCACCTCCCTCTGCCCACCTCTTTCCCTCTCTCTGTGTGTGGGCTCAACCAGAGATCTCAAGGCCCAATGGCCTGCTCAGTGGCTTGGCCAGCAGCCCTCACCTACACAGCTCCCACTCTGGCCCCGGTAGCCCTCCTCACAGGCCAGACAAGCGTAGGAGCCTGGGGAATTGACGCATCTCCCGTCAGGGCAGGTACCCGGGTGACGGCATTCGTTGATATCTGTAAAACAGCAGCCCCTCCCTTGGTCATCTCTGGGAACATAGCACATGGGTAGGTCTGTGACACAGCAAATCTTCATCCCTACCCTTGGTTGGGGAGAGGATGGACAGATGAAAACCGGGAAAGAATGAGAGCTGTCCTGTGTTCCCAACTCCACATCCCACCCACTGTCCTAGACAAAAAACGGAGATAGAAGAACTTAAAAATTAGAAAGGGAGACTCCCTGGGTGGGTGCAATAGGCTGTGGTTACCACCCGCTGTGGGAGGGCCAGAGGCTCTGCTTTGTGAGCTGGGCTGTTTGGGATGGGCGTTCATCTCTCCCCTGGCCTATTCCCAATCCTTTACAAGCAGTGACCATTACGGGGACGTGCTTGGCAGAGCAGCTAACTAGATTGCCAGAGGCTCCAGAATAGATCACCAGAGGGCAGTGAAGGCAGCTTGGGCCTCCTTGCACCAGGAAATGAGGACCAAGGAGGAACTCCCAATCTTGGATATGGCCAAGACCAGCCCTGAGGCTGTGTAGACTGCAGGATAGAGCTGGCAAAGCTTCTCTGCTGGAGAGCTGTCAGACATTTCTTCCAGCCAAGAACCATATAGGGATCCTGGCACTCACTCTGGTGAGATCCAGGAAAGTTAGCCAGAGGGGTAAGCCTGGGCATCAACTGGACACCCAGGGGATGAGGGGACCCAGGAAGGGAGAGCGGCAACAGGAGGAAGAGGGAGCTAGTTCTCCCAGAAGCTGAGGGAGGGCTCTTCCCTATGTGACATATCATGGGCTTCATCATCAAGGCACCTAGGGGACCTGGACTGATTAGGGAGGTCCTGTCACAGGGACTGAACTCTGGGTCAGCACTGCAGGAGGACATCCTGCTCCTCTGCCCAGTACCAAGGCTCTGGCTCACTCTTCATGACAGGTCCATAGGCCAAGTAAAGAGGAGGGGTTCTTCTTTCTAAATGGGTAATTGTCATTCTCCTAGAGGAAGTCCACCAGCTTATGCAGATTTAGAGGCCCTACTGGCTGAGAGGAAGAAGCCTGTGTTGGACCCTTGGCCTGCTTCCACATTTCCTCATCTGACGTGACCTCACAGCCCTGCTCACAAGAGCATCTGAAGGAGCCTTCCAGGTTGGTGCACTTTATATCAGCACAGACCCCAGGGGTCAGATACTCATTCACAACTGTGACAGAGAAGTCCAAGATGGGGGGCTGGCCATCTCAGAGCACCCACGGAGGAAATGTGAAAGGCAGGCCGAGGGTCCAACACAGGCTTTCTGCAGAGGGACTAAAGCCAGCAGCTGTCGCTGCAGGAGAGGACAAGGACCCTAAAGTGGAGGGTGAAAGTGAGTCCTCTCCGAGGTTGTTCAGTCTCTGGAAGTCAGGACACATCAAAGCCCTCTGTCCCAGAAGACTGGAACCCTCTCAAGCCTAAAGCTTCCTCCTGAGGGTCCAGAAGAGGGAGACATCACCACAGGGCAGGTGTTTTTTCAGGTGGGTCTCTGCAAGGAGATTCTCCCATGTAATCTTGGGGAAACTGAGATAAGGCTCATCACTGGCAAGAGGGCAGCCACAAGGCCCTACTTGAGTTGTGGTGACACCAGCCTTAACTATTCTAAGGGCTTCTGTAAAGACAGAGATGGAGAAAATGAAGGATCTAAGATGACTAACTGGCCACCCAAGAGACACAGGCCAGCACCATGGTCTGTTGGCCTTGGCCGAGGTACCTAAAGGAGGATGAGCAAAGCCACTGGGAATGAGAAGCAATCCCTGCTTCAGGGATGCCGGACGATCTCTTCCAGGATGAAGAGAATGTGATTGAGGCAAAGCTTCTCCTAAATCCATGCCAGGAAAAATGAAGTCTTTGGACTTTTCCCTCAGGGATCAGGCAATGTGGGAAGAAGATGAGGTTTGCCAGGAGCAAAGGGCCCTGAAGTCTGTCCTGCCCCAAACATGCTGGGCATATCTCTCGGAGGTGGTATGTGTAGTGTCTTAATGCTGGGCACTTGGGACACAGGTGGTATTCCAGCTCTCCACTTTCTGCACGATGGGAATCTGGTACCTCCTGGTCCCTTGTGGTTGGGTGGGGCCATGAGACTAGTGTGGGCCAATGAACTGTGAGTGGGTGTGATATGGGTAATTTATGGACCAAACCATTTAATTGTGTGCAACCCACCAGAGTGCTCTTTTGTTCTTCCATGGAGACTGGCTATTCCTTTAGCCCACATCTCCAATGAGGAAACATAAGGCAGAGCCCCCAGCTGACGCTTGATGAACAATGTGGCACTGATGAGATAGAAACTTGGTGGCTGCTGAGTGTGGAGGCTCACATCTGTAATCCCAGCACTTTGGGAGGCCAAGGCAGGCAGATCGGTCAGGAGATCAAGACCAGCCTGGACAACATGGTGAAACCCCATCTCTACTAAAAATACAAAAATTAGCCAGGTGTGGTGATAGGAGCCTGTAATCCCAGCTACTCAGGAGGCTGAGGCAGGAGAATCACTTGAACCCAGCGGGGAGAAGGCTGCAGTGAGCCAAGATCATGCCACTGCACTCCAGCCTGGGTGACAGAGTTAGACTCTATCTCAAAAAAAAAAAAAAGAAAAGAAACTTGGCTGCTATGTCACTAGGATAGGGGTTGTTTGTTAACGCAGCATAATGTCGTCTATCCTGGCACACTGCTGCTGGCTTCCTTCCTTAGACCAGACCCCCAGCCAGCAATGATCACACGTGAGTGGAGGGGGATGGCAGAAGATGAAAGCAGTCCCTCAGTCTCCACCCGAGCCAGGGAAGGGCTCTCCTGGATGGAAGTGAATATAACTGCACCATTAGCCAAGCCAATGCAAAGGAACCAGAGGAAGATTCTGAATGAAGCCGATTCTGTCACCAGCTACTCTGAGGCTATCCCACCAGTCTCTTGGTGCCTGGACTGGAGCTAGTCACTGGATCCAGAAATATTCCAGTTTTCCTACCTGGCCTAGGGTATGAATGCTAATCTGAGATTACAGTGTGTTTTGGAAGGTTTTAATGCTCTGGTCTTCAAAGTGGGAGTCATCTGTCTTATTGCTGTGTTCCTAGCCCATGGCTGACACACAGCTGGTGCTCCACAAACGTTTGCTGACCAAAGAGTGGGAGAACGTGTCTCAAACCTCACCCTTCACCTTTTTGGTATAAGGCTGCTGGAGACCCCAAAGGGCCCATGGAAACAGCCACTCCAGAAACCAGCTTGCCAAGCTGCCATTGGTACACTGG
Organism: Callithrix jacchus; assembly: GCF_049354715.1. Lineage (NCBI taxonomy): Eukaryota > Metazoa > Chordata > Mammalia > Primates > Cebidae > Callithrix > Callithrix jacchus. The sequence goes on from NC_133509.1 coordinate 109,441,899, forward strand.
GAGGATCCTGGAGTTTCTCTAACTACGGATCAGCCTTTGGATGAGGAAATGTAAAGGCATTCACCTCTGCTGCTTGTGAGAGTATGGGGTGGGGGTGGTGAAGGCATTCAGGCAGGGGCCAGAAGCTCAGGTGACTTTGGTTATGGCTTGGCAACACCAAAGGCCCTGGCAGTCTGCAGGGAAGTCTATCCCCCGTCCGTGGGAACCTGGAGTCCCGGTACGACAGAAATGCCATTGAGAATGCTGGACGGGCCTCTGTCCAGACCACTCAGCTTTTCACCAGAGACTTTCAGTTTTAGTGGAGAGAGTGGTTTCTGAGTTGGAGAGAGAAGAAAGAGGGAGAGGAAATTGACTGGGCTCCCAGGGTGATGAGCTGGGTTTGTGGTTACCGATGGAAACCTGGAGAAGTGTGCAGGCTACATCATTCTTTCTTTCAACAGACTCATAGTGTCTGCCCTGGGCCAGGAACTCTGCCTGACCTCCCAGATGAGGTGTGTGTCTAGAACCTTTTCTTGGGGAAGGGAAGGAGAGGGCTGGGGTGTGGGGTAGCCTGGACGTGAAAAAGAACTTCTCTCTGGCTGTAACATTTGACCCCACTTTCTCAGGGTCTGTACGTGCCAGAGAGTACCTAGCACTTTGTGCACATTAGCTTATCTGGTGCTCACAAAAATCTCCGAGATGGGCATCACAGTTTCCATTTCCAGACATCGCGTCAAAAGCCAAACCCAAGCCTGTCTGCACCAGAGCCTATGCCCTTAACACAGACTGGTTAATATAAATCTGATGGGTTTGTTTTGCTTTATTTTGAGATGGAGTCTCACTCTATTGCCCAGGCTGGAGTCCAGTGGCATGGTCTTGGCTCACTGCAACCTCCACCTCCCGGGTTCAAGTGATTCTCCTGTCTCAGCCTCCAGAGTAGCTGGAATTACAGGCATGTGCCACCATGCCTGGCTAATTTTTGTATTTTTAGTAGGTTTAACCATGTTGGCCAGGCTGGTCTTCCAGTGACCCACCTGCCTTGGTCTCCCAAAGTGCTGGGATTATAGGCTACTGCACTCAGCCTAAACCTGATGTTTTTAATCCTCTGGTATTTTCTTGGTTTCCTCTCATCTTGTTTTCTTTTTGATAAAGTCTAATGTCAAATTCATAGCATCGCTGTGACGCTAAATGAGGTAATCTATCGAGGACCTAGCCCAGCCACCTGGGACATAGAAGGCATTTGTCAATGGTGGGTGCCATCACTCTCTGTTCTCCTGAAAATGCATGCTGTTTTGTCTCCATTGTGCTAAGGAGGACAAGGTGGGTGGGTTCTGGCTTTGGTCATGGGTCGGCCTGAGTTTTAAAGGGAAAGGACCAAGAGGGAGGCATTGGGAGGTGACATGCTGGAGCTGAAGGCAGAGCTGTCCGTCCTGCACCTGCTGCCACCTCTCCCCTTTGCTTCTCTGGACTTTCTTCCATGGTAGTGGCATTGGGAAGGGAGGCTGTCCTTTCACAAAGTACACAAGCTCTTCTCTGACTTCCAGGCCCTTTTGAAAGCTTGGCCAGAGAAACCTGGAGGCTGGGAGGAGTCTCAGCCTAAGCTTGGACCCAGGGCCGGGTTCTTCCCAGACAGCGCCTGGATTTACCCTCATTTCTTCCTGTCCCAGCCAGTCTGGAGAGCACATGCCCTGGGCCTCCTGCAAGCCTGTGACACCCCAGCCTGTCAGGGACTTGGTGGCGGCAGGGCTGCCAGGGGTCTTCAGAGCTGGCACCAGACAGGAGGGTCTGTGAGGAGACCAGTTAGAAATGTCACAGTGCCTTTTAGCTGGGTCTGGGAAAGACAGAAGGATCTGGGATCTCTCCTCCTCTCTCCTCTTCCCTCCCCCCTCCCTCCCTCCTTCCCTCCTTCTCTCCTTCCTTCCTGCTCTCCTTTCCTCCTTCCCTTCCTTTCCTTCCTTCACATCCTTCCCTTCCTCCCTTCCTTCCTCCAGCATTTGTTGGGTGCTTATCAGGTATCCATGTGTGGGCCATCTAAGGATATGGCCCAGCCCTCAGGAGCTCACAATCTAACAAGCTTAACAAGAAGGCTGACACTCCCAGACACACGGACTCTTTCTCTGCCCCATGAGGAGGGCACATTTTTCAAGGAAAGAGGGTGGAAGTGTACAGAGGTGTTCCTAAGGTGTCATGTAGATGAAATTACTCATGCCTCCCTGCTGCAGGGGGCAGATAGCATGCCAGAGTATCACTGAGGGAATGGAAGGACTCAGGAATTCCCCTACGTGTCTCTGTCCATAGGTGTGGGTTCAGCATTAAGGGGCCAGGGCGGGACAAGCTAGAAGGCGTGCTGGTGGTGGGCGGTGCGTAGGGAAGGACAGGCGGGTGGTGGGGTGGGGTGGTAGGCAGCCTCCCTCCTTCCTGTTCCTTACCTTGGCAGTGTCCTTTCCTGACCATGATGTAGCCCTGATCACACTCGCAGTGGTAGGAGCCCTCGGTGTTGGTGCACTGCCCCCCGCTGCACACCCCTGGCTGCTCGCATTCATTGATATCTGTGAACACACAGAAAAGCCCTGAGTCACAGCCAGCCCTGGAGGACGGTGGAGGGGGCGGGGTCCTGGAGCATGCCTTCCAGAGGCCAAGGACAAAGGATGCCACTCTGAGGCCTGGAGTGTGGGGGGAAGGCATCCTTGCTGCAGCCACAGTTGGCTGGAGAGGCTCCTGGGGCAGGTCTGGGACTGATTTAGCTCAGGCCCCTGCTAGCCCTGAGTTTCTTCCTCTCAGGGGAGGCTACTTTGGGGGCCCATGGGGATCCTTACAGCAGTTTTCTCACCCTCATGCAAGGACTGGTCTGGAGGTGGGGCAGCAGTCCACATGGCATGACCTGCGGAGGCCAACAGGACTCCCACCTGCTCCTGGCCCTGCTACATCCCCCTTGGGTCTGCTCCTGGAGTCCTTCCCTTTTATTTTATTTATTTATTTATTTATTTATTTTTGGAGACAGAGTTTTGCTCTTGTTGCCCAGGCTGGAGTGCAATGGCACAATCTTGGCTCACCGTAACCTCTGCTTCCCGGGTTCAAGTGATTCTCCTGCCTTAGCCTCCTGAGTAGCTGGGATTACAGGTGCCCACCACCATGCCTGGCTAATTCTTTGTATTTTTAGTAGAGACAGGGTTTTACTATATTGGCCAAACTGGTCTTAATCTGCTGACCTCAAGTGATCCACCCGCCTTGACCTCCCAAAGCGTTGGGATGACAGGTGTGAGCCACTGTGCCCGGCCTCTTGGAGTCCTTCCTAAGGACCTTCTTAAAGGTTAGGAACCAAACAGCCAGTGAGGGATTGCATTTTAGGCAGCCACGGATCTGTAAAGTGTGGTTTCTGTCGTTTTGGTGTCCCGTGATGCCTGTCACGCCCAACCACACTCATGCCACTCCCATGCTTAAACTCCTGCCAGAGACCCCCGCTACCTCTGGTCCTGCTTGCAGCCTGGCTCACAAGTCCTTTGCCACCTGGCCCAGCTCTGCTGCATTTGCTAATTCACACATGTCCCTTGGTATAGCCTCAGCTATTATGGATTTCAGTGGTCCAGCCTCCAAGCCTTTGTTCACACAAATACTTCTACTTGAAGTCTCTTTCCTCAAGATGGCCAGCAAATCCCTGCCCCCATTTCAAGGACTGATTTAATGTATCACCTCTGGGTCTTGTGAGTCCCCATTCCCTGTCCCCATAGTTAAATCAATCAAGGCCTCACCTTCCCACTCTCCCCCTTAAACTGGGACCGATACAGACACATCACAGAGTCTTTGTGCAGATTAAATATGATAATCCAGGTAAGGTGTTGAGCACCATGCCCGCCTGGCATAAGGTAACACTGCAGAAATGTTAGCTATTATTATCCTAGTGTTAAACCCCATCAAATCCAGGCTCCTCAGCCTGGCATGTGAGATCTTGCATGAGCGGACCCAGACTGTGTCTCATCTGTTTCCTGCCGCTCACACCTCTCCCACCCTCACCACACAGGACCTGTTCCTGAGCCTCTGCCCATGCTGTCCCCTTGCCTGGAGCAGCTTCCTGCCCACCAGTGTGACTGCCTCCCACTCATCCCCAACCCAGCATTCCGTGAGGGCTCAGCTTTCAGTGTACCTGTAGCTCTCCTTGACTGCTGGGAACATGCCTTATTACCTCAGCACCACCAGTGCCCAGCACAGAACCCCAATTAGTGCTTCCTGAAGGAATTGAATCAGAATCATTTGTTCACGGACAGTGTCTTCATTTGAGCAATGCTTCATAAAACTCCAGTGCACAGCAAAGTCACAGCCAGAAGGTGGGAAACACACGATTCCCAGAATCCCTGGGTCAGCCAGAGATTCTGACCCAGACATACTGGTGGGCCCAGGAACCCACATTGTTATAACTCTTCAGGCAATTCTGGAATAACTGGTGTTCGCTGTGAGAAGCTCTAAACCCAATGGAAGAGAAAAGGGAACTCATAGACAGAGCCATGTGTGGGAATGGATGAAGAACTCGTTAACCCCTGAGGCTGGGACGACTGTCCGATCGATGGTTTGGAAAACTCCCTGGCTCCATGGAGAAAAATGGAGATGTGAATAGCTAAAGGCCAGGTTCTTAACAGCCATACAAAGGTGGACTCCAGATGAATCAAAGCATACAATAAAAGGGAAAACTAGAACTCAAGGTACAGGAGAATATCTTTATGACTTTGGGTTATGGAAAGATTTCTTAAATAAAGCCCCCAAAACACACAAAAATAAGGCAAAATGGTGAATCTCAATACATCAAAATTAAGAATTTCTGTTCCAAGAAATGTAGATAAGCTTAAAGGATAGAGGACAAAATGGGAGCGTTGCAATTTCTAAATCCAGCCAAGAATCTAGAATCTACAATGGACTCCTAAAGAGCCCCAGGAAAAAGCAGCCACCACCATTGGAAAACTGAGCAGAACTGGGACCCAGCAGTTTATAGATGAGGAAACCCACAGGCCAATGGACGAAGACATGCTTACATTTATTGGTAAACATTTACCTAGATATTTAATATGCAAACAATGTATCTTATTTATATTAACTTATATAATATAAATTATAGTGGTTTATATTAATTATATAAATTATCTAAATAATCAATCAATATAAATATTAAATCATTGAAGTAATGAGATATTACTGTGTGAGACTGGCAAACTTTAGAAAGTGGGTGTTGTTTGGGACAAAGCCTCTTCAAGTGGCAGCCAAGCCCCACTACAAGTACTTACAACCAATCTTGAGCCCCACCCCTTGTCCCCCAGCTGCTGGGGCTGGCAGAGACATCTTGGACACCCCGGCTGGCCCCTGGCAGAAACCCATGTCTGGGCCAGTCCTGGTGATCCCATTCCCTGCAGCAGCTACTGCTCATCCCAGTCCAACTCCCCAGGCTGGGTCTGCAAAGAGCAGTGCCTCTGGCCCACAACACCCACCTGGATCCCTGGAGCCCAGAGAAGCCCCTTCCCTCAGCCTCTGTCCTGGCTCCTCCAGGCTATTCTGAGCCCTGCTGCTTGAGTCAGCTCCCTGGAAGTCAGCTGACCCAGTCACCACCGTTCTGCTTACAGACTTCTACTGGCTGCCCCTGCCTGTGAGACAGTATCCAAACACTTGAGCCTGGCACTCGAGACGTTTCCCACACTGGCCTCTTCCTCTACGTAGCCCTGCTCCAGTCACACTGTATTCATCATTATTCCCAGAGCATGCCAGGGAACGTTCACTACTTAGGTTTCTGCAGAGACACTTCCCTCTACTTGGAATACCTGCTGCTCCCTCCATTCCTGTTCATGCTCCATGGTAGTGTCCAACACCCTGCGGGTAAGGGAATGTGTCTTTGGAAGCAAACTATGCTTTGGAGCCAGGGTGATTTGATTCTTTTTCTAGCTTTCACAACTAGGTATGAGGCCCCTGGGTATTTCAGTTCACCTCTAAGCCTCAGTTTGCTAAACTGTTAAATGGGGCTAAGGATTTCTACAACATGGAGTTGGGATGATGAACTTCATGTAACTAAGTGCTTGGAACAGTGCCGACATATAAGAAGTGTTCATTAAATGGTAGCTATTCTTATTCTGCTCCAGCTCGAGCACCCAAATAATCTCATACAGAACCACTTGCCTCCTCATCTGCATCCCACCGTGTCACCATTCATACCTCACTTATCTCAGCATCCTCAGAGCTTGGCACAGTGCCTGTCACATAGGCACCCAACTCATGAGAGTGCAATGAGTGCCACCATGATTCTCCCGCTCTACTGTTAAGGTAGGTGGTCTGCCCCTTCTACTTCCCGTCCATCCATAATCAAGTGAGAGGACCTGGATGGTTTTGCTTTCTGTACACTGGACCCCTGGGGCATTGGAACCCAAGGGGATCCTGGCAGCAGGAGGATACACAGCTTCCCTGGACTCCCTGGGGGTCTGACCAGAACCAGCAATGTGAGCCCCAAGCACTTGCAGGGCCCCTGTTGAGGTGAAGGATTTACAACTGGGTTATGAATCTTAGGGTGCTGCTTAGAAAGCACCGCATTAGGCTGGGCGTGGTGGCTCACGCCTGTAAATCCCAGCACTCTGGGAGGCTGGCAAGGTGGGCCAGTCACAAGGTAGAGATGGAGACCATTCTGGCCAACATGGTGAAAACCCATCTTTACTAAAAATACAAAAATTAGCTGGGTGTGGTGGCGGGCACCTGTAACCCCAGCTACTTGGGAGGCTGAGGCAAGAGAATTACTTGAACCTGAGAGGTGGAGGTTGCAGTGAGCTGAGATGGCGCCACTGCACTATAGCCTGGCAACAGAGTGAGACTCCATCTCAAAAAGAAAGAAAGAGAGAGAGAGAAGGAAGGTAGGAAGGAAGGAAGGAAGGAAGGAAGGAAGGAAGGAAGGAAGGAAGGAAGGAAGGAAGGAAGGAAGGAGGGAGGGAGGGAAGGAAGGAAGGAAGGAAGGAAGGAAGGAAGGAAGGAAGGAAGACAGGCAGGCAAGCAAGCACTGCTGCATTATATTATTTGTGAACTTAATCATAAAAATATATGTGGAAAAAATGTATGGGGAGTGTTTTGCATCATTAAAGGGTTTGCGTTGGAAGCGTATTTATCCAGGGTCCCCTGGCAGTGGGCCACATCTTCCCAGGGAAATTCAAAGCCCTATGAGTGTCTCCAAGCTGCTGGGAACCTGTGCTCCTCATTCAAAGGCACACCTACTCCCTGGTTTGCCAATAGCCCCAGCCTGGTGCCCTCATGGGTCTCTCTCCTTCCCTAAAATGAAAGCAGCTCCTTGTCACTCAGAGTTTGGGGGGCCTGGTGATTAGTCCTCATCTCCAGGCATGTCTCCTGACCCTGTGACACTCTTGCCTCCACCTACAATGCCTTAGGGCCTTTGCAGAGATTGCTGGCTTTTGGATTTCTACCCCTCCTTGCCACTGGTATAGGGTTAGCTTCCTCCCAGATCCAGGCCCGAGTTCTGTTCTCTCCTCCCTCAGCTGCCCACTCCCCATTCTGCAGCACAGTGTTTGGGGGTGTGAACTCCTGGTTCCTCTTCCACCCCTTGAGACTGTGGGGTATGGCCAAGGGCAAGGGCAAGCTTGGCTTACCTTGACACTCCTGCGTGGCCCCCGAGGTGGCCAGCGTATAGCCAGGGTAGCAGAAGCAGGAGTAGGAACCCACGCGGTTGATGCAGCGCCCTTTCCCCTTGCAGGGGTCCCTCAGACACTCGTTGTCATCTGACCAGAGGAGGCAGGAAGGCAGGTCAAGGGGGCCAGCGGTGCCATTCTTTGGGCACCTGCCAGCAACCTGCCCACATTAAGGACAGGGCGGGGGGTGGTGCTGTGTGGCAAGGAAGGGGTGAGGGAGTGGGAGAGGCTGAGGAGATGAAAATCTCTAAGGCTGGAAGCCATAAAGTTAGCCCATAGGGCCCACTCAGGCACCAGAAGCCTGGGGTGACTGCCAGCCCTTCCTCTCTGCCCCTTGTCTCCTTCCTCCAGTAGCCTCATGATTCCTTTCTCCTCTGAAACCACAGTAGGTGTTTCTCCCTTATTTGAACATAGTGAAGGGAGGAAGAATGAGGTCCACAGGTGATGGTTTATCTTAGCCTCAGATCTACCCCCAGGGATGACCCTGGTGGAGACGTTTGCAATTAGGGCAGACCTTGGTCCACTCTGCAGGCAGTAGAATGGCCAATTTGAGGAGTGGGCTGATCTCAGTGCAGAAGGCTTCCAGGTGCAGGTCAGGGTGTATGCAATGGGGTGGCTTCCATGCTCCTGGAGTCCTAGAGACTCATCATATGGGGCTCACTGAGAGTGGTCTTCCCCTGAAGGTTAACATTAGCTTTGTCCACAGGAACTGCACTCCTCCTAAACTCACTGACCACCCAGCACTGCAAGGACCTTCTGCTTCTTCCTGGACTCTCAACTCAGCCTCCTAGCCCCTGCTCCCATCTACCCCAGCTGCCAAGTAAGCCCAGGGCACCCAAGTGAATACCAGTACAGTAGGCCTGGCTGGGGTGCAGCCGGTAGCCAGGGCTGCAGACACATCTGTATCCATCTGGGAGGTTCACACAGGTTCCAGGGCCACAGATGTTGGTGTCTCCAGTAGCACATCTGTCAATGTCTGTGGGAGACAGAGCAAAGCAGAGGTTATGGCAGGATGGGTGCTGGACAGTGGGGTGTGGTGGGGAGAGTCAGTGGCCAGGGTCTAGGGGCCTCAGAAGACCAACCTTAGCCAGGCCATCCCTGCCATACCCATGCACAGTTTAGCCTTGCATAAGACCCCAGAGGACCTCTGCCCGGGACCCTGAGCCCTACCCAGGATGGAGCTCAAGGTAGGGCATTCTTCTCACTGAGATCTAATAGGTCACCCATATGTCTAGCAAAAACCCTCCAACCTGGCCCCACCCCAAAAATGGGCCCAACTCCTACCCAGTGCCCAGTGCCATCCCTCCCTGTAACTCCTGCCCAGTTTTCCCTGGACAGATGGACAGATCTGGTGAGTAAGGTGCATGGGGAAAACCACAGGTGAAATGGGAGAGGTGGGCTGGGGTCCACTGAGTAAGCCTTGAATGCCACATTGAGACTGGCCTGTAACAGGGGGTTGGTGAAACGGGGGAGTGGGTCAGAGCAGTCTTAGAAAGGCCACTCAGGCACTGAGATGATGGATGAACTGATATGGGAGGGATAGTGGGCCCTTAAAACCTGTTGAATAATTTAAATGAGGGTCTGCCTTGGGTAGTGGTGATGGGGTGAAAAGTGGAGAGACAGGTGCAGAATTGAGAAACAATTTGGAGGCAGACTCACCAGGAGTCTGTGTAGACAGCAAACTCTAGCTTTCTGAAAAGTATCCCTAATACTAGAAAAGTACCTGGCACTTAGAACATGCCAAATGAATGAATGAATGAATGATGAATGAATGAATGAATGAATGATGCCTTCTGCCTTTGTGTCCAACCTAAAGTCTCTGACTGAAGCCCACATGCTCAGGGGTCTCTGCCCTGCCCCCACAGCTCAGGAGAACCTGAAGGCCCAAGGGAATGGGGTGGGAAGTAGTCTGTATGTGGGTATACAGTGGGGCTTAGTCTGCCAAATTGTACTGAATTGAATGTGTACCCAAGGTTACCCTCTCCCTGGGCCTGGCTCCAAGTTTGTGTCCACCTGGGGGGTGGTAGGGGCCCTCAGCTTGGTCTTAAATGTCTGCCCAGAGGGATGGGGTTACAGAATGGCAGAGGAGAAGGGGGATAGGGCAAAAGGCTGAGGCTGGTGGTGATGGTAAGGACACTCACCCACATGTCAAGAGCTGCTGCTGAGCTTGGCCTGCCCCCTGCCCCCTGCCTCCTGATTCCCATCCCTTCCTCCACACCCATTTTCCTTGTTAGAAACTCAGCACTCCTCCATGCACTCTGCCTGCTGAGCAGAGGACAGAAGAGGACGCTCCCTGGAACAGCACTTTAAGCCCAGAGGATAGAGGTCCTGAGAGGTCAGTGGGGTACACCTGGGAAGGCTGAACCTCTGCTCCCCACTCTCTGGACTTTCTCCCAGGCTGCAGGGGCTTTCCCTCTGCTGGAAGAAATTTAGAACCCCACCTCTACCCTCACCCCCGACCCAAGGTGACTTGGGTTTCTGGATCCAGTCTTGAGGTTAAAGGAGGAGGAGTCCCCAGAATGGGCACACACGTGTGCAGGGAACAGCGGCGACAACACCCGCCTTGCTTCTCCGGCACCAAGTACCCAGACAATAAGCCTTTAAGGAGGGCACATTCCAGAGCAAGGTGGATTTGCCAGGATTGCCTCCACACCCGCCCCTCACTCCCATCACTGTAGCTGACCAGAGGGAGAGGAATGCAGGCTTGGTTAAACAACCTTGAGAAATAGAGCCATGTTTCTTCCCGAAAATCAGCCCTTCCCGTGGGCAGGCAGCTGCTTGCTGCCAAGACACTCTGCTGACTCAGGGGAGGTGTGGCCTGGAAGAGCCAGGACCCCAGCGGACCACACTCTCCATGTTCCCCTTCTTCAAAAGGGACCCCCAGATTCTCCTGGAAGACCCTGGCTTCCCTCTTCCATGGTGTCCCTTCTCTTCCCACTTCTGGGCTTGGACAGTGCTCAGACAGGGCTCTCGTTTTCACTAGAGGGACCCTGTGCTCTTTGTAAGATGAGGCTAGGGGTGCAGAGCGTGGCTGGGACCCTGCTGGAGACTTCACTTCGTTGGAAAGGCCAGGGAGCATTCCACTCATGCCCCCACCCTGGAGTTGGCTCTGGACAGCCACAGCTCTCAGGGCAGGGCGCAGGGAGCCCCAAAGGGCTGGCTGCAGCTACCTGGGGTGCTCAGGGTCACCAGCACATTGGTGGAGGGGGTCACTTGTTCTTCTTGTATCTCTGGAATTCCCTGTTCAGGCATTGGTGGGGTTGTGGCATCCCCTGCGGAGGAGAGAGGGGAAGAGGTGGGTCAGCCCCTTGGCCGACCGTAGCCCCTCCCTTTTCCCTGCTGCTCAGACTCCCAAGGACGAAGGGTAAAGCCTGGGTGGGTCACTCCCATGCCTTCCAGTCTCTTGAAACTTAATCTGGCCACACTTAGAGAATCTCAGAGCTCTCACAGGCCTTGGAGGACATCCAGCCCAATCCTCCATTTCAGGGACAGGAGACTGAGGCTTACAGAAATGGCTACTTGTCTAAGGCCAGCCAGCTTGTTGGAGGCACAGCTGACACCTGGGTCTCCTGATTTGCACTCCAACATTCTTTCCCTTCTGCTGACAAAGCATTTCACCGCTTACAGAGCTCTGCCACAAATACCAACATCTTATTTGCCTTGAGATGCCGCAAGACAGGCATCAGTGTCTTCTGTTTTACAGGAACCATGAGCTCAGCCTTCCAAGGTCTGAACCCAACACCAGTGACAGGCAAGTAGCGGTTTTAGGAGGTAAGACAAAGCCTCCTGGGGGAAGGAGTCTAGCAACCCAGCCGACCATCTGTTTCAGCTAGTGCTGTCTCTTTGTTCTGATTTATGTACCAAGTGGTGCCATGAAATCCACAAAGAGTTCTGTGGCTAGAAAATGATCTGTGATGGCCTGGCATGGTGGCTCACACCTGTAATCCCAGCACTTTGGGAGGCTGAGGCAGGTGGATCACCTGAGGTCAGGAGTTCAAGACTAGCCTGACCAATATGGTAAAACCCCGTTTCTACTCAAAATACAAAAATTAGCCAGGCGTGGTGGTACATGCTTGTAGTCCCAGCTACTGGGGAGGCTGAAACAGGCTAAGAATTGCTTGAACCTGGGAAACAGAGGTTGCAATGAGTTAAGATCATACTACTACACTCCAGCCTAGGCGACAGAGTGAGACTCCATAGAGTCTCCATAGAGTGAGACTCTTCCCTGGAGTGAGACTCCATAGAAAACTATCTGTGAAGCATCATGGAGTCTCTCACTGACCTCACCTTAGGTGTATAGAGAGCTCCCAGAAATATCACTCACAGGCCACATCCTTCTCACCCTCCTCTGATTTGTGTGAGCGTGGACCAGCTCACACATGGTAACTCTGCTCCTGATTAAGGACTCTCTTTCCCTCCCTTCTCTTTTGCTGGGAGCCACTAAGAAGAAGGACTCACCTGGGACCCAGGCAGGTGCAGGAGTGACACTGGTCATGACCTGCACAGAAACAGGAGAGGGTCACTTTTGGCTCCTCTGTCATCCCTGCGATGTGCTGCCTTCCACCACACTCACCCCCACCTCCAGGCTTCCTACCAGCTGGCTCGTTCACTTTTTCATTCCTTCCTGATATTGATGAGTTCTTACTCTATGCTGGGTATTCTGCCAGGTGCTTTATACCACTCACTTCATTCATCTTCTCAACTATCTTATGATGGGAGGTTGAAATGAGCTGATGTGTATACTATGCCAGCTCAGTTATGGGTACATGGTGGAAAATTAGCAAGTTTGGTGTCAGCTATAACCCCGAATCTCAACACAGTCACAGAAGCTCTGGAGGTTCACTAGAGTGCCTGGAGCCACAGGGCCAGTGTGGAGAAGCTGGGACTGCAGGCTATACCTGGTGTCCCCCAACACAGCTGGTGGACAGAGGTGGCTGAGAGGTGGGGACACAACAGGAGGAGAGTGGACAGAGGGTGAAAACGGCCCTGGAGCCTGGCTGCATCCGTGGGGACCGGGGTTAGAGCTTTGGCCTGGGAGGACATCACATGGGAGCCCAGGGAGAGAACAAGACCCCTTGGAGAAACTGTATTTGGGGACAGTCAGCAATGCAATTTGGAGGGTCGGGGAAAAGAGTTGGGACTAAGGCTGATAAAGGAAGAAACAGATCTCCTCTTCTGGATTGTTTTCCTAAGAGGACGCCCAGTTTTTCCCAGGGGAATCTTGGGAACAGGGAAGGGAGTTGGATGCACCTTTCTCAGTGAGGTGGTTTGAGGCTGTTCACAGCTGTGCCTGACTTCCCTGTACACCACTCCCAGAGGAGACCTGAGGTCCAACTAAACCGATGCAGAAAGTACCAGACCCAGAATGAACTGAAATCAGCTCTACACCCCATCTGCAGTGCTTAAATCTTGATCAATGGCCAGGACTAACAGAACATGTTCCCACTTCCTTTCGGAAGGGGCCTCAGCCCATCCCAAATGGGAAACTGCTTGCACAGGGGCTGCTCCATCAACAGGAGCTGCTGCTATCACTTCATTTAGGGTAAAACTGGGTCTTTGGAGCAATCCTCCCACTTGGTCATCTCTTCAAGTAAAATCCGACAGATACTCCATCTTTCTCCCTCTCACTGTCCTGGGGCCTGAGCTGCTACCAGGTCCTTGTCTCTGCCATGCTTGCCCGGCTCCCTAGTGAGAGGACTCACTCACCTGGCCAGCCTGAGAGTCACCTGCAAGGGAAAGGTGAGGGCGTTAGCTCAGGGAGGAGGGTCGGGCTGCCTTCTCCCCTCACCACCACTTGGGTGGCTTCACAGCCTGCACCCAGACCACATCCCCGGCAGGGCCAGCAGCACAGAGAGCGTGGACTCTTCTACCTGCCTCTGCCTGTCACCCCTGCAGGGACAAGCCACCACAGAATCCCAGAACCCCAGGTCTGGAGGGCCTGAAGATAGCTCAGCGCAGTCTCTCACTTGGTAAGTGGAAGCCCCTGCTTTCCTGTAAGGCCTCCGGTGACAGGAGTCCCACCTGCTCCTGGGCCTGTCCACCCCATCCATCCTGGAGCCACCTCCTTGCACTGCTACTTCCTCCCTCCCATGCCTCCCAGCCTGGCTGGGTAATGCTGCCCCCTGCCCCGGGCTCTGGGCCAGGGGAACAGTTTGAGGAAGGAGTGGAGTTGCTCCTGGCTTGGCCAGTGTCCTGTGTCCACGGCACTGGGACTCTGTCCTCACTTCACTGTCTAGTCCAGATTCCTGGAACAATGTGAGCAATCACATAGTTTTCCTGGCCTTATGATGCTCCAGGCCTCCTGCACTCAGTGTTACCAGTCACTTGAGCATGACTTCTCTATAGCTTTCAGGGCACTTGCAAGGAGAGCCTCATACCCCGCCTCCCTCCAGCCCCGTGCCTCTGGAGCCCAGTGTCGCCGGGCTGAGTTAGCACTCTGACTCTAAGGCCAGGGCCAGGGGTCTAGCATGCAGGTCCCCAGGACCCGCCTGCCAGCTGTTCAGACCTGCAGCAAGCACCGGCCCCAGAAGCTGCATGGCCAGAGGGCAGGAGACAGAGAGGCCTGATTGCTGGGGTCGGGGCTATGGCTGACCTTTCCCACCTCCACACGAAACTCCCTGGGGCATGAGTGCCTCCTGACCTCATATGGGAGAGGAAGTAGGTGGGGACCTGCAGTTGTACCAGGCCATGAGAGAAGGCTGCCAGGGCTGGGTGCTGCTGCTCCAAACTCCCTTTCCTAATACCCCAGAGATGGGATGCCCAGGGAACCAGGATAAATGCCCACCGTTTTCTGAGGTGCTGGAAACTTAAGGGAAAGGGGAATCCCTCAGGCATCTCCCCCAGTTCAGATACCCTTGTCAGGGATGGTCCTGGCCTCGAGCCAGGTGTCCGTGATGACTCGGAGCGGCTGTCTGTCTGCTGGGCTGGTCAGTGCCCCGCTGCTCCTCTGCCCTTGCTCCCTTGGGGGCCTGGCCAGCTCCTCCTCTTCAGCTTTCCTCATGGACAAGCGGATGTCAGAGCTCGCGTAGGTGTAGCCGTGGCCGGCAGGGCAGATCTCTCTGAAGGCCTCTGCAAAGCCAACAGCCAGAGAACAAGCTGAGAGGTGCTGTTCCTGCAGGAAACCAGGGCCCTCCTTTCCCTCTGGGAGACAAGGCAATTGTGGGAGCAAAGAGGAAGGGAGCCCCAAGTTGGGATAAGCAGGTAAGCAGGCAGGGAAGACTATTTCAGTCTTCCAGCTTGAGGGAGGTCTACCCAGGCCAGCAACGTAGTCACTGTGAGTGAGTCCTCTCACTAGGGAGCCGGTGAGTGAGTCCTCTCACTAGGGAGCCGGGCAAGCATGGCAGAGACAAGGACCTGGTAGCAGCTCAGGCCCCAGGACAGTGAGAGGGAGAAAGATGGAGTATCTGCCTTGAGGGAGTGAAAGCCCGGATGGAGATGGGAGTTACCTGTGCCAGGCAGAGGGCATTTCTCACACTCGCTGCCCCATGCTTTGCCCACGCGGCTGCAGCAGCATATCTGCTTGGTGATCTGCTGGGCCAAAGGCAGGGTGCAGGCGCCAGGCCCCAGCGACCGGTAGCACAGTCCCTGCAGCATGGAGATAGCCTTGTCCGCTGCAACAGACACAGCACGTGGAGGTAGGCAGGTGGCCAGTGGAAGGGAATGCGCAGCTTGGAGGGCAGTGGATGGAGGTGTGGCTGGCCACATGCACTCAGCCTGGCCTGGCCCGTATCTCTCATGATGTTTGGAGCCCTGTAAATCCTCACAAGAACTTTAGGAGGAAGAGGCAGAGTAGAATGTCTCAGAACCTGCGAATGTCATGTGCTGAATGAGACCCGTGACTCCCCAGCTGCATGAGGAGGAGTCACCTGAGAGCAGGAAATGAGGATGCAGCTGCTTGTCTAAGGTGCTGAGTTTAGAAGTGTTTACTGAAGGCCCCACATGTGCCTGGGGTTGAGCAGGAAGCAGTACATCCTGAGGACCACAGTCTTCCAGAATATGAGACAAGGTAAGGAACAAAGGCTCGATGGGGAGCTCGAAGGACAGGGACTCTTATCTTGGTCATCTCTGGCACCCAGGCACCTTCCATAGTGTCTGGTGCATGCAGATGCTCAGTAATGCTTGTCGAATCTACGGATGGATGGCTAGATCAACCAGCCAATCAAAATACTGAGGGTAACTGAGTTTGAACTACACTGGGCTTAGGTCATAGCAGTGCCACCACCCTTATCTCCTTTCTTGTACTTTGATAATAAATATTAAAGAATAGTTTATTTGTGTTATCTCAATGGAAGATGAGGAGGCATGCCAAGTTGGAAGTCTGGAATCCATAGAGGGTGGACTGGATTCTAAGAGGAGGAGAGGTAGGGTGAAGAGGACATCAATCAAAGTTGAGGAATGAATGATTCTGGGGAAGTCCTGGTCAGGCCCAGGATGCAGCAGACCGAGTTTGAATCCCTGCTCCGCCATGAACTATAGGACCTCCCTGGGCCTTAGCTTCTTCAAATGTAAAATGAAGATAAGAATAATCATTCCATAGCAGGGGCCCCTGTATTTCTGCCTGCCCAGAGTCTATGCGCCATATTCCGGTATAATCACCCTGGTTCTCATATGGGAACCACCAGTTTCCCACCCTTGGTCCATGTGACTGGCGTGGAGGCTGACACCTTTCTGGCTAAAGGCACGTGGTTCATACCCCAGGTTACAGTGATTGGATCAGGGATGGATACTACACTAAGGAGATCCAATGATAATCAGCATTGAGACTATTCCTGGGCATTAGGGAAAAGGGGCTCATTTTTTATTGCGTTTGCAAGGCTGAGAGGGTATAGACCTAGGGCATCTGGTGACCACCTTTGAAGGAACCATGAAACGGACACAGAGGAAACAGAAGCACACCCTGCATCATGGTGGCTGCCTGGGTCAGCCAGCCTGGGGCCACACCATGCCTGCACTGCCTAGTTGTGTGAACCAATGCTTTTTTTTTTTTTTTTTTAAGAAGTCTCGCTCTGTTGGCCAGGCTGCAGTGTAGTGCTGCAATCTCAGCTCACTGCAACCTCTGCCTCCTGGGCTCAAGCCATCCTCCCACCTCAGCCTTCCAAGTAGCCAGGACTACAGTTGTGTACCACCATGCCTGGCTAATTTTTAATTTTTTATAAAGACAGGCCTCTGTGTTTACAAAAGACACATGGAATGATCACTCTCGTCTTCATTTTACACATGGAGAAGCTAAGGCCCAGGGAGGTCTATAGCTCATGGTGGAGCAGGGATTTGATTTAATATTTTGTAAAGTCTCACCATGTTGCCTAGGCTGGTCTTGAACTCCTGAGCTCAACTGATGCACCTGCCTCAGCCTCCCAAAGTGCTGGGATTACAGGTGGGAGCCACCGTGCCCAGCCCCAGAGAATTCATTTTTTGCTTAAGGAAGTTTGAGTTTGGTTTCTGTCACTTGTAATCCAAAGACTCCTGATTAATAAACTTTCTTTGTGATATTGTCATAGAGATTAAATAGAGTGTGAGGTGTGTGGGAGTGGCTTGTCAAAGCTCACATGCTCACCACAGGTAAATCATCACCCAGGCTGTGAGCCCTGGATCTCCAGGTGCAATCTCTGCTTCTAGCAGCCACTTCCCTTGGGACACTGCAAGGAAGGTCTCTGTCCCTTTGAACCCCAGGGTGGAGATGACCCAGGAGGGAATATCAGGAGACTGGGGTAGCCCTGTAGACTGCACCACTGGACCCGGTCAGGTGGCAGGGAGGGAAGGAGGCAGAACTCAGAAACAAAGGGAAGAGAAACTTCGCATCATCCTCCCACCTACAGGGAGGTGACCCATTGTGGGAGGTTGGAGGGAGTAACACCAGGGACAGAGAGGGAAAAAAGGACACTCAAGAGCCATCTCTGCTTTCCTGTATTAAGGGTCTCTTTCTGGGACTAATAAATAAAAGTCACCATGGATGTCAAACACCCCTGTCTGGTGAAGGGATCATAAGTGATATGGAGTAGAAGTAAGGGCTATAAGCCTCTCGAGGCCTTGATCACCTGCCACTGCCACCACGAAGGTTTCTTGAGAGCAGCCTGACATGTCCTTCAGGTGCAATCTCTGAGCATCCCCTCCTATAGCTCTTGCTGCTTCTCTCCCTGGAGCCACTGGGTTCAGTCTCTGGGTGTCAGTGGAGTCTTGGTCAACCCCATGGCCCTCCCAGACCCAGTACCAGGAAGTTTGCAGACTGAGGGCTTGGCCGGTCACAGGGAACTCTGCTGAGCTGGGGGTGCCCATTCAACCTGGGCTGCCGCCTCCCAGAGGTCAGTTGGGACTAGTTTTATTCAGCTCTGGTCAGGCCTTCCTGCCCACAGAAAGCCCCATCTGGGCCATGGCATCAGTTCTGCCATTGGAGGGTACTGCCAACCTTGGTCTCTCCCCCTGGAAACCACAGAGTCACTGGAAACAGGCCTGCCTGGCTTATATGCACTCATATACCTGGACACAATGCTAATGCTCACTGTGTGTTCACAGATGAGGAGAAACTTCAGAACCACAAGGGACCACATGATTGTGGAAAGGCCCTGGGGTGGGGCAGCAGCTCCATGAATGCTAGGGACAGCCCTTCTGGAAAGGTCACTCAGCAGCTAAGGCTCAGCAAACATCACAGCAGAGGCCACGCCCCCCGCCCCCCCTTCCCCGCCCCCCCCAAGAAAACAAGGCTAAATGATTAGAAAGGAAAAAAAAAAATGAGAAATAGAAACGATGAATTCCAAAGTGTGAAGGTCTGGAAGAAATGCCTAGAGTAAAAAGTGAAGCAGTAACCGTCTCTGCTCCAGCAGGACGTGCTGATCCGGTTTTTCACATTGGGTCAAACTCCAGGTTGAGTAGCAGACACAGGCCCTGCACATGGGATGATGATCAGGTCTGGGGAAAATTATTGCCCTGGGCCTGGCCTGTGGATCTGAAGGGTCCCATCTTGCCTCCTAGTGTCCTCCACTCCCATCCCCGTCAGCACTCACACACACAGCGGCTCCGCGATGGATCCAGCATGAGGCCAGGTCTGCACGTGCACAGGTAGCTGCCCCTCGTGTTCACACACTCCGCGTCCTTGCACAGGCCCAGAGTCAAGCACTCGTTGATATCTGCAGGGTTGGAGGAGATGACCAAGCGCCAGCCCCACTGAGGCCTGATGCAGGGGAGGGGCTGGGCGGAGATCTTCAAATATTCTCTCCAAATAAAACAACAAAAGAGCTGCTATGCATTCAGTGTGATTCCTCTCCCTGTGCCCCAGTTTCATTTATAAAATGAGATAGTGATAGTAACAGCTGGACAGTGTTGTTAGATGGATACAGTAAGATAAAATTGCAAATCAGTGGTGTGATCTCAGCTCATCCCAGCCTCCGTCTCCCCCGTTCAAGCAATTCTTGTGCCTCAGTCTCTCGAGTAGCTGGAATTACGGGCGCTTACCACCACATCCAGCTAATTTTTGTATTTTTTGTAGACTCACATTTTCACCATGTTGCCCATGGCTGGTCTCAAACTCCTGGCCTCAAGCAATCAGCCCACTTGGGCCTCCCAAAGTGCTGGGATTACAAGTGTGAGCTGTCTCGACTGGCCTCAAGCACTAGTGTTTATTGAGCACCTATTACATGCTACCAACTCTGTTGGGTATTAACATACAATACCCCATTTAATTCTCACAAACAATTTTATCAAAGAGCCCACATGTCCTCATTTTACAGGAGAAGAAACTGAGGTCCCAGGAATAACTTGCCAAGAGTCATTCAGCTAGAGAGTGGCATATTGAGATGCAGACAGGAAACAGATCGAGGGGACAGTTTGGGTTGGAAGGTGGAGAAAGGGCAGCCAAGTCCCTCCTCTTCAGCCTTCCTCCAGAGGTCCCTGAAGAGCCCAAGACCCTGGGAGCATATCTGCAGTGAGCTGGAGGAGGGGACACCCTGGTAAGGAAAAGGAGGCAGAGGCTGGAGGAAGGCACTGAAGGGGAAGGGGACATCGGGGGTCACACCAAGGGTGTGCAGAGGTCGATGGTTAGGAGGATGCATCTCCCGGTCCTCCTGAATGCCCTGCCTTGCACAGGCTGCACACATCCCCCAAAGACCAGTGGAGGCCATGCTGTTCTTCAAATAAGAGAGGTGCACTGGTTTCCTCTGTGACCTTAAAGAGGAACCCCCCTTTTCCTGCTGCAAGCTTCTCCCTGCCAAGGGGAAGTCCCAGCCTTCACAATCTAAGCTCCGAGGAGTCGGGGCCATCTTGATGATGGCAGCAGAGATGATGAGCATGAACTGCTTGTGAGGGGCACCTGCCTCCAGGGCGGGAGACAACACAGCCCTGTGTCTGCAGAGCTACCAGTTCACTCACGGTTTGGGGAAATTGGCACTGGGCACAGGAACGAGGGGCTGAAAGGTGACCCAGCCTGGGCACCAAGGGGTACTACTCCTTGGTAGGATGGCCTATTGGGACAGAGTGCCAGTAAGATCTGGGAAGGTGCTGCTGAGAAATGGGAAGGGGTGGTGATCCATATGCCTCCAGACTGTGGCCACGGTGGGATGTGGGCCTCCAAACCAAAATCTGACTTTCTTCCCTCTGCTTAGGAAGCTTCTGGGTTCCCTGTCACTTCTTAGAGGGAGCCCCCAAACCCTAACATGGTATTCAAGGCCCTCCGCCATTTCCCCAAAGTCTGTGGGTAAACAGTTGGCTCTGATGAGATGCTGGCTGTGGTATCTCCCATGTGTACACAGGCCACATACACAGAGCTTTCTGGGACACTCCAGACAGCACAAACTGTTCCTTTGCTTCTGGTGTTCACATTGCCTGGAGAGCTTGTATCCCCTTAGTTGGCCAATGTGTACTCATTTTTAAAGTCTTGGCTTAGGTATCACCTCTTCCAGGAAGCTTTTCCTGATCCTCCTAGTCTGGGAAGGGACCCCCACCGTGGGATCCTGTAGCACTCAGTGACTGCTGCTTCCTCTCAAGAACACTCTGCTCATTATATGTGATTGTTCAGGGGTCTGTCTTCACGTGGGGCAGGACTGTGTCTTCTCCATCACTGTGCACTCAGCACCTAGCACAGTGTATGTAGCCCATATAACCTCCCCTCTAATACTCTGTGGAAGTAGGAGGGAAGGATGGAGAGAGAGGAGGGATGATGCGTGTGGATGCAGAGCAAGCAGGTCCCTTCGCAGACACAGAGACCACAGCCACAGACGTGGGAAGGGGAGGTTTCAGGGACAGGGCCTCCTGGGGGGATGGTCTTTTGGTGTCTTGAATCCTGGGGCTCAGAGGAGAAAGGGCAGAGAGCCCATTTGAGATCCTGAGAATGACCTTAAAGCTCTAGACTGGGAAACCTACCAGGAGGAAAAGCTGCTGGTGACAGTTTAGATATGAACAGCCCCGCTGTGCCCTCCAAGGGCAAAAATACATACTTGTCCCCACATCCACTGTCTGCTTGGCCCTCAGACCACTGCCTCCTGAGGGAGTGTGACCCTGGATGAGGCTGGGCCAGAGGCCCGCCCTTTTGCTTCGCCCAAGCACCTTTGCTGATCCACAGGCTAGGAATTACTTCTGCAGCCTGGCACCCCCCAGGGAGACAGCCCAGTCATGCAGGGCTTCCTCAGTCCTCTCTCTGAAGCAAGTTCCAGGGGAGGGTACCTTGGAGGCCATCTAGGTCAATCCCCTGTCTCTGACCCAGCGCCACCCAAGGCAAGCCATACAGACGATTATTTGTCCAGTTGTCAAAGATTCCCACAGGAAAGCCACCTTGTTCCCTGCTGGCCTCTGCCAGCCCCAGGAGTCTGTCCTTGGCAGGAAGCTCCCGTGCTCCCTGTCCCCCTTCCTGGCTGTGTGTGGAAGCAGGTGGGAGGGAGGCCTGAGTAGTTAAAGGTTCTTAGTTGGGAAAAACTCATAGAGGCCCTCCCCAACTCAGGCTGACTTGATTTTCCACCGTGGAGTTGAAATTCTTCCCATTCCAGGGAGACCAGCTCAGGAGGAAAGTAGAAGCACAGGGACTGGGGTTGCCCCTTCAGACAGCCCCGCAGAGCTCTCTGTCACTCTCAAGCAAGTCCCCGGATTTCCTTAGGCCCCTGGAACCAGTAGCTCCCCACCACTCCCCCAAGCTGGGCTTAGTGGAGACCACTTGGGCAGTGACAGACACTCCTCCTGTCTGGTGCTGGGAGTGTGCCCCGGCATCCCTGAGCCCAGCCCTGGCCCTGGGGGTCCTACCTTGGCAGTGAGTGAGGTTCAGTCTCTTGTACCCCTGAGGACACTCCAGCTGGCCATTCTCAATCAACGGGGAGGCTGAAGAGTGGAGATACGAACAGGTCTAAGTGGAGGGACCTTGGGCTCCTCTGTCACCTGTGCTAAGGGGGAGCTGGTACAGTCTGGATGTCCAGCCCACCTGGCAGCAGAGAGCCCTAGCCCCTGAAGCTGGGATTACAGGCACGCACCACCACACCCAGTTAATTTTTGTATTTTTAGTAGAGATGGGGTTTCACCATGTTGGCCAGGCTGGTCTTGAACTCTTGACCTTGTGATCTGCCAGCCTCGGCCTCCCAAAGTGCTGAGATTACAGGCATGAGCCACTGCACCTGGCCTCTACCTCGCTTTTATTAAAAGCAGTTCTAAGTGAAATAAGCCAGGCACAGAAAAACAAATGCCACATGACCTTACTTTCATATAAGAACTAAGAAAAGCAAATACATAGAAGCAGAGTAGAATGGTGGTTACCAGGGCCTGGGAAAAGGGACATACAAATGTTGATCAAGGTGTACAACATTTCAGCTAGACATGGGATGAATAAGTTCAAAAGATCTGTATAATATAATGAATATGGTTAATAAGAGTTTCTTGTATTCTTAAAAATTGCTAAGAGTAGACTTTAAGTGTTCTCATCACAGAAAATAAGTACATGAGGTAATATACATGTTAACTAGCCACTTTACAATGTCTACCTATTTCAGAACAACAGTTGTCCACGGGTTGGGCACAGTGGCTCACACCTATAATCTCAGGACTTTGGGAGGCCAAGGCAGGAGGATCACCTCAGGTCAGGGGTTCAAGACCAGCCTGGCTAACATGGTGAAACCCCATCTCTACTAAAAATATAAAAATTAGCTGGGCATGGTGGCACATGCCTGTATTCCCAGCCACTTAGGAGGCTGAGGCAGGGGAATCGCTTGAACCCAGGAAGGGGAAGTTGCAGTGAGCCGAGGTTGTGCCACTGCACTCCAGCCTGGGTGACAGAGTGCAACTCCATCTCAAAACAAGCAAACCAGTTGTGCACCACAAATACATACAATTTTTGTCAATTAAAAATTTTTTAATACTAAGAAAAATGATATATACTTCACATGTATAGTTATAACATTACATACAGTATATATTATATTATATGCAATGTTATATAACATGGATTTGATTACTTTTTGCTTTTCATTTTGAAATAATAAAAATACACAAAAGATGTCTGATTGCAGATTGACCAACAAGGAAATGATTCTCAGTATTTTATGCTGATACACATCCTGCCTTGATATCACAACATTTCCCCAGAGAGAAAAAAAACCCAAATAGTTGACATCAAATAAAAACAAGGAGAAGATGTCTATTACTTCGCAGGAACAGACTAGTGTGCCAGCCCTCCTGAAAAGCTCTAGCAGGAGGCATACTACTGATCGCCACCTCTCATCACAGGAAAAGGCAGGGGAATACCATCTTTTGTAGAACGAAAGAGAACTCAGCTATAAGTTTCACAATTTTTTTTTTTTTTTAGATGAAGCCTCACCCAGGCTAGAATGCAGTGGCGCAATCTTGGCTCATGGAACCTCCACCTCCCGGGTTCAAGCAATTCTTCTGCCCCAGCCTCCCAAGTAGCTAGGACTGCAGGTGCGTGCCACCACCCCCAGCTAATTTTTATATTTTTAGTAGAGACAGGGTTTCACCATGTTGGCCAGGCTGGTCTTGAACTCTTGACCTTGTGATCTGCCCGTCTCAGCCTCCCAAAGTGCTGGGATTACAGGCATAAGTCAATGTGCGTGGCCAAGATTCACAATATTTTTGCTTGTAGATAGCCAGCAATTCTAAGTGGGTATGAGCAATTGCCACAGCCCTTATTCCATACAAAGTTCCATAAAGATACCATGATATTTCAAAGGTCTTGTTCTGTAAAGCTAGCTGCATGATAGTTTCCTATAGCAATTTGCCTTCTATCTTTAACTCCTTTGTGGCAATAGCTTATCTCTGAATGCTGCACAGACAGCACCTTCTCTCTCTCTTACCTTATCCCAATTCCTTTTTCTCCCAGTCGTAACACCAGCAGCTACACTGTCAGAGTCATTGCTAAAGCTTATTATCATCCAGGAAGTCATTTACTGTTGAGAATATATGTTCACTGGTTCATCCTTTAGCGGTTTACAAAAAGAGTTATATATATATATTTGAGACGGAGTCTTGCTGTCACGCAGGCTGGAATGCAGTGGCACGATCTCAGCTCACTGCAAACTCCACCTCCTGGGTTCAAGTGATTCTCCTGCCTCAGCCTCCCGAGTAGCTGGGATTACAGGCACCCACCACCATGCTTTCATATATTTACTAGAGACGGGGTTTTGCCATGTTGGCCAGGCTGGTTTCAAACTCCTGATCTCAGGTGATCTGCCTGCCTCGGCCTCCCAAAGTGCTGACATTATAGGCGTGAGCCACCGCACCCAGACCTTCATACATTTTTATTGTTGAAATGAATTCTTGCAAATACCAAGAGGCGTGTTAGAAATACCTATACTTTTGTCCAATTGTACAGCAAAGTTTGAGTGTCTTGGTGGTTACCAAGAGGCATGTTAGAGATACCTATACTTTTGTCCAATTGTACAGCAAAGTTTGAGTAAACTTGGTGGTTTAAAATGTTTTCCTAATCAAGATAGCTTTTATTTCACCATTAGCTGCTCTCTCTGGGCACTTACACACTTAGCGTAAGGTTTGTTATTAGTAATGGTGATATAAATCTATGTTTCCTAGAGTCTTCTTGATCATTTGGGTCCTGGAGTACTTGGGGGTCGCATCTGATAGGCTGTCACATTTTTACCTTGTAACATGGCTGATGGCACAGTGAGACCCCCTGAGAAGTGTGAGCATTGCAGTTTTTAATGATTGCTTGTGATCAATGGACTAGTAGTAATTTGTATCCACAGTTTCTTTGCAGGAACTTGTAAGAGTCACCTCTCCATTTAGTGTGGGTTAGTTAACACCAGACCACATAACTAAAACATCCAGTAAACAGAGCACTGTCAACTGCACTGTGCTGTAATATGCCAAAGACAAATAGAAGGAGGTGCCACATTTTCTTGGAAGCCCCACTCTTCCCTGAGGACACACTGTGTGCCAAGCATGACATGTGACAGCCTGACAGAGGGAAAGACCAAGTGAGGACATACATTAGTAATGCTTAACTTTTTTAAGATTAAAAAATGTAAACCACAGTTCAAAAATGTTTTCCTGCCGGACTGGCCTGCTCCGGGTTTGCGCATTCCATGGAGGAGCCAGGGTCCAGCCTAGAAGGCCGCTCTTGTGGGGACACACGGGGATTCTGAACACACTGAGAAGGAAATGGAAAGATGGGAGTGAGGCTGGGAAACGTGCACATCCCTGGCATGGGGCCTGGTAGGATAAACTGAGGACAGAGAGGAGGGAAGAAAGAGAAGTCACATGGAGAAATTCAGAAGGCAGGCTGATTAGACGTTGCCTGTGAACATTATGAGGAGCAGAAGGTGGGAAAGAATGCTGCAAGGCTGCTGCCAGAGGGCCAAGGAAAGAGACCAAGTACACGTTTGTCCAGTGCTTTAGAGTTGCAAGGTCATGGGTGCATAGGGTCCTGTCTGTTTCTCACAACAATTACTCCCTAAGGCAGGGACCGTCACCCCCATTTTATAGATTAGGAAAGCAAGACTCAATGAGGGGTAACTTATTCAGGTAACAATGTTGCTGGAGCAGAGGTAGGGTTGAAAGCGGACCTCTGGCTGTGAAGGCCACATCCTTTCCCCTACCTTCCACCGTGCATCTCTAAGAGAGACAGAGAGATCAGGAAGAGCCAGGTGAGCCAGCAGGCCAGGAGGGAGGGAGGGAGGGAGGGAGGGAGGGGGAGAGAGAGAGAGAGAGAGAGAGAGAGAGAGAGAGAGAGAGAGAGATATCAGGAAGAGCTGGTGAGTCAGCAGGCCAGGATGATATCACCTCTCTAGACGTCAGGAGGGAGAAATATTGCTGGGCATGGCGGCTGAGGTGGGAGAAATTCTTTGAGCCTGGGAGGTGGAGGTTGCAGTGAGTCAAGATCATGCCTCTGCATTCCATGCTAGGTAACAGAGTGAGACCCTGTCCTAAAAATAAATAATTCAGGTTAAACCTCCTTGGGAGAAAGTGGAGGTTTAGGTGGCCATGTGGCTCAGGGTGAGCATTCAGCAGCCAGTGAGCTTGGTGACAGGTGAAGGCAGGTGGTACCTATCACTGTCCCTCTCACCCACACCAGGTGTCCTTCTTGCCATGCTCCCAACACACGTAGGCCTGCCTGAGTCACAGCACTAGCTTTTGAGCTGAAAAACTCAGTTCATGGTGCGTTGTGGCTGCCTGCTGACTTTGCCATCTCTCCACAAAGTGTAAGCTACATGAGGACAAGGACCTTTTCTTCATCACTGCTAGGTCTCTAGTGCCAAGCATGACACCTAGAGCTGTGTGGGCACTCAGCCAAAAGAGGAACAAATAAAGAGCAAACATTCAAATGGCACTATGGGCCAGGCCCTACTTTAAAGACTTTACATTAATTCAGTTAGCTAATCCTCATAACAGTCCATGGAGAGTCTTACTAATATTATTCCCATTTTATGGATGAGCACACTGAGGTTCATCCATAAAATGGATAAGGACATGAAACAAACCCAAGGTCACCCAGCTGGTGGATAGAGCTGGGATTCTGAACTCAGGCAGTCTGGCTCCAGAGGAGAAATTCTGAACCATTCTCCCTACTGCCTCCAAATAAATAAATAAATTCGTGAAAAGCCTTTGAGGTGTCCAGGCAGACATCCCTAGGGTGCAGTGGAGATACCTGCCTAGTAGAAAACCTAACACCCTTCCTAAGAAACCTCTACCCTGTTTTTAATGATGGGATCAGGAGAGGGAATAAGAAAAAAACAAAAAAGTAGGGTTACTCAGAAGGAGGTCAGAAGAACCGACCAGATGCTTG
Organism: Callithrix jacchus; assembly: GCF_049354715.1. NCBI lineage: Eukaryota > Metazoa > Chordata > Mammalia > Primates > Cebidae > Callithrix > Callithrix jacchus. The sequence continues at coordinate 109,468,749 of NC_133509.1, forward strand.
ATACGTGCTCCACAATGTGCATAACCGAAGTGCCGGGCAGGACTGACAAAGGAGATGGCGTAGAGCCCGTCCTACCCCTCGTAGCTCCTCAGCCAGATCAAGGCTATCACAAGGGGTAAGGGGTCAGAGAGTAGAAGAAGAGAATGTGTGAGCTCCGGGGAGAGGGAGTGGCTAAGCCATGAGTCCCACAGATGCTTCAAGGAGACCTCACAGGGCTGTGGTGTCCTTGCCACTGGGACTCTTAGACTTGGGAAAGCCAAAGCAGCTGCCGAGGGTCAGTGGAGACTGACCTGAACTCCAGGAGTTCCTGTCACAAATGCCCACGAAGCATGCAGGACGATGTGGGGAACCTTCTGATAAGGACATTGGGACACATGGTCTACTGGTCATTGCCCTTGGCCCTGTCTACCCTCTGCTGTGCCTCAGTTGCTCACAGACTGGAGAAAGCAGCAGATGGGCCCCTGGCTGCATAATGGACATCATGAGAATTCTGAAAATGGGACAAGCATCGTGCTCAGAGTTGTGCATGCTTATTTTGTGTTCATAGTAGCCCCACAGCCTGCCCCTGCCCTGCTAATTCTCCCCCTCGGCTGCTGGGACTCCCAAGGAGGCCTCAGTAAAGGCAAACTAATTTCTTGAGACAGTTTTGGCACTGACTGCACGAGTAGAGCAGCAGGGGATGTGAAGGGTCCCCATTGCACAGCCCCTCTGCCCAGGGTCAGATACCTGCATGCCTGGCGAGGCCAAGCTCAGTGCCACAGGGATGTGGGAGCAAGCTGGAGCCTTGGCCCTGATTTGCAAACCTCAGATGGATACATGTATACCTGAACACATTTCTTAACCTCTTTCAGCCTGAATTTTTCATCTGTAGAAGTGGGGACAAAAATTCAGTTTGTGGAGTCAATGTGAGGATTAGGTTTGCTGAAGCAATGAGAGTCAGACTGAACCTCACAGGATGCCTGGCATAGTCCCTATAGAGCTTGCCTGCTTGCCTTCCTACCTGCCTTCCCTCCTTCCCTCCCTCCCTCCTTCTTTTCCTCCCTTCCTCCCTCCCTCATTCCCTCCTTCCCTCCTTCCTTCCTTCCACACAATCTCAAGGATAGCATGCTGGCCCGTTGGTTCTAACCAGCTGGGTGAATTGGGCAAGTTACATAACCTTTCTGAGCCTGGGTTTTCTTTTCAGTAAAATGGAGATGACAAGTCCCTTTTCATGGGGTTACTATGATCACAGAATAAGCATGTACAACTCTGAGCACAATGCATGTCCCATTTTCAGAATTCTCATGATGTCCATTATCCAGATTTCCCTCCTTGGTGAAGGACAAGTAGGAGCCCCCAGTGATTATGGACATTCTGCTCAAAGATGGCCCTGACTACCTCCTCAGAGCGAGACAGAACCAAAGTTACCACAAATAGTGAGGTGGAAAGGGATCTGGTCGGACCCTTGGCTCAGGCAGGTGCCACCTAGCCACCCCCATCCCAGCCCTTCCTCTGCTCTCCAGGCCAGAGATGCCACATGTCAGTGACGCCCACCCCTGCTGGGTCGGGAGGGGGCTCACTTAAGCCCAAGGCACAATTCCCAGCAGGATTCAAGTCCCTTGGAAGAAGCTCTCAAGGACATCTCTGAGCCAAAGAGACACTGCCTTTTCAGCCGACAACTGGAATTCTGAAAATCCCATTTCTTTCGGGTAGGGGACTGGGCATTTCATCCAGAATCCCAGAGAACAGGAGCCCCACCCCAGAACAGCTGTTCCCCAAGCCGGGGTCCTCTAGTTCGGCAAATGCTTGTGCCCGGTGCAAGAAGCGACGCAGAGAGGCTGTTAACAGAGTGGCTGGAAGTAGGGGTCTGGAGTCAGATAGGCCTGGGGTTTCAGGTCCGATTTTCTCTTCTGTAAAATGGAGATAGTAGTACCCAACATCTGGAAATGTTAGGATGCAAGAAAACGAGAAAGCACTTAGCACGACGCCTGGCACCTATAAGCGCTCTGAAAAAATGGTTGCGAACGACGACGAGGATGATGGTAATGGTGTTGCTGCTGTGACCTGCCCTAAGACTCTGCCCCTCATGCCCCCAGCACCCTCACATACCCACCCTCCCCAAGTGCTGGCATCACAGAGCTGCACCTATAACACTCGTCATGTGCAAGGGTCAGGACTGAAGCAAAGCCTTCTTTCTGTTGAGGGTTTCAAATAAACTTTCAAACATTTCTGAACACCCCAATTCCCTCAAAAATCAATTTTCTTTGTCAACTCCCGTGAAAAACCTGTTCTGGGTTGACATTCATTCTCCCTGTGACCTGGAGCTACTACTTCTAGGCACAACCCATTTTATTGCTGGGCACCTGCAGTTTTTAATAAGCTGTCCTTCGTGATCAGTGTCAAGTCGAGCTCTGCTTACCAGAAACATCACACACTGGATATTTCTCTTGAGAACCACACCAGGTTCCCACACTCCCCTCCCTAGGGCAGTTCTTCCTCTTAACTCAGGCCAGGGCTCTGTGCTGCTAACCTGCCCCTCTATCCAACCCAAACCTTCTTGACAGACATTGCGCAAGTAACTCATGAAACCCAGTCTTGATGCGCATCCTCTTTTCTGCGGAATTCCAGCCTCGCACTTTCATCTTTGTTTCCTTCAGAGAGGGTCAGGTCTCCCCAGAATGATTAGGGAGATCTCGCTCAGCTGAGAGTCAGACACACTATGGTTGGATTCTCGGCTCTACTTGCCCTAGATGTGTGACCTTAGACAAGTTCCCCAGCCTTCTTAGAGCTCCATTTGCCTCATCCATCAAATGGGGCTAAAATTCAGTGGGACAGAACAGGTGAAGGGCCCAGTGCAGTATGAACATTCAGGAACTGGCGGCTATTCTTGGTTTGAGAGAGAAAGGTGCAGAATTCCTTGAAAAGGCAGAGCAAGAGAATCCGCTCTCCCTGGAGATACCGAGGGCCCTGGGTTCAGAGGTGAACTCATCCCACCCCAGGCAAATGGCAAGACAATCTTGTGGCCAACAGCTGGAGCCCACCACTGCAGGCCCTGAGCCATGTGCCAGCCCCGCCTGTCCCAGCAAAGGGGCCTTGGGGTTGACACAGCCAGCGCCAAGCCAGATGGGGCAGCCGCCAACTTTCCAGTCAACCCAGATGTCTGCCTTTCTCAGATGAAAACTCAAAAATGTGGCCTCAATCAAAGTGGCTTTTGAGAGCCGTGTGTTCTCCATACTCTGGCAGGAGGATTGAAGAGGCTGTGAGCTGGGACCCTTTGATAAATCCCCAGGGGTCAGGAAGACATGGCTCAGGCTAAGTCCTGGGAGCTCAGCTGGGTACACATGGTCTCTAGTACTCTGAGTGAAGGGAGCAGAGGGGAACTGTGGGCCAGTCGAGACTGACTCATGGACCAGCTCTCCATGGACGAGCTCTGTGGCATTCTGGAAAAAAAAGGGATTTGCCTATGCTATACAACTAAGACCTTAAGGCCGTCCTTTTCCACGTTGGGTGGCATTCTGCTGGGAACTTCGACAGTCCAGTACAGAGACTCAAAGCCAAAAGGTGACTGAAGGGAAACCATGAAGCCACTTCCAGGCTGCTCACCCTATCACTCCCATTGCCACCTGATTTACTAGAACAGGAAACCATGAAGCCGCTCACCCTATCACTCCCATCGCCACCTGATTCGCTAGAACACCTCACTACAGATGACAAAGGCTTCCCCCAAGAAGCAGAATCCTATTTTATCAGAGGAGAAATAGGGGCTCAGAGAGGCAAAGCCACTGGGGCCAGGGATGATCTAGGACACAGAAGTCCCACCTGTCTTGCCAACCTTCCTCCAACCTGCCCTGGCAGTTTGTCTTTTCCTCCTCTGCTTCTTGTACAGAAGCTTCCTTGTCATGCCCACTTAAAGAAATGTGCCCACCCCAGCCCCAGGCTCAGGCACGAAGCAAGGTGCCTGGCATTCTGTCAATGCAAACAAGGCTCCCCAATGTCTCGTCCCTTCTCTATACAATGCCCAGCTGCACTTTCATGTATTTTCAGTGTTTATGTTGCCCTGGTCTTTGTTATTTCTTGCTCAGTGTGCTGGGATGCTTGACATTCCAGGGATTGTGCCCTGGTGCCCAGCATGCTGAGATGTTCTGAACACAATGGGGAGGCCACCATCTGGGACGGGGCGGAGTGAGGGCAAGGGCTGAGCGTTGGGTGTGTTGGGGGAGGGATATGATTGGTGTTCTGCACCCACCTGATCCACAGAGCTCTGCCCCCATGCCTACTGCCACTGGGCCCCATCCCTGTCTGAACCGAGCTCATCAGCTGTATTTGGAGCACGGTCCTTGGGCATCAGGTGGGCTGAGCTCTTGAGGCTGGCACACAGGTGGGACCAGGAGTGGAGCAAGTTGGCGGGCAGGTAGCTGCTTCAGTACAGACTCTGGCCTTTTCTTCTCCCCACCCTTCCAGCGGAGGGCTCCCCCACTCTCAGAAGTGCTTCCAAGATCTGGGGATGTGGTTGTTGTGCCTGTCAGCCCTGATTGAGGGGAACAGGCCCGGAATCCTCCATTGGCAGCGGCCAGCCCTGGCATGGACCTACAGCCTGCATCTCTGCATCCCTGATGGGTTCCAGAGCTCCGGACAGGCAGGCCCTGTGCTCCCACTCTCTGCTCCAATCCTATAAGCGGCAGATGTGACGTATAAATGAAGAATCCAGAGTGGCTCTATTTTCATTTTCACTAACGTCACTGCCACATTGGCTTAGTGAATTAGAGAGGAGATACTGACCCCAGGACCCTGTAGTGCCCTGACTGCTGACACCCGACCCAGGGGACTACATCTCAAGAGCTCACGATCATACTTGGTGGCCTAATCGAGGACACCTTAGGCCTGAAGCCTTGCCCAGGTTCCAGAAGGGGCGTAGACCTCAGCTGTGAGGAGGATCCCAGCAATGAAGTGGGATTCTGGGGAAGGCCCTTTGAAAGCCTGTTCCTCAGCTGTGCCACTCCACTCCTTTACACCCCAGCTGTTGGCAGCTCAGCCTGCCCTTCCCCTTCATTATTTCTCAGACTCCAGAGGCAACACTGTGACAGCTTCTGAGCCCCGAGACAAGGAGGAGAAACTTACTTTTTTTTTTTTTTTTTTTTTTTTTGAGACAGTCTTGCTCTGTACCCAGGCTGGAGAGCAGTGGCATGATCTAGGCTCACTGCAACCTCCACCTCCCGGGTTCACCTGCCTCAGCCTCCTGAGTAGCTGGGACTACAGGTGCGCACCACCATGCCTGGCTAATTTTTGTATTTTTCAGTAGAGCCGGGGTTTCACCATCTTGGCCAGGCTGGTCTTGAACTTGTGACCTCATGATCCACTCACCTCGGCCTCTTGAAGTACTGGGATTACAGGCGTGAGCCACCACACCAAGCTGGACAAGAAAATTCTAAGGCTGCTCCTGAATTGCCACTTGGATGAAACCTCACTGCTCCCACAACCTAGAAAAGCCAGCTCCCTCATAGGACAGCCCCACTGGGTTAGGAGGTCCCAGGGCAGGTCAGCACCTCGGTCAGTGCAGCGGGTACTGCATGCTCCTCAAGGGGCTGATGGAGTAAAGGGGGAGAGACCCCCACCCACTTGTCGGAATGAGCCAGCTCTTGGGAATCAAAGCCAGGGACTTTTGGAAGTCCTGGCCCGTAACCCTTCTGACATGCCTGCCTTTCTACAGGAGCGCCAGGGCCGAGCAGGGCTCAGCAAGAGCCACACTGTGCTCCAAAAAATGTTGCTCACTCTCTTGGTCTTCCCTGCATATGTAATTTCCTTGAGTTGTTAAACTCTTCCCCGCTCTTTAACTTGTCCTATCCCTAATTATTCTTCAAATCTCATACTGGATGTCATCTCCTCTGAGCAGCTTTCTCTGATCCACCAGCTTTAGCTAGGGCCCCCATCCCATAGTGTACAGATGTGCAGGTTGTACACTGCACAAAAACACCACCTCTAAGGGAATCATTGGCATCCTAGATTGGCATATTTATGAAGATGATTCCGAATGAATGGAAGGGCAGGTTTTTCTAATTTGCACGAAGGTGCTATTGGACCTATGAGGGACCTGGGTTCCATTGCCTTGACCAGACACTGCTCAAACCTATTCATTTCTGATGCCCACCAGCCATCTATGATTCCCCACTAAATTGTAAGGTTGGAGAGAAAGTATGGTTTTTACTGCCTTCTCTACTGTCTGTTCAGGGCCCGCACACCATGGCCACTTCACATGGGGGCTTGGTTAATGTGAATATTTGTTGACTGATTAGAATGTGGGATACAGAAGTTTCAAGGGTTCAACACCTGATGGGAAAGAGAAAAGAAAACAAGGAAAGAAGAAAAGTGGCAAAAACATCTCCAGTCTACAGGGGAGACCTGGACAGTTTGATGCACGTCTCCTGGTAGGGCAGTGGGTCCATTCTATTTTCCCTTTCTTGAGGGATACTTTCTAATAACAATAATGATAATGATAGTAATAGCCAGTTCATTGACCTAATACTAAGCATGTGCATCATTTCATTTAATCTCTACAGCAGCCTACAGGGCTGACACTATTACTGTCTTCATTTTACAGATCGGGACACTGACACGGAGAGAGGTTATCAGAAGAGCTGGGACTGGTTACCTATACGTGTTAGACATTTGAACCTGGGAGCTGAATGCTACCCTTTGCTACTTTGCCAAAAATTCTATCACACTGTGAAACTGTATACACTTATTTTTAATTTGGAAAATATAGTCACTGCTTCACAGCTGAGTCTGATGTGAGGAATAGCCTTGCCCCTCCCACCTTTGGGCTCCTGTCCAGCCCCCTGACAAAGCTGATGGAACTTCCACAGAAAACTGAAGTAGAAAAAAAAAAAAAACAAGAAACAAAACAACAACAACACAAAGCTGATGGACCAAGCTGACTGCTGACAGGCAAGAGAAATACACACCAGTCTCAAGCTCAGGACCAGGAAGAAGCCTAGGGGAGAAGACAGACCAAGTGAGCAGAAGCCACACTCAGGCACAGGCATCTGGTCACCCTCCTCCCAACCGTATGACTAAGACTCGGGAGAGCATCGTGAACAGGCATTCGCTCACTCCTGAAATCTCAGGCCTTGGCACATAAAGGCACCCAGTGAGTATTTTTTGAATGAATGAATGAATGAATGAATAAATAAATAAACACGTTAGGTTTTTCCCATCATCCAAAAGAGGGCAAGGAACTAGGGTTCCCATATCCCAAGGATGAGGACATCTAGGATAGACATTCAACCCTAATTCAAAGAGGAGGAGGCTAGAACAGGAGCTAAGGAGGTAAAGAGGAGGCCTGGGGCCCCACCAGGGAGAGAATAAGGAAAACACTGGGTCACCGAATCAAGAACTCTGGGACCCTGGCATCTGGGCAGGGGTATGTAGAGGAGCACTGAATGAAATCCCTTAAATCTGAGCAAGATTCTCGGCAAGAGGGAGCAGGCCCTTGCAGGCAATCAGATGGAGCAGGCAGGCCAGACTGTACCAGCAGAGGGCTGCCAGGAGCCTCAGTGCCAGCCAGAAACACCTTCAATGTGTGTCTGGGAAGTCTGCAGTTTACCAGCCTGTTCTATAGGCTTGGACCCTGGCAGCAGAGGCCAGACCCTGGGAGGGCTTCCCCCACAACTCTTGACCTTGGTCCCCAGCACTCACCTGGTCTGGGTGGGCATGGGGCACACAAAGTCACTCCCCAGAAGGCTCCCACACTGCCACAACAGTCCTCTTGGGTAGTCAGCTCCAGCAGAGGGTTGGCACACTGGAAGAGAGGCCATGGCCACCTGTGAACACCTGACCACCCTGTTCCCTCCCAGGCTGCGCACAGATGTCCCGGGAAAACCTAGGACACAGAACTCACTCCCCACATTCTGCCTGAGGATGTCCCCAGCCAAAGAAGGGGAGAAGGGAGTCAGACCATATCCCAGAAGGAGGCAAAGACTGCTGTGCACGCTCACAGACCTGAACCTTGTGTGTGGATGGGATATCCCTAGACACAAGATGTATAGGGCTGCAAACCACCACCCTCCATGGCCCCAGCCACAGACAAAGGTCCTAAAGGAAGAGCTTCCTCTGTTGACCTCCAGGGAACCCAAAGGTCACTCACAGTGTGAGCCTTCGTTGTGAGCAGAGCCCCAGGCTCAGGGACACCCCAAGCTGAGAGGCCAAGGATGATCTGAGAATTCAGGTTGTTTGCCCCTTGGCTGCCCCACCTCATCCAGTTCCCTAACCTCAGAAGGGGTTTCTGGAAACTAAGGGGTTTCCTGGCAACCCCAAGAAAAACCATACTGGGTCTGGTCTAACCCCTATTCTTGGGTGGCTGGCCTCAGAGAAGCTTCCCTGATTTCCCATTATGAGCTGAGGATGGCTCCAGGGGGAATGGGGTATCTCTCATCTTTGTACCAGCAGAGCTTTGGGGTTAACCTCCATTTGCTAATTTCATACCTCTATGACCCCAATTGTGGTCTCAACTGGTTACAAAGCTCCTGGCCAGATCCTAACAGCCCACTGGTCCATGTGCCAGGGGTCATAGAATCAAAACTCTAGGCTGCCTTCACCTAAGGATGCTGGTGACAGTTCCTCCAGAGGGGAACTTCCTTGGGTCCTCTTCTGTATGCCTGGTATTGACAGGCACCAAGTGGAGCTCAGGAAGGAGGCCCAGCTTCTCCATACATGGGCAATTTCATGCCTCGGGTTTTCCCATTTGGGAAATGGGAGACTCTGCAGATACTCACATTCCATAAGAACAAAGAGGACAGAGAGGAGGAAAAGGGCAGACTGGGGACAGTTGCTGTCCTGGAAGCATCCAGGGCTGAGGCCAGAGCTGTGTCCTCACCTGTCCGTTCACAGTGTTCAGGTAACACCGGCCCAGCAGTCCTCGAGGCCTGGGTGCTGCTGGGGGCCGTGGCCGGGGGGGCTCTCCAGACCGCACAGGGATGCTGTTGCTGTCCCAGAGGCTGTGGCCAGGGCTGGCAGGCAGCCGGGGCGGGGGTCTGGTCTCCACGCTGTTCTCCTCTAGGGCCTCCTCTGCCCCGCCCCGCACCCGGGCCACCTGGTGGATCTGCACTGAAGCCTCAGGCGGGTGGTGAATGTGCACCTTCACCAGGGAGGGGTTCACGGAGGCTGGGCACAGGGGCTGGGGTCAGAGCCAGGGAAGCAGGGCCCCACTCTCGTTTTCCAACCCTCTGAAGGGTCTCTACCAGCCCTGGGCCAGGCAGGCCACTGGCTATGTGTCACCCCAAAACTCTCCATTTCTTTGTTCCCAAGTTAGAGCCCCAGAATGATCCCTTGTGGGACGGGATGAAGTGCAAACTCCATCACTGAAGAAGCCTCATCATCATGTTCCCAGCTACCTTTCTGATTCCACCTCCCCCATGACCCTGGCCAACCCTGGAGTTTTAGCCCCATGGCTCCTGCATGGGCCACCTCCATGGCTCTGCTCATGCCAGTCCCTCCTTAACCAGATGCTACCCATTGTTTAAGGCCTAACTGTGGTCCATCCCCTCCATGCAGCTGTCCCAGGCACTCTGGCACTCTCCGTCCCCTGATCTCCTAAAACATTCTGTAGTTTTTTGGCACCTAATACTGGAAGGCAGGGGAAATGAAATGTTTGATGCTGATATTCTATTTCCCATCCGTTCTCCCTCTATTACCCACGCCCATGGGTTCCTTGAGGACAGCTCCCTGCCCTTACACTGTTTTGCCTTCCCCAAGGTACCCAGCATAGGGAGAGGGCAAAAACAAGTGGATGAATTTCAATGGGAGAGGGCCGAGTTTAGGGAATGAAACTCAGCGCTGAGGGCCAGGAGAAAGACGGGGGTTTGATAGTAAAGGAAGGACTGCAGGCAGTTTCCCTGTCCTTGCACAGCAACTGTGACAGCCTCCACCCAACTGGCATTCCTCCCAGGGTCCCGCTGGCCTGGCGGTGCTGGCACTCACCCAGCTGGTTGGAGAGCGGCAGTGTGAAGGTGGACTGCCTCAAGGGGGCTTCCAGCAGGGCTCTGGGGCGGGAGCCCCTCCCTGGAGGCTCCCTGTCTGGCTGCGGGACAGGCAGGTGGCAGAACTTCCCGGTGGAGTTGGTGGGGCACCAGCACTCGTCCCTGCCGATGCAGCGGCCTCCATTCAGGCAGGGGATCTGGCAGAAATCTGCAACGTCAAGGTAACCAGCGGTGGAAGAACAACAGCGCCCACTCTGTGGCTTGTGACCACCACAGAGAAACAGGCAGCAGAACCCTGATCCTACATGGCTTCTGTAGCCCAGAGGCCCCTGAAATGCAGGGACTTTCCACTGCATTGATGTAGTGAAGAAGGGTAGATAATAACCAGCTCCTGCCTTCCCAAAAAGCTCATTTAAGCCTTTCCCTGCACCCCACAATAACCTGGGAGATGGGGCAGTGGTATTATCATGAACTCTGTCTCTTCTCTGTTGAGGAAACTTGGGCTCAGAGAGGTTATGTGACTCCGAGAGTCACACAGCTAGGCTGCTGAGTGAGGACTCAGCTCCCCATGTGATTTCGGACAACTTGAGGAGCCACAGTTTGGGAGCAGCAGGCTCCAGTCCAAGACAGGCCTGGCTCTCTGGCCATCCACCCTCCAGGGCCAGCTGGGAACCATCTGAGCGGGAAAGGCACTCACAGATGCGGAAGCCAGACTTGGGGTCGTGCCCATGGCCGCCCTGGCTGTACAGGGTGGTGGTGTCGCCCCTCTCGCAGCTGTTGGCACAGTGTCCGTGGGCACAGGTCTGCTTGCAGATGGTGGGAGTGAAGACGATCTTGATCTTTTTTATTTTCTCCGTGAGGTTCAGCCCTGCAGAGAGAGGGCTTGGGTCCAGGGGGCAGGGCTGAGAGGCACAGCTATGATTTCCAGAGGCTGGTTAGAAAGGCCCACAGGACCCGGGCTGCATTCATGCCAAGAGAGTTTACAGTGTCTCATCGTAGGGGCAGGGTGATACCTTTGAGACTGAGAAGCTTGCAGATGTGCCAGCCACCAAGCTCACACTTCACACACATCAACCCTCTTGAATAGTAGTAGGTTAGGTTGAACCATTAGAAATTGCCATTTTTGTAGGTTCCTATGGCTGAGTGTTGGCATTTTTCATATATCCAACCTACTATGTCCATTTTATAGCTAAGAAAACAGGCCCAGAGAAGTTTAGGTGCCCAAGTGACCCAGCTAGCAAGTGATGCGGTTGGACTTTGAACCCAAAGTCAGGGAACAGAATGCGGCTCAGGCTTGCCAGAGAGGAGAGTTCTCTAAGAGAAGAGAAGATGATAAAGCTTGAAGGAAGGATTAGAGTCAGGTTTGGAGGGGATCTGATTACCAGGACAAGGATCAGGCACTTTCCTTGGTGGGTGACTTTCAGTAAGACATCATCCTAGCTGTGATGTGCAGGGGCACCTGGAGGCAGCATGAACACCTGGGAGGTCATGGCAGCAGTGCAAACTGAGGTCACTTCATTTACTAAGAGTGGTGGCAATGGGATTGGGGTATTAATTCAGTATGGGGAGCCCAGGGACGGAAGCCAGAGGCAGAGGGGTGAGGGTGAAGTGGGAGGGGGGGAAGTTGAAAAATACATGTTGACCATGGGTTCGAGAAGCTGGACTGTAAACGGAGGAGATGGAGAGGGAGAGGGAGCAAGAAGGAAGCAGAGGAACAAGAGAGAGAGAGAGAGAGAGAGAGTGTGTGTGTGTGTGTGTGTGTGTGTGTGTGAGTGTGTGTGTGAGAGAGTGTGTGTGTGTGTGAGAGTGTGTGTGTGTGAGAGAGAGAGAGAGAGTGTGTGTGTGTGTGTGTGTGAGAGAGAGAGAGAGTGTGTGAATGAGAGAGCTGGAAGCAATTGTACATGCTGAAGGGAAAGAGCTGAGAGGGAGGGACAGGGTGAAGATACAGAAGTTGGGGGACAAGTGATGCCAGCATTCCAGAGGAAATGAGAAAGGGTGCCAGGGTGTGCCTTAGACAAGAGAGACACCTCCCCCTCAAGATGGCATGAAAGGAATCATCAACCATGAAAAGGAATGAAGCACGGATACATGCTGCCGCAAGGATAAACCTCGGAAACATTATGCTAAGCCAGGCACAGGGACTCACACCTGCAATCTTTGGGAGGCTGAGGCAGGAGGATCACTTGAGGGCCAGGAGTTTCAGACCAGCCTGGGCAACATGGCAAGACCCTATCTCTACAAAAAATTTTAAAATTAGCCAGGCATAGTGGTGCATGCCTGTAGTCCCAGCTACTCCGGAGCCTGAGGCAGGAGGATCACTTGAGCTCAGGAGTTTGAGGTTACAGTGAGCTGTGATCATGCCACCATACTCCAGCCTGGGCCACAGAGCAAGACTCTGTAGAAAAGAGAAGAACAGAGAAGAGGAGGGGAGGGGAGGGAAAACGTAATGCTAAGTAAAAGAAGACAGACACAAAAGATGGCACACTGGATGACTCCATTCAAGTGAAATATTGAGGATATGCAAATCTATAGAGACCGGAAGTTGATGAGTGGTTGCCAGGGATAGGAGGGGGAGATAAGGAGTGACTCCTGCTTTAATGGGTACAAAGTCTCTATGTGGAGTGATAAAAATGCTGTGGAATCAAATAGTGGCGAAGGTTGCATAAAATTATGAATATACTAAGAGCCACTGAAGTGTAGCCTTTAAAATGGTTAATTTTATGTGAATTCCACTTCAATTTTTAAAATGGAAAAAATGGAAGGAGGTGAGCTCAGGCACAGACGTAGACAAGGAAGTGTGGCAGATGGACAGGAAGTTGGGGAGCTCTCTGAGGTGGGGGCATGTCTGTGGGCTGATGGATGGGGCCTCAGGAAAGGAGGGGAGGAGAGGGGAGGCCTGGAGTAGCTGCTCTGAGAAATAGAGGGAGAGAATGTCCAGGCACACAGGGAAGGGTTGTCAGGCAACAACAGAGAATGAGTCATGGCGCGAATCCAGAGATTGTTTTCTGCTGTGGGAAGCAGAGGTGCAGCTGTAGGTGCTGAGGAAACAGCTGGTTGGGTTGATCCAGGAGGGTTGGGGTTTGCAGGAAGGATGAGGTAGAAGGACCAGGACCCAGGAGTTGTTCATGGTGGGATATGAGGGAAGCAAAGGCAGGAGGGGATGGTAGATTGGGCAGAAATAGAGCAGTCCAGGTCTAGGGGTTGCAACAGGGGCAAAGTCCAGGTCTGCTGATTCGGGACCCCTGGAGCCCGAGACAAAGCAGGTGCTCAAAAAGTGTTTGTTGATTGGCTGAAAGAATGAGGGGCAAGGTGACAACTCAACCCCTCTGTGAGAGGGGAGGGGAAAGCTGAGGTGGAAGAAGAGAGATCTAGAGGTCCTACTCTTCTAGGACCCAGGGCAGGGCATCCTTACCCCAGGGGGATGAGGGGTGCTCCACAGGGACTGCCTGCTGGGTGCCATCCCTCTGCTCCAGGCCTGGTCCCGAGGGCAGGGCATTGGAAGAGAGCTGGCCATTGGCTGTGGCAGTCGGGTGAAGTCGGACACTGCGGGACAACCCCACGTGGTGATGGGAAGGGCGGGTCTGGCTGAGGTTACTCAGGGTCCTGTGGAGACAACCCCAGCCCGGGAGTTTGCATCCCGGGAACAGTGTGTGCCACCCCTCATCCAGCTACCCACCCAGCTTTGACACAAGAAGAATGCTCTCTGGCTGCCTTCTTACCCATGTGTGGTTGACTCCCAGACATGAAGGTACCCCAAGGCAGAAGGATTGATCTAAGGCCCGCCGGCTAGTTTTGTAGAAATACCAACCTCTATGTGAAACTGCCAGGCTTTTGCTGGGTTATTCCAGGCAAGTCACTTAGTCTCTCTGGGCCTCAGGACCCTTGACTGCAAAATGGGGATCTTAGATGGTCCTCACATAGCTGTGACATTCCAAGAGTCTTTGAGAACCCACCATGGACCAGCCCCTGCCCTAAGACCAAATCCTGGCCCCACCCCCTACCACTTCTTAATATATCCCTTAATATGAATGACCTGTAGAATAGCATCTGACAAACACATCTTCACAGATTCAGGGCAGAGCCTAGAATCTCCCTCTCGTTTATTTTTATTGTAAGAATAATAGAACAACAATATTCAAGAAGAAAACATGAATTCGTCATCTCCCGTCCCAACACAGCAAATACTTCTGCATATTTTTTTTAACCTGTGCTCATGTATATGACTTTACACTATCGTCATCACCTAGAGATACAATTTTAAATTCCGGGTTTTCACTTAACATTAGATCACTCGTTGCACAATTCAACTTTTCATATCTGTCATGTTCATCGCTACATGATAGTCCATCTAAAGATGAATCACAACTTATTTAGATATTCACCTGTTACATATTTAGATTTTTTTAAAAAGGTTTTTTTATTCTGTTTCTGAGAGGGACTTTTGCTCTTGTCCAGGCTGGAGTGCAATGGCGTGATCTCAGCTCACTGCAGCCTCCAACTCCTGGGTTCAAGCAATTCTCTTGCCTCAGCCTCCCCAATAGCTGGGATTACAGAAGCCTGCCACCACTCCTGGCTAATTTGTATTTTTAGTAGAGACAGGGTTTTTCCATGTTGGCCAGGCTGGTCTCAAACTCCTGACCTCAGGTGATCCATTCACCTTGACCTCCCAAAGTGCTGGGCTTACAGGTGGGAGCCATTGCACCTGGCCTGTGTCTAAGTTTTAAATGTGTACATCCTTACCTATATGACTTTGTCTTCTGTCAATATTCCTTTAGTACAGGGGGATTTGTTGTACTATTCTATTTTTTATGTTTGAAAAAATGTTATAGGAAACATTCTGAAAGGATTAAAATGTTAGAATGAGGCTGGGTGAGGTGGCCCATGCCTGTAATCCCAATTACTTTGGGAGGCTGAGGCAGGCAGATCACTTTAGTCCAGGAGTTTGAGATCAGCCTGGTCAACAGGGTGAAACTTCATCACTACTAAAAATACAAAAATTAGCCAGGTGTGGTGATGCACGCCTGTATTCCCAGTTACTTGGAAGGCTGAGGCTGAGAATCGTTTGAACCTGAGAAGTGGAAGATGCAGTGAGCTGAGATCACGCCACTGAACTCCAGCCTGGGCAACAAAGCGAGACTCCGTCTCAAAAAAGCAAAACAAAACAAAAACTTCAAATGAATTCCTGGGGCTAGAACGACTGTATCAAAGGTTACAAACATTGATGTCTGTAGGCACACACTGGTGTATTGCCTTCTGAAAGGCTTGTATCCAAATGTATGAACGAACCACTTAGACCACGACCTTGCCAGCATAGCATATTATTCATTCTTAATACTTTGCTCACTTTGAAGAAGCATAAAGTGGTACTTCAATGTTCCTTTTACCTCCCCCGCTCCTTTAAACGTTATTTTTGAGGTTGAAGTATTTCGGGTATTTATTTACCACTTGTGAAAATCCTCCGCTCACGTCCTTTGACATTTTAACTGTTTGAATTGTCTCATACATTTGAGCACATTCTCTTTATGTTTAGTATTGGGCAGGCTGTTCTAAAAGGCAGCCTCTGTTGTAAATACTCTGTCATTGTCACAATGTCTATGAACCACTGTGTATATGACAGTGTTGCAGACATCAAAGCTGAGAGGGGCTCAGTCCTGCCCAAGGTTACACAAGAGGTTAAGTTGGGACACCAGGATGCCGACTCAGGGCGGCCTGATCTACAGCCTGTGTTCTGTGCCACCCGATAACCAGCCCAGACTCCAGTGGGAGCTCAGCCTGGAGGCCTCTGCTCAGGCGTCGGGGGCATCCCTTCCCCCAGTAGGTCCTATGCCTAGCCTCCCCACTGGATTCCTGGCCAAGTGGGATAAGGTCCTGGGATTCTCTTCCTCTTCCGTCTCCACCCTTGTTCTGTCAGCCCTCAGGGCCAGGCCTTGAGCAAACTCCTTACGCTTTCCTGGCAGAAGGCAAACTAGGACTAGCCTGGCGTGGTGGTTCATGCCTATTACCCCAGCACTTTGGAAGGCCAAGGTGGGTGGATCAGCTGAGGTCAGGAGTTCGAGACCAGTCTGACCAACAGAGTGAAACCCCATCAAAAAATACAAAGATTAGCTGGGCTTGGTGGCACATGCCTGTAATCCCAGCTACAGGGGAGGGTGAGGCACTAGAATTGCTTGAACTTGGGAGGTGGAGGTTGCAGTGAGCCAAGATCATGCCATTGCACTCCAGCCTGGATGACAGAGCGAGACTCAGTCTCAAAAAAATAATAAAATAAAAAAATAAAGCACACTCCTTCCAAGGGCTTCCAAGAAAGCACCTGGGAGAGCGAGGTGGGTGAGCTACAGGCTCACTGGGAGCCTCGTCCTGGGTACCAGCCTGGTGCCATGCTCAGGTTAGTGCCAGGGCCACAGAGAATCCCAGAGAGGTGAAAGGAATAGCTCATGTTCTACCCAGACCACTACCACTTTTCTGAACTTGACCCTGACAAAGAGCTCTCCAGTCTGGTCAGGATGGAAACTCAAAGGGTTCTTTCTTGATGATTTGTTGTCATTGTTATGTTATTGCTGCTGTCAGGTTTTTCTCTAATTGGTGCTCAGTGCTCATAGCACCAAGATCTCAGGGTTCAAATCCCTTAAGGGCCAGTTGGGTAGTTTTGCAGAGAAGAAAACCAAATAAGCAAACCATGTGTTCCCTAGTGATAGACAGGATCTGGCTGTACGGAGGAGAGAGGCTGGGATCTGGGCCAGGCAGGTGTCAGTTCTGCCTCTTACTAGCAGCATGACCTTAAGCAAGTCACTTAGCTCCCCCAAGCCTCAGAATCCTCATCACTGAAACAAGAAGAGCAATGCCCACCTCTTATGGCTGTTGTGAGGACGAAGAGAACAGTAAGACCATGCAATTATTTTACAAATACAAGTACATGGTCAATGTAGAAAAAAGATGCCAGGATTTTAAAACTGCAGGAACAAGGAGGAGAAAAGGAGTTAGCTACGGTTTGGACGAAATACATCTCCCGAAGCAAATAAGAAAATGTGACTGCGCCACTTAAAATTCTTCTTTAAGGGAAATAAAAAGACTCCAGAAAAAAGGTGTTATTGCTGTCCAAGTGTCCTTATACAGGGCCAAGTGCTTAATCTGATGCTAAACACGTTTTTAGCAATTGGAGTCTTCTGAGCCCAATTCATTGTCATCTACTGCTGTAATAAGGATTTGGGGTTAAATGACCGAAATCAAAAGTCCTGTGTTCTGAGAGGCGTGTATTGGAGTTAAAAGGAGGAAGTTTCCAGTTCTTTGATAGGTCCTGCCTTTTATTCCTAAAGCATCCATATAAGGAGGTTCATATCTCCCTTTCTAAATCCCAGCCTAGTCCTCAGAGGTGAGCAGGAGAGAGGCTCTCCCTGTGTGGAGGGCTGCAGGCTCTTGGCTCAGCTCTGGCTCCCTAATGGTCTCCCAAGTTCACTCTGCTATCACCACATAGAAGGGCACAGGCAGCCAGGATGGGATGGAGACTGTGAGCTGTGGAGTTTGTAAACCCCACTGTCTAGCCTTGTGTTATCTTTGCACTCATTTCCTTCAAGCAAATCGCAAGCCTTTAGCCAAATCCTGTTTGCATGTCCCTTCCTAGCCTCAGTTAGGTTGTGGGACATCAGGAGAATGGTCTGGTGCCATGTTTGCCCCAGGCTGGTCCAAAGAAGCAGTATCCCCCGATTAAGGACAGCAGAGGTAGGTGGGAACAGAAGAAGGCAAGAGTCTTAATGAAAAGGTGACCACAGCCCACAGGAGAGGCTCCATCACTATTAGCCTTGGAAGAACCACTGCAGTTTCATCAAAGGACAGAGTTTACCAAACTCACCCAGCACAAGAATGGAACTTGATATTTTTCTGGGATTGTTTCAGGGAAGTCCTGGCAAGCCTCCACAATGGACCAAAACAGCCATCTCTAGACTTCAGGATTTCACGAATCAGTAAAATTTTGGAATAAATTTGGGGGAACAACATAAAGTTGCTAACCTTTTATTTAGGTTGCTGAGACTTTAAGACAGACAGACACACATACACACACACACGAACACACACACACCTGCGAACCATTACCACCATAATTTCATGAAAGAAAAGACATTTCAGAGCCAAAAGGAAATGTTTGAATAAGCCTAACTTTATGGAAATCTCACCAAATGACTTTATTTTCTTCATTTCTTTATGGACCATGAGATCCCCATCACAGGCCAGCACAGAGCCAAGAGGCAGCCACCAGGTCCACCACGGTCTGCTCTCACTGTGGACTCTGGGCTCTTTCAACCAAGATGAAGAATTCCCATCCCAGTGGCTGGGGTCTTCAGACCCACGTGAAAACTGCCTGGGCAGTTTGCACCCAAAATGATGCCACTTAGTTAAATGTTCAAGGTGTGCCCACACCCTGCCCGACACCTAGGGTTTCCAAACAGCAATGGGAAGACAAGTGGGCGAGGAGCTCTGTGCCCTCCACCCCATTCGCCCTCAGCCTAGTCTGGCAGCTCTCCTCTATTAACTTCATAAATTGGGCTTCCAAAAACAGCTGGCCCTTCAGACTCACAGGTTCTGCATCCGCAGATTCAACCGACTGTGGATTGGGAATATTTGGGGGAAAAATAAAAAATAGCAATCCACAATGGAAACCATTCAAATAAAAATGATACATCATGACGACTATTTACTTAGCATTTGACGTATTATAAGTAACCTAGAGATGATTTAAAGTATATGGAAGCATGAATATAGATTATCTGCAAACATTACGCCATTTTATACCAGGGACTTGAACATCCATGAATTTTGCTATTCACAGAGGTCCTGGAACAAATCCCCTGTGGATATCGAGGGAGACTGTACTATTTTGTTTGAAAAGGGTCTTGCTGCTAAAAGAAAGTTTAAGAGTGTTGCTAAAGATACGGAGAATACGCTTGTAATTCCAGCACTTTGGGAGGCTGAGGCAGGCAGATCACTTGAGGTCAGGAGTTTGAGACCAGCCTGGCCAATATGGTGAAATCCCATCTCTACTGAAAATACAAAAGGTATCTGGGTATGATGGCAGGCACCTGTAATCCCAGCTACTTAGGAGGCTGAGGCAGGAGAATGGCTTGAACCTGGGAGGTGGAGGTTGCAGTGAGCCAAGATCACACCACTGCACTCCACCCAGCCTGGGTGACAAAAGTGAGACTCCATATCAAAAAGAAAAGAAAAATAACATAATAAATGCATGGAGGTGGGAAGCACAGGCCATGTTTAAAGACGAATAAGAAGCACCATTCGGATAAAGCACAGATTAGAGGGGAGGGCGGGGAAGGAAATCATTCCCATTCAGTGCCTATCAGGTGGCAGGCATCATGCTAAGCATTTTAGCTAATATATCATTTACTTGTCCAAACAACTCCGTAATCAAAAAACCTCACTTGGCCAAAACCACCTTAAACAAAGTAAAAATACAAATGACACGGTAGGAAAAATATGTGCAACTAGTATCATAGACAAAAGATAAATCTCCATAATATTAGAGTTCCTAGAAACAGAAATGACAGACACCAACAGCTTTAAAAGAAAAATCAGCATAGAATATGAATAGGTCACAGAAAAAAAGATACAAACATTTCTTGAACACAGGAAAATATGCATAATCTTTCTCCTTGTAAGGGATGCGTAAATGAAAACTCTGAGATAGTATTTTTTAATCCATCAGATCAGGGAAAAAAATTCAAAAGCTTAATAACATACTCATTTTTGAGACGATGCAGAAACAGATATTCTTGGATACTGCTGGCAGGAATGTAAATTGATACAAACCTTCTGGAAAGCAATTTGGCAACGTCTACCTGCATCCCAAGGCATCCACGCTTTGACCCTGAAGCTCCACCTCCAAGACTATCCTGCAGATAAACCTTCTGTGGCAGGTGTTGCTGCCCCGCCCAGGTCCCCTTTCTGGCTTGTGTATCTGCAAGTGTAGTGGCTAAAGGCTTACACCTGTGATTTCTTTCAAGCCACGCTCTTAGCTGATGGGAACCACCTGAGAAGCTCCTCCCATCACCGTGATCACACAGCCTATGACTGCCTGAAAAAGAAGTTAAAAAGCCTGGGCCCCATGCCTCAAAGAGGAGCAACTTTGTAAGCTCTATCCTTAATCAGGCCAAAGCTTGATTTACCTGAGACCACATTTTTACTTGGCTCTCCCCTTTCCCACATTGCTTCCTTCTCTTCTTTAGCATTCCCCACCAAAATCACACACACCCAAATACCCACCAAAATCACACACACCCAAATCCCCACCAAAATCACACACACCCAAATCCCCACCAAAATCACACACACCCAAATCCCCACCAAAATCACACACACCCAAATCCCCACCAAAATCACACACACCTAAATCCCACCCCAACTCACACACCCCCAAATCCCACCCCAAATCACACACACCCGAATCCCACCCAAAATCACACACACCTGAATCACCCCAAATCATACACACCCGAATCCCACCCAAAATCACACACCTGAATCACCCCAAATCACACACACCCGAATCCCACCCAAAATCACACACCTGAATCACCCCAAATCACACACACCTGAATCCCACCCAAAATCACACATGCCCCAATTCCACCCAAAATGACACACACCGGAATCCCACCTTTGAGGGACCCGACCTAAGACACTTGCAAATGTCCAAAACGACATATGAACAAGACTATAGCAGCACTATTTTGTAATAGCAAAATATTTTGTACAGAATCAAAACAACTTAAATGTCCTTCAAAAGGGGATTGGTTAAACAAACAAGGATCTGCCTACAGAATGGGGTAATAGATCTCAACATGAAATCCAAGAAGTCAGTGATATTGGATATAATGAGTGCTTGGTACCTCGAGATGGATCTCAAGATGGAAACACCCAGGAGGCCAAAGTTGGGAGAGAGTTCTGGGGCTGTAGACACAGTCGGGGCTGGGAGGAGGTCGTAAGAGTAGGGGTGGTGTCTGTGGAGTTAAGAGGGGAGGATGATATCACTCGGGGAAAGCAGGCAGAACAAACCATGCTTCAGAGTGCAACTGCCTGACTGAGGCATTAACGCTGCCAACGTTTCCTACTTTAAAAGGGGAAAATGTATTAATGAACAGAATGGTCTCAGTTCTAAGTCTTGCTCCCATAAATTCTTCTCCAGCCTCTGGCGCCTGCTACCACTTGTCTGCGAGCACACGATTAAACAAACGAACAAGCCGTAAATTAATATTAACGGAAAAATGTGGCAACAGCCTATCATACTTCATCCCACAGTTTGCTCTTTTCACGGACACGTGTGTGTGCCTATAGCTGTTTTGGTTTTTTTTTTTTTGCATACATAGACGATAGTCATAGTTTCTGCTAATAAAACTGTTCCCAGCTCTAATCATGGAATTAAGTATATTGATATTTCACAGTATTCCTTACGAATTCCAGGTGTTCTGACACCTAAACAGTTTGAGAAATGTAAGAGTAAAGAGAGAACAAAGAAGGGCAGAGGGACCTGGGGAACACCAACGTTTAAGGGGCAGACGGAGCAAGAAGCTCTGAAGGAATCTGGAAGGGAGCAGCCAGAGGAGTGGGAAGGATCGAGGAGAAAGCTCCAATTGAGGAAGGCGTTCCTAGACCTCTCTCTGCTGCTGGTCAAAGCGCAGAGGCTGCTCCTTCCCGAGGCTGCAGGTACAGCTCACTGCATGCTCTGGTGTTTCCCTGGTGGCTCAGTCTCCCCTGAGGATCTAGGTGCTGGCAAGTCAGGCAAAGCCCTTGCAGAGCTCTTCTCCTTTCTCTTCCTGGCTGGTCAGGCAGGCCCTTGGCTGCCAAGCTCCGGGGAACCTAAGATAGAGAGGTGAGTGGGGACAGCATGTCCAGCAGACCCAGTGCCTGGATGGAAACCTGTGCCTTCCTGTTGCCTGGCACGCTGATGGGACATCGTCAACATTCCTTGGTGCCTATCCTAAAGGGTTGAGAGCCAGCCCTCTCCCCAGCGTCCCCAAGGTGTCTCAAGATCACCCCTGCTGCTGCGTCTGCTGGCCATCCACCCGACCTCTTTGCTCTCACCAGTCAGCTCCAGGCACCCCACCTGGCTGCCATGAGTCACATCCCCACTGCTCCAAGACTCTGGGCCTCTAGCTCTTCCAACAGCCACACCTAGGTCTGAAAGGAATGGATTCCCCCAGCACACAGACCCCAGGGGATGCCCCTGCCAGGATTTGGGTGGGGAGGAGGTAGAGCCCTGGGGGAGACTTTCCTGCCCAGATCGCACCCTGCCCTGCTTCCCAGCCAGCTTGAGGGAACACAGCATTCCTGTTTCAGGCAGGGAGATGAGGGAGGCGTGAGCTCTGCGTATCCTGGGGAATGTCAGGGAGAGGCATCCCGCCCTTGCCTACAGCCCCCTCCTCCCTCAAGGGCAGCTCTGAAGTAGGTGCCGCCTCAGTTTCTAAAGGGTCCAACGACTCCTAGGAGCCTCATCCTCACCTCCACCCTCCAGCCCCCCCATGTGTTGGTCCAACTGTGAACACTTTTCCACTGAGCAGCCAGCCTTTAGGTTGCCAGGCTGCCAAGCCCTGGCCCCCTGAGATCCTGTGTGGCCCTTGTTCCCTCCTGGCAGGGTAAGGGAGCTGAGCAAGAGAGCCAGAGCGGGCTGTCTGGGCACTGGGCTTACACCCGGGCCACCTCAGGGGCAGAGGTGGTAGGGGCGGGGGATGCCCAAGGGGTTCTCAGGACTCCAGGAAATGCCCATTATTTTCTATGTAGCTTGCCCATGCGTCCAACTGCTGGGGCAATAGCCTTCTTCCCACCAGAAAAAAGAGCCCCTCTAAGTGCTCCCCTGCCTCCTTCTGGGCCCAACTGGACCACTCAAAGGGTTGCAGCTCGGCTGGGGACACAGACCACCAGGAGGGAAGGGACTGGGCCTTACCCTCTTCCTATCTTCCATGGAATCATCACAGCGCTTGGCACACAGCTGCTGCCCTGCAAATATTTATCACACTCACTTCAGACCTCTCCATGGCTTCTCCCAGATCTCCTGGCTCTCTGGAGCCATTTCCGCAGCCCGGGCTGTGCCCCATTCCTCAGCCAGCCAGGGCCAGCAGGCAGTCTGAGGCCTCTGGCTCCGAGTTTCCTGGGGAAGACTCATCAGCACACAGTGAACCTGGATTTCATGAATTCGTCGTTCAACCACTGCCAAGGTGCACAGTCCCATCAGGCACTATGTGAAGGGCATCTTGCCCACCAAGAGCTTATCACCCGGACTGGGAGGCAGGGGGCACGGAGAGGCCTGGCATACCTGGTGCCTTCGTACAAATCAGAAGAGGCCCCTCTGGGCAGCCAGTTTACAGAAGTCACCATACTTCCTTCAGGCTGATGTGGCATGGTCCCCAGGCTGAGTGAGCAGAACACAGGCTAGATGTTAGCCCCGGGGTTCATCCCCTGCCTGGCACCCTCATATACCCTTGTGCAGAACGCAGCTGGTACACCCTATGCAGCAGCCCCAGGCCAACCCTGCACTTGAGCATTTCATAACAATCCAAGCGTGGAGGAGAGGAGGGGCAGGAGCCAGGAGTCTCATGGCCAGGTAAGCTGTCCAGCCAGCTTACATGTTCTGGCACAGCCCTGGGGCTAAATCACCAGGGAAGGCTTTCCAGAGGGCGTGAGACATGAGCCTGAGCCGGAGGAAGGGGTGGGGAGTGCAGAGAGAGCCACAAGCATAGAGGGACACATTCAGGAATGTGCTGGCATGGTGTTCAGAGCTAACCAGGCCTGTCTGGTTAAAGAGAATTAGGAGTCAAGGATGAGAATAATAATAGCCAACAGTTACATAGTGCTAACCACAGGCCAGGTACTGTGCTAAGCACTTAACACATATTAATCCAGTTAACCACCATTAAAATTAGGAAGTAGGCATTATTACTATCCTCTTGTTCCAGATGAGACATAAAGAAGCTAGGTAACTTACCAAGGTCACATCGTCAATGACTAGGACTCAAACGCAGGCATTCTGCAGATATTCTAGTTCCAGAGCCTATACCACAGACCTCTGCACCATATTGCTGCTTGAGAACTATACTTTGGGGCCGAGTATAAAAGGCCAAGAGTCTGGGCCTCATCCTATGAATGTCACACATGAAAAGGGAGCCTTGAAAAAAGTGTTTTCACTGGAAAGTAACAAGGTTAAAAAATGGTCTTGACACTCAATGCTAATGAAAAAAAACGGTCATGGAAAACTCCCCCTGGAGTCCCCCTGCTACCCCTATTACCCACACTGCCCAGGGGTACTCCCATCCCTTCCTCCTAAAGCACTTGCAAAAGCCTTCCCAAGGGCCAGGTGTGCTTTAGCTGGTGGAGCATGTCAAATCGCTGGATGGGAGCTCTTAGAGGCAAGGCATGAGTACAAGTCATCTAGTATTCCTTGTGCCTGGAATGAAGATGGAGATGGAAAGGAGGGAAGGGGGGAAGGAGGAAAGGAGGGAAGGAGGGAAGGAAGGAAGGAGGGAAGGAAGGAGGGAGGGAGGGAGGGAAGGAAGGAAGGAAGGAAGGAAGGAAGGAAGGAAGGAAGGGAAGGGAAGGAAGGAGGGAAGGAAGGAAGGAGGGAAGGAAGGAAGGAGGGAAGGAAGGAAGGAGGGAAGGAAGGAAGGAGGGAAGGAAGGAACGAAGGAAGGAAGGAAGGAAGGAAGGAAGGAAGGAAGGAAGGGAGGGAGGGAGGGAGGGAGGGAGGGAAGGAAGGAGGGAAGGAAGGAAAGCAGGGAAGGAGGGAAGGAAGGAAGGAGAGAGAGGGAGGGAAGGAGGGAAAGAAGGAAGAAAGGGAGGAGGGAAGGAAGAAAGAAAGGAAAGAGGGAAGGAAGAAAGGAAAGAGGGAAGGAAGAAAGGAGAGAGGGAGGGAAGGACAGAGGGAAGGAAGAAAGAAAGGAAGGAGGGAAGGAAGGAAGGAAGAAAGGAGAGAGGAAGGGAGGGAGGGACAGAGGGAAGGAAGGAAAAAAGAAGGAAGGGAAGGAAGGAAGGAGGGAAGGAAGGAAGAAAGGAAGGAGGGAAGGAAGGAAGAAAGGAAGGAGGGAGGGAGGGAAGAGAAGGAAGGAAGAAAGGAGGGAAGGAAGGACGGCCGAGTCTGAACAAAGTCCTTGTCAGTTACCCGACTCAGAGAACATTCGTCTTTTGCGCATCCTTTCTTCCAGCTGGCCTGAAAAATCCATCCAGGACATACATAGAATGAATGGAAGCATGACTAATAATAGGGAATATGAGATTCACACAGGAAAAGGTTATTTATTCCTGGCTTACCACTGGGACTGTGTTATGGGGGTTAATTGCAGGAGACCCCCTCTTAGCACAGGTTTCTTGAGTGGGCAGACGCTGGGAATGTTGAACTGAGGGACTAAAGTTGTGTACAGAGGTGCTGCTGGAGCCTGGATCAAGGCCAAGGTCTCCCTAGCTATGAGAACAGGGCATCTGCTCAAGCCAAAGTGGGGTTACGCCTCCCAGGTCCAATGACAGAAGCCAGCTATGCTGAGGGGCAGAGATGAGACTGAAATGAGATTTGTCCAGTGGCGTCTCCTCCTCTGGGTACCTGCTGGGGGCAACAGTCCTCCCCACACAACCCACCTTGATAAAATAATTGCTATACTTATGAAACACCATCTAAGCACAAGGCAGCAAACACGCATGACCTTAGAAAGGCCCCCCCAACAAGAACCTGAGACATAGGTGTCTCTACCTCAGTATGACCTATGAGAAATTTGTGGCATGGAGGAGGAAGGTAGCTGGCTCAAGCTCACATGTCTCATGAATGGCAAAATCCACCAACCTAAAGCTCATGACTGCCAGGCTCTGAAGCCCATCCCACCCCTCCCATCACTGGGGTCAAATTCCCTCCACAAACTGCCATGGTGATGCTGCATGAACTACAAAGATGCGTATGAAGACCAGAAGTGGCTGGAGAGCTGCAGCCAGGAAAAGGGAATGAAAACGCAAGGCAGGGCCAAGGGACCTGGCAAGGGCTACGGGAGACTGGAAGAGGGTTGGAGGAAGGGGAGGAGAGACATCCAGGCTGAGGTGATTGAGTTAGGACCATTTCCAAAAGCCACAGCAAACCTGGTATACAGACATATTGCCACCACTAACTTGGCCATGAGATGCTCACCTCCTGAACGCTTGGGTTCCCAGCTCATGGCCTTGAGGACCCTTCAAACCTCCATGATGCACCCCGCACATGCACATGCACATGCTTAGCAGGTCTGGCTTATTGAACAGCAAATGCAGGCCTGACTCGAGATGTGTTTACCCCACTCCTGAGCCTGCCCCGACAAGCCCATTGTAGACTAAGGCATATAAGGATGTGGGTCAAAGATACACTTTCAGGAGCTGGCCAAAGTCCCAGCCTGCCCTTTCTGTTCTCAAATGAGCTGGAAATCTACCCCAGGGCCGTAAACAAAAGGAAATTTCTATGGGAACTAGGGCCCCAACCTGGGAAGTTTTCATTCAGCAATCCGGCAGCCCAAACCTGTCAACCTATGATGTGCCAGACCTCTGCTAAGGCAGTTTATTTTTTTATTTATTTGATTAGTACAGCAACCCTATGACAGGAACTAGTGTCCCCATTTTATGGAAGAGAAAACTGAAGCACAGGAAGCCTGTTAACCTGCCTGGGGTCATCCCTAGCAGGGAAGTGCTGGGGCAGGGTCTCCAGGCCGAAGTCTGTCTGCCTCTGTGGGTTGAGACTCCCTTTCCCACCCTGCTGCTCACCCTTGGCTGTGACCGGAAACCTCATCAGGTCTGGAAACACTTTCAAGTGCTCTGGGCAAACCCTCAAAGTTTCTGATGACTGCTGCTGCATTTCCAAAAGGCTCAGATAACCCCTGAAGCAGGGGACAAGAAAGAGTGGATGACGGCTGGGGGCAGTGGCTCATGCCTGTAATCCCAGCACTTTGGGAGGCTGAGGCGAGCGGATCGCTTGAGGTCAGGAGTTTGATACCAGCTTAGCCAACATAGTGAAACCCCGTCTCTACTAAAAATACAAAAATTAGCTGGGCATGGTGGCGCATGCCTGTAATCCCAGTTACTCAGGAGGCTGAGGCAGGAAAATTTCTTGAACCTGAGAGGCGTGATCATGCCACTGCACTCCAGCCTGGGCAATAGAGCAAAACTCCATCCCCTGCCCCGCCAAAAAAAAGAGTGGGTTTCATTTACAGAGGACCAAAATGGTGCCAGATGCACTTACATGGATTAGTCAATCCTTCTGACAATTCCATAAGGTAGTGATGATCGTCCCCAGCCTACAGATGAGAATACTAAGGCTCACCAGGTTAAATCACTCGTTCTAGGCTGCATAGCTAAGTGATGGAGCTGAGATTCAAACCCAGGTTCATCGAAGACATAAATTATTTCACAATTCTGCCCTCACTGCGCTACTGAGTTTTGCGGAGCCTCTGACCTTGCACCAAGAACATCAAAAAAGAAAGAAATGTGGAATCAGTTTTTCTCCACAAGGAAGAGACCCTGGAAGGGTGTGGCCTGGCTGGGGTCTTGAGAGGATACCGCCAGCCCCCAGCAGATGCAGATTCCCTCAATCGGCCCCTGCTGCAGGCACTCGCGGGTGGACATGTCAGGTCGTGGGCAGGGCTGAGGCTCCGGGAGGAAAATGCAGCGTAGGCGACATCTGGAAGCAGAAGTGTGGTAGCTCCAGAAGTTTTCATCTCTAGTCTTTGTTTTGTAAGGAACAGGGATTTTTTTTTCTCTTCAAAAAGTACTCTACTTCCTTTTAGACCTTTCACAAATATTTTTTTAGGAGAAATAAGGAGAAAAGAAAAAAAAAAACCACAGAATGCCTGTCGCAGCTACTCACTTCCATCATGAATCACAGACACAAAACCACAGCTATGTGGCTAGCAAAGGAACTATGTGTTTTCACATTTCATTATTGGGAATCATTTAGCAATCTTCCCTGTGTCATCTGAAGACAGACAGACACAGACAGACAGACAAACCCCTCTGGGTCCCAAGCAGCCTCGTACAACACAGTCATCAGATGACTTTGCATTTAATCCATTTTCCCTCTCTAATCCTTTTCTGAGAAATTATGCTGCCAGGTTTAAATCTTCCCCTTTAGCCCTTCTGCAGAGGTGGGGTGTGTGTATATGTGTGTGTGAGAGTGTGCAAGTGTGTGTGTGTGCACGTGTGCACCATGACGAGGGAGGAGGAGGAGTGCTGAGACACTGATTCAGTTAATTCCAAAAGTGGAAACAAGTGTATGTTTTAGAGTCCTTCCCCCTTTTTTTTTAAATTATTATCATAAAACCACTTTACTTTGCTCAAGTTATTTTCACCTGGGAAGCTCACAGTGCCTTTTCTGACAGTGGCAAATTAATCAACTGATGGCAGATTTAAAGATGGAGTAACTGGAAAAACTACTGGACCCATAAATCAGAAACTTCCTTTACGTCCTGGACAAGGGGTGAAACCTGATACGTATTTGAAAACCTTGAGCTCAAAAGAAGAATTCCCGGAGCCTAAAAAAAATCCTCATTATGACTTTTGAGGTGTGTTCTCTCCGCAGCTTCCACCCACGCCCCACTTCACACACACACACACCCTCAGAGGGTGACCCTCACTGAGCGAGCAGCCAGTTCTGTAAAAAGGAGCCGGACAGGGCGAACCTTCCCTGGGACATCTGAAAAAGAGCTTTGCCAGTCTTTCCTTTCTATTCTTGCTTCACTGCTCCCAACCTCTTCCTTTCAAACAAAAATTCTACAGGATTTAAGTCAGTTAGATGCTATGAGCACAGCTACAAGCCTGAAATGTTTATTGTTACTATTTTTTTAAGTCCAGTGCTGGAAACTGCATCCATTAGCATTTTAATGAGGCTGAATGCTGCTCCAGGCCCTCACCGACTTCTGTAGTTTCCTGAAAAGACACTGGATACCTTGCCTGACCCAGTCCTCTGCAGTTTCCAAGGCAAGCTGGGTGTTCCCATACTGGCCTAGGCTCATATGCCCTGGAAGCTGGTTAGCACAATGAATACAAATGCAAGTTCTGAAGTCAAGCAGAACTGGGCTGCAATTGCCCTTACCCTCAGTGTCCTCATTGCAAAGGGGGAGGTCATGGGAATACCCTCCTCACAGGGTCACAGCAAGGACTGGCAAATGTGCTGAGGATCTTCCACTCACTCCTGGATTCCCCTCCATCCCCGCCTCTGGGACCTGGGAGGTTCCTTTGCCCTAGATCTTCCGGTCCAGTTCAGTTAATGGGGAACTCCAGCAGGAGGTCAGAGGGCAGGAGAAGGTGAGTGGAGGTGCGGATCCTCCCGGCTTCCTTGTGACAGGCACTAAAGTGGGCAGTGGCTACATTCCTCCACCAGCGGCCACAGCCCTGTCCAAGGCCCTTTCCTATAGCCTGAGCGACCCTGGGTTCTTACGACTGCTGGTCCCTTGCCCCTTTGGACCTGGAAGGTAAGGACTTGCCTATGTAGCTACCGTGGGATACTCCACCATCCTTCATTGTTTTCTCCTGACCCTGTCAGTGCCTTTGTAAATAAATACATTGAGTGTGCCATCTCTTTCCTGCTGGAACTCTAACTGACCTAGACAAGAAAAAGTATTTGCTATTGAGTGCTGAACCCTTACCTATGTGACCAGCACTTGATCCACATTCCCCTGTGTTATTTTGACCACAGCCCTGCGGAGCCAGTATTGGTATTAACAGTCTTTCACACCAAGACTTGGGGAGGTGAAAGAACATACTTGACAGCATGGCTAGGGAGCAACCAAATCAGATGGAACCGGGGCCTATCTGACTTGTGGCCCATGCTCTTAGCCACTGTGCCAAGCTGCCCTCAGTATTAAATTAGGTGGTGCCCGTAAACTGCCGGCTTACTCAATAAGGCTCCATCAATGGCAGGTTAGAACAGCAACCACATACAATCAAAAAACCCCACAGTCCTAAATGTTACTTTAGCAGAACCCTAACCCAACCCTGTCCACAACCCTAAGATTGAAACCTCACTCTAATGCTGCACTACTAAAGTTAGCCCTTCAGTCTTACCCTAACCACTACCGTCATGTTAAATAGAACGTCACCCTAACCACAACTGCAGTGCTAGCCAATCTTAACCCAAACTTTCACCGCGGTCACCATAATTCTAAGCATACCACCAAGGCCGTGATGAGCTCTGGGGAACCTCCACACCCCTCTGCTTCTGGGTGCTGGTCCCCATGCTATGCCATTTATACTCCACTACTTAGACACAACACAATTGACCAAAAGACATGTGTGCAACATCCACGTCCTGCACATCACTGAGCTGGTGACTCTGAAGTGGGGACAGCAAGGAGGAAAAGAAAAGGGTAGGAATCTAGCACAGTGCCTGAAACATAGAAGGGTGCAATAAATCCTACTGATCATGATGATGATGATGAACTGGAAGAGGTAGCTTTCCCCATCACCCAGCTTCAGGCTGTGGGAGGACAGAAGGCGAATAGCTCGTATCTCAGAGATGTATTAAGGGCTGGACCTGAGACTGGGCTGGGAGGAGTCCTCTCCTGAAACCAAACCTAGGATGCGGCCCATATAATCCTCAGCTCTTGGAGAGTCCTTAAAAAGGGAGTCACTAGGTTGTCATCAGAGATTTTGAGATCTTCTTGAGCCAGATGTCTGCCTTCAGGCTCCAATGGGGGAAGGGGGAAGGTAGGAAGAAGTGTGTAGAAAGCAGACACCATTTCCCTTGAATCTGTCCAGTGCCCGACATGGGGAGCAGAAGGGGCCTCCTCCCCTGAGCACTCAGAGGCCTGAGCTCGGCATCCTCACCAACCCAGGGGTATCTGCCCTGCGCCAAGCATGACAAAAGGAAGAGGCTGCTGGCTTTACCACGAAGAAGAAGGAAGACATACTGGTCCCCACCTTCCTCACCACCTCTCTTGGGGTCTCTAGGCTCCTGATCAAAGCATAGCTAGACTATGTGCCCTGGGCTACGTCCACCCAGAGCCAGAGTCTTTTTATCATCCCACACCTGTGACTCTAAGGCCAGCCATGGCCTGCTCAGGGCCTGACCTCCATGGGTCTCAGGTATTTGTGTGGGTTGGAGAGGTGCACGTTAACACTACAAAGCCCCTGAAGTCCATCCCTCCTAGAAGGGACCTCCACAGCCAAACCCAGCTGGAGAGGACTGCCTTGAAGCAACGCACTTTGTAAGGGAAATTGGAGACATCTCTCTTCATCCTGGAAAGAAGCCAAGTCTAGAATCACCACATACAGCTGCACGGGCTGGGTACTGCACAACTCTTGGGTTGCCTGTCACAGAAACTGTAATGTGAAGGAGTACCCCTGGTGTTGTGTCCAGCAGCTGAAAGGTCCGATGCAGAGCAGCAGTCCTCCTTCCTCTGCCTGGCTGGAACAATGCTTCAGATCCATCTGGCCACTCCAAGTAGTCTCTGCTGGGCAGGGGTGCCCTGGGTTTGGCAGAGAATGCATGCCAAGGGACTCTCCACAAACCTTAGTGTGGCCCATCCACATTTCTAGAAGCTACCCTCTGCAACAGCAGGGAGAGGGGGCGTAGGTGGTGAAGGAAGTTCTCAGCTGAGACAAAGGTCTCTTCCTACTCTCCTCAAAAAGCATGAGCAGCTTCTGCATTCTCAGACTTGGGAAAATAAAATCTCTTCCACTGGGGGCCAGGTGGGGTGGCTCACGCCTGTTATCCCAGTATGCTGGGAGGCTGAGGCAGGAGGATCACCTGAGGCTGGAGTTCCAGACCAGCCTGACCAACATGGAGAAACCTCGTCTCTACTAAAAATATAAAATTAGCTGGGTGTGGAGGCACCATGCCTGTCATCCCATCTACCCAGGAGGCTGAGGCAGGAGAACTGCTTGAACCCGGGAGGCAGAGATTGCAGTGAGCCGAGATTGCGCCATTGCACTCCAGCCCGGGCAACAAGAGGGAAACTCCATCTCAAAAAACAAAACAAAACAAAACAAATCTCTTCCATTGGATCTAGCTGGAGGCCTACAGTAAGCATCCCCTTCTTCCTAATCCCTCTGAGCCCTCCCTCTTCCAAACCCACAGCCCCAGGGAAGGGAGTGGTGGGGGCTCTTCTAAGGACCAAGAGATGGAAGAAACTGGGAAGAGAGTCCTTTACAACTGCCACCACACCCTGTCCAGACTCTCAGCACTCCTGAGGCTCTGTTAAGCCCGCTCTCGCTGCCCTCCAGGGAGAGGCATTGCCCTCAGCTTGACCTGGCTTTAGACCCCCAGGGCCAAGGGGCACAGGGTAAGGAAACATTGCCTATTGAAAGGGCTGGGAGGTGGTGACATGCTAGGAGACAGCCTGAGCATCAGTTCAGAAGGAAATGGCCCTGAGACCATCTCTGTCTGCTCTAGGAAGCAACAGAAGATGCATTAGGACAGGAATGTCCATTCAGTGGATAGTTAGTGAGGGCTTACTATATGCTGTGTACTGTTCTAGGAGCTTGGGGTACGTCAGTGAACAAAACAAAGATCCCTACTCTTGAGGATCATAATAACTGGTAAAAAGAAAAAAACCAAAAAAAAAAAAAAAGCTGATTATATACAAATGTCATAAATAAATAAATTATATGTATGTTAGAAAGCAGAAAATAAAAAGTACTGTGGAAATAAGTGAACCAGATGAAAGGATTCTCAAGTTGAGGCTTGAAAACATCAAATAATGGAAAAATGGGAGAATCTCCCTCTTGGGAAGAAGCCAGGTGTGGGGTCACCACATACAGCTGCACAGGCTATACACTGCACAACTCTTGGGGTACCTGTCACAGAGAGTGTGGTATGAGGGAAGGATATCCCTGTTGTGTTAAGCTGGACACGACAGGGGATGTCCTTTGCTAAACTTAAAATTACAAGATTTCTGGCCAGGTGTGCTGGCTCACACCTGTAATCCCAGCACTTTGGGAGGCCATGGCAGGCAGATCACAAGGTCAGGAGATCGAAACCATCCTGGCCAACATGGTAAAGCCCCATCTGTACCAAAGTAACAAAAAATTAGCTGGGCATGGTGGCACACGCCTGTAGTCTCACCTACTCGGGAGGCTGAGGCAGGGGAATCACTTGAACCTGGGAGGCAGAGTTGCAGTGAGCCAAGATCATGCCACTGCACTCCAGCCTGGTGACAGAGTGAGAATCCATCTAAAAAAAAAAAAAAAAATTGAAAGATTTACTTTAAAAGACTTCCTTGAGGGCCTCACTGAGGAGCTTATTCCTAAAAGTGGCTTCTGTACATATACCATGCATGAGCAAATACCTCAGCCCAGTGTCAGGACAGCTAAAAGCATTTGCAGGCATGTTAAAACTCACAAAGCAATCTTTCACACACATCGGAGTTAATTCTCACAGCATCCCAATGAGGGAATAATTAACCATCTCCTTTTACAGATAGGGACACGAATGCCTAGTGATATTAAGTGGCTTGGCCAAGGTCACAAGGCCAGTTAGTAGCTAAGAGACCAAAATTGGGTTTATGGATTCTGAGTCCATTCAAAATAGTTTTCAAGGTCCTAAGTGCTGGGGGAATTCCAGAAAAACCCAAGGGGCAATTTTGGAAATCAGAGTTAAAAAAACAGGTCAAGAAAAAGAAACAAAAAAGGCTAAAAAAATAAAAGAAAGAGAGAGAGGGGCTCAACCCTCAGAAGCCACCAAAAATTTGTAGGGTTGAGTTAACCCTGCAGAGAAAGAACACTCAGTGGCCATGAGGAAGCGGGTGACATAGCACAGAAGATGCAGGCTGCTTAGCCCCTCGGCAGGCTTGCCAAGGTGTCAGGGACAGTGACGACGGTCTGTGCTGGTGAAAGGCTCACATGTTCTTGTCACAACCTTGGAAACAGGCCAAGGGGAGAATTAGCACATTTCACCATCAGGGATGGGAAGTGGCCAGCCTGGCGGCCAGAGTCCTAGACCATTCACTCTTTCTCTCTCTCTTTTTTTTTTCTGGAAACCGAGTCTGGCTCTGTTGCCCAGGCTGGAGTGCGGTGGCATGATCTCGGCTTACTGCAACCTCCGCCTCCAGGTTCAAGCCATTCTCCCGCCTCAGCCTCCCAAGTAGCTGGCATTACAGGTGCGCACTACTACAGCCAGCTAATTTTCGTATCTCTAGTAGAGACGAGGTTTCACCATGTTGCCCAAGCTGGTCTTGAACTCCTGACTTCCAGTGATCCACCAGCCTCAGCCTCCCAAAGTGCTGGGATTACAGGCATGAGCCACTGCGCCCAGCTGACCATTAGCTCTGAGGAGATCCACACTAGCCCTCTGATTTACAAATGTGAGAAGAGGTCCAGGAAGGGGAGAGGATTTTCCCAAAGTCTCTGAGCACACGTTGGTCTCCCAGCATGTCCTAGCTGAATCAGAGAACAGTCTTGGGACCAAGGGACTTGAATGAGGACGAAGAAGGACAAACAGGGGGCTGCGTAGCCCAGAGGAACAAGCAGAAGGCATGCAGCAGCACTCAGAAGCCCAGAGAGGAGGGTGGCAGCAGTGGCAGTGGCGTGATCTCAGCTTGCTGCAACCTCCGCCTCCCAGGTTCAAGTGATTCTCCTGCCTCAGCCTCCCAAGTAGCTGGGATTACAGATGCCTGCTACCATGCCTACAAAGACAACTGCCCAGCTAATTTTTTGTGTTTTTTAGTAGAGACAGGGTTTCGCCATGTTGGCCAGGCTGATCTCAAATTCCTGACTTCAGGTGACCCACCCACCTCAGCCTCCCAAAGTGCTGGGATTACAGGCATGAGCCACCTCACCCAGCCCTGGCATCTAGTTTCTGATTCTGCCTCATCACAAGGGAAAACCCCTTGCCACTCTCTCAGCCAGGGGATGCTGCCTTCCCGGCACCTTTGCTCCAAGGAAGGGATGCCTGGGTCTCCCCAAAGTGGCTTTGGGGCAACAATCTATTGCAAGGTCCCTCTGTTCCCTCGGACTTAGAGAGATCACCCACTTGGGAGTGTAGTCCCTGTGCTCCCAACAGGAAAGTTAATCAAAGGTCTTGGATGGAGGGGCAGTGCTCCCATAGGAAACCCGAGGGCTCATTCTCAGCAGCAGTAGGTTAAAAGCCATGCCAAAAAGTGCCAACAGGGCCCTTGTGGAGCTGGGAGGCTGAGGCAAGATGGGGTTCTCTCTGGGGTAGGGAGCCTCTGGCAGGTGACCACCCACACACAGGCACAGGCTGCCACATGCGCCCAGCACTCCTGGCACACACCACTCGAGGTTGGACCTCCAGCAAGAGCTGCCTGGTGCCCTGGCCCTTCCCTGTCTCCCCACAGACAAAAGCTCAGAGAGATTAGTGCAGGCAGAGAACAGGTGCTGGAGACACCAGGCCAGGAAAGGGTAGGGACGGGCTACCTCCCCTCTCTGAGCCTCTTCTCACCAACAGAATGGCAACGCGGACCATCTGTTGCAAGGAGCTGTGACACGTAAAACAAAATGTGTGTAGACAGCTAATTGACTCAGCCCTACTCTGGGCACATATTTACTCAGCTCCACAATGGGCTGAGTCATGCTCAAGGTGCTGCAGAGATATCAACCAAGAAAAGAGAGAAAACCGTCTGTCCTCCCTCACCTGACAGTTTCTTGGGGTAAGAAAAACATTAATTCAAATACACAGGTGAAATACCTGAGATGTTAGTGCTGCAGAGAAAAACAGCCAGGAGGGTGTGGAGGGCTTTAGATGTCATAGACAGAGAGGGCCCCACCAAGAAGGAAAGGGGAGAAGCAGCCATGGGAGTGTCGGGGGAAGAGTGTTTTCATGTGGGTTGAATTGTGTCCCCAGGAAAATCCTAACCCCGGACCTATGAATGTGACCTTATTTGGAAACAGCCTTTGCAGATGTAATTAGTTAGGTTTAGATGAGGTCAAGCTGGATTATGGAGGACCCTAAATCCAATGACTGGCACCCTTATAAGAAGATGACAACACAGAGACACACAGACACACGCAAGGAAGAGGGCCCTGTGATGAGTGAGGCAGATGTCAAGGTCATGCGGCTAAAAGCCAAGGAAGGCCAAGGATTGCCACCAGCTAGGCTGGCGGAGAGGCAAGAACCTTCTCCCTCAGATCTCAGAGGAAACCAATCCTGCCACCTCGATTTTTGGACTTCCAGCTCCTGAGCTGTAAGAGAATAAATTTCTGCTGTTTTAAGCCACTCAGATTTTTATGGAAGTCTTAGAAAACTAATACAGGGGCCAGGTACAGTGGCTCAGCTTGCCCTGAGCTCAGGCCTGTAATCCCAGCAGGAATCCCAAGGCAGGAAGATTGCTTGAACCCAGGAGTTGGAGACCAGACTGGGCAACATGGTGAAACCACATCTCTAAAAGCCAATATGGTGAAACCGCATCTCTACTAAAAATACAAAAAAAATTAGCCAGGTGTGGCAAACGTCTGTAGTCCCAGCCACTCGGGAGGCTGAGGCAGAATTGCTTGAACCTAGGAGGCCAAGGTTGCAGTGAGCCGAGATCGCACCACTGCACTCCAGCCTGGGTGACAGAGCAAGATTCCATCTCAAAAAAAAAAAAAAAAAAAAAAAAGAGCCAGGTGTGGTGGTGCACACCTGTAGTCTCAGCTACTTGGGAGGCTGAGATAGGAGGATCGCTTGAGTCCAGGAGGTCAAGGCTGCAGTGAGCTGTGACACTACACTCCAGCCTGGGTGACAGAGTGAGACCCTGGCTCAAAAACAAACAAAAAAAATGTCAGGGCTCCAGGGAGGGAGATGGCAAGTGCCAAGGCCCTGAGGTGGGATTGTCTCCAGCACATTTGAGGAAGATACAGTCAGCT
The DNA here is from genome assembly GCF_049354715.1 of Callithrix jacchus. Classification (NCBI taxonomy): domain Eukaryota; kingdom Metazoa; phylum Chordata; class Mammalia; order Primates; family Cebidae; genus Callithrix; species Callithrix jacchus. Next base: position 109,505,492 of record NC_133509.1, read on the forward strand.
GGCAGGGCAGGAGGATGAACACGGGCTGTGAGAGGTGAGGGTGGACAGTGGGGATGTCAGAAGGGTTTTGAGGCCAGATCATGTGGGGCCACCCTTGTGGCAAGCCCTTGATAAGAGGGAGCTCTTCCACTTTAGACAAGGGTCCCAACTGGAATGTGCTGCAGTGAGTGGGTGTGGTTGGCCCCCATGATCTCCATCCCTGAGGTTACACCTTTGAATATGTTATATCAAATGGCAAAAGAAAATTCAGGTTATAGATGGAATTAAAATTGCTAATCAGTTGACCGATGGAATTAAGGTTGCTCATCAGTTGACCTTAACATAGAGAGATGGTCCTGGATTATCTGGGTGGGCCCAGGGTCATGACACGGGCCCCTAAAAGTAGAAGAGGGAGGCAAGTGAGTGAGTCAGGGACAGAGGCAGCCAAAGAGACAGGCAGAGGGAAGATGCGAACACGGAGTCCAGGTGCTGCTGCTGGGTTTGAAGATGGAGAAAGGAGGCCACAAGCCAAGGCATGAGGGCAGCTCCTGATGCTGGGAACAGCCCTCGAGTGACAGCCAGCAAGGAAACAGGGCCTCAGTCCTATAACTACAAGGGACTGAATTCTGTAGATAACCTAAATGAGCGAGGAAACGGAGCCCCTAGAGTCCCAGGAGCCTGCTCACACCTTGATTTCAGCCTGCTGAGACCGGTTTCAGATGTGTGACCTAGAAAACTGTATAGAAATAAATGTGTGCTGTTTTAACCTGCTAATTTTGTGATCGTGTGTCATGGCAGCCATATAAAATGAACACAGTGAACAGTGGATAAAGAGGTGGGGTGTGCAGAGGAGGCAATCCAGAGGAGAGGGAGCAACCAGGCAGGAGCATCCTGCTGGGAGCCACCACCACAGGGCCACAGCTCCCCAGACACCCCCAGACACCCCACGCAGGACTCAGCACTGCCCTTCAGGCCCCCTGTTGCCCATGTCATGACCAAGCTTGCTTAGTTTCTTTTTATTTTTCTTTTTGAGATGGAGTTTCACTCTTGTCAGCTCACTGCAACCTCCGCCTCCTGGGTTCAAGTGATCCTCCTCAAGCCTGTGTAGATGTCCCCAGGGCTCAGCCTCTAGGTCCTCAGGTCTCAACAAGGAGCAAACACAGCAGAGGTCCTCCCATTCTTGACATCTCCCCTTAACCTTCTCTCCCCTAGGGCTGGCGACAATGGTCCTGGTGGAATAACCTTGCCCCAAGCCAGCCAAAGCCACTGCTGGATCTGCGGACCCCTGAGGCTGGGTCTGGGCTCTGATTTCTTCTCAGAACAGGTCTACATATATGTACATATGCACACACACATGCACACACACACATACACACACACACACTCCAGTTTCCTCTGTCTGCTCTTTACAACCTCCTCCCATCCACCAAGTCCTCAAGGCAGAGAGATCCTGCCCATTGACAGTGAATGCATGTTGAACACTAACACATCAGGCACCACACTAAGTGTTCTACTCACATGATCTCATTTAATCTTTCCTGTCATCCTATCAGGTGGACACAATTGGCTTAGAGAGGTTAGACACTATTGGCCTATTGTCACATAGCTGGTGAGGGGTAAATCCTGGATTAGAGCACACCAAAGCCCAGGCTCTAACCCTCACCACTCAAAATATGGTCCATGGTCCAGTAGTATCAGCATCCCCGGGGATCACGTTAGAGCTGCTCATCCCAGACCTGCTGAATCAGAACCTGCATGTTGACAAGTCCCCAGGTGACTCACCTACTAGTTTCCATTTGGGAAGCACTGGTCTAAACCACTGCTTTCCAAAGCCTGCAGGTTGCAGGTTCTTGTAACCAGCCCTCCCTCCATCTTTCAGTCCCTTCCCGGCTGCCTGGCTTTTGCTCTCCAGGTGAGGCAGGCCCTCTGCCCAGCCTTAGGGAAGAATTCATGGCATGGGGCTCAGAGGGAGTCTCCAGGCCCCTACAGCCAGCCCAGATGACAGCTGGACAACATCAGTCTGGTCCTTTGTAGGGCACCCTGCCTGCTGCCTGAGACGCTCCTGGCCTCTCCCTCTGGTCTTCCTCCTGGACTTCCTCCCTCCCCAACTCCTAGAATGTCCTCTGCGTCATGTCACCGCCTCTATCTGGACACACAGGGCCTGTCCAAGTTGCTATCAGGAGAGAGGCCAGGGACTGCTTGGGAAACCTGGCCAAGGTCACAGGAAATGTCTGACACCACCAGGCAAGCAGGATTTGGTCTCCTAAAACAAAACACAGCTGGGCTAGCAGCTGGGCCAACAACAGGGCACTCCCAGATTTCATAGCATTGAGGCCGCAGGGCACACAGAGACTGGCTGGCCTAAAGGCTGCAGCTCATTAAGAACATCACAGTAGCCCCTGGCCAGGGAGCCTGTGAAAGTCAAAGAGGACAGACCTGCTGTGGGCCAGAGACCTCACCCAGGACCTCAGCCCTCCACTGCCTGTCACATACAGGAAACCTTCGCTGGGGGGTGGAAGGCTCACATGGCATCCTCCTTGCCTCGCAGCTTCCCCTCACCCCATCATTTATTTATCTATTTAACTTACACTGATTGAGCACAGAAGTGTGCCAGGTGTGGTGTTAGGTACCAGGGACACATTCGTGAACGAGGGTCCCATCTGGACCCTCGGCCTGGATGGATCAGAACAAGGCACCACTGGCACTGCCCATCTGCTCACAGCCAATCCCAGGCTCTCACTGTTATCAATCTGGGGCCCCTTAGCTCTGCTCCTTGTTTCTGCCCCCAGCACCCCTGGGCCTTGGCTGCAGGGTTTGGCTTTTCTGCTCTTGACCTTGGTGCTCCCTAGGCCCTTGACCTGAGTCCATCGTGTGAACCCCGGGGTAGCTCCCGATCCAGTGAGCATATGAACAGACCATCTGAAGGCAGTGTGAAAAGCGCTGCGCTAGGGAAAGATGGAACACCTGCCTTGGGAACTGGCAAGGGCTTCACCTCCTCCTGTCCTCTGAGCAGCACATGGGGTAGTGCCCTTGGCTGCAGGTACGGGCTGAGGGTTCAATGCCAAGAGGGTGCTTTTGTTAGGCTAACTCTGTAGTTTGGACCCAGTGTCAGAACAAATATGGACTGAACATTTTCAATGGGCGAGGCACTGTTGGGGGAGCTGTAGGGAAATCCAGAGTGTAGGACCCTGGATCTACAAGCACTGCGGGTGCAGGACGCAGATGCACAGTTTGCAGGCTGGAGAGTAAGTGCTGCAGGGGCCAGATAGCCAGGGAAATGTGATTCACCTTGAAGAATCGGGAGGAGTTAGCTGGGAGGAAAGATGCAGCCGGGAGCTTCAAAGGGCTCTGACTCAAGACTGTGACAGGCATAGTGACTTGCCCAGCAACCCCCGCTCCCGACCAATGCATCATAAATGGATGAATCCCACAAACCACAAGAGACATGGAAAGCTCTGCTGGGAGGACTCTGTGCCCACCCTGGCCCTTGAGCTGGCACCTCAAGTATTCTTCCAAGTGCCTTACACCAAGCTTACCACCTGGGACCCTAATCTAGGCGGGACTGATCAGAACAAGGCACTGGCACTGCCCACCTGCTCACGCCCAATCCCAGGCCCTCACTCTCATTCATCTGGGGCTGCTTAGCTCTGCTCTTTATTTCTGCCCCAGCATCCCTGGGCCTTGGCTGCAGGGTTTGGCTCTTTTGCTTTTGACCTTGGAGCTCCCAGGCCCTTGACCTGAGTCCATCCTTTCTTTCTCCCTGCTCCTAGCTGCCCTTGGAAAACATCTGCTTGGGTGCCCGGGGCCTGGAACCCAGCTCACCAAGACCCTGGTCTGCCTGACCTCACCCGTTCCCAGAGTTCCTGAATACGCTCAACCTCCTTTCTTTGCTCTCCCTCCTACTCAGCCAGTCTCTCCTGACCTTTCCTGCTGAGGCCTAACCTCAAGGTCAGCCTCCTCTGCCTGCTTCTCCTGGCCTCTGAGAGGGCAAATCCTCTCCCCCTTTATTTCAGCAAGGCAAGGTTGCAACATTTCAGAAACAACTTCTTAAGTAGGAAGCGAATGGAAAAACTAACCTGAAAAACGAAAAGGAAAACACAGTCCCCTAGAAATGGACCGGTTTTTAAAGTTCAGATTTCCTGTCCTGAGCTAGAAAAAGTCTAGCCAGATTGGCTGGCAAGCAGGCCAGGGAATCCTGCCCGGAACACTCCCCTTGTTCACTTTTCTTTCTACTCCCTTCCCCCACACACTCCTTCTCCTCCCTTGTAAGGAGAGAGGCCGAAGCTGGGGCAGAGGAGTCCTTCCTACATCATAGGGACCACAGGTGGAGGAGGAGGAGGCCAGGGATGGGGTAGGGGAGAACAAGCATAAATAGCTTCCATATGTGCCAGGCACTGCTCTAAGCACTTTCCTTATATTGACTACTTTAATCTTCATTTATTTATTTTTGAGGCAGAGTCTTGCTCTGTTGCCCAGGCTGGAGTGCAGTGGCGTGATCTCGGCTCACTGCAACCTCCACCTCCTGGGTTCAAGTGATTCTCCTGCCTCAGCCTCCCAAGTAGCTGGGATTATGGGAGCCCGCCACCATGTCTGGCTAATTTTTGTATTTTTAGTAGAGATGGGGTTTCACCATCTTGGCCAGGCTGGTGTCAAACTCCTGACCTCATGATCCACCCACCTTGGCCTCCCAAAGTGCTGGGATTACAGGCGTGAGCCATTGCACCCAGACGATTAATTTAATCTTTACGACAATTCATAACACAGGTATTACCATTGTTCCCACCTTACTGATGCAGAATCCGAGGCAGAGAGGTAAGTGACTCACCTGGGGTGGCCCATCTGGGAGATGGCAAAGCTAGGCTGTGAGCCAAGAGGCTGTGGCCCCAGGTACATGCCCTCCTCAGCTTCCTTTCAGGCACTCGAGGGTGGCAAAAACTTCACTTCCCTCCTCTTTCCACCCTAGCCTGGCAACACCCATGCCAGCCTCAACACCTACTCTCCTGCTCATATCTCCGGACATGTGAGGGAGAGCCGAGGAGGGTGGGGAGGAGGGAAGGTGACTCTGAGGCCTTCTCCACCAGCCTTTACCAAACCGTCTGAAGGAAGAAGCCCCTCCAAAAAGATTCTGAGCCCCGGACCCCGAGCCCCACAGAGAAGAGGACTTACCCAGCCGGCGGTGACTGTGGTGCAGGCGGCTGTGCTCTGGCCACAGTGCCCTCTCCGACCGCGCTGCTCCTGCGCAGGTTGGGTGAATGCTCGGCCCAGCGTCGAGGAACCAGTCTGGAGTTCTGGGGGTCAAATTCCTCATCAGGAATGACCTCCTCGCAGCGGGCTCCACGGAAGCCGGAGCGGCAGACGCAGAGCTGAGGGCGGCTGCAGGAGCCCCGGTTTTGGCACGGTGGCTGGCACACGGCTGAGGACACAGGGAGAAAGGTGACAGCATTGGCCATGGGGTACTGAGACCACAGCTGCCCATACCTGCCTGTTAGAAGAGCCTACTGAGTGCTGCTGACCCCACTGCTCAAGCAGGAAGCCTCTTTCCTGGCCTCAGAGGGCTCCCTGACCCACATCTCTCCTGCTTTCATCCACAGACCCCCAGGATGAGTTCACCACTAATCTTTGGATAACCAAAGACTGCGTGGCCACAGCCCACAGAACACCCTGAAGAGGAAGTGCAAGCCTGACACTGTGTTTACAATGAAACGTTCACTCCCACCAGACTGGAAGTCCCATGAGGGCAGCCCCAGAACTTAGAATGGGACAGTCACAGAATAGATTCTCAGTAAGCATGAAGTGAATAAATGAATGAATCAGTCTCTTTTATGGAAAAGGACCCAACATCGGCCTGAAATTCAAGCGGTTTGAGTTGCTGGGGTTTTCCCGTCACTCGTGAGCTGTGTGGTCTTGACTTCACTGAGCCTCTATTTGCTCCTAAATCATGGGAGCAGTGAACTAAGGAGGTTGGAGGACTCTAAGGGTCCTTCAAAGGCATCTTCAACTTGACAGTCTCACCTCTCCTTCCATTGCTCTCCGTCTGCTGCCATCCTTAACAAGGCAGAACTCCCGACTATGGCTGGAGAAAGCCCAGTGGCCAGAACGCAGCTACCAGCACCACAGCCTCTGCCGGCCAGGTAAGTCCCCTCCTCTGTGGGGCTTCCGTTCAGGGCTTAGGTTCTCTCTGGATTCTGCCTCCTGGGCTGTGGGTCCAGCCGGGGGCAAGGTGGAGCTGAAATGGGCCCTTCTCCCAGTCAGCCCTATGCAGCATTAGCCACCAGCTCCCCAAGCTGACTCCTCTCTTCATTGTCCGTCATCCCCTTGTAAAGTCCAGAGCTACAGCCAGTGATTCATGACCAAGGGAACATCCCACACAGAGGCACACACTGGGATGCAGAGTCCTGCCCCTCCCCCACCAGGACCTCCACCAGGGAACACATGTGAGCTAGGCAGCATGGTCTGGCTCACACTGGACCCTCGAAACCCAATGCCTCATTCATCTGTCACTCATTCATTCAACAAATAGTTGTTGAGCCCTAGTCAGTGCCAGGCAGTGGGACAAAGTCCTTGTCGGCCTGGGGCTTGCAGTGGAGTGAAGGACACCAACAGGAAGCAAGGAAACAATAGCATGATGTGGTGTCAGGCAGCTTCAAGGGCTGTGAAGACAATTAACCCAGGTGACGCAGGGGTCCAGGCCCAACCAGGAGACTCAGATGGGGTGGCCAGGGCACCTCTCTGAAGAGAGAAATGGGAGTATGCAAAGGAAGTGGACCCCCAAAGATCTGGGCAGTCTTCCAGGCAGAGGGCGAGGTGAAGACCAGGCCCTGGAGCCTGGAAGGAATATGGCATGCTTGAGGAGCCGCCAGAGACCCAGGGAGGCTGGGGTCTGATGGCAGATTAGGTGTAGGCAAGGTCAGTGAGGAAGTAGAGGCAGACACACAGACCCTGTCATCCCAGGGATCCTAAGTGCACCTGTGAAACTTCCAGGCACCACTACCTAGACCAGGTGCCTGGGTTTTGTGAGCTGAACTCTCCTTTCGGAGAATAGTACCAGAATCCAAACCGGGGTCTGGCCTGGATAAACACCTCCAAAATTCCACATGGCCCTTGTCACAGAGACCTTCAATGGCTCCCTGGTGTCTTCAAGGTTCAAGTCCATAGACTAGCACTGAAGACTATCCGGGTCTGATCCCCTCTAACATTCCTCTAAGTCAGCCTGCCTGCTCCAGCCTAACTGGCCTGCTGGCTGTGGCCCCGGGTAGCCTCTGCTCTGTCTTCTCTATGTCTTTGCAGGTGCTATGTCCTCTCTTCTTCTTCTTTTCTTTCCTTTTTTTTTTTTTTTTGAGACACAATCTCCCTCTGTCACCTAGGCTGGAGTGCAGTGGCACCATCTCGGCTTACTGCAACTTCCGCCTACCAGGTTGAAGTGATTCTCCTGCTTCAGCCTCCCAAGTAGCTGGGGCTACAGGTGCTTGCCACCATGCCCAGCTAATTTTTTGTATTTTTAGTAAAAATGGGGTTTCACCATGTTGGCCAGGATGGTCTCGAACTCCTGACCTTGTGATCCACCCACCTCAGCCTCCCAAAGTGCTGGGACTACAGGTGTGAGCCACCGCGCCAGGCCCGCCCTCTCTTCTTTCCCACTTCCTCTCCATTTACCTGACTCCTACTGGTCCCTCAAGGCCCACTTCCCCATCCGGACACCCATCTCTCAGCAGCTGCTCCCTCCTTTGACCAACAGGAAAAAACCTGCCATGTTCACCCTCCATGGGGCGTGCCTGCTCGCTGCCATTAGTTCTTTATGCATGTGTCTCAATTTCCTAACTCATATAGCCAGCTCCTTGAAGTGTAGTGACTGTCTCTTATACCTCTTTGTATGTTTAGCTCCTAACATACGCCTCACAATAACACGATTATTATCATTTTTATTATGGCAGCTGCTATCTGATGAGTGTTGACAACAAGCCTGGCACTGCATCCTGCATACATGCTGTCACCGAAGCCTCTCAACAATCCCATGCGGCCATGCCCCTGTGGCTCGCCATAACTCACTTAGCTCCGGCTCTGCCTTGCTTACTAATAATATCTCCCAAAAACATTTAGCAAGCACCTTATCTTGATCAAACTGAGTGCCAAGGGCAGAAAGGTGAACAAGACTGGGCCCTGCATGGGGGAAGCTCTGACCAATGGGGGTTCGCACTTTCCAAGAAGGGAATTTGATCCTCAGTGAGGGTTAGGGCTGGCAACTACAAATTGGGACTATGATTCCCAATTTACAGATAATGCTGGTGAAGCTCAGAGAGGGTAAGAGACTTGCCTGAGGTCACCCAGCTAGTTAATGGTGGAGCCAGGATTCAAATTCAGTTCTGTGTGATTGGGAAGCCCAGGCTCTTTCCACCCCACTGACTCCCAGCCAGGTGGGGATGGTTCTTCCTTTTCCTCTCTACCATCTCTGAGCCTTGGCCTAGAGCTGATAAGGAAACAAAGGGGATCTGTTGGCTTCAAATCAGCCACCAAATGCACCCTTGAGAACTCTGCCCTGAGAAAATGCACATCCCAATTGGCCTTGACAGTGGAGGCCCCAGGACCCCATGACCTTCCAAAGCCCACACAGAATTTTAAAGTAATGACAGAGGATGTACATCAGCTCATGGGTTTATCCAGTGAACTTTCATAGAGTGTGCACTGGGTGTGCAGCTTGGGATAGAGTCTCTAGCACACTGTTTGACACAGAAAGCAGAACACACAGGTTATAGGACAAGTGCTATGTCGACTGGACCCTCTAACCCAGGCTGAGGCACAGAGTAGGGAAAGTCAGGGAAGGCTTCTTGAAGGAGGTGATGTTGACCAGAGACACAAAGGATGAGTGAATTGGACATTGTGGACCAAGGGCATTCAAAGACCAGTCTATCCTCAGAGAGTTAGGGAAGTAACCAGTTTACAGGTTTCTTTTCCCTTTTATTATTATTTTTTTTTTGAGACGGAGTCTTGCCTTGTCGCCCAGGCTGGAGGGCAGTGGCATGATCTCAGCTCACTACAACCTCTGCCTCCTGGGTTCAAGCGATTCTCCTGTCTCAGTCTCCTGAGTAGCTGGGATTACAGGCACACACCACCATGTCTGGCTAATTTTTGTATTTTTAGTAGAGACAGGCTTTCACCATGTTGCTTAGGCTGGTCTTGAACTCCTGACCTCATGATCTGCCTGCCTCGGCCTCCTAAAGTGCTGGAATTACAGGCATGAGCCACCGCACCTGGCCAGTAACAGATTTCAATAGCATTCCAACCACAAGTTGGGCTCCAAGGCCAGAGCCCATTTCTCCGTGCCCAGGCACCTCTTCCTGGCAGGCCCCAGGCCTCTAGGTAAGCAGACCATGTCAGAGAATCATAACCCAGAACACTTCCCCAAACACAAACTGCCACCACAGCAGGATTTTGGCCTGGCCACCCCTCCATCTGCCCAAGCAGACTTAGCCCCCACCTGACCACCTGCCAGGCCCCTGTCACCACCACCACTGGAAACACGGTCAGCTGGGGCCAGCCCAGCAGCCACGCCAGTGCTAGCGAACATGGAGGAAGCAGACATGCCCAGGGCAGGTCTTGGCCTTGGTTTTTTTTTTTAGGGAGGGAATAGAAAGGGAAGGCCTGAGTGATTTCCCACATGGACCAATACCTCTCTGCCACAGAGACCCACAGCCTGGTGTGGGTGACAGGAAAGTCATGCTGCTTCCACCTCTGAGTGCGTGGTCCTTGCCCGGAGGACAGCCTTTGGAAAACAGTCTAGCTTCCATTCTTCCCCTCCTGAGCCCTGAGAACACGCCATCCTTCAGGTTCACAGTAGATCCTTCATACACATGGCCAACAAGCACATGAAAAAATGTTCAACATCACTCATCATCAGAGAAATGCAAATTAAAATCACTATGAGATACCACCCTATCACAGCCATAATGGCCATTACTAAAAAGTCACAAAACAATCGATGTTGGCATGGCCATGGTGAAAGGGAACACTTATACAGTGCTGGTGGGAATGTAAATTTCCACCCTATGCAAAACAGTATGGAGACTTCTTAAAGAACCATTCAATCCAGCAATCCCACCACCGAGTAAAAGCAAAGAAGTCATTCTATCAAAAAGATACCCGCATGTGTACATTTATCGAAGCACAATTCACGATTGCAAAGATACGGAACCAACTTAAGTGCCCATCAACCAATGAGTGGATAAAGAAAATGTGGTGAAATCCTGTCTCCACTAAAAATACAGAATATTAGCCAGGCATGGTGGCAGGTGACTATAATCCCAGCTACTCCAGAGGCTGAGGCAGGAGAATCACTTGAACCCGGGAGTGAGCCAAGATCACGTCATTGCACTCCAGCCGGACAGAGTGCGACTCCACCTCCAAAAAAAAATAAAAAGAAAATGTGATATATATACACCATGGTATATTACTCAGCCATAGAAAAGAATGAAATAATGTCTTTTTGCAGCAACTTGGATGGAGCTGGAGGCCATTATTGTAAGTGAAGTAGCTCAGGAATGGAAAACCAAATACCTCATGTCATCACTTCCAAGTGGGAGCTAAGCTATGGGTATGAAAAGGCATGGCTGGGTACGGTGGCTCACATCTGTAATCCCAGCACTTTGGGAGGCTGAGGCAGGTGGATCACCTGAGTTCAGGAGTTCGAGACCAGCCTGGACAACATGGTAAAATCCCATCTCTATTTAAAATACAAAAAAAAAAAAAATAGCTGGGCATGGTAGTGGGCACCTGTAAGCCCAGCTACTCAGGAGGCTGAGGCAGGAGAATCATTTAAACCTAGGAGGTAGAGGTTGCAGTGAGCTGAAATGGTGCCATTGCACTCCAGCCTGGGCAACAAGATCAAGACTCCATCTTTAAAAAAACAAAAGGCATACAGACTGGTATAATGGACTTTGGAGACTCAGAAGGGAAAGAGTGAAAAGGGGTGTGGAATAAAAAACTACATATTGGGTAAAATGTACACTACTCAGGTGATGGGTGCACTAAAACCTTGGACTTCACCACTAAACAATGTATCCCTGTAACCAAAAACCATCTGTACTCCCAAAGCTATTGAAATTAAATATATACATATGCATTTATATATGTTTATATATATATATTTGTAAAATAAGATCTTTCACTGTCTAGCAATCCAAGACCCCAGACCCTGCAAGCCAAGCCCCTGTGGCTCGCCATGACTCACTTAGCTCCGGCTCTGCCTTGCTTACTAATAATACCTCCTGAAAACATTTAGCAAGCACCTTATCTTGACCAGACTGAGTGCCGAGGCAGAAAGGTGAACAAGACTGGGCCCTGCACAGGGGAAGCTCTGACCAGTGGGGGTTCGCACACTCCTAGAAGCCACTTTCCAAGCAGGGAATTTGATTTTCAGTGAGGGTTAGGGCTGGCAAACTTTGGTTGGTACAATGAACCAACAGCTCATGGGAAATGAGTGGTTAGCGGAAACTGTGGAAATGGCATTTAATATATAATATCATCATAAATAAAGTTCTAAAAGACTTCCACACCAGCCAGACGTGTTGGTGGGGAAAATGCCCTCAGGAAGCTAACCCTTCTGAATTAACCACGTAGGAGACGGTACAGTGGCCCTATCTGCCGAGGCAGAGCCTCCAAGTTTCAGGTTTTTGGAGGTTTAGAACCAGCTCTCACCGGCTTCACTCGCATCCTCTCTTGTTTTCACAAGTCTCAGCAAGATGCCTGGAACTACTACTTTCCTCACGGAAATGTAAGCAGCGTGATCTGAGCCAAGTGTCTGCATTATGGGATTGGAGCATGTAGACTCCTCTCCTCTCTCTCCACTCCCCCAAAATTCACCCCTAAATGGCCCACGATGGTGGCATCGAGTGCCTGTCTATGAATGGGAACATTCTGACAGTTTTTACTGGTTTGCCTTAAAGTCAGAAAAATAAACACTTTCCTGAGTTGTTTCTTTTTCATAATGTTCTTTTTTTCCCATTTAAAGAGTGTCTTTTGAGATGATGTCTTTTCTGCATTTTTGGAGTTAAAATGTTATTTTTAATTAAAGATGTTGGCAAGTGGTAATTGGTTTTGTTTTTCCTTTTTCCCTACTGGGAGAAATGAAAAGCTGGCCACTGTATGTTGGTACTTAAGATATTTTCGGAAACGTTACTGGTGCATGGAGTCCAGTGACCCTTTGGGAGGGAGAGGCCATCGTGGTTCCGTGTCCTTTGCTTAAAGGAGACTGAAGTGAAACATTCCTAGGCCAAATGAGCATGATCTCAAAACTTAAATATCCAAAAGGAAATCAGCCATCTCAGAAGCTCCAGTGGCAGAGGCTGTTGCTTAAAGCAAAGAAGGAAATGCTGAGGTCCCCGGAGAAGCGGTTTCATGCAGTGCTGCAGGAACTTTAAGAGAGAAAACCTCCAACCACGGTGGACCAGGCGGTCTTCATGTTTTGCCTTTGGAGTTTCATACCTCCAATTTTTCCTCGATAGTAGAGATCATAGAGGCGGGTGCTGTGGCTCACGCCTGTAATCCTAGCACTTTAGGAGGCTGAGGCCGAGTCCAAGAGCTTGCCCAGCCTGGGAAACATAGTGGGACCCCACCTCTACAAAATTTATTTTAAATTAGCTGGGTGTGATGGTGCACACCCCTAGTCTTAGCTACTTGGGAGGCTGAGGCAGGAGGCATCACTTGGGCTCAGGAGTTTGAGTTTGCAGTGAGCCATGATGGTGCCACTGCACTCCAGTCTGGACAACAGAGCAAGACCCTGTCTCTAAAAATATATCTAAATAAATTTAAATGAGTAGAGATCATGCCTTATACTTGAGAAATCAACCCAGTACGGGTTATGTGGCTCTAACGAATCTCCATTTGATGATTGGTCCAGTTATTGAGCATGATACCACAATGTCCATGTTTAGGCTGTGGGAGTTAATCTACACAAGATGGAATACCTCCCAGCCCCAGGACTGTGCCCTCGGACAACCAGAGTTAACCCCCCAGCTCCGGGACAGTGCCCTCAGACAACCGGAGTTAACCTCCCAGTCCCAGGACAGTGCCCTCGGACAACCAGAAGGCTACACTGTCACGCCTCCTCAAGCTCGCTTGCCGATGCCAGTCTTTAGCCATTCATCATTTGGGCTCTTTGGAACCCTTTCTTTTCCACATTCCCCAGATCTGCTCTTCTTCACTGAGCATTAGGGAGGTGGAAAGTCCCAGCTGTGGGTGTTCCACTCTGTGGAGTGAGCCGGGATGCCAAAAGAGGGGGAAATCAAAGAAAACTTCTGAACTGCTTTAAAAACAAGAAATAAAAGGCATCGTTCCCCTAATGCCCCCATCTTCCTAGCTGAGCCCTTTCTCCCCTCACCCCACCCCAGAACAGTCATCAGAGATTCACTTAGATTTTCCACACAAAACCCCTACTTTTGGGAAGGGACCAAACTTAGAATGGCCAGAACTGGGAGAGATTCTAGAAACAGCACCCCCACCACCACCCCACGCAGGCTGCTCCTACCTCTGCTTGGAGCCCCTGCAGATTAGCTACTGGGTAGCAGCAAGAACTGGGTAGCGCCCAGTAGTTCCTGCTACTATAGATTTGGTTTGACCCCAGCTCAGCGCCATCTCAGCTGCACGACCCCAGACACATCTCATCTCGCTGAGATGTCTCCACCAGTGTGCCAGAGGCCTTGTCCACGAAATGGGGCTGATAATTCCTGCTTCAAAGAGCTGTCTTGAGTCTCAGCTGAGCACCTGGACGTGGACGTACTTTGTACCCTCTAAGGCTGTGCTGTAGCTGAGAACTGTCTGTGGTTATTTAAGTTTAAATGGATTCAAATTAAATAAAATTTAAAAAGCAGTTCCTTCAGTCTCACAAGCCATATTTCAAGTGCTTGACAGCCACACGTGGCTCATGGCTACCACACTGGAGAACAAGAGATAGAACACGTCCATCATCACAGGAAGTTCCACTGGCCAGTGCGGCCAAGCTTAAAACAGCAACACAAAACCACTCCCCCAGAGGCAAGATGGCTTCTGAGCTTCTCTGCTATGGCCCTTTCCCCAGGAAAAGGCAATGTCAGCTCAGGCCCCAGTTACAGAGATGAACAACCAAGGACTGTGGTGCAAGGTGGGGACCGCAGTACAAGGTGGGGACTGCTTTCCTGGTGTCAAATATAGCCCGTCCCCTCCGAACCCCACACCCGGCCCCCTCACCCCCAGGCAGGGTGTTTGTTATCAGCTCTATCTCCTGGGCCCCAGAGACACCTTCTCCCTCCATCTATGACCTATTAGACAGAAGAGGCACCAACTTCCGGCTGGGCCCTCCAGCCCTTCCCGTCCTTGCTGGCTTCCAGCACCACCCCTTCTCTGGTCTGGGAGAGGAATCTCAGCTCCAGACTCCCAGCCCAGCCCCCAACTCCTGAAGTTCAGCTGCTCCCCAGGTTAAACCTCCATTATCCCTAAAATCCTTAAAATCTGTGTCAGTGGGATGCTAAGACCCTATCCACTGAGCCACCTGATCCCCTCCTCAGGATGGGGCCCTGTCCCCTTTCACAACTAGAGGCCTTTGTATGCGGGGCAGTTCGTACCTCATCCACAGTATTTACCTCAGATCTCCCTGGGCACCTGAAGTGGGACCCCCATCTGGAGACCTCAGTTTGTCCCTGGAATCTGCTTACTGGGGGGTCCACCTGAGGCCCTGAGCTGTTCTCCACAACTTTGACCTTTGGTTTCTACCGGAAGGGGAGGGACCCTGTTGTCAGAGCTCCCCCAGCCCAGGGAATCCCTGTCTGGCTCATATACACCTTTGGAATCCTCCTCAGCATCTCTCCCTTCACTTGTAAGCTCTGCCCCGCTGTGTCTCCCAGGCCCTGACCGAGGGCTCGAGCCCCAGGCTGTGGGAGAAGCCAGGGCCTCCAGGGCTCGCCCAGCTCTCATACAGCTGTGCCGGGGCCATGGCTCAGGATGGCTGGAAACTGAACTGGGGCTCCGGGGCCGGCCAAGTGCCCAGCTCCAAAATAGCAGTTGTGTTCACATAAAAGCTTCTAATGAGAGAAAGATGCCGTTCTTGGCCCTTCATGCGCTCTCTGCAGACGCTGTCTGGCAGGCCAAGCGGGCCTCTACCGTTTGGCGGCTAGAGGGGAGGAAGGGGAGGTGTGAGTCAGACCTTGGCCCCCAGCCCTTCAGCACAGACCGCCCTGTTAATTGCATTAACAAATGCTATGAGGCTGGGCCAGGTGGGGGCCGGGGAGCCGCGGGGCCAGGGGCTGGGGCAGAAAGCAGCCCCAATCCCACCAGCTCCAGCAGGCATGAGGTGGAAGACTCTGGGCCCAGCTCACTGCCCAGGGCTGAAAGGCCTGGGCTCCTCTCCAGCCGCTGCCCCAAAGCAGAGGAGAGTCATCCATCCACCTCCACAGTCCCAAGAGCTGGTCTAGGAGGAGGCCTCAGTGCCAGAGGCGCCCAGAGGTGAGACAGGCTGGGAGGGGTCCCTGGGGATGAGTCTTTTCCAGAGAAGTGGCTTCCAGGGAAGACAGTTCTGGGCTGGAGTGGAGCCAGCCACCCTCCCACAGCAGCACCAGCTCCACACCCAGGCCTGGGACAGTCTGGAGGGAGGAGCCACCAGCCCAAACATTGGGGGCAGGAAGGACAGTGTGTCCCTGTTGTTGGAGACACATGTTTGAGATCTGACTGCAGGACCTCACCTGGGGCCAGTTTCGTCACCACTGTGAGTCTCAGTGTTCTTCTCCAGGAAATGGTCATGCAGCCAGGCATGGTGGCTCATGCCTGTAATCCCAGCACTTTGGGAGGCCGAGGCAGGTGGATCACCAGGTCAGGAGTTCGAGACCGCCTGGCCAATATGGTGAAACCCCGTCTCTACTAAAAATGCAAAAATTAGCCAGGTGTGGTGGCACTCACCTGTAGTCCCAGCTACTCAAGAGGCTGAGGCAAGAGAATTGCTTGAACCTGGGAGGCAGAGGTTGCAGTGAGCCGAGATGGTGCCACTGCATTCCAGCCTGGCAAAAAGAGTAAGACTCCATCTCAAAAAAAAAAAAAAGAAAAGAAAAGAAAATGAAAATGGTCATGTATTCAAATGCATGACCTGCCAGGATGGCAAACAAGAGACTGTCCTCTTGGGGCTTCCAATTTAGTCAGAGGGACTATCACTTAATAGGTAAACAAAGAAATCGAGCAGGCTGGGCTCGGTGGCTCATGCCTGTAATCCCAGCACTTTGGGAGGCTAACGCCGGCAAATCACCTGAGGTCAGGAGTTCAAGACCAGTCTAGCGAACATGATGAACTCCATCTCTACAAAAAATGTAAAAATTAATCAGGCATGGTAGCACACACTTGTAATCCCAACTACTTGAGAGGCTGAGGCAGAAGAACAGCTTGAACCTGGGAGGCAGAGGTTGCAGTGAGCTGAGACTGCGCCACTGCACTCCAGCCTGGTTGAGAGAGCGAGACTCCATCTCAAAAATAAAAATAAAAAACAAAGAAGTGGAGCAGAACTTGGGACGTGAGGGATGGAGGAGATAGTCGAGGGTCCGAGATCCAGAAGAACAAGGCTGGTGGGGGCCGCTCAAGCCAGAGTGGCCAGGGCAGCCCCTCTGAGGAAGGCACCTCAAAACAGAGACTGGGAAGATGACAAGGGCCAGCTGCACAGAGGGATGATAGGGAGCAGACACGGAGGCAGCAGAGTGTGCCTCGACCTAGGGTGCCCTTGGGGAACTGGGTGACTTCAGGGACACTGCGGCAGGAAGGTTTAGGCGGGATGTGTTGAGGGCAGCAGGGAGAGCAGGCAGCAGGCTGCGGTGTCACCCAGGAGAGCTATGACAGGGTCCTGGCCCAGAGAGGCATCAGGGAAGCAGGCAGGTCCACGAGGGAGTAAAACAAACAGGGCTTGGTAATGGGTGGGTGTCAAAGCCTGAGTGAGAGGAAGGCATCCCTGGGGCCATGGGGTGGCTGGCTCAAGCAGGCAAGTCGATCGGGGTGCCAGTCAACAGAGTGGGTAAGACCTGCGCCAGGGAGTTAGCTCAGAGGGAGGGAAATCACGAGTTCGCTTTCGACAAGTTGGGATGGAGAGGTCTGGGAGGCATCAAGCACAGATGTGGAGCAGGCAGCAGACGCGCAAGACTGAAGGTCAGACAAGAGGCCTGCTGAGAATTCATGTAAATCTGGGCGGCCTCAGCCCAGAGACGGTGTTTACATCCACGAGAAGGCAGCAGATGGTTCCAGGACCAATGCAAAGACAAAGAAAAGAAGAGGACACAGACTAAGTCCTGGGAAACCCACAGTTTAGTAGTGGGCGGAGAAGCAGCAGCAGCCAGGGAAATAGGAGGGGAGGGGACAGAGAACGTCATGAGGGTTTGAAGGAAGATGGCAGCGTTTGGCACATCCAGGCAGAGTGAGCACGGGGCATTACCATTAGTATTGCATGTAAATGGTTGGGCACAGTGCCTGATGGCACTCAATAACCAGGGGCAGTTCATACTCCACTTGGCTCCTATGGCCCCGCTCTGTGGAGTGAGGGACTTGGAAGGTCTGGGGAAGCTCAACATAATACGTATTAAGACGTCAGGTCAACAGGGAGAAGCCAGCAAAAGAGACCAAGAAGAGGCAGCTGGGGTTGGAGGGAGGAAACTGCCAGGCCATCCATGCCAACATTTGCTCACTCATCTCTTTGACAAACAGATCCCAAGCACATACCAAGGACATAGGTGTGGAGGGAGGGCCAGGTCTCCGCTGGTGTCAGCAGGACACAGGGCCTGGCTTCAGGAAGCTCCCAGTCAAGCACATCTCCTAATCATCTCATTGGACAAAGAGCCTCAGGGTAACCTGCTCCCTAGGAAGATCTGGGTTACCCCCCTGCAGCGGCAAGAAACAAACAGGGTCTTTTTTTTTTTTTTTGAGATGGAGTTTCTCTCTTGTTGCCCAGGCTGGAGTGCAATGGTGCAATCTCAGCTCTCTGCAACCTCCGCCTCCTGAGTTCAAGCAATTCTCCTGCCTCACCCTCCCAAGTATCTGGGATTACAGGTACCTACCACCACACCCGGCTAATTTTTTTTAATTTTTACTAGAGACAGGGTTTCACTATTTTGGCCAAGGTGGTCTCAAACTCCTAACCTCAGGTGATCCACCTGCCTCGGCCTCCTAAAGTGTTGGGATTACAGGCGTGAGCCAACACACTTGGCCGACAGGGTCTCTTGATGGGACCGTGCTCTTCATATCAGCTGGGTTCCACTGAGGTCATATAATTATTCCCCTTTGCCACCTCCCACCTTCCTTTCCACCACTCCCTGCCAACTTCAGAGTCCCCATTGGATGGTTCATCCAGTGGCAGGTGCTAACCAGTCAATGAAGATGAAAATCCACCCTTGCCCTGTAGTTCTCATAACTACAATAGGTTCTCCTCTCATCCCCATCTGACATATGGGGAAACTGAGGCAGAACAGTCAACAACTTCCCCAAGATCACCGTGCTAGTAAGTCATGGAGCAAGGGTCTGAACTCAGGAGTCTGAGTCCACAGCTGGGGCTCTTAGCCATCCAGCCACAGTCTTCCTCGGGATGCAGTTGGCATGAATGGAGTAAACAGGCTCCCTCAGGGAAGTCAAGGAGGAGCTCTGATCAGGAGAGACAGCGTTCTTATAGGACTGGGATGGAAACTAGAGGAAATGCCATTCCATTACCCATTTGATACATGCACAGAAATGCCAGGCCCACTCTAGTGTCTCCATCCCAGAATCACCTGAACACAGTGGGGAGTTTCTGGAAGAGCTGATGGAACCTGGGCAGCAGAACAGGATCTCTCAGCACAAGGCGGGGATAGGCCCTGTATTAGTCAGTAGACGCTTATGGAGCCTTTATCTTGTACCAGTGTGCTGCCTGCTGGGGGTGGTGAAATACAGGCCAAACATGTATAGAATGCATGGAACATGCCAGGCTTTGAACTAAACATCTGACCTAAGTTACCTCACTTGTTCCTTACAACTCTTGGAGGCGGGGCCCAATGCTGATCCCAGTTCACAAAAGAGGAAATCGAGACACAGAGACTTTAAGCAACCTGCCCACAGTCCCACAGCCACTACGTGGTAGAGCTGAGAGCCGACATTTAAACCCAGGCAGTCCAGCACAGTCTCCTGATCTAGCATTAAAATGCCAGCTAAACTTAGCCTGGGCCAGGCTGTCTACATGCATTTACTCACTGATCAGAAAGCACAGAGCTAAGCCCTTGCCCTCTGGAGCCAGGCTACCTGGATTCGTGTCTGGGCTCTGCTGAGTCTCAGCAGCATGACTTGGACAAACAGCCAAACTCATTTGTAAACGGGGATTAAAAGCCAAATCTAGCTTATAGGGTTGTTGTGAGAATTAAAAATTAACAATACAAGTGTTTAGAATCATACCTGATGCACAGGAAGAGCTACTGAGTTCATTATCATTCATCCCCGAAACCAACTCTATATAGATTGTTATGCCCATTTCATGGACGAGGACCTGTGGCTAGAAAAGGGCCAGTCACTTGCCCCAGGACACAGAGCTGGGACTCAGACACGTCTCCAGGGATCTGGTGCCGGAATTCAAAGTACATGCTCTTGATCTTGAGCCTTGCTGTTGGGGGCAGGAATGGGAGAGTAACTTGCCTGCCTGCTCCTCAACAGATACAGGGATTCTCTTCTGCCCTCCCCAAAGCAGCCCCAGCCCCTGTGCATCCAGGCTGAGATAAAATGAGAAATCTAAGGAGTATTCAAATCCCCTTCCCCAGTTGGGTTGGGGTTGGGCGTGAGCCAGTCTGGGAAGAATAGACAGTCTTCCAAAAGCTGCAACTATAAACAGGACACTGTCACTCCACACCCTCCAGTTCTTCCCCTCCACTGGGCAGGGCCCGGCAGGCCCCAGTCAGCTGCCTCCACAAATACATAAACACATAAATCCCCAGAGAGAGAGAGCTGGCAAAGAAACAGAAGGAAAGGCAGATACCAAGACTAGAGGAGGAGATGGTGGCCCAGCTCTAGCCCCCACCAAGCTGGAAGGAGGGGCTAGGTTTCCAGCAGTGGGCACCTGCAGAGCAGGGCAGAAGGAAGGCAGGCCCTGGCAAGGGACTGGTGTATGACAGTGACCTGGAATTGATTCTGCCAGAGGCAAGAGAGGGCAAGTGAGCAGGAGCCAGTACTCTCTGCGCATAGGCAATGGGTTGGGCCCGCAGATATCCAGGAGAGACTGAGTCTCCACGTGGTTCTGGCACTCAACTTTACTCTTGGCAGTGGGAGACCGTCAGCCCCCATCTCTCGCCAGCCCAGGAAGGCATCCCCTCATGAAACTGCTAGGACAGAATCATGAACATTCCCAAACACTGGCCATCTCCACCCCAGCAGCTGTTGGGAGGGAGGAGGGAGAAGCGAAGTCGAGGGGGGTTGGGGAGAGCCAGCTGACAGGGTGTGGAGCCAAGAGCCCCCCTTCTGTGGAGCTCTGGATGAAGGCATCCATGCCAACACCCCACTGCCCGCCTGTGTGGTTCTCATTAGGCTTATTAGCAGCCAAATAGCAACAAGCAAACAGCACAGGAACCAGTTAATGAGCACACAGCCCTTCAGCGGGCAAGCCAACTGCAAGTGGGAGAGGCTGTTGCCCACCAGCCACCCACTCCAGGAGAGCTGCTGGCCTGTGTGCCCGGGTCAGGGTGGGCAACCAGGGGGCAGCAGGGTGAGAGGGCCAGAGAGAGAAATACCAGGGGAGAAGGTACTGGCAGCCTCCTACCTCAGCTTCCTGGTGCAGCAACCCGCTGGGGCACGCGGGTGCCCCACACAGGCGCTGGTACTGTAACAGTCTGCAAACTCACTCAAACTTGAGCTCCTAGGGTTGAAACCTGAGTCTGTCAGAGACTAACACTGGACCATCACTAGCAAGTTAGGAAACCAAGAACCTCCAGGGCTGGAGGGCCCAAGTGAGACCTGTGCCCAGACCCCTCAGGCAGCTGGGGAGAAGCCCGCCCGCTGTGAAGCCACCCGCTCCAGCTTCAGCTCAATCCTCAGCAACACTCTCCATCAGCCAATGCTGCCTTCCAGCAAAGGCTAAGCTCTCTCAAACATACCAACGCTCCTCCCCGCCTCCAAGTCCCAGTCATTGCCCAGGCCTCCTGAGTTCTGGAACGCCCTGCTACTCAAAGTGTGGTCCCTGGGCCAGCAGTGTCAGCATCCCTGGGAGCTGGGTGGAAACAGGGTATCTGCCCCACCTCAGATCTGCTGAATCAGAATCTTCCCTTTGATGTGATTCCCAGAGGATCTGGGGAAATATTCAAATTTGAGGAGGGCCCCCAGGGCAGATCTTCCTGTGACTGACCCCCAACTCTGCTCAGTGATTTTTGGCCACACCTAGAATCACCTAGGGTGCTCTTAAAAAATCACAGTGACAGGCCCCAACTCCAGAGCTTCTGCTTAGCATAAAGCCACCTGGGCACCCACGTCCCTGGCTTCTCTACCCAGAGGAGTTGCTCAGAGCGGATTATGAGTCTCATGTGCTTTTCCAATCAGCTGTGTGGCTCTGAGCAAGTCACCACCTCTCAGACGCTCACTTTCTTCTTCTTTAAAATTATGAGTGGCCGGGCGTGGTGGCTCACACCTGTAATCCCAGCATTTTGGGAGGCTGAGGCAGTTGGATCATTGAAGCCAAGAGTTTGAGACCAGCCTGGCCAACATAATAAAACCTTGTCTCTACCCCAAAAAAAAAAAAAAAGCCACAAAAATTAGCCAGGCATGGTGGTGGGTGCCTGTAATACCAGTTACTTGGGAGGCTGAGGTAAGAGAATCACTTGAACCCAGTAGGCAGAGGTTGCACCAAGCCAAGATCATGCCACTGCACTCCAGGCTGGCCGACAGAGCTACACTCTGTCTCAAAAAACAAATATATTCTTTTTTTTTTTTTTTGAGATGGAGTGTAGCTCTGTCATCCAGGCTAGAGTGTAGTGGCATGATCTCGGCTCGCTGCGACCTCCGCCTCCCTGGTTCAAGCAATTCTCCTGCCTCAGTCTTCCAAGTAGCTGGGATTACAGGTGCCTGCCACCAACCCAGCTAATTTTTGTATTTTTAGTAGAGACAGGATTTCACCATGTTGGCCACGCTGGTCTCGAACTCCTGACCTCATGATCTGCCTGCATCCACTTCCCAAAGTGTTGGGATTACAAGTGTGAGCACCACACCCAGCCTAAAAATTTTTTTAAATAAAAATAAAATAAAATGTTGAGGGACAAGTGTTTCTCGCCCACCTGTCTGTTCCTGACCACAGAGGGCCTGACTTCTGAGAGCCCCCACAAATCCAGGTTTCCTGAAAAGGAAAGGGTGTGCAGGCCAATCTGCTTCGTTGTTTGTTTTTGAGTTTTTGGCTCTGGTTCTGTTATCTGGAGATCCTAGGAGGGATTCTGCCTGAGCTGCATCATCAGATAGGCAGAGGGTCAGGGCCATGAGGCCTGAGGCAGAAGCCAAGAGCTTGGTGAACCCGCGTCTCCAGCCTCGCGGGAATGGGAGCAGCGGCGTCATATCCCATCATGCGAGGTGTCAGGACAACCGCAGACGAGGGCATCCGTGGTGCTGGGAACATTACATGTTTTGTCCACACCCGGACTCTTAACTGTGAAGCCCTCCTATGGAGAAGGGCCTGGGGCTGGTCCTTGAAGGAAGGAAGCTGGTGAGACTGAGGCTTTGCAGCCAGGCTTGGGACTGGCAGAGGCAGGGGCAGCCACCTGTGGGACAGTCAGGCGGAGTTCCTGGGGAGCTTATGTGGACCCAAGAGGGGCCTGTGGGAGGAAGGAGAAAGATCCAAGGGGCTCCCTCAAACTCCTCTATCTGCTGTGATCTGTGGGGACTCTACACTCTGGAATGCCCAGCCCCCACTGGTGTCAGGAGGGAATGGAGCCCTGGAGATTGGAGGCTGGAGTTTTGGAATCAGTTGGCCTGGGTCCAGCCTGAGCTCAGCACTTGCTGCAGCATAGCCTTGGCTGTGTTTCCTGAGCAACCCAAGCCTCAGCTTCCTCATCTGTAAACCACGACAATAAGTGCACACATACTTCATAAGATGGTTGACAGGTCAAACTAAGATAATGCATGTGAAGAGCTTAGCGCACTGCTGGGCACTAGTACATACTCAGTTATTAGATAATAGTATCAGGATCGGGGGCAGTGACAGCAATAGTACCATCTCCTCCAGATCACAGATACAGAAAGCAAGGCCCAGAAATTAAGGTAAGATACCTGGCAGCAGAGTATAGGTATTAAGAAGACTGACCCTGGAGTCAGGTTGTCTGGATTGAAATCCTAGCTCTGCTTTTTCTGACACGTGAGCTTGGGCAAGTTACCAGACTGTACTCCACTTTCCTCATCCACCCGCCACCGTTTAAAGTGCACCGTGTACGAAGTGAGTGCTATGAAGTTCCCAGCTCTTGCTGTTGCAAATGCCCCTGATACCATCAGTGGAAAAGGCTCGGGCATGGAGGCTCTAGCTCTTCCCAACTCACTCCTTGGTTTTCACAAAATAAGATGACTTTTCTCTCCTTCGAGCCAGCCTGCAAGGTGTCAGAGCAGTCCAAAGGGAGACGGCTCCAGGCACGGGTCAGAGTGTCATCTGACCATCCTGGTAGCGTGCCTAACAGAGGTCAGGGCCATTGGGCCAGCCGCCAGGGGAGAGGTGGATTCTCATCACACGATACATGAATGGTGACCCTGGAAATGTGGGAGGCAGAGGCTCTGCGCCAAGCATTTTCTGCAGAATACAGGTGCATGCAGGCTCCTGAGACCCTGCCGGGACGGTGAGTGGGTCAAACACAGTAGGGCAGCAAGAGGAAATGCAGGAAGGTTTGAAAACACCAGCACTGATTTCACTTGAGAAGCTGTTTCCAGCTGAAGGCTTTTTTTTTTTTCTTTTTTCTTTTTTTCCAAGAGTCTCACTTTCTCACCCAGGCTGGAGTGCAGTGGTGCAATCTCAGCTCACTGCAACCTCCACCTTCCAGGTTCACACAGTTCTCTGCCTCAGCCTCTGAAGTAGCTAGGATTACAGGCGTCCACCACCATGCCCAGCCAATTTTTTGTATTTTTAGTAGAGACAAGGGTTTCACCCTGTTGACCAGGCTTGTCTCGAACTGCTGTCCTCATGATCTGCCCGCCTTGGCCTCCCAAAGTGCTGGGATTACAGGTTTGAGCCACTGTGCCCAGACCTCTTTTTTTTTTTTGAGGAGTCTCACTGGAGTGCAGTGGCACAATCTCAGCTCACTACAACCTCTGCCTCCCAGATTCAAGCAATTCTCCTGCCTCAGCCTCCCGAGTAGCTGAGATTACAGGCACCCACCACCACGCCCAGCTAATTTTTCTACTTTTAGTAGAGACAGGGTTTCACCATCTTGGCCAAGCTGGTCTCCAACTCCCAACCTCAAGTGATTCACCCACCTTGGCCTCCCAAAGTGCTGGGATTACAGGCATGAGCCACCACTCCCGCCCCAGCTGGAGGCATTTTTAAACCCCCACCCTGCCACTGGATATTGCCTCCACTCCAAAGAGGGGCTGCATCTTCAGGACACAGACTAGGAAAGACACTTCTGCTTCAGGTTCTGGAGTCCCTAAGCTTGGCCTGCCTCGGGAGTAGGGTGGGGAATGGCACACCATGTTTGAGACAGCGGTGTGCCTGCCACCCGGGGAGGCACTCACGTTTTATACAGTGGTTGGTGCTGTTTGCTGTTGTCCATCCTGGGCAGCACTGTCCCCCGCAGACGTTCCTCCTGTGGGGTCACCAAAACAGAATCAACCCAAGGATGCTCAGAGCTGGGGAATATTCCTACAGCCCCTCCGACAGTCCCACCTTCTACAGGCGGGGCTTGGGGAACAGGGAGAGGCTGGGAAGGCTGTCCCCATTCTACATGCAAATCTAAGACTGAATCCTGACTCTGTCATTCTCCGCACGTCCTTGGGAAACCTCGCTCTCTCCATCTGTACAACGGAGATAGCAATAGCTGCTTCATTGGGTTGCTACCATGGTTAAGTGAGGCGGGAATTTTAACATCTGACATAAAGCAGGCAGTCTGCTGGGGCAACGACGGCGATCCTAAAGCTAATAAGCCAGTTCAGAGAGGGTTAGTGACTTCTGAATTCCACACAGCGGGTAAGTGCTGGAGCCTGATTCAAACCTGGGTTGGCCCAACTCTAAGTCATGCTCCAACTCTACCTCTCATACACACACACACACACACACACACACACACACACACACACAGGCGCCTGCACCACACCTGGCTAGTTTTTAAAATATTTTAGTAGACCAGGCGGGTGCGGTGGCTCAAGCCTGTAATCCCAGCACTTTGGGAGGCCGAGGCAGGTGGATCACGAGGTCAAGAGATCGAGACCATCCTGGTCAACATGGTGAAACCCCGCCTCTACTAAAAATACAAAAAATTAGCTGGGCATGGTGTCGCATGCCTATAATCCCAGCTACTCGGGAGGCTGAGGCAGGAGAATTGCCTGAACCCAGGAGGCGGAGGTTGCAGTGAGTCGAGATCGCGCCATTGCACTCCAGCCTAGGTAACAAAAGTGAAACTCCCTCTCCAAAAAAAAAAAAAAAAAAAATTTAGTAGAGACAGGTTTCACCATGTTGGTCAGGCTGGTCTTGAACTTCTGTCCTCAGGTGATCCATCTACCTCAGCCTCCCAAAGTGCTGGGATTACAGGTGTGAGCCACCGTGCCCGGCCCTTCAGCTACTCTTTGATGCTGGCTCTGAGAGCACTCCCATGAGACACTGACCTGCAGTTTCGGGCACTCATCCAGCTCCCCAAAGTTTGCCTCCAGGTGTCTGCTGTGCTCTGGCAACACCAGCAGTTTCCACCCAGCCCTGACTCTGCAGCTAAAGACCCACACACCTAGACCAAGGTGACACCCTAGAAGGGCTTCTTCTGGACACCTCTAGGGAGCGACTAGAGGCCCAAGCTGGGCCAGGCTCTGGCTTACATCCCTCTCATCAGAAATCGTCACTGGGCACTGGAACTGGAGGGTGAGACGGGAGGGAGATGTGAAGAGGCTAAACAGGCGAAGGACAGAGCAGGGCGGCCGTTCCTGTGATCTCTGCGGCCAGCATGGCGACATCTGGTCCCACTTAGGAGTTTGTTTGACATTTGAGTGGACCCCAAAGCTTATGTGGTTTGGAGTCTTATGAAGAATTCAAAATAAATTCCTGCAGCTTGAAAACACTGAGGCCCATTCCTGGCCCTTTGGCCCAAAGTTGTGGGGCGCTGCCTCCCTCCCACGGAGCTCCCAGAATGTCCTGCCAGCCAAGAGTTGTGCCACTCAGTCCACCTCAAAGCCTCTCTGGGCGATCACCTTCAGCAGCTGCCTGGATACCTCAGGGCCCATGTCACTGGGGGTGGGGAAAGTGCTGCTTGTCAGACCCAGAGTTTCTGGGGGTGCGCCCCAGTGGAAGGGGAAACTACTCACCCATTTGTGCGTCACCACCCCTTGTGGTGGTGACAAGTCCTCTCGTGGGGCTAGGAGGTCTTTGAGAGGAAACAGATCCCATGCCCTGGGAATTTTCTAAGAAATAGGGCCTGTGGGAACCCAAACAGCATGGACACAGGAGCCTGCCTGGCTGGGAGGTCATGGCATGGAGCTCAGCCCAAGGAGGCCCCCTGAGCCAGCCATCACCCCAGCTGCCCTCAGGATGGCTGTGCAGGGGACTGTGGGAGGGAAGGGGCCAGCCCTACTTTGCCTGCACAGAGTAGATCCCTAAGGGATGTAGCGGCCACAGTGAGGATTGGCCAGAATCAAAGGCTGCCAGGCAGAGGGGCCAGACTGGGGCTGGTAGGGCGCTCAAGAGAAAGTCAGGTCCCCAAGGAGAGACTCTGAGGATCCCTACAGGCCAGTATTAAAGTCTTGGGTACAGGGCCAGGGAGGTGACCAGCTGGGAATTGTCCGTTCAGTGGGTTCTGGCTAACAGAGAGAGCAAATGAGCCTGAATAGCCAGGATATACGATTCAATTGCTCTGACTCCCTAGAAGGTGCCTCTCAGAGATCCTCAGAGTCACATCTTCGACACCACTCAGCACACATTCACCCAGTATCCAGATCACTGTAGGGAACACACCTGGCCAGCAGCCTGGGAGAGCTGCCGTTCCACCTGGGCCAAACCTGATCACACTAGTCCTCTGTTAAAAACCTCCCGCAGCACTCCACTGGTCTCGACAAAGCCCCCTGGTGCCCATGTGCCTACTTGCCTGTGCAGTCTAATTGCCCCATCATTCCCACTTAGTCTCCACGACCATCCACAGCCAAGGCTTTGCTCCTCCAAGGATACAAGGTCTGTGGCTCTCCAGTTGCTCTGTGGATTTCACTTTGATGCCTTTGCCTGGGCTGCTCTCTCTGCCTACAATGCCCTCACCCTCTGGTCCACTAATTGAAATCCTTTTCCTACTCCAAGACTTCCAGATCAGATGTTACTTTCTTTGTATAAAACCTCCCCTGGGCCAGGCACAGTGGCTCATGCCTGTAATCCCAGCACTTTGGGAGGCCAAGGCAGGCGGATCACGATGTCAGGAGATCAAGATCATCCTGCCCTACATGGTGAAACTCCATCTCTACTAAAAATACAAAAAAATTAGCCAAGCATGGTGGCACGCACCTGTAGTCTTAGTTACTCGGGAGGCTGAGGCAGGAGAATCACTTGAACTTGGGAGGTAGAGGTTGCAATGGCTGAGATTGCACCACTGCACTCCAGCCTGAGTGAGATTCTGTCAAAAAAAAAAAAAAAAAAAAAAAAAAAACCCTCCTCTGACATCTCCCCAGCCTTCCTTCATTCTCTATCTACTAGGATCATTTAGTACGATCTGTCTGAGGTCACTGGTTATATCTTGGTCGTGGGTATCTTGAGGTTTCTTTCTTATTTCTCTGCGTGCCTCTAGAGTCTAACACAGTGCCCAACATGTAGTATACAATTAATACTTCTTTGCTTCATTTACTCTGGAGTTTCACAAAAAGTGGGATGAGCCACACTGAGGATTGGAAAGGCATTTTAGGTTCACAGGTCACAACATTCGACAATCTGAGTTACATGATGAGAAAGTGATTCTCTTTTTAGTGATCCTTTTAACCTAATTAGGTCAGTGAAAAACACCAGGTCCCCCCCTCAATACATGCGAGTCCTCCTTTCCAATAGAGAGAACTTGTCACAGGGTTGAGCTTCCTAAGATGATGAATGATGTCTGACTAGAATGTAAGAACATTTTGTTTTCCTTTCAATTTTCCTACAATTACCTTCTCCTTATAACAAGTGGTACTGCTTTCAACTTATGAAAATGATACAAAATTTCCTTTCAGTTATGAATTTATTTATAGAGAAAAATGAGTCAAGCACTGCCTGTAATAGCAAAAAAATGTAATTCATCTAGATGTCCAAAAACAGGAGGATGGATAACTGTGGTAATATTCAGACAAAGGAATAATACACAACAGTTAAAACTTGGGCTAATTATATTAACATGGTTAAATCTCAGAAATCTAATAAAGAGGGGAAAAATAAATTGCAGAAGAATAATGAAATGTGGCATCACTTATCTAAGTTTAAAATATGCAAAACAACATTGTATATTTTGTGGATACATGTAACTATAGTAATACTGTAAAAAATATATCTATTAATTAAATTCAGGGTAGTGGTTAATTCTGGGGAGGGAGGGAGGCAAATTTATAGAGGAAATGTCAACTAAAAAACTGGAAGCAAAAGATGCCAAAATATTCAGATTTGAGAAAGCTGGATTGTAAGTTATATTATGTTCAATACCTTTTAGTGCATTTGTAAAACTTCATAATATACTTTAAAACAAATAAAACAAAAAATCCTGTTATTTTAACAGAATATAAAGTTAAAGAAAAATAATAACAGAACAAGAGTGAAAGGTAGAGAAAAATACTATACAGTATAGTATAGTATATACCAGAGGCTGGTTCAAGAACCCCTATAGAGGCTGGGCACGGTGCCTCATACCTGTAATCCTAGCACTTTGGGAGGCCAAGGTGGGTGTAGTGCTTAAGGTCAGGAGTTTGAGACCAGCCTGGCCAACATGGCGAAACCCCATCTCTACTAAAAACACAAAAAATTAGCTAGGTGTGGTGGCATGTGCCTGTAATCCCAATTATTCCAGAGGCTGAGGCACAAGAATCACTTGAGCCTGGGGGGTGGAGGTTGCAGTGAACCGAGATGGTGCCATTGCACTCCAGCCTAGGCGACAAAGCAAGAGACTCCATCTATCAAAAAAAAAAAAAAAGAAAGAAAGAAAGAAAAAAAGGAAACGCTATATGGTAAATTTCATTAATGTAGAAACTGTGTCCACTCTGGTCACTGCTGTATGCCAGATACCTAGCATCAAGCCTGGCACAAACTTAATAAGTCTTCATTATGTGCAATAAATCCTCACTACATTGAAAGTTCCGTGAGGACAGAATCTGCCTGTCTTGGTCACTGCGGTATCCTCTGGATCCAGTATAGGACCTGGGTATAGAAGTCCTTCCAAAGTATTGATTGAATGAATGAAGCAGTGCCAGTAATAGTGCTGCAGTTCCAAGATTCACCAGCAGGTGGCACTTAGTCCCTGGTTGTCTGCAGCTCACAACTAAATGAATTTCCAGCTTGATCACCCTGACTTGAAGCCATTAGCCAGAAGGAACCAGGGTGGAGGAAGTGAATAAACAAGATAACCACTCAGGTCGTCCCCAGCTGACACGGAGCGGCTGACTGGAGTGTCAGGGAACCCACTTTATATCGAGGCTGCAGAAGACAATCTGGAGGAGGAGCCTGACCAGTGTGTCATGTGATGGGTGCACCTGTGTACAGCAGGTGGCATTCGGCCCATGTCCTCACATGCCTGTTCACATCCACCAGCCCTGTTGTGGTGACAATTTACTTTGCTCATCACCACATCATTTCATGACTTCTAACAGTGCACCCTCCAGCCCTGAAGCTCCACTTCCCCACCTCCCCCGCACCTCACTTGCACCTGAATGTCTGCAGTACAAGCTCCTCCCTGCTCCAGCCCAAGCTGTCTCTGGGTTCCGCTACACCAGAGCTGCAGTGCTACCTACCCCTGGGCCAGTGCCAACAGTAATAAGCCCTTGTCCTTGGGCAGCGCTACATCTGCACGCCACCCTCATCTCCAGGCCACCTCCTACCACCTCCCCTCTGCTTCCCCACATGCTGCCCATAGAGCCCCAGGGACCCCAGGTCACAGGTCCCTCTACTCAGCTCTTTAGCCACAACTGCCCTACTCCTTTGCACTTAACAGGAAGCTTCTAGTACTAGAAAGTATCTGTTCATTTCTTCAACGTGATTCTAAGTAAGTGGGTTGCTTTCCCAGCAGGAACAATGCCTTGGACTCTGAACCTCCATCCCCTTTCCCATGCTCTGCACGCAGAATCCTTGGAAGCATGCATTCACTTGCACAGATCAGGAAAGGAAAAAGCTGCAACACTGCAGGTGCTTTCCACTAATGCTTGCTGAATAATCCTATGTGTAAGCGACTTGGCAATGTATGGGTCTACTCTCCGTCTGCTTGAAGCTGGGCCTTACACCGGCAGCAGGGAGTTCATTCACTCATTCAACAGATACTGAGAGAATACCAACTAGTGCAGGCACTATTCTAGGCACAAGTGGCACAGAAATGGACACAAAGAAGTCCCTGTTTGCATAGAGCTTGCATTAGCGTGGCTTGGAGGCCAGGCCAGAAACACATCAATAGAAATGGAACATGTCAGACAGAGTAAGTGCTATGAAGAAACATAAAGCAGGGTGAAGCGAGAAAGAGGAAGGGGCAGGAGTGGCCAAAGAAGGCACTCTGAGCAGAAATCTGAAAGAAACAGAGCGCGAATCCTGCTGAAATATGAGAAGAGCCCTCCAGCCAAGGAAAAACAAGAGCGCCAAGGCTGTGAAGGGGAAGGTCCTTGGAGTAGGACTCGGGGTACAAGTGTCTTTCATGCTGTTCCCCAGGACTAAACCCAACTGGCAAATCGTGCCCAGGCAAAGAGAAGCTGCCAAAGCCCTTCCCAGACTTCCTGATGGTGTCCCCACCCAGCCCCTCACTGCCCAGGGCTCAATGCCCTTCAATCCAGAGACAACTGGATTGTACGCAGGCAAGGTGGAGCACACCCCTAGCCATGAAGATCCGATTGGGGGTGGGGCTGGTGGGGTGTCTTATCACTCTGCGACGGCTCCCGCGGCGGGCAGGAAGTGGTGCCCAAGGAGAGCAAAAAAGGAAATTGCGGGTTGTGGGGAGGCTTAGCCCTGCAACGCGCGCAAGCCGCGCTTACACCTAGGGCACACCCATCCAATTCTCCACGCGCCCACTGTCCCGCAGCCACATCGGGGACAAGCTTACTGTCCAAAGTGCCCAGAGCTCACGCCCACGTCCACATCCAGCCCCGGCGTGCGCGGGCGGACCCACGCCCCAATGTACACATTTGTCCCGGAGCACCAGCTTCACTGCCAGCACCCTTCCCAGGAGACGCGTCTACCTTCTCGCCATGGGGCCCCCTACGCCTCCGCCCACCCCTGCCCTGAGCCGGCTCAACCTCCCCTGCGCCTCAAGAGCCTGGAGCGCCCACCCCACTGTCCTGTTCCCGCTGCCTCTTGGGTCCCGGTAGCGCTGCCCGCGTCTACAAGAACTGGTTAGTTGCAGGCAGGAGGAGCGCGGAGTAGTGGAGAGGCGCCTTGCGAAAGGATTTAACGTCGGGGCTACGGCCGAGTTGGTAGGAAAAACTGAGGACGATGATCTATCTTTGCCTTCAACTCTTCAAAACCGGATCAAATCTTCCAGTCCCGGCTTTGGAACCTCGGGGCTGTTTCCCAGAAGTACTAAAGACAGAGGAAGGAGGGCTTGAGTGCGGCGCCCTCTCCTCTCGCCTGCACGCCCCTCCACAAATGAGCCCTGGCTCTCCTCTGCACCCTCCAAACTTCCCTTTCCCGTGCTCACCCCGTGAGCCGCCCTCGCGGCGGGGTTGGGGGCGCAGCCCCGGATCGCTGTGGGGTCCCCAGGCGCGGGAGAGCCGGCGCGGCCCGGGCCCGGGGTGCCGGCTGCTGCTGGCCCAGGGGAGTGCTTCTCCGGGTCTGCGCAGGTGGCTGGATTCGCCGCGACTGCTGCGCGCGGGACGGCCTCCTGGCCTCCGCCTCGGTGGGCCTCCTGGGGCTCCCCCAGCCCGGCTGGGCCCGCTCCACGGGCTGCAAGCCCGCGACAGGCGTGTCCTGCTCCCGGAACAGACTGTACACCTTGGCTGCAGCCGCTGCCGGGTAGCTGCCCCCCGGGCGCCGCAGTCGATTCGCGTCTCCGCCAGCTGGCTCGTATCTCCCCAAGGGGTCCCTTTGGGCAAGACCCGCGCCCACGAAGAGAGCCAGGGTGAGCGGCAGGAAGCCCCTCCAGGGGTTCCGCAGGGTGCGCCCCGGGCTGCGGGCTTCGGTCCGCGGCATGGCGCGGGGGCGGCTGGAGAGCGGTGCGCGCGGGCACCGTGAAGAGCTTTGTGGTCGGCGCGCGGGACGCCCGGGGCTGCTGTCCCGGCTTCTCCGCGTCTAGGGGGCCCCGAAGCGGCTGACTGGGAGTCCGGCTCTCCGCGGAGCAAGGGTTGCGCGCCCCGAACCTCGTGTCCGCTCTCCGACTCCTGTAGGGCTCGCACCGCCGCGGCACTTCGCGCCTCCTCCCAATGCCTGCAGCCGTCTGAAGGGGACTCGGACGGTTTTATTTTTGGAAACCTCCCCCTGCTTTTTCGTCTCTTTTATCCACACCAGGCCCCCTCCTCGGAGGGACAGCTCAGCCCCCTCATTACGGGAGAGGGAGCGAGGCATTCCAGCAACACCCACTTTGGCACCGGGAAGCTGGCGGGCGGCGAGGGGGATTAACCCGTGCGGAGCAGGGGGCGGCGCGGGGCTGACCCGGGCGCTGGTCGGGCAGATGGCGCCTGCCACGACCTGGACACCGGGCCGCCTTTCTTCTGCCCCGGGCAAGTTCGAACTGTAGACCTGCCCCGAATCGTTCTCCTGCCCCGAATCGTCCTCCAGCCCCTCGCCTCAGGGACCGGCTCCCGATCGGGTGACCCAGGCTGCAGCCTCGCAGGTCTGAAGGAGGCCGGGAAGAGCGCCGAGGCCGTGTAGGGGGACAGGGCCGCCGGCCCCTCCGCTTGCGCCCTGGCCGCCGGGGGCGCCCTCCGCAGGGCGGGCGGGAGCGGGGGCGGCGAGGGGCGCGGGCGCAGGGAGGTCCCGGGAGCGCCCCCTGGCGGAAATGGCGGTCTTGGCGCTCCGGTGGCTGCAGAGCCCTGGCGGCGCCGCAGCCTTCGCCCTGGATCTCAGTCCCCTTCCCGTGGCGTCAGGGTCACGCCTAGGCCTGGCGCGGTGATGGTGGCTGCTAGAAGAGGGGTCGTCTCTTTCTTTTTCTGTTTCTTTTTTTTCTTTTCTTTCTCTTTTTCCTTCCTTCCTTCCATCTTTCTTTCTTTCTTTTCTTTTTTTGACGGAGTCTTGCTCTGTCGCCCGGGCTGGAGTACAGTGGCATGGGTTCACCACAACCTCCGCCTCCTGGGTTCCAGCGATTCTCCTGCCTCAGCCTCCTGAGTAGCTGGGATAACAGGCGACTGCCACCACTCCCAGCTAATTTTTTTTTTTTTGGTAGAATCAGGGTTTCTCCGTGTTGGTCAGGCCGGTCTTGAACTCCAGACCTCAGGTCATCCAACCGCCTTGGCCTCCCAAAGTGCTAAGATTATAGACGTGAGACACTGCACCCGACCAAGGAATCCTCTTTTTCACAGAGGCAAAGACACGGAGCCTCTTGAGTAAGTCACTCAAGGAGACCTCCCATGTGAAAGAGGGGAATGGAATCCAGGCCTCCTGCCTCTGGCTGAATCCATTCCCGGACTCCCACTCCAGACCCTCACTCTCTCGGGAATTGCCCAGATGGGGATTCAGTGATCCCTGATTAACCCAGTGTGTGCAATCGCATCTTCTAATGTTGGCAGGGAGGCAGGCAGGGGTGTGGGAATGCTGATCGCCACCGACTGGGTGTCTCCAATAATCAGCACACCATTCTCACCCATTCCGCCTCCCTACAGCCTAAAGGCCTGGGTCAATAGGGCTGCCCTTGGCACATGTGTACAGCCTATTTCCCAGAGAGGCAGAGCGAAGGAGCTGGCAGGTGGGCACCAGTTCACAACCTCCTACGCCACACAAAGGACAGCCCCAGGTAATAGCTACTGTTGGAATAAAGCCCCAACCCCTGACCTTGGCCTGGAAAGCCCTGGCCGGCTACCCCACTCTGATCTCATCTGGCCTCTTGCTCTCCCTTACCCAGCACACTGCACTGCCTTGGCCCTCTCTCTGCTCCTTGAACAAGCCAAGTGAATGCCCCCTTCCGTCTACCTGGAAGGTTCCTCTCCAAGATGTTTAGAGGATAGTTTCTCATCACTACCCCTCTCAAATTAAATATCAGCTCCTGTAGTGGCCCTCCCTGACCCCAGTCATCACTCTAACACACCATCCTGTCTCATCTTCATAAAACAGTACACATCTTGTTATTGAATTATTTGTTCGTGTAACTGAGTTTTTTAATGGGCTGAACCTGAGGAAGGATTATCCAAAAAGTACTCCATGACTACCTTCAACCATGCTATGATAAATCTCCCTTCCCCACCCTTAATGACATCTCAGACAGAGTCCTGGGTTCAAGAGGTCATCCCTACCAGACATGAGAACTGTTCTATTTCTATAATGAAGAACAATTTTCAGGCACAAAAAGTTTGCTCCTGTCCAGATCAAAACCTCATCCAAGTTTATCTATATAATGTCCCATTTAATAGTCCTCCTCTCCCCTCACTGGCCTGTCCCTTAGTTAGAGATCCTGCAGTGGTGAGAGTGGGATGTGGTCTATTTTCTGACCTGCCTTTTCTGCTGTGGCTCCTCTCTGTCGAGGTTGGGGGAGAAGTGTTAGAGGAAAAGTAGCAAAGTCTTATGTGACAGGTACCCTTGGTTGGCAGGTGCCAAGCGCTGGCTTTTTCATGGGCACGTATGTGGGTTCTTGGGAGGTTCTCTACAGGACCTCCACTCTGAGTTGCCATAGCAAAGCACTCTCTGGCCAACCTCTCACAGACCCCTGCGTCCTCTGTCTCTCATAGGACTGTCCCCCCTATGCCAGGCAAAACAATGGTGAGTTGGCTGCCCCTTACCCTGCCCCTTTCTCACTTTGCCCACACAGGCCACTCCAGCCAGGATCCACGATCAGAATTCTCCAGACAAGAAGTACACACAGGTCTCTTCATTTATATACGTCCTCAATTTTTAAAGACATACGCTGGGTTCTCCCATGAACTATCTTGCTGTACTTTACTGTACCGAGGTGGCTGCAACGCCCAGTAACATAGCCAGCATCAGTGGGGGAACAGGTATAGGGACACAGCCTCTAGATGACTGGTTCTCTCTTGGAGCTCCCTTCACACGTTTGCCCTCAGCCCTGCCCACAAATGCAACAATGTTATGCTTCAGTGACTTTCTTCAATCGCTTTCATTTGTAGACTGGAATAGAGGGATGTGATTTGATTGCTGTTGAACCTGTTCTGCCTTTAATAAGGTGTCTAGTACTTCTCTTCAGAATGCAAGAATATTTAGCCCTCATTGTTCTATCTTTGTGGCTTCAGCAGATATTCTAAGAACAGAGGAAAAGTCCTGTTCAACAACCTAAAAAAATCATCTATTGTCTGACTCTCCAAACCACAAGGATAGCTCTAAAGCAATCGATATCTTGTCTGCATTGCTCACTACTGTTTCTGCAGAACCTAGAACAGCCAAGAAATATGTGTGAAGTGGTTGGCTAACTGAATAACGGACACAAGAATCCTATCAAGTGGGGAGGGCTGGTATCATTAGACCCATTTTAAGAGAGAGAAACTGGGCCAGGCTAGATGGCTCACACCTGTTATCCCAGCACTTTGGGAGACTGAGGTGGGCAGATCACCTGAGACTGGGAGTTCGAGACCAGCCTGACCAATATGGAGAAACCCTGTCTCTACTAAAAATACAAAATTAGCCACGTGTGGTGGCACATGCCTGTAATCCCAACTACTTGGGAGGCTGAGGCAGGAGAATCGCTTGAACCCAGGAGGCGGAGATTGCAGTGAGCTGAGATCATGCTATTGTACTACAGCCTGGGCAACAAGAGCGAAACTTGTCTCAAAAAAAAAAAAAAAAAGAGTGAGAGAGAGAGAGAAGAACTGAGTTCTGGGTGGTAGCTCCTGATCCAGGTTCATGTGCTTGCTGTCTCTGAGGCGGGCTCTAAAGATCTCCTTGAACCCTACCTCTTGCATTTGGCCTTGAACGCCCCCCAGCTCCCAGAATGCTATGTTCTGTTCCTGGGACACAGTTCCTTCACAGCTGTGGAAGCCCCAGGTCCACGCTTACCTCCTCTTGCCCATATATCCACCGGATATCTGGAGTTCCGGGCTCCGTCCTCTCCCCGGAACCCACCCGGTTCTTTCAGGAGCTCCCCTCTACATCCCTCAAGACCCACCTCAAATCCCCATGAGCCTCCCAAAGCCAGAAACCTTGGCATCATCTTCGTCCCTGAGCTATTTTTTCCTCCTGTGTGTCCAAGCATTATTACCGCTCCTTCTCCTCCGCCTGCATTTCTGGAAGTCTGCCGCCCATTCATCCCTCACCCTTCGCCTCCGCCAAAATCCTCACGCAGACACTCTTTCCCTCACCACCAGGCACCCCTCCCACTCCTCCGTGAGTACAAGTGGCCCTTGGACATTCGCACCCTGTTCACCCGGGGGCCCCCAACCCAGCTAATCTACTCCAAAGACTGGCATCTTCTACCCCACCCCAGCGCCACGCTCTGCCCTGCCACCTACTTACTGCCCCTGTCTCCCTCATCCTCTACCTGTTGGGGCCTGTCGCAGCTCTTCAGAATCTCCAATCCCACAAAAACTTGAGTTTTGCTTTTTTTTTTTTAACCTGCCAAAATTGGTAAAGCCTACCTAATCCAAACAACAGGCTAAGCACATAACATCAATTGGCTGATTTAACCAACCAGAAGAGGCATTGATTTCCACGCATACAAAGGAGGAAACGGGCTGGGAATGGCTACTGGCTTGTCCAAGATGACACAGCTGATAAATAGAGGCAGGATTGAAACCTGGATCGTTTTCTACCTGGGCCCAAGCTTTTACCACCTTGCCTCCACCCCGGGCTTGTAAACCTGGAGCCCTCTTCACAATTCAATCGTGACCTTCCTAAGCACCCCACCACCATCACCACCAAAGTAGCTCTCTAGGGCATCATCCCAAATGCTAGCCCTGCCTGCTAGCCCACTGTTTAATTCCCTGGAAGTGTGGGGTTACCAGAACTTTCTGCCCCCGTCAGTCCTCTTGGCCCAGTGAAAGAAGGGAAGCTGTTTCCAGCACGGCCCCTGATTCACTGTGTGTCACTTCCCTACCCTACAATCAAAGCTCTCTCCCTCCTGAGAACACTGCTAAGCCTACTCACCCGTCTCTTGGGTCTGGGGAGGAAAATCATCTCTGGAAAACCCTACAGAGAGAGTCCAAAGAGATTCCGGCAGGGAAAGGTTTGCCCAGACACATGCGCCATGCGAGGGATGGCAGTCTACGGGACCCCCGGGGCAAATGCATTGCTTTCCCATGTCTTGATGGAATGATATTGGCAGCCAGATGTCCACAAGAACCTGAACTGGTTTGGTAAATAAGGACCAAAAACAAGGGCTGCATTTCTGCTCCCTTTGCTGAGACCCAACTCCTGACAGAATTCCAGGGATTTTTCTTCCTTGGAAGTAACTGGACCTTCAGCCCTGAATTCTTCTCCCCAGGAGAGCTTGTTCCCCTGCTCAGAACAAATAACACATTTCCTGGTTAATCAGAGGGCAGAATCACTGAAGGGAGGTTTGATTGGGCCTCCAGCCTTGCAGATGGGAGCCGCTCATGGGCTTGGATGTTCTACTCTAGACACTGGGCAGCTGGGACTCCTGCATTGCGCAGCCTCAGCCTCCAGTTTGGAAGATGGAGGCCGTACAGAGAGCCGCCGACTTCCTCCTGTGTGAAGTTGTCAAGGCCCACAAAGGCCACCAGAATCAGTCCACCTTAGGCACCACGACCTGGCATCCTCTCGAGAATTCACCCTGCCCTGGTCTGCCAGTGCCTATCTCCTCTGAGTGAGCATGACATGCTGGCTGGTAGCCATGGTACCATGGATGCCCCTGCAGAGGTAAGGTGAGCTGGCCTGGATTACAAGAAAAGACCCCTCCCCCAACTGTGTGGTGAATATTTGTGTCTTCTGTGAATGGAGCACAGTTCTGAGCTTCACTTGGCTTCTACTTTCTTACCTGAAAGTGGAGATAATGATGTTCTTCTTGCCATTTCCTCTTCAGGACAAATTAAATAGCCAGCCCTATTTACCCTGTCATGGGGTTAGGGCCTGGTGTCAATTACTACTGCTCCGTTTACCAGCTGATATTTCATTTTTTGTTTGAGACAAGGTCTAACTCTGTCACCCAAGCTGGGGTGCAGTGGCATGATCTTGGCTCACTGCAGCTTTCACCTTCTGGGTTCAAGCAAGCCTCCAGCTTCAGCCCCTCAAGTAGCTGGGACTACAGGTGCACGCCATCATGCCTGGCTAATTTGTATTTTTTGTAGAGACAGGGTTTTGCCAAGTTGCCCAGGCTGGTCTTGAACTCCTAGACTCAAATAATCCACCCATCTTGGCCTCCAAAAGTGCTAGGATTACAAGCCTGAGCCACCATGTCCAGCCTTGATATTTCTTGAGCACTCAAAAGGTACCAGGCACCGTGCCAAGTCATCTTGTAGTCACTTTCTCATTTAATGAGAAGTGCTATTGACGAAGGAAGTACTATTATTTCCCCACATCGCAGATGAGGAAATGAAGGCTTAGGGAGGTAATTGACTCATCCACAGTCACAAGCAAGTAGGTGGCCGCACTGGGATTCACTCCTGGTTTATCTGGTCCCAGATGCTAAACCAATGCCAGCTTCCCGGGGAAGGGAGGCCACCTACAGCTGCGTTTTTCTCAAAGCTGGAAGCATTCGCAACTGTTTGTGGTGTGGTGGGGGTGCTAATGGCTGCACGTAATTTCCGTCACGGGTCAGCCCCCACCAAGCACCCCTCGTTCTCCTCAGGCCTGTTTACCAGCTAGGGGTCCACTTTGAGTAGGGGCCGTGAATCTGATTCCTGCCCACCAAGGAGAAGGAGGGAGGTCACAGTCACGCTCACCCAGCCTCCATCAAGTAGTCTGCAATTGCTGAATAGGGTTCATCTCAACTCGTAGCTTTTCTCTTTGGGAAAGAGAAATGACCTATATAGAATGCCTATTTAGCGCTGTGTGGTAAGGGTGTTGCCTGCCATTCCCATTTCATAGGCCCAGAGGGGTAAAGTCGCTTGTTCAAGGTCACACAGCTAGGAGTTGAGGCAGGATTCAACTAAAAAGTCTGAATGACTCCAAAGTCCATGCTGTCTTCTGTGAGGCACACGGCATTCAGCCCCAGGGTGTCCTTCAATGATGGGAAACAGGCAGCTCTTCCAAATCACTTACTTCACTTCTCTTCCCTCCATTTCCAGTCTCTGGTGCACAGGTGGGCTGATCCAAAAGCTCTGTGCCTTTCACTCTAAGCTGAGATGTCATTTCCTATTTACCTGCATAAATGCCTTCAGTCCCCGGCTGGCGGTGGTTTAGGAGAATCTCCTAAGCTCCCCGAGGGGGCCTGAAGCATAACTTTCCCTCAAGCAGTGTCTCTGAAGACCTGAGCAGGACAACAGTGTGAGCCGCTGGAGGACCTCCTCCCTTTCATTCCTCCCAGTGAAACCACGGGGACCTCATACCCTCTGCTGGGGGTGGAGAGAGATACCCAGATAGGGAGAGCTCATGTACCTGGATGATTCTTTCAAAATTCCCAGGAAGAAAACCCTGTGGGCTGGGGGATTATGCAGGCCTCTCCAGGCTTCTAGAATGGCTGTGCAGGAATTTGAGGATAATACGGACAAGAAGCAAATTCCCTTGGCTATTGCTGGGGTCTTCCAGTCTATGCCCACCTTGGCTTTGAGCCGGGTCATAGTAACACTCCTCACACCCTAAAGGATGAGGGTTGCAGGGGCAGAGAGGAAGGGCTACATGGGGGAGGGGGTTCTTTCCTAAAACAAGCTCCCTCCAGGATGGCCTGCAAACCAGCTCCCTCCCACTCTCCATTGTCGTGGCAAAGAGAGGAAGAGGAGGCCCTCTACCATCATCGCCTGAGTCCATTTTCCCTGGATCATCTGTGGAGAGTGGGGGCTCAATGAGGTTTGCCCTGGTGCTCCCAATATCCTCTCTAGGGCCCCAGTCCCTCAGGGGCAGACCCAGACCTGGCAAAACCCCAGGAAAGGGCACAGCACCAGGCAGAGGGGGACGGTGAGGGGCAGCCCATCCCAGTGGGCCCCGGCTAGTCCTAGGCCGCATGACTCATTCCTTGTCTCCGTCCACTGTGGTCTGAGTGCCTTGGCCCAGGGGCCCCCGGGAGGTTGTAACACAGGCTGGCCTCTTGCCCACTGGGGCTCAGCAGACAAAAATTAAAGATCTCACTCCTCAGGAACTCACACAGACAGCGCAGGCATGCTCTGTACTCTGCCTCACCAGACCAGACCTCAAGCCAGAGGAGGCTGATGGCCAAGGGAGGAAGGAAAGGCGTCTCCAGCTCCTCCTCCTTCTCCTCTACACTCCCCCACATCCCATCATGAAGGCTTGGCCTCTGCCCACTCTCTGCTTCCTCCCCCTCTGGTCCTCCGCCTAACGGTGGTGGTGCCAGCATCTCCTCAGCTCTGCTCCTTTCCTCCCATCTCTGACTGAAGACAACAGCAACAGTGAAATAGCCTGTGCCTCTCAGGAGGAACAGACTTACAGTGAACTAACCACACATTTTCTGGCAGCCCAATTCTGATCAAGTCACTCACCTGCTCAACAACTTTTAATGGATCGCCACTACTTCACAAATCAATCCCAAACTTCTTACTGGGCTTGACACACAAGCTTACCTCATGGCCCTCCCGGCCTTGCATGCTGCCACTCTGCACAGTCTCACCCTCTCAGAATCCCCCTGCTCCCCTGCCCAGTTTCCTCTCCCCCATCCCCTCACCCAAATACCTTGACTGACAGTATTTCCTTGATCTGGAATGTTCTTCACCATCCCTGCCTGTTTGTTTAAACTCCCATTTTAAAGGCCGCCTCTTCCATGAAGACTTCCTGGATACCTCCCTCCATCTGGAAAGTTTGCTGCTTCCACCAAATCCCTGTAGCTCTCAACATACTGCACTCCACCCTGTACGACTAGTCCATGGCTATTGGTCCTGGACTAGTGGGAAGAACATGGGGCTTTGAGGTTCTAACCTCAGCACCATCATTTACCAGTTACGTGGCCTGGGCTAAGTGGCTCATTGAGCCAGTTTCCTCACCAATAAAATAGAGATCCAATAGATACCTTTCTACACACAGTGCCTAGAAAAAGCAACTGTATTTATCAGTGGCATGATACTCCAGGCCACAATGAATTGAACCAAAGGTGAGCACCTGACCTATGGGCAGCCCTTTCACTGGCCAGTCAGTGAGCTAAGACTTCTGTGGACTGACTTAAATACTGATATCACTGGTTGCTGGACAAATGATATTCTCTCTGAAATTTCAACTAAGAAACTTTACTTTGACTGGCCGGGAGCAGTGGCTCACGCCTGTAATACCAGCACTTTCGGAGGCTGAGGCGGGCAGATTACCTGAGGTCAGGAGTTCGAGACCAGCCTGGCCAACATGGTGAAACCCCCATCTCTACTAAAAATACAAAAATTAGCCGGGCATGGTGGCAGGCACCTGTAATCCCAGCTGCTCAGGAGGCTGAGACAGGAGAACCCGGGAAGCAGAGGTTGCAGTGAGCCGTGAGCCAAGATCAAGCCCTTGCACTCTAGCCTGGGTGACAAGAGCGAGACTCGTCTCAAAAACCAAAAAAAACTTTGAAAGCCAAGCCCTGGGATTAAAACAGAACAGGCAAGTCCATGTTCCCTAGAGCTTCCAGCCCAGTGGGGTTCATATAACTGCGAAGCAATAAAGCGAGAGAGGTGAAGTAACTTGCCGAGGGTCACACAGCTAGTCAGTTACACAGGGAAGGCTAGAGCTCAGGTCTCCCCACCAGGGCTTGGTCTAGGTTGGGCTCCTGCTACAGGCTCAAAAGGTATGGGACACTGAGCTGATTGCCTATAAAAGGCTGAAGAGGCACCAGCCACACCCTATGTCAACCTATGCTAGGCACATGGGCAGCTTTGGAGCAAAGTATTCTTTCATTCAAAGCAGTCATTGAAACCAAAGTCAGATCATGTCTGGGAGCACAGACTCCAGTTGAAATTCTGCATCTGCCCCTAGTACGTCTTCCTGATCACATCCCTTCCCCTCCCTGGGCCTCAAATTCCTCTTCTACAAAAAGAAGATTTTACAAATTCCCTGTCAACACTAAGATCTTGATTTGAGGAGCAGACAGATAAGGAGAGTGTGTGGATCCAAGGAACTGCAGGGTCCACAGAATGTGCATGCAGAGGGGACTCCACAAGGTCAGCCATCCCATCTCTTCAATTTACAGCTGGGGAAACTGAGGCCCAAAGAGGGAGAGATGCTGGCCCAAGGTCAAGTGGCTTGAGCCAGCACTTGAGCCAGGGTCTCTTGACACCCAGGCCTTTCAACTCTTTCAGCTCCAGCAAGAAGCTGGGAGCTATTTGGCCGTCTGGGCCAGAGTCACTGTGCATATCAGAGCAGGGCCTCAGGGCTTGAGAACATTTCTGATGGTGAGTGCAAGTGCCAAAGCCACT
Organism: Callithrix jacchus; assembly: GCF_049354715.1. Lineage (NCBI taxonomy): Eukaryota > Metazoa > Chordata > Mammalia > Primates > Cebidae > Callithrix > Callithrix jacchus. The sequence goes on from NC_133509.1 coordinate 109,548,344, forward strand.
GGTGGAGAGGGGTGGCTCGAGAGCCAGGAGGGTGTACAGGAGATGAGCTGTCAGCAGCTTCCCTTCTCTGGCTGACAAAAGAAACAGGGAAGGGTCCATGATGGTTGAAGAGTAACAGTCCCCATTCCTGATGGAGCCACTGCTCCATGGAGTGTCCTCCGCAACTCACACACACACTATCCACCCCTGCCTAGCTGCTGAGACCTCCCACGTGCAACCTCCTCTCAGGATGTGTCTTGGTATCCCCAGGCACACTATTTTATGGAGCCTGGAATTCCTTTCATTTCCTGAGACGCTTCCAAGCACCTGCTTCTAAACTTCAGCCTGTTTGGCTGGGATCATGATGTCCTCCCATTCCACAGACATTTTTTGAGCACCTAATATGTGTCAGGCATTGGGTTAGGCACAGGGATGACTTCGCTCCCTTCACGATCTTAAGGGAATTGACACAGTCTTTCGGACTCACAGGAAAACTGCTCATAGTGCAGGGAGGGGCTTGGTTGGGGAACATTTCTCAGAAAGTCACGACTGTGATTTAAATCTTTTTTGAGACAGGATTTCACTGTGTCATCCAGGCTGGAGTGCAGTGGCACATCACGGTTCACTGGAGCCTCAAACTCCAGGGCTCAAGTGATCCTCTCACCTCAGCCTCCCAAGTAGCTGGGACTACTGGCATGCGCCACCACGCTCAGCTAATTTTTTTTTTTTTTTTGTAGAGACAGGGTTTCACCATGTTGCTCAGGCTGGTCCGGAACTCCTGAACTCAGGTAATCTGCCCTCTTTGGCTTCCCAAAGTGCTAGGATTAGGCATGAGACACCATGCCCAGCCTCTGACTTAAATTTTTTTTTTTTTTTTTTGAGACGGAATCTTACTGTGTCACCCTGGCTAGAGGCCAGTGGTACAATCTCAGCTCACTGCAATGTCTGCCTCCTGGGCTCAAGTGATCCTCCCACCTGAGCCTCCTGAGTAGCCGGAACCACAGGCACGCATCACCACATCTGGCTACTTTTTGTCTTACATGTAGAGATGGGGTTTCGCCATGTCATCCACACTTGTCTTGGACTCCTGAGCTCAAGTGATCTGTCTGCCTTGGCCTCCCAAAGTGTTGGGAATACAAACATGAAGCACTGCGCCAGGCCTCTGACTTAAATCTTAAAGTCTAAGAAGCAGTTCAGCCTATGGGGAAGGGCGGGCACACCAAGGAGAAGGCAGTGCACATGCAAAGCCTGAGCGACTGGAAGGATTGCGAGAAGCTTGTATGGCTGAAGCTTTGATAGAAAGAAGGTTATGAAAGGAACGGGGCTGGAGGAGAAGGCTGGGGTCAGTGCTTGTGGAGCTTAGCTCTAGCAATCTCCTTCACTCAGAAAAAGGAATCTGGCCAGGCACAGTGGCTCACACCTGTAATCTCAGCACTTTTTGGGGCCGAGGCAGGAGGATCACCTGAGGTCAGAAGTTTGAGACCAGCCTGGCCAACATGACAAAACACTATCTCTACTAAAAACATAAAAATTAGCTGGGCATGGTGGCACGTGCCTGTAATCCCAGCTACTCAGGAGGTTGAGGCAAGAGAATCGCTTGAACCCAGGAGGCGAAGGTTACAGTGAGCCGAGATCGTGCCACTGCACTCCAGTCTGGGGGACAGAGTGAGACTTCGTCTCAAAAAATAAAAAAAGATACTTGCTTTGATAGCAGCTCACATGAAATGACCCAAATTTGGAGGGAGGCAGTGCAAACGTCGACGGTGAGTAGGGAGAGCCTAGGTAGCTCCGGGTTCAAAATAAACTAACAATACTACCTCCTTGAAGGTCTAGTGCCATCTTGGATAGGATCCAGGGCTCAGGATCCAGGCACAGTGGCTCATGTCTGTAATCCCAGCACTTTGGGAGGTCAAGGGGGGAGGATCACTTGAGGCCTGGAGTTCAAGACCAGCCTGGGCAACATAGCAAGATTCTGCCTCTTCAAAAGAGTCTGGCAAGTCTCCATCTCTGCATAAAAATTTAAAAATTAGTTGTGTGTGGTGCACATCTGTTGTCTGAGCTATTCAGGAGGCTGAGGCAGGAGGATCATTTGAACCCAGGAGTTCAAATCCAGCCTGAGCAACATAGACGCAAAAAAAGAGAAAGAGAGAGAGAGACAAAAAAGAGAAAGAGCAAAATGGTTATTCCAAAAAAGAGAAAAAGAGAGAGAAACAAAAAGTATATTTTAGAGAGAGTTGGGGGAGGGGATTAGCAGTAAATGGGCATCAGAGATCTTACTGGGATGATTACATGTTCTAATACTGATTTACAGTGATGGTTGTAAAACTTGGTAAATTTACTAAAAATTGCATTGTGTACTTGAAAATCGTGAATTATATAATATACAATATATACCTCTATAATTTTTTTTAAGAGTTAAGAGTTTCAGCCAGGTGCAGTGGCTCATGCCTGTAATCCCAGCACTTTGGAAGGCCAAGGCAGGCAGATCACCTGAGGTCAGGAGTTCCAGCCCAGCCTGACCAACATGGTGGAACTCTGCCTATACTAAAAGAAAAAATACAAAACATTAGCCAAGTTTGGTGGCATTCACCTGTAATTCCAGCTCAGGAGGCTGAGACAGGAGAACCTGGGAAGAGGAGGTTGCAGTGAGCTGAGATCATGCCATTGCACTCTAGCCTGGGTGACAAGAGCAAAACTCCATCTCAAAAAAAAAAAAAAAAAGTTGAGAGTTTCGCACTTCTTCAAGATTGGAGAAAGGAAAATATCCTGCAAAGGAGATAATAAAGAAAAACCCAAAGTGGAAAGGGAAAGTGCCACAGAATCCAAAGAAAGAGATGTTTTAAAAAAGGAAAGCAGCCGGGCACGATGGCTCACGCCTATAATCCCAGCATTTTGGGAAGCCGAGGAGGGCGGATCAAGACCGTCCTGGCCAACATGAGGAAACCCTGTCTTTACTAAAAGTACAAAAATGAGCCAGGCATGGTGGCCCATGCCTGTAATCCCAGCTACATGGGAGGCAGAGGCAGGAGATTCGCTTGAACCCGGGAGGTGGATGTTGCAGTGAGCTGAGATCGCACCACTGCACTTCAGCCTGATGACAGAGCAAGACTCCGTCTCAAAAAGAAGAAGAAAAGAAGAAGAAGAAGAAGAAGAAGAAGAAGAAGAAGAAGAAGAAGAAGAAGAAGAAGAAGAAGAAGGGGAAGAAGAAGAAAAGAAGAAGAAGAAGAAGAAGAGGAAGAAAAGCGTGGCAGACTCTAGTCAAAGCTACTGAGTTTTCAAACATAATAGTAGTGTATCAGGCCAGCCACGGTGGCTCACACCTATAATCTCAGCACTTTGGGAGGCCGTGGCAGGCTGATGCTTGACCCCAGGAATTCAAGACTAGCCTGGGCCACATGGCAAAACCCCATCTCTACTGAAAATACAAACATTAACTAGGCATCGCAGTGTATACCTGCAATCCCAACTACTTGGAAGGCTGAGGCAAAAGAATCACTTGAACCTCAGACGTGGAGGCTGCAGTGAGCTGAGATTGTGCCACTGTATTCCAGCCTGGGCAACAGAGCAAGACTCTATCTCAAAAAAAAAAAAAAAAAAAAAAAATAGTACTTTATCTATCACAGCGGAGTTCACAATAGAGCTTCAGATTCAGGATCCGGAACAAGAAAACACATGGAAATACAGATTTCCACTATAGTAAATGCAGCATTTGGCGCTCTCCAACAGCAGGAGTTTCCCTGCTGAGTAATGAATGAGCTCTCTGACACTAGCAGTATTGGGAACCAGCCAACTCTGTACGTGGGTGCCCGAGTCCCGGTGGTGATGAGGGAGTGAGAAAAGAAATGAGACAGAGACAGGAGTAGAAGTTCACAGTATGGGTCCAGGGGTCCAACGCACTCTCAAGCAGGGTAAATCACCTCGGCAGCGTTGAGCTCTGGGCTCCACCCACTTTTATTGGGTGCATTATCTTGTCAATCTTTCGGGCTGTGGTGCGGGGGAGGTGAGGTAAGATGGAAGATGGCCGGGCAACAGCATACGTCTGTAGCATTCAGTAGCAAAAGTGGTTCTTCTAAGAAATGCTAACAACTAAGGACGCGGAGTTTTTACCACCCATTGTCTATCCAGGTGTATTTGCAAAAGAGGCACAGCAGATAAGGCGGCGACATTAAGGTCTGACCACTTGCAATGCATCAAGGGGTTTTTATCTCCCGAGCACTGTGGACACAGAGTAATCAGAATTACTCCATATTCTGAGAACACAGGCAGAACCTGTGGCATTCCGGTTCTCTCTGCCCTGCAAGACTTTCCTGTCCGGCAAGCTCCCATCTGCAAAGACCCTCCTGAGTCTTGTGAGCAGAGCTTGTGTTCCTTCCCAGAGTTATTGCACAAGCGCTCAGGCAGGCTCTATGTTGGGAAGAGATGTGGGACCAAAGCAGTCTTCGCTGCCTTGCAACCACACTGCAGCGTTCCGCAGCCACAGTTGAAAGTGTTCTCAGATGGTCTTTACTAGAGGCCTGTTACCGCTTGATCTCTGCTTTTATTTTACTGCACCATAGTTTGGAGTTTTCTTAGTTCAATATTTGATCCATGGCACAAATCTCAGTGTATAAAAAGCAAAGCAAGCTTTTATTCATTTAACTATAAGTAACACAGGTCTGCCCCGGCCATCTTTTCCTAGGTAGTATACAGAGAAAGCCTGGATGACGTATTGTAGGAGGGATTTCTTCACGGAAGGAAGATCTTTAAGGAGTATGAGTCTGTGAAAGGTCCAGGGTTTTCCTAAGATTTCATGACCTCTCTTTACCCAAGATCTCTTTTCCACCCTTGGACTTGGGCCCCTAATCTCAGGCACTGAGAGCTTGACCTATGGGAAGACACAATGGTCCAGCCTCAAGCCCCAGGGACCTCACTGCTGTTGGCTAGGAGTCCCTCACCATCTGCTGGCTCCCTTGAGTAATGAGCTAGCTCAGGGGTCGGTGATCACACTGAAGCAGGACAGACTGTGAAACAAACCTCTCCAACACTGAACTGGGAAGGAAGGGGTGACTTATTCAGCCGGGAGATGCAGTGGCATAGATGCCTAACAGCCGAGGTTCCCTAACAGAGAAAATCCTTGCCCTTTTAAAGCCTTACAGCTCTAGAAATTACATGTGAAAGGGTCCCGAGCTTACAACTCTAGAAATTATATGTGAAAGGGTCCCGAGCTTACAACTCTAGAAATTACATGTGAAAGCGTCTTGATCCATGAAGTAGGCATGAGGTATGTGAGTTAGGTGGGGGTTTGATCGTGTTTAAGTAAAAACAGTGCCTTCCAGAAAGATTCCTCCGTACCATATCCGTGATCTATAGATGGGATTGTGGTTAGCAGTTAGGGTCTGATCATTAACCTGGCTGGCGGCACCAACCGATCCCTCCTCTGGCTGACTTCTAACTTCTCCTTTTGAGACACAATGTGGAAGGCTGAAGAGGATTAAGGGTCTCCTTCCTCAACACAACAGCAGGATTCCCCAGAGTCAGTGGAGAGAACAGAGTATTCCTGGGAGACCAGTAGAAAGAGACTGAGGGGCCAGGGAGATGGCATGGAGGACCCGTCCTCCTTTTTAAATATGCACACAGCTGTCTTTGTGTCTCTGCCTCACCCTCACACATTTCCCCAGGGATCAGAAGTGGGAAGGAGAGGCTGCAAGATGAAGTTCATGGTAACCATGTGGAGGGTCCTGAGATAGGAAGAGGAAGGGGATATAAAACACAAATATGTAGCCAGGCACAGTGGTACGCACCTGTAGTCCCAGCTACTCGGCAGGCTGAGGCGAGAGGACTGACTGCTTGAGCCCAGGAGTCTGAGAACTGATCAACAAGCAAGACCCTGTTTTCAAAAAGCAAAAACTTGGAAAGCCGTGTGGTGCTTCTGCACTGCTCGAGCTACTGATGGTCGGGACCGTGTCCTCTGGCATCGTTCCAACATGAGCTCTGAACCCATGGCAAAGGGAAAGGAATCCTTGACAACTCCCGGAGTGGGCCTGACAAGCTGCGGTGCTGCCTGGTCACCAAAAAGGACACACAAGAGGCCATCCATCCTCCCAGCCAACATTTCTGGGGGATCTTCTATGTGCCAGGCCCCCTCACAGAGCTTGCAGTCTATTCATTCTGTTCATTCATTCAATACGAGGAAACTGCCCCAAAAGTGCAAGAAATGTGTCAACCAGGCTAGTAACAGAGCTGAAGGAAGAGGGGACAAGTGCCAGCTTTGAGCCTGCCTCATGAAGTCAAGTCAAACATCTTTCTTTCCTGTCTCTGGACAGGAACTCCAGCTGGAGAGGAAGGCGGAAGGAGGAGGTGACAGCAACAGTGTGTGCTTCCCATTGTACAGATGACAATCTTGATTTCCAAACTGCTGCATACCCAGCCCCGGGGGCATCCCGGTGACAAGGGATCAGAACTACGCTGCTTCCTAATACTACATATTTCATGGCAGAAAGAGTCAGAACCAAGGGAACCTTAAAAAAGGTTCATGGCCAGGCGTGGTGGCTCACACCTGTAATCCCAGCACTTCGGAGGCTGAGGCAGGGAGATCACTTGAACTCAGGAGTTTGAGGCCAGCCTGTGCAACATAGCAAGACCCTGTTTCCACCAAAAATACAAAAAATTATCTGGGTGTAGTAGTGCATGCCTGTAGTCCCAGCTACTTGGGAGGCTGAGGTGGGAGGATCGTTTGAGCATAGGAGGTGGAGGTTGCAGTGAGCTGAGATTGCACCACTGCAGTCCAGCCTGAGTGACAGAGTGAGACCCTGTCTCAGAAAAAAAAAAAAAGGTTCATGTGACGTTTCTTCTTGTTATAGGTATGGGGAAGTGGGGAAGTCAGTTGTCCTAGGAAACTGGTTAAATTCTCAGCAATCTGGGATGGTTGCGATGTTTTCCAGAAGACAGTGGAAGGGCTAAGATGGCTTGAGGGGTTCATGTCCAGCCCTGGGGATTCATTACCTCTTCAGCTTGCCCCAACAAAACCTGCCGGTGGACTTTCACCCTGGCTTGGCGTTGCCTGAGAAAGGTTTGGCTAGATCCACAGGCTGCCCAGGCAGAACGGCTTCCCCATTTCCAGACCCCGAAAGGGAACCAGGCTAGGGAAAAATCTTCCAGAGAGAAAAAGAGACGGGACCCGTGGAGGGGCCAGGTGTGGGGAGGAGGCCTCACGCTGTATGCTGTGTCCAAGTGTTCCAGACTGGGTGTGAAGCACCGGGAGCTGGGGCAGGGAGCGGGAAGGGGTTGCGGAGCAGGAGCCATGAGGTCAGTGTTGGGCAAGAGGCAGGTCTGGCTATCATCATACCTGCACTAATGAGCTGGAAGCAGACGGAAACGGCACAGTGTGTGAAAACCAGCAAGGGAAGATTCTCCCCATGCCAGCTGGACGGGAAAGGAACGAGCCTGGTGGAAACAGGGCCTGTCCCCTCCCATCCCCTGGGTTCTCAAGCTAGAGGCTGGAACAGCCAGGAGAAGGGGCTGGGAGGTGCAGGTTGATCAGATGAGACTGAAACAAGACCTCCTGGGGGAAAGGGGATTAGAAAGATGCCAAGGGACTGTGGCTTGGGGGTGGGGAGAAAACCAAGGGGCTGCAGAGGCACCCTGCCAACCCTGGGGAGGGAGAAGGCCCCAGGGGGGTTGTCAGCTGCAGGCACTGGCCCTGAGGAGAGCAGCTGGACAGAGCCAAAGGCTCGACAGTTTACTGACTTAAAAGGGCAGACAGAATGGGCGAGTCCACCTGTCCCGTTGGGGCAGCAGAAATGGCCACGAGTATTCGCAGACTGTAAACACTAAGGCAGGGCTTGTCTGGAACTGGGAGGATCCAGCAAGGCCTGGCAGGGGAGAGCCAGGGCTGGAAGGAGGCCTGAGCCTGGTGACTTCTGCAGTGGACTGTTCTGAGACCCAGGAGGAGAGGCACTTTGGGAGCCCCAAGGATCACTCAGAAAGCCTCCCTAGAGCCAGGAGCTAGACACCACTGTAGATAGACAGCAGGGGCTGTCTTTCGTGTTTGTGCAGGGGACAGGTCACCCCAGCAGGCAGTTTTTTGTCTCCAGGGTCCAGGAATCCAGGGACTCAGAGTGGCCTTTTTGTCTGCACCCTGGGCATGGTGCTAGAAGTGGAGGGGTGCTGACTCGGCCTCCCAGCTGCAGGGTGGGCACAGCACAGGTGGATAAATACGGAGCATCTGCTTTAACCTTTCACAGGCAAGGGGGCCCCTCCCACTGGCTTCCATATGGACCCTCTCCCCCAGCCCACCTCTAGTACAGAAAATTCCTACCAGAAGCAGAGCCTGTGCATCCAGTTTGACTCTGTGCACTCCCGGTTCAGCATCAGCACTGGCTGCAGGTGAAAAACTAGGCTGTGACCACAGACAAGCCGCCTCCCCTCTTGGGGCCTCAGTCTATCCACCTGTAACACAAGGGGACTGAGCCCTCTCTGCACCCAGTGATTTTCATTGGTTCCAGCTTTTTGCTCAGCCTATGGTTGCTATGGGAACAGCACAAGGGAACAGTGCATCCAGCAGGCAGTGTGGCCCCCTCCAGCCTGCGACTATCATGGGCTTTGCCCAGCATCCTTCCCCTCTTATTCTCCTACCAGCATCCATTTTTCTTGAGGGAACTGCCCTTCCCTTTTCTAGGTTGTCTGATGGAACAGCCAATTGCGATATTTACAATGGGCAAACAACCCAAACTGGCCTAATCAGATTCTCTCTCGTGATTTGACCCTGAAGCAGAGACACACGGTTATAACTAAACCATCCGATTGCAGCTCCCCAAAAAGACACAGTCCAAGGAGTTCCTGGGCTAGGAGCCCATCACTGCCTAGATTCCTGGCCTTCTTCATATCTACTTGTTCAGTTCTTTTTTTCTATTCTGTTTGTTCCTAAAATCTTTGTGGTAACCTTACTCTTTTTTAATGTACAATTGAGAGTCCTGGCCGGGCACAGTGGCTCAGACCTGTAATCCCAGCACTTTGGGAGACTGAGGTGGGGGAATCACTGGGCCCAGGAGTTTGAGACCAGCCTTGGCAAGATGGTAAGATTCCACCTCTACAAAAAATCAAAAAAATTAGCCAGGCATGGTAGCACACACCTGTGGTCCCAACTTACTTGGGAAGCTGAGGCTGGAGAAATTGCTTGAGTGTGGGAGGTGAAGTCAGCCATGAGCCATGATCTCAGCACACACTCCAGCCTGGGTGACAGAGCAAGATCCTGCCTCAATAAATAAATAAATAACCAAAAATAAAAATTAGAGTTCTCGTTGCTTGTAAGAAAAAAACTCTAGTAGGGCACGGTAGCTCACGCCTGTAATCCCAGCATTTTGGGAGGCTGAGGTGGGCAGATCACCTGAGGTCAGGAGTTTGAGACCAGCCTGGCCAACATGGTAAAACCCCATCTCTACTAAAAATACAAAAAAGGTAGCTGGGCATCGTGGTGGGTGCCTGTAGTCCCAGTTACTTGGGAGGCTGAGGCAGAAGAATCACTTGAACCTGGAGGCAGAGGTTGCAGTGAGCTGAGATTGTGCCACAGCACTCCAGCCTGGGCAACAGAGTCCCAAAACAAAAACAAAAACAAAAAAAGAAAACCTCTAATTTATACACCAGCTGAGAAAGACAGGCTAGTGGACTGCAGCCCTCCCTCCTTGGCAATCCTAGGGTCATGAGCTCAGCTCTCCCACAGCGTTCAGCTCATGTAGGCAACATGGTGGGTTCAGCATTGTTTGCTCGACAAGATTGCAAACATCAACGGCTAAACACATTTGTACCTCAGACACCTGACTCAGAACCTTACACACTGTAGGTGCTTAGTTGTACAGGATCATGAGCTTACAGCTTGAGGCAAGTAACTCCAGTGGGAACAAAACTTAATGAGTATCAGGAGATAATTCCCAGAGAACCAACATAAACAGCTGCCAAACAGACCAGGTCTGGGACAAGGCAATTCCCACTGCATGCAAGTGACTGATGAGTGCAGGGGAGAAGGGGTCAGGGCTCATGGCAGGGCGTTTTCGGGAAAGCCTACTCCGTCCCCTGAAATCTCTCTCCCACCTCTTCATGAATACTTCTGATTTCTGGAACACAATGAGAAAGCACTTGGTCAGCCCTTAGAAATGCACCTACCCTAGAGGAGAGCAAAGAGAATGTTTTCATTTACTCTGAAGTATAAAGAATAAGTATAGACCGGGCACAGTGGCTCTCGCCTGTAATCCCAGCATTTTGGGAGGCCAAGGAGAGGGGATCACGAAGTCAGGAGATAAAGACCATCCTGGCCAATATGGTGAAACCTCATCTCTACTAAAAATACAAAAATTAGCTGGGCATGGTGGTGCGTGCCTGTAATCCCAGCTACTCAGGAGGCTGACGCAGGAGAATTGCTTGAATCTGGGAGTTGGAGGTTGCAGTTTGCTGAGATCATGCCACTGTGCTCCAGCCTGGTGACAGAGCGAGACTCTTTCTCAAAAATAATAATAATAATAAAAATAATAGGTATAGACCCTTTCCTAAGAGGTCTTGACAGGGGAAAAAGGTTAGGTGGAAAGTGAAAATGGAGTTTTAGGTAGAACATGAGAAAGAGAAAGGGCTGGAAAAGAAGGCTGAGATACAAGCATATGGGATATACATCAGCTTTTGCTGCAAGTTATAGAAGCTGGCTCTGGCAAACATGAGTGGGGAAAGAGAATTTCTTGGAAAGATACATGGTCCTGAAGGAGGCCTTCCACACCCAGGCCTGAGAAGGCTGGGGCGAGGGCAGCTTCGGGGGTCTGGCTGGCAGGGACTCATGAGCTGTCTGGCTTTGGGTGATTCTAAGGCAACTGCCTTCCATGATGCTTAGTGACTCCAATTCACATTCAAATTCCCCAGGAAAGACTCTGACAGATCTTGGGTCTATGCTCACCCTTCGAGAATGGAGAGATGGGCAAGTCCCGTGGCTGGCAGCCCCACCAGGAATGCATGGAATTGGGGAGTTTGAGTTTCCCAAAGGAAAACTGAGTTTCTGTTACTCAAGGAAGGGAAGGAGTGCCGGGTATATGCACACAACAGATGTTCTCTACACATGGGATGTCAATTGAGAGAGGCGGGGGATGGATGGGGTGGGGGGATGGGAATTTCTAGGACACTGCAGAATCTGCCATAGGGCCCAAGGCTCCTGCCACAGCCCTGGACTGCATCTCCCTCTCCCCCTATAAAAGCAAGCTCAGGAAAAGAACGTCGTTTCTGTTCTTAACAGCTCGACAGAATTGTCTCCTTAGCTTCCAGTCACGCTTGGCTCCTGTTAGAATAATTACCGCCCACCTGTTCTCCATACAAGAATTCACAGCCAGTGGACACATCTGGCTTGTAACAGACATGCTTGGAAGTCACCCAGGCTGCTTGGAACAGGCAGGGGACAACACAGGGTCAGCCACTAATTCAAAGGCAAGGAAACAGCTGTCCTGAGAGCTATGGTCACTAGAGCCTAAGCGGCAGCTCCCTCCTCCCCTGCCAGGAAGCTCAATGGACATGGGGCAGGTGTGCCCTGAGACAAACAAACCCCTGAGACTCAGAGGAGGTCTGAGTGCTGGGCCCTGCCCTCTTCTTCCAGCACATGGCTGTCCTCCTCAACCCTATCTGCTTCTCTAGTGGGTGCCTTGAGGGGGCTATTACTTACCTTTCTTGGAGTTCCTTTACTTCTCTTCCCCTTACTGTCCATATCACTCCCTTCTAAACACCTTGGACATTAAGAACAGGCTAGGTAAGGTTTTAATGGGTAGGGCCAGAAATATTTTGGTGGTGAAGGTAATTGCATCCAAGTTTTTTTTGTTTCCTTTTGAGACAGTTTCGCTCTTGTTACCCAGGCTGGAGTGCAATGGTGCAATCTCGGCTCAACACAATCTCCGCCTCCTGGGTTCAGGCAATTCTCCTGCCTCAGCCTCCTGAGTAGCTGGGATTACAGGCACATGCCACCATGCCCAGCTAATTTTTTGTATTTTTAGTAGAGATGGGGTTTCACCATATTGACCAGGATGGTCTCAATCTCTTGACCTCGTGATCCACCCACCTAGGCCTCCCAAAGTGCTGGGATTACAGGCTTGAGCCACTGCGCCCAGCCGCATCCAAGTTTTAAGGATGTAGATGCAGAATTGGAAGGGGGCTGCATGTACATCCTTAAAACTTGGATGGGGTGGCTCACGCCTGTAATCTCAACAATTTGGGAGGTTGAGGTGGGTGGATCACTTGAGGGCAAAAGTTCAAGCCCAGCCTGGCCAACATGGTGAAACCCCATCTCTACTAAAAACACAAAAATTAACCAGGCACGGTGGCACACACCCTGTAATCCCAGCTTCTTGGGAGGCTGAGGCAGGAGAATCACATGAACCTGTAAGGCAGAGGTTGCAGTGAGCCAAGATTGTGCCACTGCACTCCAGCCTGGGCAACTGAGTGAGACTCTGTCTTAGAGAAAAAGAGTGGAATTGGAAGGGGACGGAGAGAACCTCAAGGCCAGTAGTTTTCAACTTTTGTTGTTGTTGTTGTTTAGCAGCAAAACCTTTGTGCAGTGTTTCAGTATTCAACAAATATTTACTGAATGCCAACTCTGCCCCAGGTGCTGTGCTGGGGACACAGTAGATGCAATCCAGACCTGATTTCAGCCCTCATGAGCAGACAGTGTAGTGGGGGAAACAGATGCTGGAAAAATAATTAGAAAAGTAGATCAATGGTGGGTTGCAATTGAAGTAGAGCTAAGAAAGAGGCGTATGCAGCTAGATAACCTAATACAGATTTGGGAGGGAATTTGGGAAAGGTATTCCCAAAGAAATGACATTGGAGCTGAGATCTGAAGGATGCACAGAACTCAGAAAGGAGGAATGAAGGAGGATGGTCAGGCAGGAGACGTTATAAGAATCCTGGAGGTAGTAAGGCTCTTGTGCTGGAGGAACTCACAGGCAAGGCAAGTGCAGGATGCAGGGGAAGGGATGCAGGGAGCAGACTGCCAGGGCTTCAGGAGTCAGATTCAAGATGTGAATAGCAAACTGGGGAGCTGCTGTGGCTGGAAAGGGGCTCACCCAAATCTGTCCCCAAAAACCCCAACACACATACTTCCCTTTGCCTTATAGCCTCTGAGGCATCTTGGAGGATCCATGGGGCTTCTCCGAATATAGCTTGAAAACCACAAATCCAGCCCTATTGCCATTTTCTGATGTGAAGACTGAGAATCAACAATTGCCTGTTCCCAGAGCCCTCTCTGTTAACTCTGGGCAACTAACCCTGCCTCCCTGGAGAGAGTGTGATGCAGGGACAGGCTCTGAGGACACTGCGCACAGCTCAGTGTTTCAGGGAGGATGGGGACAGCCTCGAGGACCAGCCCAGGGCTCTGGCATGGGGGGATGGACCACGAAGATGAGATGTTGGCGCAGTCTGGGGGCTTCAGTCTTTTCTGCCTGTGCTGGGAGAGTCTCTGACCCTCTTAGCCCATCCCCATCATTCATCCAGAGGCAATGGCAGGCTGCCTTACAGGACAGCAGATCCCACTCAGCTCTGGCCTCAACATTCCTCTCCCCCCACAGAGGGAAAGGTCAAGTGTAGGGTATTTTCCCAAGCCCTAGAGAATAGCAGCATCTCCTGATATCTACAACTACTACCCAGCTCAAAGGGCAACTACCAGGGCAGACCAGCCAGACGGGAGAGCAGTCAGCTGGCCCACAAAGCAGGGCTGCAGGGGGAAGAGTCTGGGGAGGCAGGGCCGGAAATAATATCAACAATTTCAGCCCCAAGAAGTAGCATAGAGAGTGGGTGATGGGAGAAGGGCGTGCATGGCAGGGATCTGAGTCTGAGGCTCTGTCTGCTTCAGGAAGGCTAAAATATTCCTGCCTCAACCCAGCTGGTCCTCATTTAACTAACTCCGGGGTCTGGCCTCTCTGGAGACCCCCTGCTGGCCCATCTGCAGCTCCTGGAACAGAAGCCAAAAGCAGCCACCAGCTTAGGGATAACAGCTGAACGCAGAGCCCCCAGCAGGAGACAGGCAGTGCAGACACTGCAGACCCCTTTGCAACCCTGCAAGGATTCAAAGGCCAAGTTGGTGGGGCTGCGGGAAGGCTTCAGAGATAAAGGAGAAGGCAGAGGCAATGTCTGTAGGCCAGATCAGGATCTCCTATGGAGAGAGAGATCTCTTAGAGCCTGGAAGTTCGCTTCTTCAGTCAAGGCTGTCCTAAGGCAAACTGGGCAATAGCGGCCTCGCTTCTTCCCCCATCTCCCTTCTGCCCCTTATTCAGCATACTGCTCTGTGAGCCCTGGGCACCTGCCATCCTACCATCCTCCCCCAGCGGAGGGCAGGTACAGAGGAACAAGGGAGCAGGTGCCAGAATGCCTGAATTCAAGTCTAGCTGCTCCCCATTCTAGCTGTGTGATCTTCGGCAAAGATCTGAACCTCTAAGACTCTGCTCCTGCTTCTGTAAAAATGGGATGGATAAGAGCTATGTCACAGGACTATAGAAATGAGTGAATGAGAAAATGAAGGTAAAGATCTCAGTTCTCACTGAGTTTGCCATGGATACTCCTCACAGGACAAGGGAGAGAGAAAGGGAAATGGGGAAGGACTAGGGACTTGAATTATCCAAATGGGATGCTTGAGAATAGGGCGGCTCCCAAATGTTTCAACCTTGTTTCCAGGGTAGAGGCTGGGCCATATAGTGGGTGGAGAGGGCCCGGGGTAGGGAAAGTTATTCTCTATTGAAAAGAAAATGGAGAGAGGAAGTCAGATCTCACGACTCGCGTCAGCCAAGAGCCTGGGCAGATGCGTCTCCTCCAGAGGAAGGGCTGGTGCTCTGGCGCTCTGTTGCCCTCTGGCAGCCACTCAGCTCCTGTTTTCCTCATTAAGCTGTCTATAACCTGGCCCCTTTACACTGCTGATAAGGGCCAGAAACAATTCAGAGTCCCCAACAGATGGCTTCTGCGCTTTCAATGTCACCTCCTGGTGGAATCAACAAGGTGGGGCTGAACTCAGGTGGACAGCAGGGACTCAGGGCAGAAGAGCAGCAGCTCCCGGGTGAAGGCCAGGATTCGGGGAACCTCCCTGTGTGCCCAGCTATGTGAGGCATCGCAGACACATAAAATGGTAAAAAGCTAGTATTTGTTGGGCACACACCGTTTGCCAGGCTTTGGTGCTAAGCACATATGTTTATTATCTCATGTAATCCCCATAACAATCCTATGAAGTTGACAGCATTGCTATTCCTACTTTATAGGCAGAGGAACTGAGGCAGAGTGCCTCGGGGGCTTATAATTTGTTGAGTCAAGACCATAGGTTAATACCCCCATGTGAGAAGAGAACAAAATCTGAGCTGCTTCTCACCATCCCAAGTGGTCCATTTCTCAGTTTTGTGTCACTGCCTGCCTTGGTTTCCCCAGATTTCCAGCTACCACCATGGTGGCTAAGCTCAAAGGTCAGTCTCTACTCACTGTTCTAGGGATGGACGTGCTCATTTTCCCAAAGTTCAGCCAAGGCAGAATTTTTCAAAAGAATCTTATCTAGGAAACTTAGAAGAGGACAGAACAAAATAAAAATATAAAAAGCAAAGAATCTGGGAAGGGAGCAGCTTATGAAGCAGTTTTCATGTTCCAAGATGAGGAAAATCATAATAGCTATTGGTGTGCCAAGTATCAGACACTGTTCTCTGCTCTTGATATATGTTATTTCATTTAATCCTCAAGGAGATTCAAGGATTAGATGAGCATTATTGTCCTCATTTCACAAATAAGGGAACAGATACTCAGAGAGGTTAAGCAAATTGTCCAGGTCACACAGCTTGTAAGAAATAGAGCTAGGAGTCAAGCATACCTTTGCTTTTAACAATTTAAATAAAGGAGACAGGCATGGTAAGTACAACCAGCTGACAACGAGGCAGGCTGCTGGCTTCCAGGCCCCGCTGAGGTTCAATGCGGAGATGTGAGTAAACAACCCGGATCCTAAAAGGAAAGTTTTCAGAATGGCCCCACTGCTCCTCCATCTGAAAGATTTTCATATTTTGCTCAGGAAATAATCAGAACACTTTTCCTCCTGGACAAGTCTGGAAAAAACCTTGGCAAATCTGTACCTTCCAGTTCTCCTAGTCCCCACTTACACAGGCCAAAATAAAACACACAAAACCCCCAAAACATCCCAATAGATTAAAATCCTGTATTTGCATTTGCTCTTCATTTAGAATGAAGGACAGGTCTCATGGCCAGGCACGGTGGCTCACACCTGTAATCCCAGTACTTTGGGAGGCTGAGGCAGGCGGATTACTTGGTTCAGAAGTCTGAGACCAGCCTAGCCAACGTGGGAAACCCTAATCGTTTCTACTAAAAATACAAAAATTAACCTCACATGGTGGTGGGCACCTGTAATTTCAGCTTCTCAGGAGGCTGAGGCAGGACAATCGCTTGAACCTGGGAGGTAGAGGTTGCAGTGAGCTGAGACTGCACCACTGCAGTCCAGCCTGGGCAACAGAGCAAGACTCTGTCTCAAAAACAAAACGTTCAGCAACCTTCTCTAGGCCCCATCTTTTGGAGCTCACTTGTTTGGCTATGGATTACAAATCTATCAGCCAGACTCCCAGATGCCACCTGCTACCTGTCTATGAACACACACATCTTCCTGCACAGACGCCTGTGTGAATGTGTTACAAACCTTTCCATGAAGCAGAGTTACATTGAGAAGATTCTACGTAGTAGGGTCCCAGCGCCCTACAGTGTGACCTTCCTGGGCTTAAAGTCTAGAATGACTTTGCATGGTGTGAGGGTGGGTGTTATGAGAGCTTGCCAAGCTGAGACTGGCTGGGGAAGGGATGTCGCAGGTACAACTTAGGAGGCCTGAGAATCAGAACAAATTAGTATCACTAGGCAGAATGTAGCTGAAGCTACTAGTTGGGTGCTCAGCATAGTTCGGCAATTTTGTGAGCATATTTGTAAGAACATATATGTTTATCAGCAGAAATAACGCGCTGTCTGGGTTGACTGGCTCTGTGAGTACATTCTTGGATCCCTGAGAGCCCTGGGGAGCAATACATCACACAAGCATTTCTTTCCTGAGAGCTGGTCAGAGGGATCGTTCCAGGGAAAGCTGGGCTGGTGTTGACCAGCTGAGGTCTGAGAGAGAACATGTGTGCACCCCAAGCCCGGGACACCTGGCTCTCACAGGCACTGGTGGAATTTCTGAGTGTGTCAGTTACTCTGCACCTGTCCCTTTACACTTAGCCCCAGCCTGGCCTGGCCCAGCAAGTCTGCAGCCAGAGGTAGCCTGAAAAGAACTGGCCAACACTTCCGAGAACCAGGCTGAGGCCAGAAGGCATGTAAAGCCTGAAGGATTCCACTCTGCTCAGGATCCCATGTGAGAAGCCTTGGGCTCCTGTCACACATGTGCTCAGCTCTCACTGCACAGCTCACGTGGCCACATATGTGCATGTTTTTCTCTCCTGCTGTACTTCAAGCCATTGTTACTCAAAGTGTGGTCTGCCGGCCAACAGCATCAGTATCATCCAGGAGCTTGTTAGAAATACAGAATCTCGGGTCCCATCACAGACATATCAGATCACAATCTGTATATTATCAAGAACCCCAGTGATTTGAACGCACATTAAAGTGTGAGAAACACTGCTACTTGAAAGCAGGAGTGAACCTTGTCAGGGTTATCTTTGTACAACTAAGCTTTTGTATCCCAGAGGCTTGGTGGTAATTAGGTGCTCAATAAATATATGTTTCAACATTTCATTTTGAAATAATTGTAGACTTAGGGGAAAGTTGCAAATATAGTACAGTGGTGTATGTGAACCACTAACACTAATAGCTTACATGACCAGAGTACAATTACGAAATTAACATGGGAAATTAACATAGGCATCATTAACCAAACCACAGGGCCTTTTCTAATTTCCTCCATTTTCCTCATGTCCCTTTTCTGCTCTCGGGTCACTCAGGATATTTAGTTGTTGGGTCTCCTAAGTCTCCTCTAATCTACCCTTGTCTGTCCTTGTCCTCTCTAGTCTGCCCTTGTCTTTCATGACCTTGACCCTTCATGAGTCCCCCTCAGTTATTTTGTAGTCTGTCTTTCAACTTGGGCATGTCTGCTGTCTTCTTGTGATTAGATTGAGGTTACACATAGAATAGAGGTGATGCTGTGACCTCAGGTCCTCATCTCAGGGAGTACGTAATGTCAGCATGTCTTATTCCTGGTGATGTTAATCTTAATCTCTTAGTTAAGCTCATGTCTGCCAGATTTCTCCACTCCAAAATTACTACTATACTTCCCTCTTGAGTTAATAAATATATTGGGGAAGATAATTTGGGACTGTGCAAACATCCTGATTCTCCCACTGATTTTAGTGGCCATCACTGGTAGATCTCGCCAACAATTTTTTTTTTATTTTTTGTTCCTGGCTGACAATTATTACTATTGTGTCCGCCTGGTAGTGATTCTGTATTTCCCTCCTTTCTTCTATATTTATTGATTGAAATTCTTCTGCCAAGAAGACTTGTTACTTCCTCCCCATTTTTAAAATTCAATTGCTTATTTCAGTAGGGGCTCTTGGGTATTTATTTTATCCCATGGGTTATAATTCAATAGTATCATTATTTTATGTTCCTGCTTAAACTGGTTCAGCCACTGGGAGCTCCTACAAGTTGGCTGTTGTGTCCTTTCAACATGCCCATCCTTTTCTGAGCACTTCCTTATTTTCTAGTACCACAAGATGTTTCAGACTCATCTTGTTCCATAGAGTTTAAACAAATGAATGGGAGGATGAAAAAGTAGGCAACATGCATAAACTCAGCCTTCCTGTGACTCCTCAACTAAGAAGCTGTGTTTCATTCATTTCTCAGCTGGGAGGAAGAACGCATGTTCAGATGCTTCATAGAATCACTCACCTCCCGCCAGGCATGGTGGCTCATGCCTGTAATCCCAGCACTTTGGGAGGCTGAGGTGAGTGAATCACTTGAGGTCAGGAGTTCAAGACCAGCCTGGCCAATATCTACCCATCTCTACCAAAAAAAAAAGAAAAAAATTACCCAGGCATGGTGGTGTGCACCTGTAGTCCCAGCAACTCAGGAGACTGAGGCAGGAGAATCTCTTGAGCCCGGGAGACGGAGGTTGCAGTGAGCCAAGATCGTGCCACAGCCCTTCAGCCGAGGCGACAGAGCAAGACTCCGTCTCAAAACAAAACAAAAAACAGAATCACTCACCTCCACTGTTCTATGAGCCTCAAGGAAAACTGGAGAAACTTTTAACCAAAAGACAAAGGAAACCATATCTGTGGAAACTGTAGGCTGGAAAATTGGCTCACCCTGAAGGTCCGACTCATGGACTTGGCACATCTACCAAGCAGTGTGAGAGAGTGCTTTAGAGTGGGTGTGCTGGAGCCAGATGCCTGGTCTAAATCCTTACAGCTACTTACTGTGTAACCTCCCTGTGCTTCAGTTTCCCATCAGTAAAGTGCAGGTGATAATGACAGTCCTTGCGGTGGAATTGTGTAATGACAGAGTTTACATATATAGATTGCTTAGAACAGCCCACGGTACATGTAAACATTTAGTAACCATTAGTCAGGAGTCTGGCATTTCCAGCAATTCACTCATCCTGCTAAATTCGTTCAGCAATTGTTTACTGAGCATCTACATTACAGTATACACTGTTGTGAGTCCTGGGATCTCAGCAGTGAACAAAAGTGATGCCACTGCTGTCACGGAGCATACATTCTTCTGGAACAAAAATAATAGAAGCACATAACAGACTACACTACTTTTTAAGACAGTAGAGGGGGATGGGAACAGCGGCATTTTGGGCATCTACCAAAACTATTCACCTTCTCTTGGTATAAGTGTCCATTTTCCTCTGTAGAGCCACACCGTGGCATCATATGATTCATGTGTTGGTCAATCAAATACCTGTATTGCCCTAGCCACAGTGATCGGTTCAGGCAAGGACACAGCACCAGAGAGACTTTTGCAGCTGGGGCTCTTCAGGGTAAAACCAATGAGCTAAGAGCTGCAGGGCACTGGGGGATGTGGCTTGAGAATAAAGCCAGCATCCCTGAAGGCTGAGCCAGTAGTGGAGGGAAAGGTCCTGATGGGTCGTGCAAGCCTCTAAATCAAGAATGGGCTTGAAGTTCATCCCAGGGTCGACTTCTCAGTTATATGACATGGTAATTCCCTTCTACTACTTGTTAATGGGAGAGTTCTGAGCTTACTGCAATCCTTCAGAAAGCTGACACCTGAGCAGGCAGCAGGTACCTGTGCTGAGCCCCTGGTCTTGCTCTAGCACTTCTCAGTTTCCTGCCTTGCCCTGATACACACACACCACCACCACCACCACCACCCCCCCACTGCCCACCTCGGGCCACCCCTTGAGGAGAGTCCTGCCCAGTCCTCCACAGAGCTGGAGTCTCTCCCTCCTGCTCACCTGGCCCTCCCAGACTCTTCTCCCTAAGCCTCTTCTTCCCAGGCAAGTCTGGCTGAATCCTCATCTCTCAGTTTTGCCTCTTGTGGTTCGGCATCCTCCTCTCCAGAGGCCTGAGGGGCTGATACCTCATTTGAGATGGCCAGCAGAATGCTACCCCCAACCTCAGGAGTCCCACAGAAGTTTACACCCTGGAGGGTCCCCCTTTTATTACCTAATCTCCTGCCTCTATTGTCTTCCCATAATTCCAGGCCTGAGCAGCTTCAGGGCAGACTCAAGGATGTTCAAGTTCTCTCACCTCTATGTTCTGTTAGAGAGCCGTGTCCTGAGAACCCAACTCCCACTTCCTTTGGGGAGATTTCCATTTCTCTTTTATGAAATCCTAGGGAATTTACTGTTTAAGCCACTTAATGGTACGCTGACTCATGACATTTCTTGTGCTGTTCTCTAACTCCCCTCGAGTTACCTTCCATTCACTAGATGATTTGCCTCTTATTTGCCGTAAGCCTAGCATAGTGCTCAATAAACACTGAATGAAGAAATGAGTGGTTGAATATATGAATTATTGAACAAGTAGTGAAAAGGGTGAGTGAATGAATAGATAAATGAATAGACTAATGAGGAGAGGTAGTAATAGGCCTGGGATGGAGTGGCAGAAGGATCAAAAAACCCTGGAGGGGATAGGTCCTGAGCCCAGGGAGGGGAGGACGGGGCAGCTACCATGGCAGAATGGCAGGAGAGAGGCAGATGTCATCAAGTCTCTCAGCCTTGTGTTTACATAAAAAACTGGAGATTGAGCCTGGGTTGTTTTATAGAACCCATTTATTAGCTTTTTAAAACTTTTTTTAAAAAACACATGGCTGGATGCAGTGGCTCATGCCTGTAATCCCAGCACTTTGGGAGGCCAAGGTGGGTGGATCACTTGAGATCAGGAGTTTGAGACCAGCCTGACCAACATGGTGGAACCCCATCTTTACCAAAAATACAAAAAAATTAGCTAGGCATGGTGGTGCACACCTGTAATCCCAGCTACTCAGTAGGCTGAAGCAGAAGAATCGCTTGAACCCAGGAGGTAGAGGTTGCAGTGAGCTGAGATCATGGCACTGCACTCCAGCCTGGGCAACAAAGCGGGACTCCATCTCAAAAATAAATAAATAAAACACAAGTGCCATTTTTTCATGGCCATTGCGCATCTTGCAATGACGTGGCCAGTTACGGCTGCTGCGGGCTCTGCCTCAGCACCCCACTTCCCAGATCCAGGAAGGACAAATTGGCCATGCCGACAGCATGCTAGGCGTGGCCTCTGGTGAAGGACCTTGGAGGTCCAGTGGACTTGCGGTGCCTCCCAAAGCCCTTCAGCTAATACTCAAGTCCTCTGGAGGTCACAGCCATAGTGCCTCTTTCTTCCCCCCCAGACTCCCTTCTCCTTCCTCTGCCATTAACTCTCCATCCTGATTCCACACTGGCACTGCCGGGAGCCCTGTGGGGCCTCAGGCAACCCAAGAGAGCTGCAGATGACTCCATGGATTTGCAGCTACACATGAAAAACCACGGTTTGTTTTCAATGGATTGTAGCTCTGGCGAGGAAGCCTTGGGATGTAAATCCACCATGAGTGGGGATGCAGATGGGAAGCAGATGTGGGATGTGGAAAGCCCCTGCTCCAGCGCCTAAGGCCCACCTTGGAGAACACATGCCTTCCACTGAAAAATGCAGATGGGCAAGGCAGTGCTCAGACACTGTGGAAGCCCCAGCTAAGAGCCCAGTCTGCTCAGCTGTCACTTTCTCCTTCTTACCATCACACTAGGCAATGAAGCACTCCTTCTCTTGCATTCTTGGAGGATATGCCTCTTCTTCCTGCCTCCCTCTCCCTCTGTCTTCATGTCACTGCCTGTCTTACTGTCTCTTGCTCTCAGGCATTCTCTGACTCCATGTCTGTCCTTGGTCTGTGCCTCTCCCTCCCTCCCTCCCTCCTCCTGGCTACTGCCCAAGGCCAGTGCCCCTACCCTTCATGCTTGGATAAGTCTGCCAATCAGCTTGAACTCCTGGGGTGAGGAACAGGAAGAACAGTCCAAGGGCAGACGACAGCCCCAGTTCCATGAAGGAAGGCGATTTCAAGCCAGAGAGGCCTGGGCAGGATGAGGCCAAGAATTTCTCACTTACCCGCAGGGCTGGATATTTAGTCTGGGTTGGGGAGGGCAGGTGGCAACCAGCCTGGAGCTCCCAAGCCTGCAAGAGCAGCTCTGCCCCAGCCCTTATCCAGCTTTAGGTTTCATTCAGTGTGACTTTTTCTCCTTCCTGGCCTGGACCCAGCCCTCTCCAGTACCAGGAAGAAGCCGCACACCTGGGTACCATGGTCACAATTACCCCCAAGGACACCGGCCCAGGTGAAGGGCAGGCGGGACAGGATGGAGTGTGTTTTGTATCCTCCACTGCTCTCCAGAGAGCTAGGAGCAGCCATTCCCTCTCAACCCCTGCAGGGCCCCAGACAGCCTCCAAAGGCAAATGTGCTTTTTCTTTGGCTTGTATACAGTCTAAATACTTTATCCAATTGATACGGGCTCTATATCCAGTTGTCTTATTTTCCTTTTTGGGTCTGTCCACAGCTCTCTGAGCTCTCAGGAAGGATTTTGGGACCATTTGTGGCACATTCCAGAGGCCACTAGCAATCTCACAAATTAATTCTAAACTTGTACACAGGCTGTGAATGCTATACAACCTTTGGCGGTCGGGGGCGGGGCGGAACTGGAGGAACACACCAAAAACCATCCAAAAATAGAATGTTGCCATTCCCAAGAGACTGGAATTGTTTAGAGGACAATTTCACAAATGCTTCTGCAGATGTGAAGAAGGATGCTGTCAGAACGCAGCTGGGACCCATCTCCCTGGCACTCTCGAGTCTCTGCTCAGGGGCTGTCTTCTCTTCCTAGCAGGCACTCATTCCAGGATCCAGGGACCTCGTGGTCCCCAGCACTGGGCGGCACTGAGGGAGTATCGCTGTGGCACCACACCACAAGGCATGGTCCCAGGAGGCTTGGCATTTAGTTGGAGGCTAAGCTCTTGGTTCTAGGTTCCTTTATGCATTGAGCATCTTTTTCATACATGCCTGACACTGTGTTAGGCAGTGGGTGTGAATGGCAAACAAACCCGACATGGAGCCTCTGCCTGTGCAGGAAACAGGGTGCCGGGACTTAGCATAACATTCAGGAAGACCAAGGAGAGTACCTTGCAGCTGAGGGAGATCTCAGGCAGGTCACAGCAGCTGCCTCTGGACTTCAGTTTCTTCTCCCATAAAATGGGGGTGCTAATAGCGCTAATTGGAGGCTTCAATGAGATAATCAATACATGATAACTCCTAGTCATAACAAGCCACTAATGAGGACCGGACAGCCAAAGCAGTTAGCAGCAGACGGGGCAGGAGAATAGCAGATGTGGTCAGCGCTCTGCCCACGTGTCCTCCAATCCCCGTATCACTTCAGGACACATGGTTCACTCCCAACAGCCCACACCTGCATCTCTTCGTTAGTGGGATGCTCTTGGGCTGTTGGAACCTGCTCTGTCCGGCCACCTGCATGGAGGGGAGGCCAGTTCCCAGAAGGCCACTTCCCTGAGCCCCAATAGGCAGCCCCTGACCAGTGATTCTGAGTGTGGAGGTAGAAATATCTCCTCCATCTCCAGAGCGCCTGCAGACTGAGCCGCTTACCCTTCATGGCCTTTCGCTTGACATTGTGTCCTTGCTTGGCCTCCTCTTTCCAGACCCCTTCCTCTACTCCTGGGAAGATTTGGAAAAAATCACCACTTTCACACAAATCTTTGTTTGCTGGGTCTGCTTTTGGGAAAAACATTTTAAGACACTGGGAAATGCCAAGTAAACATTAGGAGGTGTCTCCTAAGCTGTGTGACCCTATCTTCCTGCAGAGCTGCCCTTGGGCCAAGGCATGTCCTCCCAAATTTCTAAGGAATCAGTCACAACAAGATGGCCTTCTAACTCAGGAAATTGGTGCTTCTTGTGTTTGAACATGGCAAAGGCCAGCACCATGGGAAGCCGGGATGGCCCCTGCCATGTAGTTCTCGGCTCTCAGTTCAGGAAACTGTCTGAGCTGCTGCCTTCGGGACGGTGTTCTCCCTCCAGGAACCTGCACAAAGAGGCCAGAAAAGGGCATAAAATTCAGATGTCATTATTGTTATCTTTCTCTATTTCTGGAAACCCCAGCGATCATCCTGAAGCTAATTCTTTAGTATCTCTCTTCCCATGTTGCATCAGAGGGGAAATGTAGACCGGTGGGGCAGAGATACACAGGCAGCCAACAGGGCAAATCCAAGATGTGGGTCTGGATTATTTGTCTAGACTTTATGATTTTGGGGGTATTTGCCAGCTTTTCAAGTTTTAGGATTTGTTGTGATTTTTTTTTCTTATTTCAAATAAAAATTTCCTTCATACCTAACTTTGCGTTCTTTTTTTTTTTTTTTTTAAAAAAAAAAAGGTATCCAGGGCCGGGCAAGTGGCTCACTCCTGTAATCCCTGCACTTTGGGAGGCCGAGGCAGGTGAATCATGAGATCAGGAGTATAGGAGTTCAAGACCAGCCTGGCCAACATGGTGAAACCGCATCTTTACTAAAAATACAAAAAAATTGTTGGGTGTAGTGGCAGGCACCTGTAATCCCAGCTACTCAGGAGGCTGAGGCAGGAGAATTACTTGAACCCGGGAAGTGGAGGTTGCAGTGAGCTGAGATCACACCACTGTACTCCACATGGATGACAGAGTGAGACTCTGTCTCAAAACAAAGTGGGTGGGGGAGCGGGATTCCAAAACGATGTAAGCTTTAGGCAACAGATGACCTCAGTAGGCTGTAACCATCTGAGGAGTGGGAGACTTTTTCACAGACTAGCTTCTGGCTCCATACTTCTTTTTTTTTTTCTTTTTGAGACGGAGTTTCGCTCTTGTTACCCAGGCTGGAGTGCAATGGCACGATCTCGGCTCACCACAACCTACGCCTTCTGGGTTCAAGCAATTCTCCTGCCTCAGCCTCCCAAGTAGCTGGGACTACAGGCGCGCACCACCATGTCCAGCTAATTTTTTTATTTTTAGTAGAGACGGGGTTTCACCTTGTTAATCAGGATGGTCTCGATCTCTTGACCTCGTGATCCACCTGCTTAGGCCTCCCAAAGTGCTGGGATTATAGGCATGAGCCACCGCACCCGGCCATTTCTTTTCTTTTTTTTGAGACAGGGTCTCACTCTTGTTGCCCAGGCTGGAGTGCAGTGGCACAAGCATGGCTCACTGCAGCTTTGACCTCCCAAACTCAGGTGATACTCACACCTTGTGGGTAGCTGGGATTACAGGTGCCTGCCACTGCACCTAGCTAATTTATGTATTTTTTTTTGTAAAGACGGGGTTTCACCATGTTACACAGGCTGGTCTCGAACTCCTGTGCTCAAGTGATCCACCTGCCTCGGCCTCCCAAAGTGCTGGGATTACAGGTGTGAACCACCACACCCCACCTGCTCCATACATTTCACCTCTTGTTTTTCCTCTCCTGTCTTCATACTTCTGGTCCCATATGTGACAGCTGCTGATCTTGCACCTGCCACCATGTCAGGTGAATCGGCACAGTGTGTGGTGGAATTATTTCTGCAAGCCATTTATAATCAGGACAGCTAGCAATAAATATATGACATAGACATATTACATACAACCAAACGGAGTGTTTTCCCAACATAACCAAATGAATATATTACAGAAGAACCAACTGAATATATTCCCAACTCAAATTCTCTTAGTCATACTCCCGAATGCCACAGCCACCTCACCACAGCCTGACATGAATGGAGTGTGACAGAGAATAAATCAGGGTAGAGACCAACTACAGTTAAATTTCTTGGCAAGGAGACAGGGACTTGCTATGTTGCCCAGGCTGGAATGTAGTGGCTTTTCACAGGTGTGATCAGAGCACACTGCAGCCTCAAACTCCTGGGCTCAATGATCCTCCTGCCTCAGCCTCCCAAGTGCTGAGACTATAGGTACATACCACCACACATAGCTATAGTTAATTTTTTTTAACCTTAGAAAATGCTATGAAATATGACTTTGAAAATAATATACAATGTTGGAAGGAACTCACGTAGGGGAGGGGCCCTCAGTGAAAGCCTCATTAGCTTCTCAGGAAGCTGGCCTCTGGTAGCTGGACTTGCTGTGAGGCTTGGGTACATAATATTTTAAGGTCTGTAGGTTTTAGCCACATCCTGCGTGCATGCGCGAGCATGCGCGCGCGCGCGCGCGTGTGTGTGTGTATAAGGGAGGAGGGTCACTCAGAAGTGTTCTGGGCTCTTCATTTCCTCAGTGCCTCTCAACCCTGACTCCAAGCCAGGAAGACCCGGGCAAGGTAGAGGAGGGAGAGCACAAATTACGGCCATGGCTGACAGTGAGTTTGGCCTTTGAGGTTGGAATTAATAGCAGGAGACATCAGTATTCCAAAAGCCCAATCGCTCCTCTTCTTTTGCATTTTTCTTATTTTAGTTTAGCCCTTTGATTCTTAAAAGCAACATCTCTTCTGAAAAAATTCTTGGTTTGTCTTTGCTGAATGGAAGGGCAAAGGAATTTAGCTATACCCAGGTCAGGCCAAGGTCAGTACCAGTGGATGTGGGAGAGGCAATGTCAGAACTGAGAGGATGTTTTGTGACTTACAAAACACTATTCACATCCATTGTCTCATTTGAGCTTTATGTGCCCTTTGTGGGGTACACTTGTGTACATCGTTATAATCACTATTTCCCAGTTAAAGTTAAGACAGACTAAGCCATTTATGCAAGCTATAGACCTAGGAAATGGCAAGTCAGAAATTTGAACCCAGATCTTCCAAATTCAAATCCACAATATAACCAAAGAAAACTGTGGATGGTGGTTTACTGTTGCTAACTACTGATCTTTTTTTTACACTTAATATGTGTCAGACACAGTACTAGCACTTTTCATGAATTCTCTTATTTAATCCTTGCATCCTCTGGCGTGAACCAGATTTGAAGGATGAGGAGTAGCAGGGAGGAAGGACAGATGGGTCTCATTCCTTGCAGGTGCACAGCATGAACAAAGGAACAAAGGCAGGCACGAGCTGCGATGGTTCAGACCATGTTCACCGAGAGCTGGTGGTGCTTCCCAGCCACCGTCCTGGGCCTCTGGCGGGTCAGGTAAGCCTCCTGGAAACTTTCGTCAGCACACTCTTCTTAGTAAACATGGGCTGTGCCCATGGAAAGTGGGCTCTGGCTCAGCCCTGGAAGCAACAGCTGGGAGAGGCCTGTGGCCTGTCACTACCCATATGGTTGCTACTTTACAAGACAAAGGCCTGCTGCGGTGAGCTGATACATCAACCAGCTCCCAAATTACCAGCTAAGTGATGGGCTCGGCCTCAGCACCCAGCTTTGAAGTTTAGTGGGGCTCCTGGATGCCCATAGGTCTTGGCCAGATCTTGCCATTTAGTAAGTCTCTTCTTCCACTTCCCATCAGGGGTCTGGAGCCTGGCCAACTCCCTGAAGTGTCTCTGCCAGCTTATTTGGACTGGGGGATGGACGGTGCCTCCTACTCTGGAGGGGGAAGTGGAAAATGGACCCTGTGCCCTGAATGGGCAACAGAAACCTCAGGAGGCACAAGGCGGTAGGACTAGACAGAGAAGTGCTGGCCAGACTGGCTCCCTGGGGTCCCGGAAGTCACAGAACCACACAGTGTCTCCCTGGATTGGAGGATGATCAGAAGACTAGCAACTCTCTTACCAGTGTTCTCTGGACTTGACTGTCCTGCCCCTAACCCCACCTCCTTTGAGCTTGCGTGAGAAAATGTGTCAGAGCCAATTTGACACCTACACTCAACTGCTGGACATGTAATCCTGGGTGACTTACTTCTCTGTGCCTCAGTTTCCTCATCTGTAAGATGGAAATAATGATTGTCTTTGGCTTAGAGAATGATGTGAATATTAAATGAATTAACAGACAGAGTGCTTAGAACAGGGCCTGGCACAGAGTAAGCACGCGCTAGATGTTGGCTGCTATTAGAATTACAAGAGTCCTGGGATTACTCCCTTAAGCCCCAGTACTTTCCCCTGGGGTGTTTTCTGTCACTTTCTGTCACTTAAAATGGATTGAGATTTCAGAGCAAGCACTGGAGAAGCTTCTCAGTTCCTCCTAGCGGGCCTGCTGAGGGTGCCGGGACTAACTGCGAGCACCGGCTTACTGCTCCTCTCCAGGCCTCCTCCAGTTCCAGGCTGGTTTTGCTGCTCTGACTCACTGGTCTGTTCGGACTAGCCACAGCTGCTAGCTGGAGAAGCGGTGTTAATACCTCATTAGCACCTCCAGCTGCTCCTTGCGGGCACTAATCACTTCAGCTTGCTGCCTCTGAAAAGCAGGCCATGTGATGGCTCAGACTTCTCCAGCTGGTCCCAATTCCCTCCCTCAGATTGCTACTTTTACCCAGGAAGTGAAACAACTTGACTTGCTGTTTACATTTTGAACACACACACACACACACACACACAATTTTTTAATAAGTCAAACTCTTACTCCTTTGGCAGGACCTGAAACCAAACTTGTAAGCAGGTTCTTCCAGAACCTTCCTTTCCGTCCCCAGCCCACACCTGCAGACCTGTTCCTCACCCACGCCACCCACAGTTTGTACAGGAATCAGACAAGAAGGCACGGGCCCGAATTGGAAGCAGATGTTTGGGATGATGGGTGGGGTTGGGGTGGAGACAATAGGAGGGATGTGGACCCTGCTAGGGCTGCTTGTTGCTCTGACCTACTGCCAAGGCCGAGAAAAATAGAGTGACTGTTCCTGGTTAAATACCCAGCTGTTACTCGTGCCAAACTTTCCTGGGCCTCAGTCCTCAGAGTCTGGCTCTGCTTCCAAAGTTCTCCATATCCTTGTGCCAACCACTATCTTGGCCCCTTCTTCCCACCATGCCAAGCCCCCAAGAACAGCCATACCCCTAAAAGTCAGGACTGGAGTTTTACTCACCCTGCCTCCCAAACTACACCACAATACCATTTTTTTAAGGCTAAACTCAAGGTATGGTCTGACAAAAGAGTCTTTGCTGATTCTGAGTGTAAGAGTCTACTGGAAGACATGGCTTGGATGACAACAGAGTTTTCAAGGTTTAGACGGATAATGGGTCAGAACTGTTAAACCAGACCACTGTGGAGTATGCAGATGGATGCCTGTCAACTGCACCCACTTTGGAACATCTCCAGAGCTGCACAAGAGCTGCCCGGACCCAACACCATGTTTGTCTACCCTGTGACATAAGATGATAGATCTATAGAAGACCCAAGTTTAATTCCATTGTTTTGATTTTTCAAGGAGACACAAGTTGGCATCATCATGAACAAGGTTTCAGGGAAATCCCTATGGGAAAGAGAGCCTAAAGGAAGAACTGGTTTTCTAAAGGCGATGGTCTGACCCAAGCCCTATCCAGCTGTGATCCCAGTCAGAAGCTTTGGAGATAAACTTTAAGATCTGCCCAAACCCCAGGGAGGAATAGATGTCAGTTGCTGTACACAACAGAGAGATAACCAGGGACTGTCGTTTCCTGGTTTAGTATTAAGGGAAATTCCACTGAAGCTCAGTGTTTCCACCCATAGTGGTCACAACCAACCAACTTCATGTCTGTTTGTAAAACTGATTTGCCTTTTCATGCCTCTGAGTTTATTGGAAATGCTATTCCTTTGATTTTCCTCTGCCACGCTGATAACAACCATAGCACAACCCCTTTGATTGTTATTAGCGTTGGAGATACCTCCCTCTCCTCATTTACTCAAGATTCTAATTTCATTTGCTGAGCTGCAGGCTACTGGCCAGTCCCCCACTGCCAAAGTCAACACTTCATGTCTGCTTTGTCTGGGAGAGCAGATTAAAGGGAGAGTGGGCCCTAAGATCACCGAGTCCCCTTTCATAGCCTGTCCCAGGACCGCCCAGGTGTGCCTATTTACAGCACAATAATGGGCTTGCTCCTTGGGTCTCTTGGTTTGGCATCTATCTTTACAAGAGTTCTTTCTCCTCTGAAAATCAACAGGGAGAGTGATTTCCTTCCCTTTCTGTAGGAAACCAGACTAATTTCACTTGTAGCAACAGCAACTGTGTAATAAAAAGTCTCCAAACACATAAAAAGAAATGCTCCCCACCAAGAAAACAGGAGAAACAATGGAAGGGGGATGGGTGGTGATGGGTTTGGGTGCCCAAGCTTCAGGAGAAGGAAACTATAAGGAAAATAGATTGTTTATATGTCTGTCTCCTAAGATTGTAAGCTGCTCAGAGGCCAGAACCACATTCTACCTTTTGTGTCCCCAGCTCCCTGCACAGTGCTTGACACATAGGAAATGTCTGCTGAAATGTGGAGATGCACAGAACTAAAGAAAAAAAAGGAGGCTACAAACTCAGGGATGGAACAGAAATACCCAACTGGGAATGGGAAGGGAGGAGGTTAGGAAATGAAATGACAACTTATAGCAGGATTGGACGTAGGAGACCAAGCACAAAATGATGACACACACATAATCTTCCTCTTGCACAATAACACAACATTTTGTTTTCAATATAACATAAAAGCCATCAAAGTCTCTCTAGCTGGCTTGCAAATACTCTTAATATCCCTGACTCTTGTTAGTTAATGGGCAAACAGAGGAATGTCTTGGCAACTCCTTCGAGTGGGAGTTCTGAGAAGAGAGGGAACATTGCTGGTCTGCAGAGGATGGGAAGATTCAGAAAAATCCCTTTATGTGCAAATCCATAATGCAGGTGAAGCAGGGGGTGTAGAAAGAGTGGCTTCACCCAACAGAGGTACAGAAACCCCTCGCCCCGGAGAAGATACTATGTTTATTGTTTCAACAGAATAGTTTCATGGTATCTTCACAGTTTTGTTTGGGGTGTGTGTAGTCTCCCTTTTAACTCTGGCATCCTTGAAAATGTTTGCTTCCTCAGTGAGATATCCACCAGGAATTTGGCCTTTGCCAAATGGTGCTGTTTCATATAAGCAGAGTTTAGAGACAAAAGATTTATTCAAATAAGTTTCTTTTTTTGCAAACTTAATTACCAGAGATAAACATCAGGGTATTTGTGTAACATATCTGACCTCATTTTTTCATTTGATAACTATTGATTTTCCACCAAAGTAGGGATATTAAAATTTCAGGGTCTTTTTCTTCAGTTATATCCTCAAGGGTGTCTTGCATTCTTTACATAGAATTCATTTAAACTTAAAAGTCACTTCACTCATTAGTTGGTAGTCTAAGGAACTTTCTACATTGCAAAAGATTCTAAAGCCATTACTAATTGCTGTATCTCTTAAAATCTCTCTACCCTGCATGAGTAGGGCCTTTTCCACAAATCCCAAATCCCCAAGTGACTGATAAGTAAGCCAAGGTATAAAGTGTTCATCTGTCACACACAGCGTCACCAAGTGAACATGAGGCAGTCAGCAAGCACAGTGGCCCAGTGCCTGGGCTGTTTCTTGTCTAAACTAATCTGCTAGAGACAAACCAGAAATGTGGAGTTTGGGCTTCGACACAGAACAGACCCATATTCAAATACAGCTCTACCACTTGCTAGCTAAGAAACCTTGGCAGTTACTTTCCCTCTCTGTGCCTCAAGTGTGTCTTGTGTAAAATGGAGAAAACAAGCCCTACCTTGCAGGGTCATTGTGAATATGAGACAATAAATACTAAAGCTCCTAGCATATGAGAAAAGCTAAAAAAAAAGTAGCTATTATGATTCAGTAATCAGGTGAATTAAGAAAAGTCAAGGGTACTAGGTTGCCTACCACATGACACGGCCCCTCAAATACCTCTTCTGTCCTTAGAGGATCATACAAAGGAGAAAGAGGTCTTTTCTGACTTGGGGTCTTCTTCATAAATGTTTGGGCTAGGTGTCTTGAATGCTCATTCTCTCTGGCCTGCCTGGACATGGCAAGGTGAAAAAAAGAGTCACCACCTCCTTGGAATTTCTATGCCAGTCATCTACTCTAGCATTCTCAACTGCCCCCAGATCCACACACCCTCCTGCTATAGAAATTACCAGGGCCCTCAGTCACAGTCAGTATGGTATCATACATACTAAATATAGGAAAACTTTTTCCCAAGAGCTCCATGTTATTAGTCAATTTTCTTAATTGGTTAATAGCATCATTCTGCAGGTCAGGAAACATATTGAAGGGTTGTCTTGCCCAAAGTTGAACCACAGGAGTTAAAAATAAAAATATGAACATTTGGCCAGGCCCAATGGCTCACACTTGTAATCCCAGCACTTTGGGAGGCCAAGGCGGGTGGAATACCTGAGGTCAGGAGTTCGAGGTGAGCCTGGTCAACATGATGAAACCCCGTCTCTACCAAAAATACAAAAATTAGCCCAGTGAGGTGGCATGTGTCTGTAATCCCAGCTACTTGGGAGGCTGAGGCAGGAGAATTGTTTGAACCTGGGAGGTGAAGGTTGCAGTGAGCTAAGATTGCACTGCACTCCAGCCTGGGTAAAAATGAGACCCTGTCAGGAAAAAAAAAAAAAATTCAAGCCCATCAATTCACGGTTTTCTATCCTGTGAGGGTCCCATTTTGCACACTTGATGCCAAAGTGTCCAAGGGCATCTTTTTTGAGAAAACACCCAGTGACATGAGATGCCTATCCTGGGCCTTGCTGAAGGCCCAGGACCCTCGAGTCAGAAACACAGGATACAAGTAAATTCCTGTCAATAGAACGGGCCGCCTGGTTGAGGACATAAAGAACCCGCCTCTCCTACCTCCTTATGTAATCCAAGACTGACTTCTTCCTAGAGTCACATCTAAAAGATGAACTCCTAAAACCTCACTTGGAAATTTGCCTGGTTTGCCAGCTGAACCTGGTCTAAGGCATTCACAGCCATCACAGGCTACAAAAGCCACGGTGACCTGCTTATTATTGGGTATTTCAGGGAAATAGCAACATAGGCCTCTGGATAAACTATCCATCATCTCCCTGAAGGGAAGCTACAAGGGGAACTAGATGGGAAGTCCCACTCTGTTCTTGCAAGGTAACTGGATGCTGTAATTCTGCGCTGGTGTGTCTGATCCCTATCCCTGGAGGTACCAACATTGTTACCACCCTATGTTTAAGAAGCTGCTACTGCTGGCTAGTATTGACAAGCCAGGGCTATACTGACGGCCTGAATGACTTTGCTAAAGCCACCTCTGATACCATATTGGAAAACCTACAGACACTATTCCTTGACTTCTGGAAAGAGACTGTGTTCTCCACATCTTCTTCCAGGAATTAACTGCCCATCTGGTAGAGACCACACCTGAATTTACTGCAGAGAACCAGGTCCCTGCCGTGGCTATCATAAAATATTCTTATATAAGCAAAATTAAAGCAAACTGAATCTGGGAGGGAAAAAAGGGGTTATTTATAGCAAGGTATATCTGAACTCAGGGCAGCACCACTCTATTGTTTACAAACCAAGATCAACATGACCTGCAGATGTCTAAATCCATCCTTTTGTACTCCAAACAAAAGCTAAAAAACAAAAACAAAAAACTAAGCTCACCAGTAACTTTGGGATAGCTTTCTGTTTGGTGGTGTGCAGACTCAGTATCCTGAGTCAGAATTACTAGCCTATTCCAGTTTTTGAGACATTTTAGTGGAGTCATTTTCAATACTACTATTCACACATGATACTCAATAATTTCCAGCTGACCAGCCTACACAACCTGTTTAGGGTATAAAAGCAAAGGAGTATCCAATTTGGAGTATCTAGGGAAGAATCTTTACAGAAATAAGAGATCTTATAGCCTTAAAAAGATTACTCAGATTCAGTATCAGGAATCTAGACTAGATTCTACAGAGCAATGGTGGTCTCAGAAGACTTTTCAAACCAATTATGAGTCTATAAATCACTATGGAGAAACTGACCTTAGCGTCTTATCATGACACACATGGGCTCTTTTTGCCCCTCTCCACTATTGTTACGACAGGCTGTTTGAAAAGGGGCTTGGTGAAATAATTACCATAAGTCAGGACAGTAGTTATGTTACCTTTAGAGGGATGGGATGAGAGTGTGCTCTGCAGTGTTTAATTTCTTGACCTGGATGGTGGCTAACTGTGCATTTCCTTTATATTTACTCATGTTATGTATCTTTTGTGTATACATTGCATCTCAAAATAAAAGAGGAATTTTAGTATCCTGTAATACTTTTACTATTCCACATATCTGGAACTGGTTTATTATGCTTGAGAGTCTATGTGAAGCCAGAGTAGAGAGAAGGAGCCCTTGGGGTTCAGGCCACTTGCTGAACCTCTATTGTGGTCCTGAGAGAAGTGTGGCTGGACAGAGGTTTGAAAGCTCTATCTACAATGACTCAGAGGCAACCATGTACAAGAGGCTGAAGCTAGTATTTATGGAGTCATAAGAATGACTTGATGGGCTAAAAATCACTCAATGATCAATGTTCATAGTGACCTACTCAAAGCCGTAACAGCTTTGATTCAGGAATATAAATAACTTTAAATATAAGATTCAGGACTATAAATAACCTTAAAATGTATAGTTTGAAGGATACATTTTAAAGATCTTCTTTTTTAAGAGACAGTGTCTTAGCCAGGCACGGTAGCTCATGCTTCTAATCCCAGCACTTGGCGAGGCTGAGGTGGGTGGATCACTTGGGCCCAGGAGTTCAAGATCAGCCTGGGAAACATGGCAAGACCCCATCTCTACAAACAAATAAATAAGGAAAGAAAAAAAGAAAAGAGAGAGAGAGACAGTGTCTTGCTCTGTCACCCAGACTAGAGCACAGTGACACAGTCATAGCTCACTGCAGCCTCAAACTTCTGGGCTTAAGTCACCCTCCTGCCTTGCAACCTTCCCAAGTGCTGGAATTATAGGCATGAGCCACTGCACCTGGCCCTTTAAGACCTCTCGTATCACTCAGGAGCTTGGTGAGGTAAGGGGAGAATGCACTCAGTTCAAGGTGGGGGCAATAATTTATTTGTTTTTTAATTCAAAAGGGATTTTTTTTTTTTAATTTTCAAGATTGAGAACCAATATATAAGACATCATAATTACTTCCCCAAGAAAGTCAGGGTCCTTAATACTTTTCCCTCTAGGCCCAAATCAGAGGTCTGTTTTTTTTTTCTCTTCCAAGCTTACCTTTGTAAGCCGAAAAAAATCAGTAAGACTTGCCACCAACAAACTTTTTAGGAGCAGTATTTTTGTTTGCTACTCACAAAGCCCTTGTGGGTGAGGGAGACGTTGGGAGATAAATGTGTGCTTATATGAAAATTAAAAGGCTATTCATCAAAATGTTAATGGCGATTACCTCTGGATAGCAACTTACCTACTTCCCTCGTACTTTTTCTTATTTCCACATTTTCTATTTCGAATTTCTTAGGTAGTAAAACAACAATGAATTAATGTTTAAAGCCTGATTAACTGGTTTCTTCTTCAGAAGCTGAGTATAAACACTTGTCCTCATCTCCCCATGACCCATGACTGATAGAAAGAGCACAGTGGCCCTGCCTGGCACCATGGACAGCACTCAGGGAAGCATGAAAGGGCAAGGGTGGGACAGTCCAGGACTCCAGGTGTACACTCCACCTTCAGCAGACCACTTCAGGAGGAATTACTGGGGAAATGCAGAATCATTTCCAAGTCTTTTCCCACCCTATCTTTCAGTCAAGCCATTAATCTCCACTTAAAGCAGCCACTCACTCCTTCTTTTAAACACTTATTTATTTACTGTACAAAATATTTACATCAGCTGCAACTGCCTGGCCCTTTCACCTGGCCTGACGAATCTGCAGCAGGGCTTGGTCTCTGCCAATCTTCCAGAAACATGCTGACACTCTCCTAGGTATTCACTCATGTCTGGTCTCCTTCAAAGATACTAAAAGGCCAGAAGGGTAGCTGCCCCCACCCCCGCCCCCAAGTACCTGGGTCACAAGAACATAAATAAAAGAACTGGCCAAAATAAGAAACACTAATAGAAAACTGCCCAAGAAATAACTCAATAGTACAATATGTCTTGTCTCTTTGACATATTGTACCTTTTCCCCACACTGGCTAGTGTGAAAGCAGGATTAGAAAAAAAAGGTAAAAGGAAAGGCCCAAGAGAGCAAAGATACTTTTGAATAGAGTTAGGACAGAGAGAGTAAACTATAAGAATAGAAAACCACAACAGTACCAAAGGGTTTTGTTTAACAAAGACTAGTGCCTAAGGACCACCACAGGGAGGGAGCTGCCCCGGTTGGGTTGCAATGGTGCCTAGGATGCTCTCAAAAAGTGCTATGACTAGAGCTTAAAATAACAGATCTAGCCAAGACAATCAACTCAATCTCCAGCATCAGTCTCTGGAAGGCTGCCAGAGGGGAGAATTCAGAAAAGTGACTGCCAAAAACAGCAGAACAGCCCATGTGCCCCCAGCTGGAAACCCCTTTTTTTTTCTGGGCCCAAGGGGCAGCATCATGTTTCCCAGGGTGATGATAAACTTTCCTGTACATATCCCATGGGAAAAAATTTGGGCAAGCAGCAGCACCTTGTCCTGGTCCCTGAGGAGAGCAGTGACCATGTGGCATGGAGGATCCTGGGGTATAGAGACCCTGATGCTGGATCCCAGACCCCAAGGGTGAGTGAGGTCAGCACCCATGTGCCAAGAAAGGACAAATGATGACTGCAAAAGTGAGGTCAGGCAGAAACTGCAGCAGCTCAGGAGGGCTTATTCCTCATGATCCCTGGGAACAGGAGGGCTCAGACATGCTTCCAGGAGGCCAAGGCATCGCCAAAGTCCTGCCTTGTCTCAGGACTCTGTGTACTTGCTGGTTTTGGCAATAAAGATGGCTTGTAATATTCTCAGAGTTGACTGCCCCATTGGGAATAGTAGCTTGCAGCAAAGCCTTCTTAACACAAATTTGGGAAGTTAATGATATTTTGAATCTTGAGTTGTTTTCAATCAAACAGTAATGAAAAAAGATGTTGTCATCTTCCAAGAGACAGCAGCAGGTACTCTTCAATCATCATTCAACAGTGAACCTACTAAGCTTCCTCCCTCCTTAGTTCTCCTTCCTGGGAACTGACGAAGCAAAGGGGACTATTGGGATTGGCTAGGTGTATACTGTGTAGCATATCACCTCCATGTTCATCCCTAGTGTCCTGACCCCAAGGACCTGTGATAAGCAGGTCAACTCCTAGTCCCTGTTCCTTTGTCTTAGTGCTGCAAGAAAACACCAAGCACAGAGAGAATCAGGAATTGCCGGCATACTATGCTTACTGTTCTAATCCTTTGCTACAAAATTTTCTTCAGTAGAATGCTAGAGAATCCCCAGCTTGTAGCAAACTACATAATGTGGAAGTCAGTGGCCCAGGCTGGCCATACTTCAGTGTAAAGTATGAACTCAGGGAAAAGCATCAGTAGTCTCCAAGCCAGCCATGTGCCCCGGCATGCCCCATAACCCGAAGAGAGTCATATTGAGCACTGGAGGCTACAGCTCAGCTATCCTTCATATTCTTCAGTCTATCTGCTTTTTTCACTGGCTACAATTCAAGAAAAAGCTTAGAGAGTTCTTTGCGGATTAATAATCATTTCCAGAAATGCCTGAAGGGAAAGTGCTTTTTCCAGTTTTAACACCACAAAAAAAAAAGATCCTTTCGTGCTATCAGTCCTCATTAGAGGCAGTCCAGTGCCATGGCCTATGCCTACCATTGTGCAGGGGCTGCTCCTATGGGCCACCTCCTGTCTATCTCTCTCTCCTGGCTCCTGATGAGAAGAGGCAATCACCCCACCCATGAGAAGAATTCAAGTACCAGTCTGGTCAAGTAGTAAGGGCCAAAGAAGGTGTCTCCAAGGAGTATCAGCAGAGGGAGTTTTGGAGCAGAGTGTGGATTTAAGGCTCTCCACACCAGTTTACCAACAGCGCTGAGCCCCGTGTGCCAGCTCCCTCAGCTACTGAGATCTTCAAAGGACCAAATAAAAGACAGCAGCGTGGTCCTCTTCTCATGACTGCATGAAGAGCTCAGTTTACATACCATGCCAACGTGGCCTGTGGTGGATATGGGCAGAGAGCAGGTGAGGTAAAGACAAGGCTTGTAGGTGACAAAATCCTCCAGACACAGGGGGGCATGCGGCATCTTCTGGCTGATGGTTATGTATGTTAAGATCAGTGGTTGTGATGTCTGTAACTTGTACCCAGATGCTCCAGAGAGCACAGGAGCCAAGTGGATGGCAGGAGAGTGGTCAGAGCATGCCAAAGCCCTCACAACCCTCGCTGATGGCCAGCTGCAGCATCCTGTGCACCTCTTCATAGGAGTCATATGTAGGGAGGCACAGCTGGTTAAAACTGGAAGGGCAAGAGAGAAGTGATTAACTCATACCATCAAAAACACTGGGCATGCATCAGGCGGGCAGATACTTACCATGTGTGTGCAGTAGGCAGCGTGCTATGGGTTGGGGCAGCAATAATCTGAAATGAGGGACAGAGGGCAGCAAAGCCTCCAGGTGGTAGCTGAGAGGAGCCTGTTGTGAACTGAAGTAGCCGAGCCAACTCCTCCTGGGTCAGACTGGAAACCACAGTCCAAAACCACCTCATGACCTGGCAGGGAGAGCACAAGGCTGGGATCACACATGGTAAACGGCCTAGGATTAGATCCCAGGGGAAGGAACAAGAGACACTGAAGTGGGGCTGTGCCCCAGTTACAGTTCTATGAGGACACATGGTAAGAACAGTTAGAGTTGACAATTACTTTAAGAATGTACCTTGTCACACAATTAGGAGGGTAGTCACTATTGGTTCTCTTTCTTTGCATCTCCAATTTACTATTCCTGTGGCAGTCAGCATGACAGCCCTTAGAGATCAGGGCTCCCTTCTGTCTGGTCAACCACCTGTCTTTCCGCATTATCATTTTTCCCCAGAAAACATGTCAACTGCTTTGATGTCTCTACTTTTTTCTTCTGAAACTTTTTCCATATAACATGGCACAAATCCAACTGAAAGAAGTTTGGTCCATTTACCTTTTCTCTGAAATGCCATGAGCCACCAACAACCACTGCATGGGCTTTGAAGTCAGACACACTGATGTCTCCAGTCCCACACATCAGCAGCTGGAGAAAAATGGGAAGGTGTTACTAAGACAGTCAGAAGGACAAAGACCGCTGTAAGGTCAAAATGATCTAAGTTAATGTGCAAAGTGCAGAATAAAGAAAACAAGTACCAGGAAAAAGACAGAAGGTGAGGTCGTAACACCAGAACACTGCTTTAGGAAAATCAATCACACACAATAGGGCAATAGTTACTAACCACTGGGTTAAAAAAAAAGAAAAGGAATCACATGGCTTTTAAAATACATATTTATATAAATGTTTGTGGCCCTAACTCAAACCTCTAAATCTGAATCTCTAGAACAGGTTATGAGCTTGTACAGGAAGAAAAAGTTGCTACAACTTCCACCTCAAATGTTCAAGCAATTCTCCTGCCTCAGCCTCCAGAGTAGCTGGGATTACAGGCAAGGTATTTCTGACGAACACCCTAACTAAGAACTGCTGCTATGGACTATTTTTAATTGAAACAAAGGACCAAAAAAAACTGAACACACACAAAAACTAAGTGTTTGCTGACAGTCTGCTCTAAACTCAGCCTGCGAATATCAGGGAGAAAAGGCAAGCTGTTTCCCCAAAACCCCAGTAGCATTTATTAATTTGTCGGATGGCCTTTCCTTTTTTCTAGGATGCAGTCTTCTTTTGTGGATTAAACTTTTACTACCTTCCCTTCAGCTCTGCCTCTACTTGATCAGATAAATTTAAAAGTATGCCAGAAAATGAGAACATTAATGACATCAGAGCCCTAAACATCTTGCTGATGTCCTAATTTGGTTCAGGATCCAGAATGTTACTTACCAGACTGCAAGTACTCATCCAATAGCTATAAAGAATAATATATCCCAACCAAGAGACAAGAAAAGCCCAAACTGAGCCTGAGAAGCCTTGGCTCCTTCAAAAAGAACTTGCTAAACTGATGAGAAACTAAAAGCAGGAAGTGGAACAACTGTAAGAGACCATGTCCTTCCTTTCTACTCACTTTTACAAACTTACAAATGCTTTGCTTCAAGGCAAAACAAAATTTACCAGTAGTTATTCCTCAGCCCAAAAAATAACATTAGGTAACAGGTTTATCAGAAACGTTAGGCTGAGACATGAGAGTTCATTTTGTTTGAATTTCGTATACAAAGATATAAAACATGAACATTACAGAAGATTTTGATTTTCATTCTTTAATCTACTT
Source organism: Callithrix jacchus (assembly GCF_049354715.1). Lineage (NCBI taxonomy): Eukaryota > Metazoa > Chordata > Mammalia > Primates > Cebidae > Callithrix > Callithrix jacchus. The sequence continues at coordinate 109,589,010 of NC_133509.1, forward strand.
CAGTTAATAGAAATAAGAATTGGGCAAGACCACCTAAAACTACTTCCCCCCAACCCACCATTTTAAAAGCAAAAATTCCTCCCCAAAGAAACAGTTTGCAGAAACACACTCCTCATAAAAACTATGAGAAGTTAGAACTGCACCATCTTGTATAGATGTGTCATCTGTGAGCCGCAGACCACAACAAACCGATGTTATTCTTTGCCCACACCTGTGTGGACTTCAATTCTGCTCATTATAGAATGGTATTTACCATCTTAGAGCCATTTTTTGGTTGTTACAGGATCTGAAATATGAATAAATTTGCCATATAAATAAAAATATATACTATATTGTGTTGCAGTCTAATGCTTTGAAATGTGATCACACCTTTTAGTTTGCTTCCTTCATTTCATTAGAATGTATGTAGCCCATGAGGAATGGAACTTTGTCTTATTCGTTACTCTCTCTGCAGTGCCTCAAAATACATGACATACAGGAGGCACTCAATATATACCTGAAAACATAAATTATATTATTCTCTTAAATGTCATAGGATTTTATAAAGACTGTACATGATATTAACATTCTTTAATTCTCAATGATTTTTTTTTTTGAGATGGAGTCTCACTTTGCTATCCAGGCTGGAAGGCAGTGGCGAGATCTTGGCTCACTGCAACCTCCGCCTTCTGGGTTCAAGTGATTCTCCTGCCTCAGCCTCACAAGTCGCTGAGATTACAAGTGTGCATCACCATGCCCAGCTAATTTTTTGTATTTTCAGCAGAGACAGGGTTTCGCCATGTTGGCCAGGCTGGTCTCAAACTCCTGACCTCAGGTGATCCACCCGCCTCAGCCTCCCAAATTGCTGGGATTACAAGCATGAGCCACCATGCCCAGCCTCAATAATACTGATGAATAAATGAGTATTAATTATGACTTCATAAATAATGAGCTACTTGTTACCTTCTTTTATTTATTGATTTTTCCCTTAAACTAATGTCTCTGTACTATTTGCTACTAATTTTCACATTCTAATTTTTCAAAGGCTGAAGGGTCAGTGAATGGAAGAATGACAAAAATGAAACAATCTCTTGTATAAACCGCTCTCCAGCTGCATCTCATAAGAGAAGGTGCTACAAGCTGCTTCCTGTAAGGTGCAAAAATGCCAAGTTAAGAATGGGAGTTTGAATTGCAAGCATTTACCTCAAGCTCGTTCTCATCAAAAATAGCCAAAAGGTTCTCAGGGACCAATTCATTGAGGCCTGAAACAAAGTAGGCAAGTTAAAGTCATACCCACACAATGGATACAGGTATTTTAACTTCAAGGCCAAGAACCGACAGGATCCCACCTTTTAGGAAGTGTTCCACCTCCTCTTTCACTTGACTGGCCAGCCGATATTGGGCCAGCAAATTTAAATAGAAGATTTTATTTGCATTGGTGACTGGAGTTTGAGCTCCACCTGTCATGAGTTCTACAACCTGTAACAGGAGGCAAAAGACAGACAAGGAGAGGCTGTGGAGGGAAGTTGATAAGATGACATCTGCCTGGATGTTTACAGACACAGCATCACTGACCTGCATCACTATCAGTCACAAGTTTCTGCTGTGCATTCAGCTTTTCAACACTCTTGGTTTAATTTAGTTCCTAAGCTTCAGGGTTCCTATCACTATTGCTGAACTACTGGCCACTATTTCTGAAATGGGTGCCTGGGTAAGGTCTTCTCTCACTCAGTCAAGTAGTAGTGATACAACAGGAAGATATTATGACTCCTTCTTAGCAATGTTTTAATCTATGATCCCCAATGAAACCAATACTTCTCTAAGCAACTAAGAATAAAGTAAGTCAGATAAGCAGTAAAGAAGTCTTTTTATGTCTCAGAAATTCCAAAATAAGAACAATTATTCCCACACATTCTTTTATCTCTAATGTGAGTCAACAGAACAAGCCACAGGTTGGAACCAGAAGATCCTGGATCCTAATATCACCCCTGATACAGACTTGCTACAGACCTTTGGTTAATTGCCCTCCAGACCGCAGGGGCAATTATTTGGCCCTAATTCTCCGATCTGCAAAGAAAACGCTGAACAAGCTATATGACACTCGAACAGAATTAGTATCTCCCAATAAACTCCTAAGGGAACTCTGAAGGAGCCCTGAAGCACAGCTTAAAACGATCATCCAGAAATATTGGTATAGAGTGTGACCAAGGTTGTCTCCACAGGTGAATGAAGTTACAAGATCAGATTTTAATACAACAGCATGGTAGCAATAGCATGCTACTCCACAGCAGGGATTCTCAGTGGGTCTAAAATTGTAAAACTTTTTTCTGTTGGTATGTACAACCCTGGATCTTTTTAATGTAAGCATTTCTAGCTAGGAGCCTAAGAAGTAAATTATTAAGATTTAGTGTTCATATTAAACACAATAAAATGAGTACTACCTTGGGCTTGAGGACCCTAATTCAGTGTCCTATTGACTCTAGCTGCCTTATCATGTCAGCTCAGGAAGTCAGGTCTAATCCCATGTGTACAAAGGCAGACAGCTGGGAATCCCATAATTTTCAGAAGGATATCTGATTATCAGCAGAGAGGTTCCAGTGGTTACAATTTTTCAAGCATTCCTATTCTGCTTTCAATTTTGAATTTACTGCAACTTTAGCTTTATCATTATCATTTGATACTGTTTAAAGCCAAAATGTAAATAGAAGCACATGCATCAGAAACATCTCTGGCCCATTATTTTCTGTTTTTCTTTTCCCCCATCATTTTCTAATAAAAAGTTTTGGTTTTATTAATTTATTTTGGGACAGGGTTTTGCTGTGTCGCCTTGGCCAGAGTGCAGTGGTGCAATCATAGCTCACTGCAGCCTTGACCTCCTGGACTTATGTGATCTTCCTGCCTCAGCACCCACTTCCTCCCACACAACCCCAGTAGCTAGGACCACAGGCACAAGCCACCATACCCAGCTAGATTTTAAAGACAGGGTCTTGCCAAAGTTGCCTAGGCTGGTCTTGAAGTCCTGGTCTCAAGCTGTCCTCCTGCTTCAGCCTCTCAAAGTGTTGAAATTACAGGCCATGAGCCACTGTGCCCAGCCAAAAAGTTTAGAAATATACAGGCACTGTGTTAAAATAGGAATCACCTACATCGCTACTGCAAATGTTGACATAGACACTGCCATCTCTTCCAAATCTGCATGTACAGTAACACTTCATTATCATTCAGTTATTTTTCAACTGGAAGTTAGGACTCAGTGGGACAGATGGAGATACGTGTCTTTCACGTCACTCAAATAGGCTGAGATGATAAAGCATGGGATGCAATGTCCTAAAGCTGTGCAGTCTGATACAGAGGCTGCTAGCCAAGTATAGTTACGTAAGTATAAATTAATTAAAATGAGAAGTTCAGTTGTTATGTCACTCACATTTTGGGTGCTTAATAGACAACACAAATATGGAACATTTCCATCACTGCAGAAAGCTCTCTTAGACAGTCTTGCTCTATAGGAAACTGGAGAACACAGACCCAGAGGCTTTGTTCCTCTTTCTCACCTTATCCAATTGACCTGATTTATTATATTTCTCTTCTGCAAAGACCAGCTCCATCTCACTCATGTCATTGTTGAGGATAAAACAAACTTTAGATTTGTAGAATTCTGGGTCATCTGTTTCAAAGTACTGAGGAGGCAGAAAGATACAGAACAGAACATGAATACTCTTGCCCTGAAAGGAAAGTTGTAACTGCTTAGAACCACTTATCCCTTCATATTAAAAATTATTATTTATAAGCCCAGGAGGAGAGATTTCAAGGTTAAAGGCCCGGGGCCTTAGTTAGGAAATGCACACCTAAGATGTTACCTTGTAATGCATGCGCAGTCCTATGATCTGGGCCAGGAAAGAGCGGGTGAAGCGAGCTCGGACCAACTGCTTGTAGGCTCCTCCTAGAGAGGACTCATAGAGACACTTGCCCACGAGCCGTCCCGCAAACTCATACATTTTCAGGCGCAGATGAGCAGGGCGATTAGGGTTGGGATGCACCTGTCCAAGAAAGAGACTGAAAGGCCCTGGGCCATTTTTCTTCAAGCCCAGTTCTAGAACGACCCTTCTTCCCAAACCCCATGCCAAAGGAGTAGAATTTCAGTGTAAGGATCGGAGCCCATTCAAATGATGTTAGTTTTTTGATAGCCACCACCTTAGTAGTCATTCAAAGTGACTGGAAGATAAAGGTCAAAGGTGGACTTAATTAAGACTCTTGTATTTTGTACTATAATGCTTTTTAGTCAAATATTCAGCTGTCTGCATTTTTTGCTTATTTTACAGATGAAATAATAAAGGCAAACAGGAGGAAGACAATCTGATTAGCTCATATTTTAAGCAACAAAATTAAGAACAGGACACAGGTTGTCAGCCTCCCAAGTCAGTTTCATAATTTCAAACCCTTTGTTAGCCTACCCAACATAACATAATCCACGTTTTCCACCCACCCATCACCAACTCACTAATGCTTGGTTGTTGTCACTGAACCGGGTGAAGAGCTGATTGGTGGTATCAAATAGTGCTTTGCAGATCAGCTCAAACCATTCCCGGCGAGGCCCTCCCCAGTCCAGAGCTGAAAAGCATAATGAAAATAAAAAATGACTCTGCCCTACCGCCTCTTACCACTTTTGTTTAGTCATCATTTTACAATCTCCACATTCCCTCTATTGTACTACCCTGGTGTTTCCCCATTGCAACTCAACTAAATTGTGGTCCTACCCCACCCCTTTTTGTAGAATTAATGGTATTCTGATCACTAAGGAAATGCCCCCTAGTATGGAAATACCAGAGGTCAGAGATCCTGGGAAATGGACATTTCTCTCAAGGTAACCAAGGTTCAAACTCTTGGAACTATCCGTCTAAGTTCTTGTATGTCTGTGTTGCACAAGCTCCTCCATGCCATCTGGCCAATAAATACTATCCTTTTTTTCTTGACTCATGGTTCCTTTTTCCTTGGGGAGGAAAAAAAAAAAACAAACTGGTGTTTTTTTGGGGGGGCGGTGAGCAGAAGGTGGGGGTTGCTTTTGTTTTTTATTTTATTTTATTTCGTGGAGAGGGTGGGAGTAGGGAGGAAAGTTCAAAAAGATGAATATAAAATTTCAAAACTGACCTTCTTCATCCTGGAAAACGACCTCAAAGTTCTTGCTCCAATCTGAGATAGAGAAATTCCGAGTGGCTTTTAGAGACTGAAAAGCAGTGAAAGGAAGGGATTGTCAGAACACTGGCTGTTGTCCTCTGGATGTTAAAGACAACAAAAGAGCACTGCCATTGTCTGTTGGACTAACTGCGACTTCCTGAAAGAGACATGTTACTCATAAATAAGCTTTAATAATACCACTTTACATTTGAAATGCACAGATCTCCAAAACAAATTTTTAAATTTTAAAAAATAATCTGATTTGTCTTTACATCATCACTTTGTTGGAAAGTTGAAGCTGTTTCTTCTTTTTCTTTTTAAACAATCCTTGTTTTAGTAATGAAAATATTCTTGCATAAAGTAGTAAAAAATTACTCAAGTCAGAAAGCTATAAGCAAAAGAACCAAGAAATTCTGGTTTTCAGCCAAGCATGGTCTATCCACTAGACATCTTTATCCACAAGGCTAGGTTCAGACAGCGAGCCATGCCACACGCAAAATATGGCTGAGAAAAGGGTTTCCAGTCACACCTACCAGAGCCAAACATCACAAACACTTTCTGGACAGGAACCAAGCCTTCTCATTCCTGGGGAATGTAAGAACTACGCCAGTGTCTGTGCAATGGAGACAGACACACATCAGGTGTTCCTTTTTCCATCAGACCAAAGTGACAACAAAAATCATTTCTTTTTAATTCAACAAGAATTCCTCTATTCCAGTGATTCAATAACAAGAAGTTTTTCTGTAATCACTATTTACACCTGCCCTACAAAGGAATTCCATGAGACTGTTCAGGAACCAATTCAGTAGATTTGAAGGCCACTAAGTAAACTGCTCTCCCCTCAATAATATACCTCCAACAAATCTGCCCCAAATTTCGTAGAATCAAATAGAAGAACAGACATACGTAAAGAGAGATATTTAGGTTTCAGAAATTTAGTATATCTGTCTTTTACAGATATAATTAAAAGGAGAATTTTAAGTTTCATGAAAAAGATAACCAGATCAGGCACAGTAGCTCATGTCTGTAATCCCAACACTATGGGAGACCGAGGCGGGTGTATCATTTGAGTCTAGGAGTTCGAGACCAGCCTGGGCCACATGGCAAAATCCTGTCTCTACAAGAAATACAAAAATTAGTCAGGCATGGTGGGGCACACCTATAATCCCAGCTACTTGGTAGGCTGAGTTGGGAAGATCACCTGAGCCGACGGTCGAGGCTGCAGTGAGCCATGATCACATCACTGCACCCCAGCCTGGGCAACAGAGACCCTGTCTCCAAAAAACACCCCAAAAAGGTAACCTGTAGAATATAACCAAATACTAAAGATGTTCTTAATTGGAAAACTTTGGCATCTGCTAACAGAGGTGAAATTTTACTTACCGATTCCAATAAGGCATGTCTGCTGACCTTCAGGGTGACTTTGGAATGTGGTCTTTTCATATGCACCTGCCGAAGCTCTCGCTGGAAAAAGTTCACCTTGTCCTGAAATGTCTCAGAGCCTCCTGAGGAGCAGCAAGAGCCATCATGATTACAACCTCATTATAAGCCATCTGTGTAGTCCTACCTCCCCACCCTCATGAATGTGGCTGGGCTCATTCATGAATCCCTTTGTAACCTCACCTATGTTCTTATGCAGAGAGCGGATAAAAGTGGCAGCTAGAATGTTCCTCTCCTTACAGCTGAGCTCCACGGGAGGCTGAATGCCATCATCCACCACCAGTGTGAGGAGCTTATGGACAGGGTCAGGACCAAGGTATGAAAACTAGTAAAGAAAAAGAAAGAAATTAATCTATAAACCCTAAAGCCCAGTAAAAGTCCTCTACATCTCTACCCTCTGTACCAACCAACAATAGTTAAGTTAGGCTTGTTTTCTCCAAGTGAGACCTACCAGGAATACATTTCATTATTTTTCCCTTCAGTGATTTACATTTCAACATTTTAAATTATTTTAGTCACAGAGACTGCCTTTATTTAGGACCACCGGTAAAACTACCGACCTTCCAACATAAAATATAAGAAGGGTGATAGTAAAGATATATTAAATAGTAAGAAATGACTACTCCAAACTGACCAGAAGAGTTATTTTTATAAAATGGCATATTCTAGACTTTGGGCAAAAGTTTAGATTCCAGAAGCCCAAAAAGTTAAAAATAAACAATTTATTTTAATATATGAGAATGCTGCTTCTAAAAGATAGCGTTAGCACACTGGGAGACCAAGCTTGGGCCAGAGTTACAAACATCTTCTCTATTAACTTAGTCTTGAAGGCAAAGGATTACTCTTGAAGTATTCTGAGTTGCTACTAATTCTTATTTCTGTAGGCATATGTCCTTTCAGAATTTATACGTTCTTCCTGCCGTTTAGTAAGGAGATAATGACCCTTTATTTGGCAATGAATCCTGTGTACACTGTGATAGCTTGCAGAAACATTACAAGTCCTTCTGAGAAAAGAATAAAAGGCTGAGACAGTCCAGAGATGAGGCATGCTCAGTGTGAACCAGATTTAAGATTCAGCTTACTTTTGTTCCCGGACACACTCGGAAGGTGTAAAGGCGCCAGGGGATGATTTTCAGGTAGAACTCCTTCACTGAGAATTGCTGGAGGACCAACAGACAGAAAATGAAGTGAATGATAAATAAAAAGGCTCTATTTGGGTATTCGAATTCAAATATCATAGTCCCTATTTATATTTCTCACAATTTTTCTCTCCATGAACAAAAATAATAATAATTTATAGTGAGTACTAAAACCAAAATACATTAACTTTATTTAAAAAGGCAACTTAAAACTATTACTCTGATGGCCAAGTGTGGGTGGCTCACACTTGTAATCCCAGCACTTTGGGAGGCCAAGGCAGGAGGATGACCAGCCTGGCCAATATGGCAAAACTCAGTCTCTACTAAAAATACAAAAAAATTAGCTGGGTGCAGTGGCTCGTGCCTGTAATCCCAAGTACTCGGGAGACTGAGGCACAAGAATCGCTTGAACCCAGAAGGCAGAGGGTGCAATGAACTGAGATCGAACCACAGCACTACAGCCTGGGTGACAAAGCAAGACCCTGTCTCAAAAAATAAAATAAAATAAATAAATAAACAAACAAAGTATGACTCTGACAATGCAGTTTCACACAGAGATATTTCATAGTTGTAATACTCAAGTCTTCCTAATTATCTGGGATCAGGTTTTCACTCTATGAGAATAGAACATTTCACCTAGAAACAATCAAAATCTCCTTCTGCTCAGTCCCATGCTGCTCAGAATGTCTTCCTCTAAGTTATTGGACAGAAAACACCAGCAACCCATATACACTGCTTTATCCTATTTGAATGGTGCCAAAAATTTGCCAAGGAAGGGAGGCAGGAAGATGGGGTGGACTGGAGTGGAATATGTTGGTGGTGGAGAAGGTCCTCACATAAAAAAGTTCGTAAAAACGAGGAAAAGATAATGCAACACTTTTTTAATCTTAAAAAAATCCCTTTTATCTGAATGTGCAGGTCAGTTGTTTTCTTGATTAAAAAAAAAGTTTTCAGTAAAGAAAACTTCAAATACATACTAAGGAAGACAAACAAGTATAATGAAACTATCAGCAGCTTCAACAATTATACATTCATAGGCTAGATTTTTAAATGAAGAATGGTACACAGCAAAGTGTTCTGAAGTAGAACAGAATTAGAACTCAGTTTTGGTTTTAAGATTAAAGAGATGTAATGGGATATTTCACAGAGTCTCATTTTTATGAGGATTGAATGAATAAGAAATACAAACATTAAAAAGAAACTAACACAAAGTGCCTCTTAGCTCAGGGGCTTGGGAAATTCACCTTCTTTCCTCTGCCAAAATTTCTTTACTTCCATCCATTTACTGTGGTTTCATGAATAACAAAATAAAAGATCAAATTGTTTCTACACAGCACAAGAAGCTAACAGTAATTTTAATGCTAGCAAGAAATTTTTAATGGTTTGAAAGTAGCTTTCTATACAACTAATTAGCAATCTTGCCATGATACTCAGACTGCTATTTCGTGGTTTCTGCTACCAAATACTAATTACACAGAAGCTCAAGCAGGAGGGTTTTATGGCAAGAACAGAAGGTCCAACCTTTGGTGACACATAGCAGTACACCTTCTTCGGTTTCTTCACTTTCTCAGGGGTGTGGCACTCAGAGGGCGAGTCTTCATCTTCCTCATCAACAGCAGTGGACGGCCGGCGCTGGGAAGAGCTCATATGCATGGGTGGCAGGTGCCATGGAGTGCTGCTACAGTTGGTAGCATTATAAAGATAAGCCTCAAAGTAAATGCTCACACCTGAAGTGGACACATTGCGTTCGACGATATTCTTCTCATCCTCTGAAGTATAATAAGGAATAAGGTTTAAAGTAGAAGTCAGGAGAGACAAAAATTACCTGTCACTAGGCCTTTAGTCCACAGAACAGTAAGCCAAATGTAGCCCAAATATCAAACGTTTGTGAGGTGACACAAGAGTGCAGGCAGGCAAAGAAATGGCTGAAGAACAGCAGTAAATCACACTTTTCTTTCAACTTACCACTTAGAACAATAATGTCAAATTCGCCATTATTGATTGGTTGATTTTGGTATGAAATGCAGGCATGGAAGCAGCCTCGAGAGTGCAGCGTGAGTCGCAAGAACACCTGGAAAGTCTGCCTGTTGGATGTCACTGACTTCTCAAATGAGACACCAGCACTCTCTTCTTCTTGAGGGCCAAGCTTTAAGGAAAACAAAGCATCACTTAACATACAGTATTTTCCCCATTAACAAGGCACTTTACTCTTTACAAAGAGCTTTCCTATCTATGATCTAATCTAAATCACAAAATTACTAATGAGACAAGTATTGTCAGATGAAGATACAGACAGCACAGAAGTCAGGGAGAGGGAAACAGATAGAAATGAATTAGAAGGTGTGAGAATGACAGAGAAAGGAGCCAACTCTCTATAGCAAACAGATAAAGAAAGGAGGCTGCTTACCTCATGAATGGACAAGGTGTAATTGTGCTCGTCTCTCAAGGACATGGAATTGTTGGTGGGATTATCATACTCATCTCGGGGTACTATTTGAAGGGTGTGCGGCTGCCCACAGGTCAATACAAGAGTAGAAAAATGGCACACAATTTTGGTCTTAGAAGGAACCACCACTCCTAGAACAAAGATAATGGAATCTAACATTTAAAGGTGCTCTTCAGGGCACAAAGATCTGCTCAGTGAGTCCTAGAAAGCTAGGTTTCCTCCCAATTCCTAGGGATTAACACTATTGAGAGGAAGAGAGGCCAGGTATGGTGGCTCACACCTGTAATCCCAGCACTTTTGGAGGCCGAGGACAGAGAAACCCTCAAGAGCAATACAGTGAGACCGTCTCTACAAAAAGTAAAAATTAGCCAGGCATGGGAGTTCATGCCTGTGTCCAAGCTACTCAGGAGGCTAAGGCAAGAGGATCACTTTAGCCCAGGAGGTAAAAGTTACAGTGAGCTGTGATCACACCACTGCATTCTAGCCTGTTTGACGAAGAAAGACCTGGTCTCCTTTTTTTTTGAGATGGAGTCTCGCTCTGTCGCCCAGGCTGGAGAGCAGTGGCATGATCTCAGCTTACTGCAACCTCCACCTCCAAGGTTGAAGTGATTCTCCTGCCTCAGCCTCCCAAGTAGCTGGGACTACAGGTGCCCATCACGCCTGGCTAATTTTTGTATTTTTAGTAGAGGCAGGGTTTCACCACATTGGCCAGACTGGTCTCAAACTCCTGACCTTGTCATCTGCCCACCTCGGCCTCCCAAAGTACTGGGATTACAGGTGTGAACCACCGTACCCAGCCAACCCTGTCTCTTTATATAAGAAAAAAAGGAAGAGGAAAAAACAGAAATAGGGAAATTCAAATGAATTTGGGAGCTCATTTTTACAAATTCTTAACCACTACAAGCCCTAAGCAAAATGAAAAAAAAAATTAGAGGAAACAAAACAACAAAAAACCCAATAAACAACTAAACAAATGGAAACATGTTTATGGGAGATCCAATATAGTACAGATGCCAATTTTCCTCAAATTGATATATAGGTTTAACACAATTCTTATTAAAATTCCACCGAGATTATTTATAGATTTAAGTTAAGATTATTCTAAAATTTAAATAGAAAGGCAATGGAACTAGAATAGCTAAAACAATTTTGAAAAAGAAAAATTAGCCAGGCGCGGTGGCTCACGCCTATAATCCCAGCACTTTGGGAGGCTGAGGCGGGTGGATCACGAGGTCAACAGATTGAGACCATCCTGGTCAACAAGGTGAAACCCCATCTCTACTAAAAATAGAAAAATTAGCTGGGCATGGTGGTGCACGCCTGTAGTCCCAGCTACTCGGGAGGCTGAGGCAGAATTGCCTGAACCCAGGAGGCGGGGGTTGCGGTGAGCCGAGATCATGCCATTGCACTCCAGTCTGGGTAACAATAGCAAAACTCCATCTCAAAAAGAAAAACAGAAAAATTAAGTGGAGTCACTTTACCAGTTTCAAGACTTATCATAAGAGCTACAGTAATCAGGCTGTGCAACTTGTCTCATGCCTATAATCCCAACACTTTGGAAGGCCAAAGCAGGAAGATCACTTGTGTCTAGGAGTTTGAGACCATTCTGGGCAACATAGTGAGACCCTATCTCTACAGAAAAATTAAAAGTTAGCTGAGCATGGTGGTATACACCTGTAGTCCCAGTCACCCAAGAGGCTGAGGTGAGAGGATTGATTGAACCCCAGAAGCCGAAGCTGCAGTGAATCATGATCACACCACTGCACTCAGCCTAGGTGACAGAGTGACTCTCTCAGAAAAAGAGAGAGCTTTTGTAATCAAGATTCTGTGGTACTGGCAGAGAGTAGGCACACACATTAACGAAATAAGCCCCCACAAATATGTCCAACTGCTTTTTGATAAACATACAAAAGCAATGTAATAGAAGAAAGATCACCTTTTCAACAGATGATGCTGGGGTAACTAGACATGTATAAGCAAAAAAAGAAAAAAAAAAAAAAGACCTTGACCCAAATCTCACATATTAAAATTAACTAAAAATGGATCATGACCCTAAATACAAAACTTCAAACTATTAAAACTTTTGGGGGAGAAAAAGAGAGAAAGAACATCTTCAGGATCAGGGACCAGATTTCTTAGACACTAACAGTTTGACCATAAAAGAAAAAAAACAGATACAGTGGATTTCTTTCTTTCTCTCTTTTTTGAGACAGGGTCTCACTTTGTCACCCAGGCTGGAGTGTAGTGGCATTATAACAGCTCGCTGCAGCCTCCTGGGCTTAAGCTATCCTCCCACCTCTCTTTCCCACCCAACTCCCCAGTAGCTGGGACTAGAGGTGCACGCCACCACGCCCAGCTAATTTATAAATTTTTTGTAGAAATGGAGTCTCATCATGCTGCCCAGGCTGATCTTGAACTCCTGGGCTCAAGTGATCCTCCCACCTCAGAAAGTGGATTTCATCAAAATTGAAAACATTTGCTCTGTTAAAGACTCTGTTAAGGGGATAAAAAGTAAAGCTCAACATGGGCAACATGGTGAAGCCCTGTCTCTACAAAAAATACAAAAATCAGCCAAGTGTGGTGGCTTGTGCCGTAGTCCCAGCCACTTGGAAGGCTGAAGTAAGAGGATCACCTAAGCCTGGGGAGGTCAAAGCTGCAGTGAGCCATGACTGTGCTACTGTACAACAGCCTGGGTGACAGAATGATATCCCATCTCCAAAAAGAAAGAAAAGCTACAGATGGGGAGAAAATATTTGCAAACCATATATTTAACAAACGGACTAGCATGTAGAATATATACAGAACTCTCAAATGTCAACAGTAAAAAGCCAAAATAGGCCAGGCATGGTGGCTCACACCTGTGATCCTAGCACTTTGCAGGGCCAAGGGGGTGGATTACGTGAGCTCTGGAGTTCAAGACCAGCCTGGCCAACATGGCAAAACCCTATCTCTACAAAATACACAAAAATTAGCTGGGCATGGTGGTGTGTGCTTGTAATCTCAGCTACTCAGGAGGCTGCCACAGGAGAATCAGCTAAATCCAGGAAGCAGAGGTTGAGGTGAGCCAAGATCCTGCTACTGTACTCCAGCCTAGGCAACAGAGCGAGACTATCTTTAAAAAAAGAAAGAAAATGGACAAAAGACCTCAGGAGACATTTCACCAGAGTATTTATTGATGACAGATAACCGCATGAAAAGATGTTCAACAGCATTAACCATTTAAAAGCAAGGCCCTGTCTCAAAAACAACAGAACATTCCTACACCATGTTTGGAGAGAAAAACACACACACACACACACACACACACACACACACAAAACCACACTTCTGATCCCAAACATTTTGAATGAAGAATACAACCCATACTACTCAGCAGTAAAAAGGAACCAGCTACTGATACACTCGGTAATCTAGCTGAATCTCCAGAAAATTGTGCTGAGTGAGAAAAAGTCAACCCCAACAGGTTATACATTGTATGATTCTAGTTATACAATATTCTTCCATGACAAAATTAGAGAAATGGGGAATAGATTCATGGGGTGCCAGGGGTTAACAGTTTGGAGTAAATGGGTGTGGCTATAAAAGGGCAACATGAAGGATCCTTGTGATGATGAAAATGTTCTGTACCTTGACTGCATCAATGTTAATAACCTGGCTATTATATTGTACTAGTAGTTTGGGAAGATGTTTCCATTGCAGGAAACTGGGAAAGGATACACCAGATCTCTGCACTATTTCTTACAAATACATATGAATATACAATTAACAAAAGATCAAAAGTTTAATTTTTTAAAAAGGGCTGGTTCATATAAGGATATGAGCTGTTCTCCACTGGTGGCAAGGGGGTGGGTGATGATAATTCATATGAAAAGGAGTCTCTGAGTGAGGCACTTAAGCAAAGGAGAGGATACATAAAGAGGGAGATGGCTTGGGAGCCACTTTGTCCAGAGGCTTACTCTGCTAACAGAGAAAGAAAGCAGGACTAGTCAAGCAAAGATACACAAATCTTAAGGTCCCACTCCATAAGGTTTCACTCCAAAAGTTACCCAGGTACTATTATTTCTGTAGATGCCATAGCCCTTAGAACTAAACTAATGACTCAGCAATTTGACTCCCAGAGTAATAAAAATGTGTCAACACAAAAACTTGTACACAAATGTTCACAGCAGTATTACTTATAGTAGCCTCCAGTAGAAACAACTAAAATGACCACCAACTGATGAAAGGATAAATAAAATGTGGCATATACACACAATGGATTATTATTTGTCAATAAAAAGAAATGAAGTACAGACTCATATTACAGCGTGACTGAATCTAGTTTAGATGTTTATTCCCTCCAAATCACGTGCCAAAATGTGATTCCCAGTGTTGGAGGTGGGGCCTGGTGGCAGGTGATGGGGTCATAGGGGAGGATCCCTCATGAATGGCTTGGTGCTCTCCTCATGGTAATGAATAAGCTCTTGTTCTGAGCTCATGCAAGCTCTGTTTTAGAAAAGATCGACACCTCCTCCCTCTCTCTTGCCCCCTCTCTCACCATGTGACACTCCTACTCCCGCTTCGCCTTCTACCATGAGTGGAAGCTTCTTGAGGCTTCACCAGAAGCAGATGCTAGTGCTATGCTTCTTGTACAGCTTGCAGAAGCATGAGCCAAATAAACCTCTTTACTTTATAAATTACCCAATCTCAGGTATTTCTTTACAGCAAGACAAAAGCAGCCAAACACAGTAGGGAAATCCACAGAGGCAGTAGATGAGTGGCTGCCGAGTCTGGGGGATTTGGGGAAAAAGCGACTACTAATATGTACAGGGTTTCTTTTGGAGATGATGAAAAGGCTCTAAAATTGACTGTGATGATGGCTGCACAACAAATTGACTGTGATGATGGCTGCACAACTCTGAATTTAAAGAACCATTAAACTGTATATTTTAAAAGGATGAATTTTATGGCATGTGAATTAAATCTCAATAAAGATATTATTTTTAAAAAGGAAAGAAGGGATAGAAGGAGTGAGAGAGAGGGAAGGAGACAAAGGGAGAAAAAAGGAAAAAAGAACCTACCAGGCTGAAAAATTTTGTAATAGGGACTATATGCCACATTTAATCCACCAAGCTTCACTGTGATTTCATAACGCCCAGCCTTGCGCACAGTGAAGGCCACCTTTACCACGTTGGAATTGGGCTCCTGAAGGACTTCCTGGGTCACTGGAATTTCCACTGCTAGCTCGACATGAGAGATGTGAACTCTTAGTCCGACAGGCCGATGTGCAGGGAAAGGCTGCCCGTTCTTATAGAATAACTGCCAGGGAAGAACAGGGACACCCGTTAGCAAGCAGAAGAAAAAAACACTTCCTGTGTAACTAGAAAGTGAGTGGGGAGAGAGGAAGTAGCTGGCAGAGACCACACTGGTAAATCCCAGTACCTACTCTGTTCCTCAAGGTTCTGCTCACAAAAACAGAGAGAAACAAATCCCCTCAATACTCCAAAGAAAACCATTAATTCATGAGCAAATTCTCAACCTCTTCAGAAGACAAGAGTAGAATTACCACCAAATCAAGAAAATGTCCATTTCAACTTGACATTTCTGAACCACCAATGCTGCCTCCTTGGTCTTACTAACCCTTTATAATATCAATGCTAACCCAAACTTAAAGGTAAGTTAGCCAGCAGCACTGGCAATGAGTGAACTAATGCATTACCAGACAAAGGTAGGAGGGGTTCAGGCTCTCAAGCCAAGCTTAATCTGCTACAGTGAAGAAGTCACTGCAGGAATTGGGAAATTTTTTCTGTAAAGTGCCAGAGGGTAAATGTTTTTGGCTTTGTGGGCCATACACAACTACTCAACTGTCATAGCTACTCAGGTGTGAAAACAGCCATAGTCAATATACGATGAATGGGTGTGGCTGTGTTCCAGTATAAATGTATTTAAAGAAACAGAAGGCAGGCCTGATTTGCTAACCCCTATCTAGAATACTTATTCTTTTCTGTAATATTTTTCTTATTTTGAAAAGGTAACATTAAGCTTTATACTTCTTCAAAGCTAAGGACCTATTAAATCAAAATGATAGAGAAATTTGTGACTCTTTAGCTGGTAGCAATTCACTAGTTCCTGGGAGGGGTTGAAAAACAAGAGAAAATGTTAACATTCCAGGCCAGCACCTGGTAGTATTGAACTGGGCTCTGGAAAGCAAGTTACTCAGAAACCCCAATGGGTATGGAGACAGAAACATTCCCTTACATGCACTCGGAAGGCCATGCTGTGGCCCACCTCATAGGGGTCCTTCCAATCCCAGGAAACTTTGCAAGACCGGGGATCCAGGTAATTCCCCCGCACGTAGTCATAAATAGTCCGGTCCCCTCGGCGCTCGCGGTCCTCATTCTGGAGGAAGCTGACTACACGTGCGGCAAGCTCAAAGAGGAACTTAATTGTGAAGAAGAATGCAACCACAGACACTGTGATACCACCTATGCAAAAGAGAGAACACACAAACCGCCTGCCAGTTACACATTACAGCTTTTCATTATGGAACGGGCCAGCCATTTCTCAAAAATTAAAGGTCAGGATGACACTGTAAGACTGCCAAAGAAACAGTGCACTGGGCACTACCTCTGTGGATAAGAAAGGAACTTCTACACAAGGGGTCAGCAACTAGTCCTCAGGCAAAAGCCCACCCACTGCCTATTTCAGTAAATAAAATTCTCTTGGGATACAGCTACACCCATCATTTAGAAATTGCCTATGGCTGCTTTTGCACCACACTGGCAGAGTTGAGTCATTGAAATGAGCCTTTGGAACCAAAAATATTTACTCTCTGGCCTTTTATAGAAAAAGTTTGCAAACTCCTGCTCTATATGAGCTGCACATAATGTCCGCCCTGCTCCCCACCTTCCTGCATTTGGTGGACCCTCCACAAAAGCAATCAAAAGGATGTGCTTTTGGTTCCCACCATTTCCTTCCTAAAAGAATGCATATTTGGGCACCTTCCCCTCCCTTGTGTACTTGGCAAAAGTCTTTCCCAGTCCCCACCAGACTTAGCAGTTCCCTTTTCTGGGCTCCTTCAAACTCCTGTACATTCACCTGGTATAACTTTTTTCCTCCTTGACCATTCCCCTTTATGTTATGAACACCTACTCCTTGAAGATAAATTTTTGTCTTATTCACAAATTTATTCTATATTTTAGACTTACAGTAGACTTAGAGTAAACAGTGTCTTGCATTGACTACAATTGCTCAATACACCCAAATGAATGAATTCCAATGCCAACTCTGTGAAGGTACATTCCGGCATGACTAGAAATATTTCCAGCTCTGTTTTCAAAAGGAAAGAGATAGACAGGAAGGCAAAAAGGACCCAAGCAACCTTAACAAAAAGATAGTAAAGAGAACTTTTTCTATAACGTACCAATAACGTAAAACATCAGGTCCCTTCAATGCCAACAGACAGCCAAGGATCACAGTTGCAGCTGTTAAAAGAAAACTTGTTTAGTTTTTTTCTACAACTCTTCCTTATAGCTATCTCATAGTAAGATGAAGTAGTGTATGGCATGAGCCAAACAACTATCTCTAGCCTAGAGCCTTACTATTCTATTCCTGTCCTCTTTCCAGCTTGAGAAGTGCCCTATAATATATTTCTGAGAAACAGAGTCTGCATCATTCCCCCTAAAGACTTCCAATCTACTGACTGACCACTCTAGGAACACCACAGACAGCCACTTGCTTTACTGCTAATTTCAAAAGGCAGTAACATGGCTTTCATCTTCTTAGATCCAGAGTTCCCAAGACAGTTCCCTTCCTCATGCAAAGTAGTGCTAATTAACACGTGCAAAGAGGATAATGGAGTCACTTTCCCCTTATGTTTGCCTTCTGGAAGTAATTCAGCTACGTAGAAATAGCTATACAAAATGTAGATTTTTTTTTTTTGAAGCAAGTCATCATTATCATCATGTTGGCATTAGGTAATTAAAATGAACTCTGGGTCATCCCAATAATAAGCAGTGGGTCTGAAAGGGAAGTCATTTATGCTGTTACCAATCAGACATACTAATGCGCATTCCGGTAGATGAGCTCAGCAGAAAGACCAAGGAGAGGAACAAAAGGAAACTGTACTTCTCAACCTGAGTCACGCCTGCCAAGGTAGGAGCTGGAGGGAAGACTTTCACTGTTGTTAAATTTGTTTCCAGATTAAGACTTCAATCTTAATTACTCATTTGATGATCTGAACCAATAAAAGTACCGCCAAGGAAAAATGCAATGTCCCTTGATGTTCATATCTTATCACTGAGTCTGACCATTCAGTGCGTTGTAGAATAGAGAGCAGAGGCTATGTATGCTCTATTCTGCAACGCACTGAATTCACTCTTTCCAAGTCAGAATATACTATGGCTGTCAATTTTATCTTGACCCAGCACCTTTTATCAGCACTAAAATATTACTTAGAGACAAGACAGCTAAAAATTTCTAGGCTCACATCTGGGAGGGACCAAAACAACTTTTTTTCAGAGTGGGCTTTTATGTCTGATGGTGCTTGATTAGCTCCTCTGATAACAATATGCCCAATGGAACCCACAGAGAGTAGGTAATTTAAGGAATGACTGTCAAATGTTTCACAGAAATCCCTACTTAGAGTGATAGCTAAAGTTCTACTAGAAAAGAAATCCACAGAGGGAACATTAAAATTGTCACATGGATTGGGAGGCCGAGGCGGGTGAATCATGAGGTCAAGAGATCGAGACCATCCTGATCAACATGGTGAAACCCCATCTCTACTAAAAATACAAAAAATTAGCTGGGCACGGTGGCGCGTGCCTGTAATCCCAGCTACTCAGGAGGCTGAGGCAGGAGAATTGCCTGAACCCAGGAGGCAGAGGTTACGGTGAGCCGAGATCATGCCATTGCACTCCTGCCTGGGTAACAAGGGCGAAACTGTCTCAAAAAAAAAAAAAAAATTGTCACATGGATTAAGGTACTCCCAAAAGAGTCTATTATAGATAATATAAAGAGCCAAAATTTGGAATCACAACTACTGAACCTCCTTCCCAAACAAGTATCTCATCTCTTGAGACCCTATGCTAAATTAGCTGGGGGAACCAACAACTATCATCTCAAAAAGCTGCTACCATCTCTCAAAAAAGCATCTGTCTGCATCTTACAGGATATGCTAGATGACTTGGTGGGACCAAAACTGGCAGTTTAACTGCCTTAGGTACTTCCTCAGTGGGATGCCATTCAATCTGACCCTAGGTATGAAACTTCTGGTCCTCAGGGAAGTTACAGCACTCAGCAAAAAAAATGAAGTATATGTGGCTAATGTTACAGATTTGTGGTCTTCTTGGAGGAATAAAAGCAGTGCCAAATGCATGGCTTGAGGCATGAGGGCTGGAAAAATTCCCACCTACTATCTCTGACAACTATGCCAACCTTTTCTGTGAGAAACAGCTGACATTCAGTAATTCAGAAGCCTGGAGAACAATCCCAGACTGTGTGACCTGTCTAGGCTTCAGATTCTCACTGCTGTAAAAAGAGTTGAGATTTAATAATTTCAATGGTATCATCTCCTTTAATACAATATGACTTCAGTGCAACTCCCCACAGCCATTAAGGCTCTAGTCCAACACTATAACAAATAGTATAAGATAGAGTATAAGGGCACAGACTCTAGAGGTAGATTACGTAGCTTCAAATCCACGCCTCCCCCACTCATCATGTGACACTGGGCAAGTCATTTAATCTTAGTAAAGGGGTGCCAGTTTCCTTCTATGTACTCACAGGGAGCTGTGAGGCTTAAATGAGTTAACACATGTAAGCAGCCTATAGTAATGCCTGGCACACAGTGAGTTCTCAAAGTTTTAACGATTATTACAATTATTATCAATAGTAGTACCAGTATTACTACTCCTTTACTTCAAAGCTGATAGGAAACTCCTCTCTACTGGCCCACACTTCCTTCAAAGAGAAATGCATCCAAATTACAAAAGGCATGGCTTCTATTACTGTCCCTGAAATCTCAGTCTGCATGGGAGTTCTTTAATTTTATGCCTGAAAAATTTGACAATAAAGGGTTAAAAATTCATCCTAAAATAATTTTTCCAACAGATATTGAGTACTTACTTAATGTGCCAGGTACAGAGGTACCTGGAACCAGGAAGGTACCAGGAACAAAGTGGAACATGAGAGCCACAGTCCAGTTCTCATGAAGCTGGCAGTAATGAGCTTTACCTTGTGGAGTCCTTGGCCATTTTTCCCTGTCACTTAATTCTCAATCAAATCATTACTACTATTTTCAAGATCACCTAAACCTTCTCCAATAAGTCACTTCACATTTCTGCCCCAACTCTCTTCATCATTTAAAACTCAACACACCAATTACTACTTTTTCCCCAAAAAAACTCTCTTCTTGAAACCTCCTCATGACCAGGGAGTTAGGTCTATCAATTCATCACCCACTGATATGATGCTTACAAAATGTCCCACTGCTCTACAACAGCTCTAAAACCACTCCCCACCCCAACAGTATCTACCCAACTCCCAGTTTCACCCATGCTCACATTCTGAATTTGCCTTCCTTCTACATTTTCCCCCTTTCTGCTTCCTCCTGAATTCTCTCAAAAGCCCCTCTATTTTTTTTTTCTTTTTACTTTTTTTTTTTTTTTTTGAGATGGAGACATGCTCTGTCACCCAAGCTGGAGTGCAATGGCACAATCTCGGCACTCTGCAACCTCTGCCTCCCAGGTTCAAGCGATTCTCCTGCCTCAGCCTCCCAAGTAGCTGGGATTACAGGTGCCCACCACCACACCTGGCTAATTTTTTTTTTTTCAGTACAGACAGTTTCACCATGTCAGCCAGGCTGGTCTCAAACTCCTGACCTCAAGTGATCCACCTGCCTCAGCCTCCCAAAGTGCTGGGATTACAGTTGTGAGCCACCACGCACCCTCCCCCGCAGGCCTCCCTAGTTTTGTCATTCAAATCACTTTTATTCCAGATTTTACCTCTGTACTGTAAGCATTTTCTGTAAGCATGTTCCGATCCCATCAGGGGCTCTCTCTGCCCTATGTCTACTGCTACCTCTACCCCACATTATTCTCCTTGGCCAATTGCTACGATACCTTGTTATTCATCCTATGATCTATCCAAATTAGATCCTTTACACTTTTACATATAGCTCTGAAATGTTCCATCTCCCTTCCCTTGGAAAACTCATCTCCTCTGCCTAGAATATCTTCTTCCCTTTCATTCTCTGCACATGGAACATCTCCTGATCCTAAGGTCTAGGGAAAATCCTATCCACTCTCTCTGAAATCTTCTTCCCTAAAACTAAATTTAGAAATTCCTTCCTTCTTGGGAATTTCCACATAACATTGTTTTTCTTTCTTTTTTTTCATTTTTATTTTTTTTGAGGAGTTTTTGGCTCTTGTTACTCAAGCTGGAGTGCAATGGCGCAATCTCGGCTCACCGCAACCTCCACCTCCTGGGTTCAAGCAATTCTCCTGCCTCAGCCTCCTGAGTAGCTGGGATTACAGGCATGCGCCACCATGTCCAGCTAATTTTTTGTATTTTTAGTAGAGACAGGGGTTTCACCATGTTGACCAGGATGGTCTCGATCTCTTGACCTCGTGATCCACTTGCCTCGGCCTCCCAAAGTTTTAGGATTACAGGCGTGAGCCAGCGCACCCAGCTAACATTGTTTTTATCAATCTTTTTTTTTCTTTTTTTGAAATGGAGTCTCGCTGTCACCAGGCTAGAGTGCAGTGGCACAATCTTGGCTCACTGCAACCTCCGCCTCCCATGTTCAAGCGATTCTCCTGCCTCAGCCTACTGAGTAGCTGGGACTACAGGCGCGTGCCAACATGCTCAGCTAATTTTTATATTTTTAGTAGAGATGGGGTTTCACCATGTTCGCCAGGATGGTCTTGATCTCTTGACCTTGTGATCCACCCGCCTTAGCCTCCCAAAATACTGGGATTACAGCTGTGAGCCACTGCGCCTGGCCTGTTTTTATTCATCTTATAGCACTTTTTTAAACTATTATTTTAGTCTCATTTTTTCATTTTAGAGTGGTAAATAACATAAGATAATGAGTAGTCTTAAAAATCCTCCAGGCTGGGCACAGTGGCTCATGTCTGTAATCCCAGCACTTTGGGAGGCTGAGGTGGGAAAATCACTTGAGCCGAGGAGTTTGAGACCAGCCTGAACAATATAATGAGACCTCATCTCTACTAAAATTGGAAAACAAATTATCTGGGTGTGGTGGTGCACGCCTATATCTACGCTACTGGACAGGGAGAGTGGGTCTGAGGCAGAAGGATCCCTTGAGCCCAGGAAGTTGAGGCTGCAGTGAGCCCTGATGGCACCACCGTACTCTAACCTGGGCAACAGAGCAAGACCCTGTCTCAAAAAAAAAAAAAAAAAAATGCTCCAAACCAACCAACATAATTGCATACAGTAAGGTCAACAAACATGAATAAGATCAAATGTCTGTCCTTTTCTTTGTCCAGAATGCCGAAGGATCAGGAATTTTCCAGATAGGACCTTCCTTGTAGATAGTTTTAAAGGACTTCTCTAATTAAGAGTATACTCACTTGAGCCAAGGGTTATAAGCTCCTCAACCTAACAGTGGCCAATTTAATCCAGTTCAACAAGCAGGTATCAAATGCCCACCACTGGGGTCGTCGATTCCCATGCATGGTATTTTTTCTACAGCAGTTTCTACAGCACCCTCTACTTTTTCCTACTCATATATTTCTCCTGTATGAAATTATTTTGGAACCTTCCCAAGTCTAATTCCAGCACAAACAAGTAAGGCTCTACCATACTATTTCAATCAATTGTTACGAGTATTTTATGAGTTTTCAAGTTCACCTCTTTTGGGTCTTTGCCCTTTATAATTTGGGCATATTGTGATACTTTAAGGCTAGAAGAAAAATAGTGACAGTAGTAAACTACCAACCTTCTACCCACTAATTGAGCCACTTATCCCAGGCCAAACAGTGCTTTATAAATTTAGCCTCAGTAACTGTCACCACAACAACTTGGTGAGATGAATACTATTAGTCTTATTTTCTGGATTTTTTTTTTTTAAGCTGGGCTTAAAGTTGCTGAACATTTCACTGTGAGTTAAGTGACAAAGTTGAGATTCAAGCCTGACTGGGCAAGCCTAGCTAGGCATGGTGGCTCATACTACAATCCCAGCACTTTGGGAAGCCAAGGCAGGAGAATCTTTTGAGCTCAAGAGTTCAGGACCAGCCTGAGCAACATGGCAAAAACTCATCTCTACAAACATACAAATAAAAAATTAGCCAAGATGTCATAGTGCACGTCTGTACTCCCAGCTTTTGGGAGGCTGAGGTGGAAGGATTGCTTGAGCTCAGGAGGTCAGGGCTACAGTGAGCCATGATTGTGCTACTGCACTCCAGACTGAGTGACAGAGAAAGATGTCTCAAAAAAAAAAAAAAAAAAAAAGCCAAGTTGAAGTGTAAGGACTCTTGTGACAATCTTCAGGTGCCCTCCAAAAGGAAAGGGGAGGATGCCACTGGAGTCATCTTTCTCTTCAGTGCCACTATCCTTCCCATCTCTCTTACCCTCAGTACCACCCAACACTAGCTCTTCCCCTCCTCCGATGTGTCTTACATCACCTCCCAGAAGATAAAGTGTATTCTTCACTGGTTTGCCAATTGGTCAGGTCCCCAGTGTGAACGTTTCCTAGAGGACCTGGGAGCTAGGCAGTGGCAGGAAAATTACAGCCACTACTGAATAGTCTGGAGCAGCTTAGTGTGTCTGGGGCAAACCGACCACCTTCTGTCTGAGTGCCAGATACATCTTTGGGATCAGTGGTTTTGAGGCTGGGCTGAGCAGAGCACAATGAATTTGTCAGACAGCTGGAGTTCAGTGAGCCAGACTTTGTGGCAAAGTTTTACCAAGCAGTAGCTGCTAGAGCTTGTAAGGACTGATAGGCATTCAGACCAAAGAAGATTACCATAGCTGATGGACCCAAGGCCATGACTCTACAATGAGAATTCAATTCAAATGTGTCACCTAAAGGTCTGGAACTGGTATTCCAACCAGCTGACTGAACTCACTGACCAGTACAGGCATGGTTATTTCAACATTAATAGCAAGTCAACTGGACTCCTATTTGTAAATGCTATAAATCTAAGCAATCCAGTTCATTGGTCTACTAGTTTGCTTCTTTCCAAGAGACGTCAAATCTTCAAGAATGTGATGGCTTCTTCTGCAGCTATAACCAAAAGGAACCTACACGTTATAACTCAAGCCCACTGCTGGCTCATGAAGTGTGTAAAGTAGACCCTTCGGACAGGACAATACAGGGTAGTCTAAAAAAAGGCTATGTCTAACTCTAACTCTGAAGCCTAATGTTCTTAACCTCTACATTGAATCATGAAAAAGAATAAAGTCATAAGGATAGTGAAGTATTTGGGGGAAAAACTTTTAAGAAAACAGATAAAACAAAGTATGAGAAACACCACCCAATCTTACTGTGAGGACTCTCATAGCTAGGCTAAAATTATAAAGATACAACTCTTACGGCTCTTTTTTTAAATCTTTTGAAATATAAATAAAGCTTGACAAAGAAAAAGTGGAATGCAATGCCAATTATTTAGTGCAGAAATATCACTTGCTCACGAAGGATCCTGGTCTTGTTGCTTAGTACTACAGCACTTTGGCTCACATTACCTACAAGAGGCGGAAAACACTTAAAAATATCTGTTTCAAGGGACTGTTAGAAAGTTGACTAACACATATATTCTAAAATCATTTGCTTTGTTAGAGAATAAAGATTTTTAATTACAATATCAACTAAATTTTAGCGCCAACATTAAAGATCTGTTGTGAAAAAGTCATTTCCCAAAACTAGAGAACTGGTTTCCTCATATTTAAAATTGCTCAGTTGGTACAAAGTCAATTTTCACGGCAACTGTCTACTTCAACAGCTATCCCTTGCTGAAAAGGCTTAGGAACTGGTCACTGGATCCATGTTCTACATCCCAGTAACTAAATCTTAACTCAATCTATTACCTTACCTTTAAACGAGGGCCCATGTTCTGAGAACCAACTAGAGCACTCTTATCACCAAAGCAGGTAAGTTTTGGTGCCTTTCACCTTGTCTTCCAACTTCCACATGAAAGAAAAATGCCGCAAGGTCAACAGAAAGGGTCTATCCATCAGACTTTGTCACAGTAAGCAGGTCAGTGTTTCTGGGATGAACTGGATGAATTCCAGGGTAGAGAAATACAGCCCAAGAATGTATCATTCCTGGACTTCTCTCTAGTGCAGGGTGCAACCAACTGCCAAAGGATGCCCCAGGATCCTGTCCAAAAAAGAAAACAGGGTTAGTTGGAATAGGTTTTTATTTCTCAAAAAGATCCCCCAGAAAAAAACAAAGAGGAGGTAGAACAAGCAGTGGAAACCTTGGGACACTAAAAATAATCAAGGATTGGCAAACTCTGACCAAGCATTCTCAGTTAAAACTCCACAGTTTCCTTGAGGTCTCCCTCCAACTCCACAAGAAAAGTCAATTGGCAGGGCCGGGCCCAGTGGCTCACGCCTGTAATCCCAGGACTTTGGGAGGCCAAGGCGGGCAGATCACAATGTCAGGAGTTTGAGACCAGCCTGGACAACACTGTGAAAATCTGTCTCTACTAAAAATACAAAAATTAGCCAGGCATGGTGGCGTGCACCTGTAGTCCCAGTTATTTAGGAGGCTGAGGCAGGAGAATCGCTTGAACCCGGGAGGCAGAGGTTGCAGTGAGCTGAGATGGTACCATTGCATTCCAGCTTGGGTGACAGAGTAAAAAAGAGGACAGAAGGACAGATGGACGGATGGATGGATGAATGGACAGACGAAGGGAGGGGAGGGGAAGGGAGGAAGGAAAAGAAAAGAAAGTAAGAAAGAAGAACGCTTCCTTCAGTTCAGCGTTCCCAAATACTTCACTATCCTTATGACTTTATTCTTTTTCACGATTCAGCATAGAGGTTAAGAGCACTGAGCTTCAGAGTTAGCCACAGGCTTTTTTTTTTTTTTTAGACAGGAGTCTTTCTCTGTCACACAGGTTGGAGTGTAGCGGCATGATCACAGTTCACTGCAACCTTGACCTCCTGGACTCAAGAGATCCTCCCACCTCAGCCTCCCAAGTAGCTGGGACTACAGGCGTACACTACCACACCTGGCTAATTTTTTATTTGTATTTTTTGTAGAGATGGGGTTTCGCCATGTTGCTCAGGCTGGTCCCGAACTCCTGAGCTCAAGTGATCCTCCTGCCTTGGCCTCCCAAAGTGCCGGGATTACAGATGTGAGTGCTTCCTTCAGTAGAAGCAAACTAGGGCACAGACTTAAAGAGTAACCTTCAATCCAACCACATAACAAGTTTGAATAAAATGGGGTACAGAGTCTGGAGCAAGCGCAAAGACAAACGAGACGGAAGCAGAGGTAGAACCAGGTTATGGAGAGCCTTGTATGCAATGATAAGGGATCAAGTAATATTCAGCCGGAAAGGAGAAACCACCAAAGAGCTTTAAAGCCCAATCCATCAGCCTATGCAGTCTGTTCCCTTTGTACTCACATATGCATTTCCAAGACATGGTTAAAGAAAGTTGATTTTATATTTAAAGCAGTAAAATCTGCTACTAAGAGTCGGGGGAAAATCTGCGAACTTTCAAAATAAAGTCACTAAATAAAGTCCAGTAAAGTCAGTTTATAACTCTCAAAGATATTCATAAACCAAAAATGTAGCAGAAAGGGGGTTTACAGCAATGCATACACAAACAGCCACCATAAGACAAATGAGAAGAGATTACTAATTAGTAAATGAAAAGAGACAGTCTTACCATATGGTAGGGGCTGTTCTCAGTGCTTCATGCATTTAAATTCACAACCCCAACACAGATACAACTATCCCTCTTTTACAGAAGAGGAAACTGGGACACAGAAAGGTTAAAGTACTTTTTCAAGATAGCACACAGTGAGGAGAGCTAGGTCAAGCTCAGACTCAGACAAACTGGACCCAGAATTCATGCTTTTAATGACTACTCTACTGCCTCTCTACTATGGAAACCAAGGAAGAAAGAACAAAGGCTAAGAAGAACAGAATGAGGGAAGACCAGCAAATGAAATTAGGTTGGCAAACTTTATCATTAAAAATAAATAAGCATATGTATTTATTTTAAAATATGGCAACATGATCAGGCACGGTAGCTTACACCTGCAATCCCAGCACTTTGGGAGGCCGAGGCGGGTGGATCACAAGGTCAAGAGATCAAGACCATCCCGGTCGGCATGGTGAAACCCCCGTCTCTACTAAAAATACAAAAAATTAGCTGGGCATGGTGGCGCGTGCTTGTAATCCCAGCTACTCAGGAGGCTGAGGCAAGAGAATGGCCTGAACCCAGGAGGCGGAGGTTGCAGTGAGCCGAGATAGCGCCATTGCACTCCAGCCTGGGTAACAAGAGTGAAACTACGTCTCAAAAAAATAAATAATTAATTAATTTTAAAAATTTTTAAAAATTAAAAAATTAGCCAGGTGTGGTGGCTTGCACCTGTGGTCCCAGCTACTTGAAGGCTGAGGTAGGGGACTGGCTTCAGCCCAGGAGGCAGAGGTTGCAGTGAGCCGAGATCATGCCACTGCATTCCAACCTGAGCAACAGAGCCACCCCCCCTTCCGCCTATAAATAAATAAATAAATAACACCGACAGACTTGCCAAGTACACAAGCCAAAACCTGGATCAACCAGCAACTGCAACCAGCTTAAAGGATCCACAAACAAGAGACTCTGTACATAAACTATAAGAGATCCCTATGTAAAATACTATATAAGGAATTTTTAAATGACACTTTTAAGCAGTAATAACATAGGGAAATGCTCACAAATAAAATGTTAAATAAAAAAGCAGGCACAAAACTGCTTATGTAGAACGAGCCCAAATTTAGAAATATTACATAAAGAAGATTGAAAGAAAAAATACAAAAATATAAATATTAATAGTGATAATCTCTTTTTCAAATTCTTAATGTTGCAAGGACATGTAAAAGTTTATTTCTGGAGAATGCATTTTTTGGCGGGACTGAATTTCCTTAAATAACGGAGAGAATGGGCAACTTATCCTTTTTTCAAATATGGTATAAAAAAATTAAGATAACAGATTGTACTGAACTTTTCTTTTTTTTTTTTGAGATAGAGCCTTGTTCTGTTGCCCAGGCTGAAGTGCAGTGGCATGATCTTGGTTCACCGCCTCATTGCAACTTCTACCTCCTGGATTCCAGCGATTCTCCTGCCTCAGCCTCCCTAGTACCTGGGACTACAGGTGTGCACCACTATGCCTAATTTTTGTATTTTTGGTAGAGATGGGGTTTCACCATGTTGGCCAGGCTGGTCTCAAACTCCTGAGCTCAGGTGACTTGCCCACCTCGGCCTTCCAAAGCACTGGGATTACAGGTGTGAGCCACTGTGCCTGGCCTGAACTTATTTCTATTCACTGGATCTTAGTAGGTTTCTAACCCTGTGATCAGCTATTTGATTACTAAATCAAATAACTCCCAGTTCTAATGTAAACTTTATTGTCCCTACTATGAGCTACCATGCTTATCCCGATTCTTTGGTACCTCTACTGAGCTTCAAAATTCAACTCAAGCACTCTCCCTTCTCTGGTCCAGCTCCAAGGCCTCTCTGAGGACTCTACCCACACCAGATAGAATCAACCACTTCCTCCTTTGTGGTACTCCTCTGCTGAAGAAACCTCTATTATAGCATTTATTAGTCTGAATGGAAATTACTTGTTTACATAGCAGTCTCTCCTAATAGATTGTGGACTCTCCAAGGAACAGTGACCAGTTCATATCACTGCCTCCCCATGGCTAGTATGGTGTTCAGCCCTACTATCTCAGAGCCTGTACTTCCACAAGATCGCCAGGTGAGTCCTATGCATGTTGAAGTTTGAGAAGCATCGTTTAGACTCTAGAGCACTCAGCATGAGAAGGGGCTCAATATTCTGTATCTCTAACAGATTCACAGGTAATGCTGATGCTACTTGTCTCCTAGACCACACTTTCAGAAGTGAGAATCCAGGCCAAATCCTGACAGCTGCCTGTTTTTGTAAAAACAGAATGAAAACAGCCAAGTTCATTCATTTACAAATTATCCATGGCTGCTTTTGCACAATGGCAGAGACATATGGGCCACAAAACTTTATTATCTGACCCTTTATTGAAAAGTACTAATTCCTGGTATAGAGAGGTCTTAGTCTTAAAGCTACATAACTGCCTTATATAAATGAACATGTTTTTCTAAATCAAAGAAAGCACAAAAATCTTCTTCCAGTTCTACCATCTCCTCTTTGGAAAAGAACTATAAAACTTGCAACATTATGCAAATACATCTAGTTCAACTGTTACTTGATGGCTTTATTCTTCCCATATCCCAGTTAGGAATTTTACACAGTCATTTTCCAAAGTATGTATTTCTTATAATCATGCTTGCATTTGGCCAAGGCTAATATTTTCCAAAACCAGTATCACAGGAACCAAACACTGTACCCAGGTTGCTACAATTACTATAATATATACTACTAATTCAATCTCTACCTCTAAAGTTCTATTCTAAAAAGGTGTGAAAGGCTAGGTGCAGTGAGGCACACCTGTAATCCCAACACTTTGGGAGGCTGAACTGGGAAGATCACTTGAGCCTAGGAGTTGATACCAGACTGGGCCTATCTCTAAAAAAAAAAAAGAAAGAAAGAAAATAAATTGGCCAGGCACAGTGACTCACGCCTATAATCCCAACACTTTAGGAGGTCAAGGTGGGCAGATTACCTGAGGTTAGGAATTCAAGACTAGCCTGACCAACATGGCAAAACCCTGTCTCTACTAAAATACAAAAATTAGCCAGGCATGGTGGCGTGCACCTGTAGTCTCAGCTACTCAGGAGACTGAGGCAGGAGAATTGCTTGAACCCAGGAGGCAGAGGTTGCGGTGAGCCGAGATTGCGCCATTGCACTCCAGCCTGGGTAACAAGAGCAAAAACTCCGCCTCAAAAAAAAAAAAAAAAAACCAAATCATTCAATTATCAAAAAGTGCATAGGTTACGGTGGTATAACTAAGGAGGTTCCAAGAATATAGCAGACACTTTGGATTATTAGTTTACATTTACTATGGCTTAATTCCAATCTTGGTTTATACTCCCCAATCCAAAATCCCATGATAAAAGATTGCCCTCCTCCATCAAGTTTATACTCGAGATATTTATACAGTTGTATATTTCTGCTATTGTGATTCAGCCAAGTTACATGGCTTTCATTTATACTTTCTTCATCAGTCAGCCCCTCCAGTCTCTTAATCATTCCTGTGGGTCTTCTGTGAACTCCCTCCAGCTGGTCCCCAGCGATCCGGTAATGAGGTGCCTCCAAATAACTGCAGCCTTCCAGGGACAGCCCCATTAGTCAGAACAGGATGAACTCCTTCTCCCCAGTTTCATGACATAATAGTCCTGAGAAGGCAATCCCCCAAATCACAGAAATCTACTATGATGCCATATTAGACTGTACCCCATTCTTTATCTCCCAGATTTGGACGCTGGGGCATGCTAGAATGTGCTAGACGCCAGAGGATAAATGACACATGTTCCCACAGCATCTATTTCATTAGGGGATGAGTGACGGGAGAAACAAAAAATTTCATGTTAAACTCATAGATAAAAAAACAAACTGCAATATTTGCATGAATTTCTTTTTTTTTTTTTTTTTTGAGATGGAGTTCGCTCTTGTTACCCAGGCTGGAGTGCAATGGCGTGATCTCGGCTCACCGCAACCTCCGCCTCCTGGGTTCAGGCAATTCTCCTGCCTCAGCCTCCTGAGTACCTGGGATTACAGGCACACACCACCATGCCCAGCTAATTTTTTGTATTTTTAGTAGAGATGGGGTTTCACCATGTTGACCAGGATGGTCTCGATCTCTTGACCTTGTGATCCACCCGCCTTGGCCTCCCAAAGTGCTGGGATTACAGGTGTGAGCCACCGCACCCGGAGCATGAATTTCTAAAGATAAAACATGGGTATGTTGAATAGTTAACAGACATTCTGAACTTGAAGCAGAAAGGCTGCTTAGGGCTCTGCTCTCAGCACCAAGGAGTTATATATCCTTTACCACTAGAGCTCAACTTCTGGCCTACTGTGCATTCCCACCTATCCCATATAGTCACATTTTAAATGATATTATTTTTCTGCTATGTTTCCCCATCCTAGATATCTGCATTTATTTTTTCTTTGCCTATAATCATTTGCTGTGGGAACACTTGTCATTTATCTTCTGGCTTTTAAAACATTCTTGCATGCCCTGATGCCCTAATCTGAGAGGCATGAAATGGGGTTACAGTCTAATTCACTCTATAATTCACTGACTACCGATATCTTTAGGTTCCTCTGCATTGTTCATTCCTCTTTCAGGTCACATTTCTTGAGCATTTGCTATATGCCAGGCTGTGTGCTAATAGCTAAAGTCACAAGGAGAAATAAGAAGACAGTATGCTTTCTTAACCTCAATGAACTTGGTCCACCATGGGAGAAGGGCAATACAATGTGATAAGTGCTATAAAAGAGGAATAAGCAAAGCATGGAGGGCAGAGGAAGGAGAGGTAACTGTATGTACAAGTGGAAAAGCAGAGACGATCGAGCTGATTACTTAAGAATGAGTAAGCAGGCTTGGCATGGTGGCTCACACCTGTAATCCGAGCACTTTGAGAGGCTGAGGTGGGAGGACGGCTTGAGCCCAGGAGTTCAAGACCAACATGGGCAACACAGTGAGATCCCATCTCTAAATAAAAATAGCTGGGTATGGTGGCATGCACCTATGGTCCCAGCTACTCAGGAGGCTGAGGTGGGAGGATCACTTGAGCCCAGGAAGCTGAGGCTACAGTGAGCCCTAATTGCTCCACTGCACTTCAACCCAGGTGAAGAGCAAGACAGTCTCCAAAAAGAAAAAGTAAGCATTTGCAAAGGTGGGAGGCATGGGGGGGAAGGAGACTAGTAATAAATAATCCTAGGAAGAAAGAAAAGAACACCACAGACAAAAGTACCAAGTCAAAAAAAAAAAAAAAGGAGTGATGAAAAGTTCATTATTATGAAAGCAAAGTGTTTAGAAAGACCAGCTGGAGCTAAATAGGATGACTACCATATAGTGGCTAAGAGCATGAATCTTACTACTGAATGATCTTAGACAAGTTATAGCAGGTCCTCCAATGACATCAATTTCATTCAACACTGTTTTCTTATGATTTTGAGGAGTAAAAAAAATGACTCCTGGCAGGCACCAATGTGTGGTGTTCACACATTCTCTGTGTGGGTTTTCTCTGATACTTGGATTTCCTCCCACATCCCAAAGATGTGCACTTCAAAGTTAACTGGCATGTCTAAAATATCCCAGTCTAAGTGGGGTGAGGTGTGTGTCTGTGTGTGTGAGAGGAAGCGAGCCCTGCAATAGAACGGGGTCCCATCCAGGATTGGTTCCCAACTTGCACACTAAGTCCTGGCCACCCTCAATAGTGGACTGGAATAATTGGGTAAATGTGTAATTATCTAACTTGTTTTTATCAATCTTTCTTATACATACTGCTCTCATTTATTTTAATATGTATATTATGTTCTGATCTTTAGTTTGGTGATATTTTTGTGACCAGAAATATGCCATAGGAACTTAATTCTTATTTGTATCAATTAGCCTATGGTAAAACTCATTTCATTATACATCATTTTGTTTGAAGTAGAAGTTTCCAAGAACCTATTGACAACATCAAGTGAGGACTTGCTGTACTTAAACTTCTCTTCAGTTGTCTCATTTGCAAAATGGAGATGCACTGAGAAAAGGAAGGAATCCAACTGCTCTTGGGGAGCAAGACTCAAAGAATAAGGACAAGGAGGATTGGTTGAGATGGAAACTTTACACCCAGGTGGCATGGAGTGCCTTGGGGGACAAGGCTCTATGCACAGACCAGGCTGCTGGGTTGCCAGGTTATGGGGGTTGTTTGTGCCAGGCCACAACAGCCCAACCCACAGTAAGTGGGGAAGATGGCTTGAGTCTACCTGAAGGACTCACTGTTTTTCCAGAGAGATTCCATGTGGAAATAACTACAGCAACAATCCAAAACAAAGAATTTTTTTCTTGTGTTCTCTCAAGGATGATGATAATAAGAATCTACCTTTACTGAGAACTTACCATGTACCAGGCACTGTTTGAAGTGTTTCATCTATATTATCTCATTTAACCATCACATCAACCATATAAGTTAAGCATATTTTATCCATATTTTATAGATTAGGAAACAGGGGCACAGAAAGCTAAAATAACTTGCCTATAGCCACCCAGTTTACAAGTGAAGGAGCCAAGCAATGTGATTCCAGAGCTTATACTCTTTCTCTACTCTTAACTGGGAATGCTAATATATCAAAAAGAACTTCCAGAAGGGTGGAAAAAAGATATTATTCATTGGATAGGAAAAATGCTCAGAAATATTTAATGTGAAATTTTAAAGGAATATGACTTCATTTTAGATTTTAAGCAACAACAACAACAAAAAAGATGTTTTTTAACCAAGAGAGAAAAAGGATCACACATTTTAAAAGAAGTAACTCTGGGGACAATGTGGCTCCTTTTAGCCACAGCTGGAGCAACCGGGGCACAGGGCACTAAGTCCCTACAATGCACACAGCAGCAGGGACCTGGGCCCTGCCCACAAACCATTTTTTCCTCCTAGTCCTCCAGGTTATGTAATGGGAGTGGCTTTGGTGAAAACCTCTGACATGCCCTGGAGACATTTTCCCCATTGTCTTGGTGATTTGGCTCCTCTGATGCAAATTTCTGCAGGCAGCTTGAGTTTCTCCTCAAAAAATGGGTTTTTTTCTTTTTATCTCCACTGTCAGGCTACAAATTTTCCAAACTTTTATGCTCTGCTTCCCTTTTAAATATAAGTTCTAATTTCAGATCATCTCTCTCAAGTTTAAAGTTCCACAGATTTCTAGGGCAGGAGCAAAATGCTTCAAGTCTCTTTGCTAAAGCATAACAAGAGTGACCTTTGTTCCACTTCCTAACAAGTTCTTCATCTCCATGTGAGACCACCTCAGCCTGGATTTCATTGTCCATATATTCTCAGCATTTTGTTCAAAGTCATTCAACAAGTCTGGCATGGTGACTCAAGCCTGTAATCCTAGCACTTTGGGAGGCCGAGGCAGGTGGATCACGAGGTCAAGAGATCAAGACCATCCTGGTCAACACGGTGAAACCCCGCCTCTACTAAAAATACAAAAAAAAAAAATTAGCTGGGCATGGTGGCGCGTGCCTGTAATCCCAGCTACTCAGGAGACTGAGGCAGG
This sequence comes from Callithrix jacchus, assembly GCF_049354715.1. Taxonomy (NCBI): domain Eukaryota; kingdom Metazoa; phylum Chordata; class Mammalia; order Primates; family Cebidae; genus Callithrix; species Callithrix jacchus. The sequence goes on from NC_133509.1 coordinate 109,623,547, forward strand.
AGAATTGCCTGAACCTGGGAGGTGGAGGTTGCGGTGAGCCGAGATCACGCCATTGCACTCCAGCCTGGGTAACAAGAGCGAAACTCTGTCTCAAAAAAAAAAAGTCTCTAGGAAGTTTCAAACTTTCCCACATTTTCTTGTCTTCCTCTGAGCCCTCCAAATTGTTCCAACCTCTGCCTGTTACCCAGTTCCAAGGTTGCTTCCACATTTTTGCATATCTTTACAGCACTGCACCCACTCCCAGTAACAATTTACTGTATTAGTCCATTTTCATGCTGCTAATAAAGACATACTAGAGACTGGGTAATTTATAAAGAAAAAGAGGTTGAATGGACACAGTTCCACGTGGCTGGGGAGGCCTCACGATCATGTCAGAAGACAAAAGGTATGTCTTACATGGCAGCAGGCAAGAGAGAATGATAGCCAAATGAAAGAGGAAACCCCTTATAAGAGCATTAGATCTTGTGAGACTTATTCACTACCCTGAGAACAGTATGGGGGAACCACCCCATGATTCAAATACCTCCCACCAGGTCCCTCCCATGACAATGGAGATTATGGAAGCTCAAATTCAAGATGAGATTTGGGCGGGGACACAGCCAAACCATATCAAAAGATAATGAGTAGAGAATTAAACATGCTTCTCAAGCAATTCCTAGAAATTAAAAAACAAAAAAAGAAACAAAAATAAAGATAATTAAATATGCTACATTTGGAGTGTCTACAGAATATCCAAGTGAATATATTCAAAAGGCAAACAGAAATAAACACATGAAGCTAGAGATATGCCAACATCCTGAAGACATGAAAAATGGAAAAGACCACCATAAGAAGCACAAAGACCAAAAAAAAAAAAAAAAAAAAAAGAACCTAATCATAGAACCCAGAGAGGGATCAACCTTGCAAGAAAAAAATAGAAAAAGAGGAGCCAGTAAAGAATGAGAAGGAAAAAGAGGAACAGAGGAGAAAATCTGCACAGGTGGTTTATCAGAGGCAAAAGAAAGTGATCATTTCTAGAAACTGGTCATAAACAGTATCAAATCCAGTAAAGATCTCTGCCAGAGAGGGGACTCAAAATCAGCCCCCAAGTTTTCTTCCTGAATTACTTGGGACATGCATTTTCTGATTTAGTAACTTCTTTAATACATTTATGTCTTATCTCTATCTCATTAATAAAAGAATATTAAGCTAAACTTGACCTGACACTGATAATTGGTGAGCTCTTTGCGACTCAGTTCAGTAACACAGTAATACTATTCTTTCTTTCTTTTCTTTCCTTCCTTCCTTCTTTCTCTTTCTTTCTCTCCTTCTTTCTTTCTTTTGTTTTTGTTGTGGTGGTTGTTGAGACAGAGTTTCACTCTTGTTGCCCAGGCTGGAGTGCAATGGCATCTCAGCTCACCATAACCTCTGCCTCCCAAGTTCAAGCAATTCTCCTGCCTCAGCCTCCCAAGTAGCTGGAATTAAAAGCATGCATCACGCCAGCTAATTTTTTATTTTTAGTAGAGATGGAGTTTCTCCATGTTGGTCAGGCTGGTCTTGAACTCCCAACTTCATGTGATCTGCCCACCTCAGCCTCCCAAAGTGCTGTGATTAACAGGCGTGAGCCACGGTGCCTGGCCGAATTATTATTTCAAATCATTTTAGTGCCTATAACAAATTCAGATCTAAACTAATCTGAATCCATTGTCGATCTCAGCAGTCTGCAACCTTTTTGGTACCAGGAACCAGTTCCATGAAAGACAATTTTTGCATGGTCAGCAGGTGGGATGGACATTTTTGGGATGAAATTGTTCCATCTCAGATCATCAGGCATTACATTCTCATAAGGAGCACACAACCTAGATCCCTCACATGCATAGTTCACAATAGGGTTCAAACTCCTAGAATCTAATGCCACTGCTGATCTGAAAGGAGGTGGAGCTCAGGTGGTAATGCAAGTGATGGTGAGCAGCTGTAAATACAGATGAAGCTTTGCTCACTCACCTGCCACTCAACTCCTGCTGTGCAGCCCTGTTCACAACAGGCCACTGACTGCCTATCCTGCATAAATCACTGGCCAAAAAAATCTAAGTTTTTAAAAATCAGTTTTACTGAAGTATAATCAATTTGAAGTGCACGGTTAGTTTTGACAACTGTTTATATAAAACACAGTCATGGCCAGGCGTGGTGGCTCACGCCTGTAAATCCAAGCACTTTGGAGGCCAAGGCAGGCGGATCACTTGAGGTCAGGAGTTCAAGACCAGCCTGACCAACATGGTGAAACCCCGTTTTAAAAATAATAATAATAATAAAAATAAATAAATAAATCACAGTCATGATACAGAACACTTCATCATCCCCAAAAGTTCCCTTATGCTCCTTTGCAGTCAGTCCTCCTCCCATAAGCCCCTGCACAACCACTGATATGCTATCACTATCGTTTTGCCTTTTACAGAATGCCATATACATCTGCATCATGTGCAAAATGCAGTCATTCGTGTGTAGCATTTTTTCACTTAGCATAATGGTTCTTAGATTCAAACATGTTGTTACATGTTTCAGTAGTTCATTCCTTTTCACTGCAAAGTAGTACTCCATTAAATGGACATACTGCAATTTGTTTATCCATTCACCAGATGAAGGACATTTGGATTATATCCAGTCTGGTGCTATTGTGGATAAAGCTGTTATGAACATTAAGGTACAAGTCTACATAGACACATGCTTTCATTTCTCTTAGGTAAACAACTAAGAATGGACTGCTGGGTCATATGGTAAGTATATATTTAACCTACAAGAAACTGCGAAACTGTTTACCAAAGCAGGTGGACCACTTTGCATTTCTACCAACAATGCACAAGAGGCCAGTTGCTCTACATCCAAATGCTTGGTACTGTCTATCTTTTAATTTTACCCATTCTAATAGGTGTGAAATGGTATCTCTTTGTGGTTTTAGTTTGCATTTCCCTGAGGACTAACAATATTGCATATTTTTTTCATGTGTTTATTGGTTATTTGAATTAGCTTCTTTGATGAAGTGTCTATTCAAATCTTTTGTCTTTGTTTAAAATGCAGCTATTTGTCTTCTTACTTTCGAGTTGTAAAAGTTCTTTATATATTCTAAATGTGAACCCCGAATACCTGAGACAGGGTCTCAGTTAATTTAGAAAGCTTATTTTGCCAAGGTTGAAGATGTGCACCCAGGACATGGCCTCAGAAGGTCCTGACCACATATGCCCAAGGTGGTCGAGGCACAGCTTGCTTTTATACATTTTAGGGAGACACAAGACATCAATCAAGATGTACACTGGCTCAGTCTAGAAAGGTGGGACAACTTGAAATAAGAAGTGGGGCTTCCAGGTCAGAGGTAGGTGAGACAAATGGTCTCATTTTTTTGAGGTTCTGATTAGCCTTTCAGAAGGAGGCAATCAGATATGCATCTATCTCAGTGAGCAGAGGGGTGACTTAGAATAGAATGGGAGGCAGATCTGCCCTAAGCAGTTCCCAGCTTTACTTCTCCCTTTAGCTTTGTGATTCTGGGGGCCCCAAGAGTCATTTTCCTTTCACATAAATCTAAGTTCTTTATTAGATAAACATTTTACAAATACTTTCTGTGGTTTGCCTCTTCATTTTCTTAACAGAAAATACACTTTTTAAAGAGTAAAAGTTTCTAACTTTTATGAAAGCCAATATAACTTTTTTGTTCATAGTTTGTAGCTTTTGTGTTCTATTTTTTTTTAAACTCTGCCTAACTCAAAGATTTTCTCCTGTTTTTTTTTTCTAGAGGTTATCTAAAAGTTTCACGAGAGAAAATTCCCTCGTGAAACTTTTTAACAAGACTTTTTAAAACTTCCTCATTCCATTTATATCATAGTTATTAAGTTTTATTATCCCTTTGTTTCTTTCAAATTCAATGCCACACTTTACCATGCACTATTTAAGCTATAGTCTAATTCTGAATTTGGAAAGATCTTAATCTTTTAACAGATTTTCCCTCTCTTCAATCTAGTAAATGGCATGCTTAAATTTAGCCAAGGTTTTAGTCCCTCACTTTTTTCCAAATCCACATAAGACCTCTGCACCTGATACTGGTTCTTAAAACAACAACTAAATTCCAAAACCCAGAACATGGACCTTGAGGTTAAGCCAGGGGCAATAAACTAAGTACCCTTCTGGCTTTAAAGAGAGTCTTTTATAAGATCATTCCCACTTGATTGAGTCACTCTAACTTGTGAGGAGACTGGAAAAAAGTTGTCCTATAATCATTCACTGGTTAAATTAAAATTTAGGCGTATAACGGTTAAGTAATTCTGCATTTCTTAAGTCAATTTGGATTCTCTCTATTGCACCATTCTCTCTAAAACAAGCCAGAGTTCTTACAGACCCGTATTTCTGTTTGTATAGAACATACAAAGGAATAGCTTAGATTCAACTGTCCCTGTAGTAGTTTGCCATTTGTTCTCAGCATAGTTTAGAGAAAACAGGAAAAAGGAATTCAAAGCTAATGCAAGTGTAACAGGGAAAAACAAGAAATGAGACTTTATCATTGCTCATTTTGTAACCTCATGGGGAGAAAAAAATAGAAAACTAGCTCATCTATCTCACTGTCCCATTCTTAACCCTAAATCTAGAAAACCTTAGCTTCAATTTAGTATTCCCTCCTATCCTGATGTGTTTTCTATATACAAAACTGACTTCTACTCTGCCTGAGCCACAGAGGACAGGCCCCCATGTTCCCATCTCATGGCAGCTTTTATGCTTAGGTGACCTTGGACCACTGAATCTTGGCTATAACAGGAAGATTTTAAAACTAATTCTCTGAACCTGACAAGCCGTCTCCCTCAATAAGTCTAGGAAGCTATTATTCCATTAACTGTGCCTGAAGTGGCAGGCAAACAGCCAGATCTGCAGCCCGGTCGGGTGGAACTGGAATGGTCACATGTATACTTAAAAGCTAACTCTGCCTCTACTACCATCCCTTACTTTCAATTCTGTGCTTATTTTTAAGAAAAATAAATTACTTATATAACTGAAAGGATCTTATTTAAATAAGCATTTTATAGTTAAGATCCAAGAAGAAAAACTCAACTAGTCACAGAAATGGCACCCTAAGATGGCTTGAATTGAAGGTGAAACTCAACACCTACCTACTCAAAACAAAATTTCTGTTGACCTAATAATCAATTTTACCAAACAAAGGTTTTTAATTTCTTCTAATACATATTAAGAAGCAACCACAGGCTAAGAAATATATTGGACAATAAAGATTCCAGAATGAGTAAAATATCCTCAATCCCTTAGAAACATAAAAGTTTAGTAAAGAAGACAGACAAGTAAATAATTACGTAGCTATACTTCCATGAGGTAAAATCCATGAGATGAGCATAGAGTGTAAGGATGGGTGTACCTTAATCAAGATCAGCTCTTAGCTTCTTAGTAAAGTTCACATCACCCTCCAGGAAGCAAAGCCAACTCTTCCATAGAGTTAACAATGCTTTGGGGGTCAAGGAATACAAAACACCATCTATGAAGTATTACTTATTCTCATGGTCAATGACTCTCTTCAACACCGGTCAGAGGGGATTACTGGACCACATACATAGCACAGAAAAAGCACTCACTGGAAATACCAACTTATTTATCAAAATTATACATGATCTGGTCAGGAATGGTGGCTCATGCCTGTAATCCCAGCACTTTGGAAGGCTGAGGCGGGTGGATGACCTGAGGTCAGAAGTTCAAGACCAGCCTGTCCGACATGGTGAAACCCCATCTCTACTAAAAATACAAAAATTAGCTGAGTGTGGGGGCAGGTGCCTGTAATCTTGGGAAGCTGAGGCAGGAGAATCATTTGAAACCAGGAGGCGGAAGTGGCAGTGAGCCAAAATGGTGCCACTGCACTCCAGCCTAGGCAACAAGAGCAAAACTTCGTTTAAAAAAAAAAAAAATGTGGTACTCTGGATTCAGTTTTGGACAGAAAAAGGAAAATAGTGGAGAAACTTGTGAAATCCAAATAAAGTCTAGAGTTTAGTCACAATATTGTACCAATGTTAATTTCTTATATGTGATAGCATGTGCCATGGTTATGCAAAATGTTTAACATTAGAAGCTGGTTGAAATGTATACAGGAATACTCTGTACTATCTTTGCAACTTTTCTATAAATTTAAAATTCTTCCATAATCAAAAAAATTTAATTACATATGGTGTTCTACTTTACATTCGCACTCCCCCTTAGGATTCTAATCATGTCTCCCTAATCATTGCCCTGATTCAGGTAACACTGGCCTGAAACTTTTTAAAAATATTTTTTAACCCCTAAATATGAACTGTTTGCACAGCTCATCTGGGGTTTCTTCTTTACCAAGACATGAAAACTACATCACACTTGGGAGGTTTTAACTGTTTTCTGTTCCTAATAGCTTTACCATATATACAAGAGGGTACCTTGAATCTGAACTTCCCAAAGAGGAAAAGACAGGGGTTAAAATAACATGCTCTGGATCTCTGGATAAAAGTAAGGGGACACTACATAAAACATGTTATATATTAATAGATTACCTTTATTTAATCTCTGGCCAAAAAGTACAATACATAGAAAATCAATTAACAGCCATGGTAACTATTAGCATCTCAACAGTAACAAGCTGCACTGAAATAAATGCCCTTGCTCTGAAAAACATGATGCAAATTGCTCAACTATTCAAGGTAACAAAAAGTCATAAAATCATATGGAACTGATCAATTGAGACTAAATGAGGAAACATGCATCTACCATAACTATTTAGTTTCTAATAACTAAATGCATACCCATCATTCTCTATAAACCCTATCCCGTAGAACAGTCTTCAAAAGTGCCACCAGTATAACATCATTATGGTGCTGTAACACCATGACACGGGCCCAGGCATGCATGTGTGTATACACACATACATATACACAAACTGCAATAAGGTTAAACAACCTCAGAAGTTTAACTGCTATATGAAAGAACATTAGTGAAGGCTAAGCATTCAGAACCCTTAAAATAAAAAGAAACCAAAAATAATAATACTAATAAATAACTGAAATTTAAACCCAAACTAGTTAAGAACTAAAGTCATTTAAAAAGTAAAATGGTCAGGCACAGTGGCTCATACCTCTTGCCCTAGCTACTCAGGAAGCTGAGGTGGGAGGATGGCTTGAGGCCAGGAGTTCAAGACCAGCCCGGGCAATGTAGCAAGACCTAATAAATAATAAATAAAAGTTAAAATGATACTCTAGAGTCCATTAAGGTCATAAAATCTGATCTGTTACATGGTACTTATATGTTGATAGTATTAAATATTACACAACAGTACTCTCACCTGGACCACTTCCAGAAAGATGAACAGGTAGAGTAATTCCTCTAAAATATTTCAACTCCCACACCTCTATTCAACCACTTACCATAATTTATCTGTTCACAAGTCTTTCTCTAATACAGGAATGTGGTCACATTATCCAGGAAAGAATGGGCTCTCAATAAATGCTTTCTGAATGAATGGGCATGTGGCAGTAATCTATCTCTGAGGTATTCTTACAAACCAATTCAATATCGAGACCTCAGAAGCAGAACATGCTGTATGCCATGCTACCACATTTAGGAGGCAGGCAAGTTCACTGAAAAATAATTAACAGTAACTAATGTTTGTTGGGGGGAAAAAAGTCAGATCAAGTAAGTCAGAAAAATAAATGTAAAAACTACAACTTGAAAATGGACAAAAAAGGGAACTACTTACAACTTTCTAACATTGAAATACAAGATATTCTTTAAGGAGCCTTTCATTATCAGAATAATTCTACAAAGAAATTTGTTACCAACTTACTTAGTAAGTTAGACCAATTAGTGAATGGAATGAAGTCCAAGCCCAATTATGTGTTCAAACTGTGTGTCCAATGCCTTGGGCGATTTTTTTCCCTTCGAGACGGCAGAAAAATGCAAAACAACCCTCTTGACTGCTGAGAAGGACTAAAATCATTCTTTTCCTCACAAGTATGTGCCCAAAAGCAATTACTTTCTGCTCCCATCCATCACAAATCAACACCACCTCCCGGCTTCCCAGCCCCCACTTCCCATCCCCATCAAAGAATGCTACAGAGTATCTGACCACTTTCATTTCAGGCTATAAGAACCTCAGATTACAATAAAATTACAATGCAACAAAAACAAATTTTTCTATGTATGTTCATATCCCCCATGGTGTTCCTACACTAATTTAGCTCCCTAGTTGGTACTAACAGTCAAGGAAATCAGAACACTCTCAATAGAGGTTACAATATAAATTATGAATGGTCTTTTTTTAAAGTTGTTACTGTTCATGGATTCCAAAATTCAAAGTACACATTACCAGGAGAGTGCTTTTCTGTCAGTGCCTAAATTTAAATGCAAATTACTACTTAATGATATGCAATTTTCCCTCTAAACCTATATATAATACTAATCAGTCAAATGTTTAAGAAAAATAACTGGCCATGTTATTTTAGGTTTTAGACAATGAAAAGCTTATTGTCTAATCACCAAGATACATCAAAAAAAAAAAAACTGGGGGCTATTAGCTCTACACATGATTGACAGCTTGACAGAGACAAGCTGCTCCAGAAAGATTAGGAACTCTAGCAACCACAAATGGGGTAAGGCAGAAGGCACATACAGTATCTGTAGCTACTTCAATAAGAGAACTACTTCAGCATCAAAAATTCAGAGCCCGCAAATATGTAAACTATCAAGCATACATATAAATGAATGTGTGCCTAAAAGAGAAAGGAGAAGCAGAAAAACAGTTTACACCCAAATCAACAGAAGAAATCACCCTGTGATTGAGTGTCCCAGGACCTGAAAACTTAATAAGGTTTTTGAGATTTATGAACACATTCAAGTTCCAGTGCAACTATGTTAAAATAAAATTGGAGTGGGGCACAGTGGGTCACATCTGTAATCCCAGCACTTTGGGAGGCCGAGGCAGGAGGATCATCTGAGGTCAGGAGTTTGAAACCAGCCTGGCTAACATGGGGTTTAGTAGAAACCCCAATCTCTTACTAAAAATCCAAAAATTAGCTGGGTGTGATGGCACACCCCTGCAGTCCCAGCTACTTGGGACACTGAGGCAGGAGAATTGCTTGAAGCCGGGAGGCAGAAGCTGCTGTGAGCCAAGATTGCACCACTGCACTCCAACCTGGGCAGCAGAGCAAGACTCCATCTCAAAAGTAAAATAAAATTGGCATAAAATTCCAATGCTGCCACGCAGCCTCAAGTTGCAAGACACGCAATGATAACAATAGAAAACTCTGTGAGTAGTCTGGTTTACACTCTTCTAGAGACTTCACATTTTAACTATAATAAATAATATAAATCCTGTAAAACAATGCTATTATGATTATCTCCATTTTACAGATAATGCAACTGAGACACAGATAGATTAACCCGCCCAATGTAATGGCGAGTTATGAGCAGGGATTTTAACCCCATCAGTCAGACTCCAAAGTTCGTGTTAACCAATACACTGTGTTTCATTATAAGGATTATATAAAGGTCATCTGTTTTTCTAAGCCTGATAACATTCTTGACTTCCAACACTAGGATAGCAACATGCAATAAGAAAAGTATGACAGAGGTACCCATTCCGTTCCCAGCTTGCTCTTGCTCAGCAGCTGGCGAATGGAAGACACAGTGTAAAAAAAAAAGAAAGAAAAGAAAAAGAAATAAACCTACAGACTTTAGAATCAACAGACTCAAACAGACCCCTGAACAAAGTCTGAGGCTCAGTTTCCCCATATGTAATATGAGAGAGTTTACGTTATTAAGAAGGTAATATAAAGTACCAAGTACAGTATACAGGATGAGGGTTTTACTCTAAAGTTTACAGACATCCAGAGGGTCCACGGATGGGCTTGAGAGTCGACCAATCTCATAAAGTATATTACAAACTGTATGTGTGCCCACTTTTTAAATAACTGTTCCTGGCTTTCCACAAACTTCCAATAAATAAGTTATCTCCAAAAGGTTAAGAACCACTGGAATACACAGCATTTACTCAAAAAAGCTACCTTTCATTCCTTGTTCTCACAAATTCTCCCTTTTACCTTAAGGATGACACACCAAGGCTTCACAATAAATGTCAATTGTTTCTCACCACTTTCCTGGCTTGGGTAAGTAGTAACATATGCAATCTTATGCCCCAATTCTCTAGCGACAGTCTAAAGAGGGCCCTCAAACACTGCTTCATTTCTCTGTTCACCGAGATGAATACACGGTATACACTCGGGGAGAATCATCCACCTAGGTGCACAAAGCACCATATCGGCTAGGAAAACCAAGTAGGAACCACAGCCTCAGGGTTGGACCGAAGAGACTAGATGCCCCAACGCTGAAGGGTGAGGAGAATGTGTTCCCCCAAACTACTGGGCAAACCAGGATTCTGACCCTCCTACCCTTGTCCTCCTTCTCTCTCTCTGGAACTCTGGTGCATGCAGGTCTTCTGGGCTCTGGTTAGGGCTGGAGAGAAACGTTATCCGAGCCGGGGGTTGCAGCGCGACGAAGTTCCAGCTCTGCTGTCCTAGGAGGCGGCGGCTGCACTCAGCAGAAGACAGGCTCTCCACCCTCCAACTGAGAGACCCCAAAGTTGGTCTCTACCCGGCCTGGCAACCGGCTCGGGGGTTTTCCGTTTCCCCAAGAAGCTTCCGCTTCCGGGTTATCCTTTGCCGGAAGCAGTATGTGAATGACGTAAAAATATTGCGCCGTTGGTGATTACGGAAGAAACAGAAGTGTGGCGTGACAATGGTGAGAGAAGAGGGTCCGAGAAGGGATGTTATCAGGCCACTTTTTGGATAGAGAAGGAGGGGGTCAGACCATGGCCAAATTTCCTCCATGTTGTCCTTGCGTATTTTCATTCTGGTTTTAGCTTTTTTTTTTTTTTGAGACGGAGTTTCTCTCTTGTTACCCATGCTGGAGTGCAATGGTGCGATCTCGGCTCATCGCAACCTCCGCCTCCTGGGTTCAGGCAATTCTCCTGCCTCAGCCTCCTGAGTAGCTGGGATTACAGGCACGCGCCACCATGCCCAGCTAATTTTTTGTATTTTTAGTAGAGACGGAGTTTCACCATGTTGACCAGGATGGTCTCGATCTCTTGACCTCGTGATCCACCCGCCTCGGCCTCCCAAAGTGTTGGGATTACAGGCGTGAGCCACTGCCCCCGGCCCTCTGGTTTTAGCTCTTAAACTTCTCTGAGCGGTGTCTGTTTTGCTTTACCGACTGGGGAAGAGGGTCTGGTTATTTGAGGCAAATAGGGAAGGGAATGGACAAGAGAAGAGATTTAAAAGATGCCATATGTTTGCAACTTTTTTAATTCCAAAATTTCTATTTCAAGGGGAAGCAAAAGAAAACAAGGAAGTATGCGACCATGAAGCGAATGCTTAGTCTCAGAGATCAGAGGCTGTGAGTGTCTGGAATCAACTCCTCAGGGATATTCTAATAAGAGTCTATAGACAGGATAAGTAGTAAAAATTTTTGTTATTATTTTGTTTTTTACTTCTAATATGATTGTATATTAGATTTATATAGCATGAGATAGCCAGTGTTTAATAGTAATTTAGCTGCTGAGCAATTACACTGGGAAAAGCGATAAGAATTAAACATTTTCTTAAATGCTCACTTTTTCCGCCATTATATGCTTTGTCTACCGTATCCCATTTAAACCTTATGTCAGTTCTGTGAAGTCCCTATAATTCTCTTTATGTTCTTACCATTACACTACTACATTCCTCTGGGGTGGGGTTGGGGGAGTGTTTCTTGTTGTTGAAAGATGGGAAGGGTAGAGACCACATTTGTCTTTTGTCTCCAGTGTCTGGTACTCAAATATTTTTGTCAGAGAAAATGGGAAAACTCCAAGATGTCTCCATTTTATAAGTCTTACTAATACAAGAATCCAAACCACTATGGAAGAAAGTGGAGAGGATCAAAGCAGTGTCCCTGCTTAAGTGTAGAATAAGCATAGCTATTAAATAAAGACTGATCTTTGTTGAGTTTTAAGAGTCTCAGAAAGCCAAGCACAGTGGCTAATGCCTGTAATCCCAGCACTTTGGGAGGCTGAGATGGGTGGATCACCTGAGGTCAGCAGTTCGACAGCAGCCTGGCCAACGTGGTGAAACCCTTCTCCACTAAAAAAAACAAAAATTACGCAGGTGTGGTAGTGGGTGCCTGTAATCTCAGCTACTCAGGAGGCTGAGGCAGGAGAATCACTTGAACCTAGGAGGCAGAGGTTGCAGGGAGCCATTGTGCCACTGTACTCCTGGGAGACAGAAGGGGAAAAAAAAGAGTCTCAGAACAAGAGAATGGTCATTAAAGCCTTCAGAATTAATTCTTCTCAGCCTTTAGTATGGATGTATTGTGTAATTTTTAGGAATGACACCCATTAATAATATTTTCTTTCTACTTAAGGGGTAAGTTCTATATATGTGTTTTTACATTTTAGCCCTTTATAAGAAGCATATGGGGTAATATTTTCCCCCTACTGTTAAAGCATCTGGATCTTCAGAAGATAACTGTCACCCTATTTACCCACTGCTTGGAAGTAGATTTTGATCCTTGATATGAGAGATTCTGACTAAGAAAGAAATATAGTATAATCAGCTTTCACTTGCTCATTAACAGTTTTTATGCTTTATTGGCATTACTGATTAATTCTGACACTTCGAGGTACTGTACTTTACACTAGTTATTTGCTCAGAAAGCGTATGCTGATATTAACATGAGATCACAAAGTAGAATTTCTAATGTAGACCAAAAAAAAAAAATGGAACTTTAGATTTTCAAGATTTTAACTGCTGTGGTTTTTCTTCTCCCTTGGATTTAATTTACTTTTTTTTTCTAGTAAAGAAAAGGATAGATTAAAACCTAAAAAGAAAGAAAAGAAGGATCCCAGCGCGTTAAAGGAAAGAGAAGTGTGAGTAATCAAACATTTGAAGTTTTCCTTTAAAACCATAGACCTTTTAGAAATCCAGGCTTTTGGCTGGGCATAGTGCCTCATGCCTGTAATCCCAACACTTTGGGAGGCCGAGGCAGGTAGATCACTAGGTCAGGAAATTGAGACCATCCTGGCCAATGTGGGGAAACCCCTGGCCTGGCTAATTTTTTCTATTTTTAGTCTCCACTAAATATAGTCTCCACTAAAAATAGAAAAAATTAACCAGGTGTGGTGGTGCGCGCCTGTGGTCCCAGCTACTCAGGAGGCTGAGGCAGGGGAATCTCTTGAACCCCGGAGGTGGAGATTGCAGTGAGCCAAGATCATGCCACCACACTCCAGCCTGGTGACAGAGCAAGAATCTGTCTCCAAAAAAAAAAAAAAAAAAAAAAAGAAATCTAGGCTTTCCCTGAGCTGGTTTGCTCAGTCATTTGTTATTAAGTCTAGCACGGCTATGTAAATTAAAGTGATATCGATGAGCATATATCAATTCCAGTGATTTGAAGGTTTTGGGATTTCATGGAGCAGTAAAGTTTCCCTGAAATCCTGGAAATATAATCTAGGATTATTAACTTTTTCTTTGCCAGGGATCTTTTGAGTCATGATTGCCATTGTTTAAAACAAGAGCATTTCATAAAAGAGAGACTGTGTCACCAAAAAATATTTAAAATATATTGTCAGAATAAAGATCATTCCTTTTAAGTAAATACATTTAACTTTATGAAAACTTTACCACATTTTCCTTATTTTTCTAATTTTGCCCTGGATTAGTAATGGATATATCATCACAGGTAGTTACTGGTCCATGTATCCTAGCATTTGGAATCACTATCATATTCAAACCAGACAACTTGGGCTAGATGTGACATAGGTATACAGGTCCTACTATAGTATATAATCCTAACACTAGACAAATCATTCTCTATCGCATTCCACAACAACAATTTTAGAATCCTGTAAGAATGACAAACATTGTAGTATCATTCTAGTTATGGCAAATGAGTTTATAGTGAACAGTCCCAAGCTGAGACTTCTTTTTTGCTTTTGTTAATGCCAGGGTATCAATGTGAATTTTACTTTGTTCTTGTTTTCTTTTTTCTTCAGTCCTCAACATCCTTCCTGCTTATTTTTCCAATATAATACACAGTTGGGCCCACCTTACCACATCCTTGTTGATACCAACTTTATCAACTTTTCCATAAAAGCCAAACTGGACTTAGTGCAGTCAATGATGGACTGTCTGTATGCCAAGTGTGAGTATCATACTTTTATGTTTCTGTGACACTGGTACAGAATAATCATATTTATACAAATACATGAAAATTGGGAGATGGGGTTCTTGTTAGCTGAATTGCTGGCCATTTACTTTACAGTGGTCACCATAGCAATCACCATGTTTAATAAACTGAAGTATAATGCAAACTTAACTGGAAAAAATTAAACTTTCACAATTCTGAATACACTTAGAATGCTTCGAGTATCATTATGGACATCAATTTTGAGCATAGGGGAATGTTCTGTTTGGGAATTCTGAATTTTAAAATTCTGGATAAATGAAAAATGTTTTTCAGTATGTATATTCCTTTAAGTTAACAAGGATATGTTCTCCCTTCTGCCCTAATGTTGAAACACTAAATAAGATATTCCGCCATTTATGATCACAGTCCTAAAAGTTAGATAGATGGTGGTTGATTCCTAACTTGATTCAGTTTGGTATTTATTTGCACTGCAGAGGGTCTGAGGTAGTTTATTTACATCTAGGTACGTAATTTACCATAATAGATTTTCCTTGTGTATTTGTATATCCCCTTCTTTAAATGATCTTCCTTCACTACCATTAAATAGGAAAAAGAAAATTGAAGCCTTGTATGAGGCCTCTCATAGTAAGATCTGTCCCATTTGCAGCAGGTTTATATTTATATATTTTTCAGTAACTCTGTTAGAGGTACAAATGAAAATTAGACTTAAACTTTGCCATAGAGGATAAATTACTGGAATCAAAGGGAAAAATTTACACCTCCCTTTTTAATTTTTAAAGGCTGCAATATAATAAACAACAGTTACAGAGTGAGTGATAGTAATGTAAATGTTTACCAATATATTAAAATGAGCAAGATGAGAAGATGGGGGTAAGGGATATGTGAAGGAGGTAAGAAAGCAGATTTTTTGGGCCGGGCGTGGTGGCTCACACCTGTAATCCCAGCATTTTGGGAGGCCGAGGTGGGTGGATCACGAGGTCAAGAGATCGAGACCATCCTAGTCAACATGGTGAAACCCTGTCTCTACTAAAAATACAAATACAAGAAATTAGCTGGGCATGGTGGCACATGCCTGCAACCCCAGCTACTCAGGAGGCTAAGGCAGGAGAATTGCCTGATCCCAGGAGGCGGAGGTTGTGGTGAGCCGAGATCACGCCATTGTACTCCAGCCGGGGTAACGAGCGAAACTCCATCTCAAAAAAAAAAAAGCAGATTTCTTTAGATGTCTAAAATTAAGAATGACTGCATATATGTATTAGCTGTATATGTTTATTAAGATGTGAAGGTGGCCACTAGATGAGAAAAAAATGGAGCTAATGGAATAAAATAGTCTTCTCTACAGATGAAAATTGATGGGGGTGGGAATGGTCAGGGGACAGTTATTTTTTCATGTAGACTTTCTGTATTACTTTTTAAAGCTATATGCCCATGCTTTTAAAGTAAATACTTTAGAAATAGTAATCTAAAGTTGCTACCAGGCCTCTAAGAATGAGGCTTGGGTGACCCCATATGGGGGAAGACACTAAACTTGGTAGTCTCTTTGTATTTCTCATTGGTATTTCTAAGTGTGTGGCTGCTTCTCCAGGAACTCCGTGACCTATTTATCAGTGAAACAGATGGAGGGTCAAAGCATGACCCTTGGGAGGTGAATTGCTTCCTTGACTCTGTACCTCCACCAGTAATATCTAGATGGTGACTGTTAGAGCTTCAGTCAGGACAGCTTTAGTCCTATGGTTAGGCTTTCTTTAGATATGTATACTTTATTTTCGAGACAGAGTCTCACTCTGTCACCTAGGGTGGAGTGCAGTAGTGTGATCTGGGCTTACTGCAACCTCAGCCTCCCAAGGTTCAAGCAATTCTTCTGCCTCAGCCTCCTGAATAGCTGATACTACAGGTGCATGCCACCACGCCCAGCTAATTTTTGTATTTTTAGTAGAAACGGGGCTTCATCATATTGGTCAGACTGGTCTCAAAACTCCTAAACTCAGGTAATTCATTCACCTCGGCCTCCCATAGGCATGAGCCACTGCACTCAGCCTAGATATATTACTTTAAAATACAGCTGCAATGTATACAGCAATTTACTCTCACTGTGCCTTTTCTAAAAATAAGCTTGATAAGAAAAATACCACTTTAACTATATATTTTATGTAACATAATACCTTAAAGCAAAGGTTGAAAAATATCAAGTACAAATTCAGTACCTTTTACTGTTTTAAGCTCTGCTTATTTAATTATTTGTTGCTTTACTTGCCTTTCTACTTTATTTATTGATTGGTTGATGCACAGCTTTGGCTGTTGCCCAGGCTGGAGTGCAGTGGCATGATCAAAGCTCACTGCAGCCTCAACATCCCAGCCTCACGTAATCCTCCTGCCTTAGTCGCCTGAGTAGCTGGGGCCACAGGCACATGCCACCACACCTGACTAATTTTTTTTTTTTTTTAATTTTTGTAGAGACGGAGTCTCACCATGTTGCCCAGGCTGGTCTCAAACTCCTAGGCTCAAGCAGTTTGGCCTCCCAAAGTGCTGGGATTACAGGAATGAGCCACCATGCCTGGCCTTGCTTGCCTTTATACTTAAAGAAAGGCCTTTATCTTCCTCTTACCTTGAAAAGCCTTATTTAACCTTTTCATAGTTCCTGGTCTCTTCTGTTTCCACTTTATAGTCCAACAAGGAAGGATAGTTTACTTCCCATTGGCTTTCTCTTCTGCCTATGAATCCTGAGGCTGTTACTTTCCCTTTCCTTGTGGTGGTCTTCCTGAGCCTACTTCCCTACTTCAGTTGCAAGCCTTTGCTCACTTCACTGCTACATGGCTCTGAAATTTCTCCTCTTAAAGAACACATTGCCTTGTCTCACGTTATCTCTGTATTAAAATAAAAAAGAATACATTGCCCTCTGATTCAGTGACAGTCTGATCTCACTAACTTAGTACCCTCTGTTTTACAAGTGCTTTTTCTTTTGGACATTGTATTTTTTGTTGAAATTTCTTAACTTTTTCTGCTTTCAAAAATATTAATATACTTCTTATTTATTTATTTATTTTGAGATGGAGTTTCACTTGTGGCTGAGGCTGGAGTACAGTGGCACAATCTCTGCTCATTGCAACCTCTGCCTCCCGGGTTCAAGCAATTCTCTTGCCTCAGCCTCCCAAGTAGCTGGGATTATAGGTGCATGCCACCACGCCCAGCTAATTTTTGTATAAAGTAGTGATGGGGTTTCTCTGTGTTGGCCAGACTGGTCTCGAACTCCTGACCTCAAGCAGTCTTCTCACCTCGGCCTCCCAAAGTGCTGTGATTATAGGCATGAGCCACTGCACCCTGCCAATATTAATATACTTCTAAAAAATTCTAGCATAAAAAATGAAAGTTGGAGCTGGGGCAATATAGCGAGACCCCATGTCCACACAAAATTTAAAAATTAGCCAGGGGTCTGGGCATGGTGGCTCATTCTTATAATCTTAGCACTTTGGGCCCAAGGTGGGCAGATCACCTGAGGTCAGGAGTTCGAGACCAGCCTGGCCAACATGGTGAAACCCCATCTCCACTAAAAATACAAAAATTAGCCAGTTGTAGTGGTGCATGCGTGTAATCTAGCTACTCAAGAGGCTGAGGCAGGAGAATCACTGGAAACTGGAAGGTAGAGGCTGCAGTGTCCCGAGATTACCCCACTGCACTCCAGCCTGGGTGACAGAGCGAGACTCTGTCTCAAAAAAAAAAAAACATTGCCTAGGCATAGTTTTTTTTGTACCTGTGGTCCTAGCTACTCAGGATGCTGAGGTGGGAGGATCACTTGAGCCTGGGAGGCTGAGGCTACAGTGAGTTGTGATGATGCCACTACACTCCAGCCCAGGCAACAGAATGAGACCCTGTCTTTAAAAAAAAAAAAAAGAAAAAGAAAAGAAAATTGAAAATTGGGCTGGGCGAGATGGCTTCACACCTGTAGTCCCAGTTTGGCAGGCCAAGGTGGGAGGACTTCAAAACCAGCCTGGCCAACATGGTGAGACTGCATCTCTACAAAAATTATTTATTTATTTTATTTTATTTATTTTTTATTTTGGAGACAGAGTTTCACTCTTGTTGCCCAGGCAGGAGCACAATGGCGCAATCTCAGCTTACCCCCCAACCTCTGCCTGCTGTGTTTAAACAATTTTCCTGCCTCAGCTTCCTGAGTAGCTGGGATTACAGGCATGCACCACCACGCCGGCTAATTTTTTTTTTTATTTTTTTTAGAGATGGGGTTTCTCCATGTTGGTCAGGCTCATATTAAACTCCCGAACTCAGGTGATCTGCCCGCCTTGGCCTCCCAAAATGCTGGGATTACAGGCATGAGCCACCGCACCCAGCCAAAAATTTTTTTTTTTTTTAATCAGACTAGGCATGATGGCTCATGCCTATAATCCCAGCACTTTGGGAGTCCTAGGTAGGTGGATCACTTGAGCCCAGGAGTTTAAGACCAGCCTAGACAACATGGCAAAACCCTGTCTCTGCCAAAAGAAACCACAAAAATTAGCTGGGTATGGTGGAGCATGTCTGTGGTCCCAGTTGCTTGGGAGGCTGAGGTGGAAGGATCACTTGAGCCTGAGGTTCGAGGCTGCCCTGAGCCATGTATATGTCACTGCACTCCAGCCTGGGCAACAGAACAAGAATCTATCTCAAAAAGGGGGTAATAAAGGAAATTTGCTTATAATGCGTTTCCTTAAAGGGGCAATTATAAAAATTCATGAATAATCGAAAAAAACAAAAAACAATTCATAAATAATCTGTGCAAAATTGAGGGTTACTTTTATTTATTAATGAAAATGGCCTATAATCCCAGCACTTTGGGAGGCCAAGGCAGGCAGATTACCCAAGGTCCAGAGTTCAAGACCAGCCTGGCCAGCATGGCAAAACTCTGTCTCTACTAAAAATACACACAAAAAATTAGCCTGGTGTGGTGGCAGACCCCTGTAATTTCAGCTACTCAGGAGGCTGATGCAGGAAAATTGCTTGAACCTGGGAGGCGGAGGTTGCAGTGAGCTGAGGTCACACCATTGCACTCCAGCCTGGGCAGCAAGAGCGAAACTCTGTCTCTCTGTCTCAAAAAAAAAAAAAAAAAAAAAAAAAAAGAAGGAAAATGAATCATACATTAGTTTTCTTCTTTTTAAAATAGATTGAAATATAATTGACTCCCTTTACAACTATAAGTTCATCCCTTTAAAGTGTACAGTTCAGTGACTTCTGGTGTATTCACAAAGTTGTGCATCATCCATCACCATAGTCAATTTTAGAACTTTCATTATCCCAAGAAGAAACCTAGAGTCCCTTAGCCATCACCCTGCAACCCTCACCATTCTCTCTATTTCTAGGCAACCGCTAATCTACTTTCGGTTTCTATACATTTCCCTATTCTGGACATTTCATAAAAATAGAACCTTATAATATTTTGTCCTCTTTCGTTTAGAATAATGTTTTTAAGAATCATTCATAATACAGCTTTTATCAGTACTTCATTTCTTTTTATTACTCAATATTCCACTGTATGAATAGATCACATTTTAATCATTTCTGCTTGTTTTTTACATTGAACTGTGTATCTGCAACATTTTTCCGTTGTATGTATACATAAATGGGCCTTATTCGTTTATTTTTGAGGTAGGGTCTTGCTCTGTCATCCATGCTGGAATGCCGTGGCCTGAACCAACAGCTCACAGCAGCCTCAACCTCCAAGTCTCAAGTGATTCTCCAGCCTCAGCCTTCCAAGTAGCTGAGAGTACTGGAAAGAGCCATCATTCCTGGCTATTCTATTTATTTATGTTTTGTAGAAACAAAGTGTCAACCATGTTGTCCAAATTTGGACTTTTTTTTTTTTTTTTTTTGATTTTTTGAGACAGTATCTTCCTCTATTGCCCAGACTAGAGTGCAATGGTGTGATCTCGGCTCACTGCAGCCTCTGCCTCCTGGATTCAAGTAGTTCTCATGCTTTAGCATCCCCATAGCATACACCACCACACCCAGCTAAATTTTTTTTTTCTTTTTTTTTTTTTTTTTAAGATGGAGTTTCACTGTTTCCAGCTAAATTTTTTTTTTCTTTTTCTTTTTTTTTTTTTTAAGATGGAGTTTCACTGTTTCCCAGGCTGGAGTACAGTGGCACGATCCCGGCCCACTGCAATCTCTGCCTCTGGTATTCAAGTGATTCTCCTGCCTCAGCCTCCCAAGTAGCTGGGACTACAGGCATACACCACCAAGCCCAGCTAATTTTTTTGTATTTTTAGTAGAGACAGGGTTTTTTTTACCATGTTGGCCAACTGGTCTCAAACTCCTGACCTCAAGTGATCTGCCTGTCTTGGCCTCCGAAAGTGCTGGGATTATAGGCATGAGCCACTGCACCCAGCTAATATTGGGTATTTTCATCCGTTTATCTTTGCCACTCTTCTAGGTGCGACTATTTCCAGTCTTTGGCCCAATAGACCTGTTTCAAATCTTGGCTTCGCCATTTGCTCTCTACTTGATTAACTTCTTTGTGTCTCAGATTCCTCATCTGTAAAATAGGGACACTGATCATTTTTTTTTTAACTTATATGGCTTTCTGTTTGATAGTTGTTAAACAGAAGCTTTCAAAATTTTTATGTGATCAGATTTACATTATCTGGTTAATTTCATAGTTTCTTTTCATTCACATTTAAATTTTATTCCATCTAAGCCAGACACCGTGGCTCACACCTGTAATCCCAGCACTTTGGGAGGCTAAGACAGGAGGATTGATTGAGCCCGGGAGTTCAAGACAGCCTGAGCAACATAGCAAAGCCCCATCTCTACCAAAAAAAAAATGTTTTTTTTAAATTATCTGGACATAGTGGTATGTGCCTGTGCTCCTAGCTACTCAGGAGACTGAGAGAACCCAGGAGGTCGAGGCTACAGTGAGCTGAGATTGTGCCACTGCACTCCAGACTGGGCAACAGAGCAAGACTCTGTCTCAAAATAAAAATAAATAAATACTTTTTTTCCATCAGGAACTTATATTAATATAAAAATAATGACAACGTTCAGCTTAGATTTTTTTTCCCCAGATGTGTTTATAACAAATACCTTTTGGAATCTGCAGTTTGGGGTTGGGACAGTCTTAGTTTCTTTATGAACAGGGTTTTCTTCTACTCTAGTTCTTATTGTACATTTCAGTGTGTTAATTCTGCTGTCATTGCAGAAGTGTCCTGGATCTTTTTAAAACTCTGAGCAGGGATATAATTCAGAGAGAATTCACAAGTTCTGTTCCTAATGTGAATTTTTTTCCCTGGCAGGTATCCCTTGTATAACTGATTGTGTAATGGCTGAAATTGAAAAATTGGGGCAGAAGTATCGAGTGGCTCTAAGGTAGGAAGGAGCTAGATTAGATCTGTTCTAGGCTGGTATACTGAAGATTCATCTATTTGCTGTTTATAAAGATTTTTTGGCCAGTCAGTTTAAGTGAAAATCATATAAAACTATTTATCATTTTTGGGGGGGTTGTTTTGGTCTTTCTCTCACACAAAAATCAGTTCCAGTTGAGTAAGTATCTAAATCTTTAATAGAAAATGCAGAGAATATCTTGGCTGTGCGCAGTGGCCCACACCTATAATTCCAGCACTTTGAGAGGCCAAGGCAGGCAGATCACCTGAGGTTGGGAGTTCAAGACCAGCCTGACCAACATGGAGAAACTCCATCTCTACTAAAAATACAGAATTAGCCGGGTGTGATGGCACATGCCTGTAATCCCAGGAGAATCATTCGAACCTGGGAGGCAGGTTCGAACCTGAGGCAGGAGAATCGTTTGAACCTGGGAGGCAGAGGTTGCTGTGAGCCAAGATCACACCATTGCACTCCAGCCTGGGTGGCAAGAATAAAAGTCTGTCTCAAAAAAAAAAAAAAAAGGAAAGAAAAGAAAATACAGAGAATATCTTAATGATTTGGGAGTGAGCATGGATTTCTTTAAATGTCCAAACCATAGTAGAAAACTAATCAGTTTGACTATACTGAAATTGAATATTTTTGTATAGCAAAAGATATTAACAAAGTAAAGAGACATATAATCAACAAAGGGATTATTTTCAAAATGTATAAAGAACTTCACATCCATAAGAAAAACGTAATTCTTAAATTCACAGTGAGTTGTCATTTAATACCCATTAAATTGGCAAAAAATTTTTAATCAGCTTGACAGTGCCAAGAATAGTTGAGATCATGAAGCAATGGCAGTTCTCATACTAAACTACTAAGGGTGTAAGTTGGTCATTACTTTGGAGAGCAACTTGACAGTATCTGGTAAAATCCAAGTTGTTCTTACGCTTACAACACAGTCTTTTAACCTGGAGATCAACATCTATAGGTAATTAAATTAGTTTAAAGGATCACGGTGCGCGTGTGTGATGGTTTTGGTTTTGTTTTGTTTTGTTGTTGTCGTTGTTGTTGTTTTGAAGCAAGATCTCACTCTTGTCACCCAGGCTGGAGTGCAGTGGCACATTCAGGGCTCACTGCAGCCTTGACCTCATGGGCTTAAGCAGTCCTCTTGCTTCAGCACCCTCAAATAGCTGGGACTACAGGCATGCACCACCTTACCTGGCCAGTTTTTAAAAATTTTAGTAGAGACAAGATCTCACCATGTTGCCAGGCTGGTCTTGAACTCCTGAGCTCAAGCAATCCTCCCACCTTGGCCTCTCAAAGTGCTGGGATTATAGGCATGACACACCATGCCCCCCCCACCCAGTATATTTTTTAGTGTAAAAGAAGAAACTATAGGCTGGGCACGGTGGCTTTTGCCTATAATCCCAACATCTTGGGATGCTGAGGCAAGCAGATTGTTTTGAGCCCAGGAGCAGTTTCCTGTCTCTGTAAAAAGTAAAAAAATTAGCCAAGGCATGGTGGCACACACGTATAGTCTGAGCTACTTGGGAAGCTGAGGCAGGAGAATCACTTGAACCCAGGATGCAGAGGTTGTAGTGAGCTGGGATTGCACCATTGCACTACAGCCTGGTGACAAAGCGAGACTCCATCTCCAGGAAAAAAAAAAAAGAAAAAGAAGTTTTTAGTAGAGATAGGGTCTCACTATGTTGCCCAGGCTCATCTCAAACTCCTGGCCTCAAGTGATCTTCCTGCCTTGTCCTCCCAAAGTGCTGGGATTGTAGTCATGAGCCACCACACCCAGCCTGGCAATTTTTAAAATAATAAAAGTAAAGAATGAGAGAGGAGAAAACAGAGGCACCAAATGGAAGTGCTAAATTTGGCTGTGAAGAGATGCAGAAATGGAGTGTTAGCTGGAGGGAGGAGATACAGGTAAAAAGATTATTTTTGTTTTTTTAAGACAGAGAATATACTACAGCATGTTAGTATGTTTCTAGGAAGGAGCCAGTAGAGAGGAGATAAGTGATTTCAGGAGTAAAGAGATAACCGAAAAAGCAAAGTCCTAGACTGTTGCCCACCTAGTTTGTCAGCAACCAGTCCGTCTTCCCTCTAGTGTATCCTCCCCAGCACAGGCTGCTTAGTTTTTCCAAGACAGAACTTGGTTCTTATCACTTTGTCACCCAGAAATCTTTAATAACTCATTTTCCTGTATCATCACACTCCTCAGGCTGGCATTGGAGACTCTAGCCCCATTTCATTCTTCTCTCCACAAACACTCTTCCCCAGCTAGAAAGATGTGTTCACTCTTTCCCAGCCACTAAGAAACCCTTTTACATTGCTTGGCACATTCTTTACTTATTTCACCCCTATGTCATTGTTTTCTAAATATTCCTGACCCACATGGACCTAGCACTGAACTATTGCAATGTGGAGGAGTATTTCTATTGCACTAGGTACCTATGTGCTATCTTGTATTTTTATTCATTTCAGTGACTCATCATTGTTCATAGAAAGAGCATGGCTCTGGCCAGACGCGGTGGCTCAAGCCTGTAATCCCAGCACTTTGGGAGGCCGAGGCGGGTGGATCACGAGGTCAACAGATCGAGACCATCTTGGTCAACATGGTGAAACCCCGTCTCTACTAAAATTACAAAAAATTAGCTGGGCACGGTGGTGCGTACCTGTAATCCCAGCTGCTCGGGAGGCTGAGGCAGGAGAATTGCCTGAACCCAGGAGGCGGAGATTGCGGTGAGCCGAGATCATGCCATTGCACTCCAGCCTGGGTAGCAAGAGCGAAACTCTGTCTCAAAAAAAAAAAAAAAAAAAAAAAGAGCATGGCTCTTAGAATCACACAGAGTTAGAGTTTTTCTTTTTCAAATATGTATGAAAATAATGTGTGTTTGAATGTTTTATGGCAAACAATATAAGCATATACATATAATAAAAGGTAAAAGTCTTCCTCTACATTCATAATTTGTCCATTCTCATACCCCAAGAGTGACAACTGGGAAAGGTTAATATATTTTTCCAGACCTTTTTCTGTACAAATGCAAATCTAGATAAAGAATATTAGAAGGATTTGTATTTTATTAATTATATATGTGTGTGTATATTATAAACATATATATGTCCTGCTTTGTTTATTCAGCAGTTTAGCATAGGCCCTTCCACATTGGTATGTACAGCTCTACCTCACTTGTTTTTTAATAGGATAAGGGCACCAAAATGTAATTTTTACCTTTCTAAAGGATATTTAGATTTTCTTCACTATAAACAGCTGAGTGACCATCCTTTTGCCTATATTCTTGGACATTTGTGTGTAAGACAGCTTCTTAAAGTGAAGTGGTTAGGTTAAAATGGGTTTTGTTTTTGAATCCTGGCTTTTCCCGGCTATATAGCTTTGAACAAATTAATCTCTGAGCCTGCTTCCTCAGCTGTAGAATAGCTATATAATAACTCAGAGTTTCGTGATGATTAAATGACCCAAGCACACCAGCTGTCAGGCAGTAAGCCTTCATTCCCTGCCCTGTGAGTTGTCTTTCCAATTAGAGGATAAACTTCAGGAGGAGAGCAGTGCCTTAAAATATCTGCATAGATCATGTTACTTTTATTGCACTAAGACTCAGAAAGTTACCCAGTTGATTATTTCCTTTAATCCACCTACAGGATTGCCAAGGATCCAAGATTTGAACGATTACCGTGTACACACAAAGGAACCTACGCAGATGACTGCTTAGTACAGAGAGTAACTCAGGTATTATCAGTTCATACATGTTTACTTTGTGCTTTAAAAAAATA
The DNA here is from genome assembly GCF_049354715.1 of Callithrix jacchus. Taxonomy (NCBI): domain Eukaryota; kingdom Metazoa; phylum Chordata; class Mammalia; order Primates; family Cebidae; genus Callithrix; species Callithrix jacchus. Next base: position 109,648,909 of record NC_133509.1, read on the forward strand.
AACTAAGCCGGGCGCGGTGGCTCACGCCTATAATCCCAGCACTTTGGGAGGCTGAGGCAGGTGGATCACGCGGTCAAGAGATTGAGACCATCCTGGTCAACAAGGTGAAACCCCATCTCTACTAAAACTACAAATATTAGCTGGGCATGGTGGTGCGCGCCTGTAGTCCCAGCTACTCGGGAGGCTGAGGCAGGAGAATGGCTTGAACACGGCAGGTGGAGGTTGCAATGAGCTGAGATAGCACCACTGCACTCCAGTCTGGCAACAGAGGAGACTCCGTCTCATAAAAAAAAAAAAAAATTACATAGCATTCCCTCATAAGAAGCGTATGTGTCTTCATTTACTTGAGAAAGTGGACTGGACTGAAAATGTATGCTCTAACCATAATGGAAAGAGCACAGACTTGGGGAGGAGACATGGGTTTCATGTCTCAGCACCTGCATTTACTGGCTCTGTGATTTGGGACACTTAACTGATTCTTTATTTCATAAATTGTAAATGGTTTTAAGTGAGTTAATGTAGAGCCCATTTACTTTTGATGTAGGAATTTTCTTCCTTGTCACGATGCCTAATCCAAAAGTGCTTCTTAGTTATATCTGAAAGTCTCCCGAGGTGCTATCTCACACATACCCTAAAATAAGTAGATTTTTAATTCCTTCATTAAGCACCACAAGGATTTCTTGCTATTGAGTGCTTTTATAAGAGCCTTTCTCTACTGAGGATAATCTTCATCTGGTGACCACAGAGCCATCCCTTTAGCCACTTCACCCATAGGTGGGGCCAGGATTTCTCTTAATTTCCCACAGCACAGCTGACACCACTCTGCCCCTTTTTATAAAACTCAGTAGGAGAGTCAGACATGATGGAATTGAAGCTTCATACAAAATAGCTTTCAACTGACAGCTAAATGTTGCTGCTTTTGTAACTGCTAGGCTCTAGTTTCAGGCCCTGAAGATCTTATTTAGGCTTCCTGTTTCAGGGATAACCTACCTCTAACACCAGTAGGCCTCAGAGCACACCTAAGCCCCAAGATTCAAGGAAAGGAGGGAGCTGTGCCCTCCAGACTAAGGCACTTTGTATTTCATGGAGGTCCTCGGAGCATTTTCCCAAAACTAAAGAATTGTCTGCCCTAAGTTTGAAAGTCCCTTTCATTTATGAGGAAAGAACAGTTTGCAGCTTGTAAATAGTTTTCTACCTTCTTTCCCTCAAGATTCTTAATGCTGCTTTCAGCCCAGGCCACTTGTTGTTTATTTTATATAACAAGATTAAGAGCTCCTAGATCATAGTAGCTACTCAACAGATTGTTATAGCCTGCCCTCCACTACTCACTGTGAAAATGAACAATCCTCAGACTAGTCAGTGGTTGTGCCTTTATCCAGTAGTCACTAATCGTGCTCAGTGACTAAGTGACTTCACCGTGAACATCACTCCATGTCTCTTACAGCATAAGTGTTACATTGTGGCCACAGTTGACCGGGACCTTAAAAGAAGAATTCGTAAGATTCCTGGAGTTCCTATCATGTACATTTCTAACCATAGGTGAGAAATTTCTCTTGGGGAAGGGATTAGAAATACATAATTGATGTCAATTAAAAATGAGGACAAGTGATAAGGTTACAAAGAATTTGAAGGAAATTATTGCATCAAATGTTCACATAGTCATGTTTGAAGAAATAAGACAAAGCAAGAACAAGGGCAAAAGAGAGAGACAGGATTTAGGAATGAGGCAGACATTTAAGTTGTTAGAATAAAATTACTAGAAGAAATTGATGTATTGCTTTAAATAAAAGCAGTAATTTAGGTCAAGCTAATTTTTTTGGCCAGAAATACCTGTTTTGAAAGTTTTTCTTTTCAAATTAACACCTCATCTGAGAAATGGAAAGCTTATTTAAAAAAAAAAAGCTATTAATTATCCTTCTTGGCTATTTTTATGTCAGTCCTCAAGACTTCTTTTGCAGCTTTTCAGCTTGGGGAGAGCACAGTGTGGTAGGAAATCTGTGGACTAAGGAGTTGGGCTTAGCTGATCTCAGATCCTTGGTTCCCCTCTTGCTGACTTTGCCACTTTGAAAAATAACAATAATATTGTATTATTGTCAGAATTTTGTTGTAAATTATTCATTATGATGTTCCCCTAAAATATTCCCACTGACAAAAAGGATTCACAGTGGGGGTGAGTGCACTATGTAAAAGATGGGTTTCTAGATGGGTTCTCTACTCACCTTTCTTAACCAGTGTTAATTTTTTGTCCTGATCAGGTACAACATTGAACGGATGCCAGATGATTATGGAGCCCCTCGATTCTAATTCTTACAAGACACAGTCCCTCTCTGCTTTTCTTTGATGAGCTTTCTCTTGTTGCCAGTCCATTATACATGCAATAGCATGAATTATTATTCTGTTGACCTATTTGCTCTATTGTGAGCTGAGGATGGTTAAATATACTCACTCTTTTTTTTTTTTTTTTTTTTTTTTTTTTTTGAGATGAAGTTTTGCTCTTGTTGCCCAGGCTAGAGTGCAATGGTGCAATCTTGGCTCACTGCAACCCCTGCTTCCCAGGTTCAAGCAATTCTCCTCAGAATCGCTGCCTCAGCCTCCTGAATAGCTGGGATTACAGGCACTTGCCACCATGACCAGCTAATTTTTTTTTTTTTTGTATTTTTAGTAGAGACAAATACTTTCTTTTTTTCCTCAGGATGGAGTCTCACTCTGTCACCCAGGCTGGAGTGCAATGGCATGATCTTGGCTCCCTGCAACCTCTATGTCCTGGGTTCAATCAATTATCCTACCTCAGCCCACTGAATAGCTGGGATTACAGGCATCCGCCACCATGCCCAGCTAACTTTTGTATTTTTAGTATAGAAAAATACACTTTGGCCTCCCAAAGTGCTAGGATTAGAGGCGTGAGCCACCGCTCCTGGCCTTCTCACTTTTTGATGTTGTTTTGAAATGGTATTTTGTCTCGTAAAAATTTTAGGCCAGGCATGGTGGCTCATGCCTGTAATCCCAGCACTTTGGGAGGCCGAGGTGGGTGGATCACCTGAGGTCAGGAATTCAAGACCAGGCTGGACAACATGGCAAAACCCCCATCTCTACTGAAAATGCAAAAAATAAGTAGCCGGGTGTGGTGTCACATGTCTGTAATCCCAGCTACTAGGGAGGTGGACGTGGGAGAATCGCTTGAATCCAGGAGGTGGAGGGTGCAGTGAGCCAAGATTGTGCCACTGCATTCCAGTCTGGGTGACAAGAGTAAGACTGTCTCAAAAATAAAAAAAAAGAAAGAAAGAAAGAAAAATTAATGATTGTCAAAGGATACAAAATCTCAGACAGGAAGAATATGTTTTATACTTTTTTTGAGTTCTGTTGTACAGTTTAGTGCATATACATAATAATAGAATATTATACATTTTAAAATTGATGTTCTCATCACAGAAATATACTTGAGGTATTGGATACGTTAACTAGCTTGATTTAATTATTTCATATCATGTCTGCAATTTATGATATTACTTTGTAACCCATAAATTTATACAATTATAAATTTGTTATAAGAAAGTCATTGCATCTCTTTAGAAATCAGATACTCTGATGATTGCTCACATAATTTGATGGCCATTGTTTTATACTGACTTAATAAACATTTATTAAATGTATACTAGGTGCTTAATAAGATATGGCCCTGCCCTCAAGACACATTATGGTGGGAGAGAAAAACATGTAAGTTTATAAATACAGTAAAATAGCAGTGCTAGGGTAAAAGTATCAGAGGCACATCATAGGCACATAAAGGTAGAAAGAATGATTTTTTTCTACTGGTTGGGATGGGGAGGCAGGAAAGACCAGAGGTCATACATAAGGTTTGAGCTAATCTTAAAATTGAATGGGTACTTGCCCAATAAATTAGGCAGAGAAGATGAAGCATAGGAAACAGTAGGAACAAAGGCAAGGACGCACAATGTTACATGGAGTGAATGTGCTTGGCCTGTTCAGTTAGCTGCCAGGAGATTTTTATGACTAGAATATAGGAAATCATGTCATGGAAGGGGCCTGTACCCACATGAGACTCCTGAGGAAGGAGACAGAGGGAGAGGGGTCTTACATGATATGCCAAAGGGTCTGGACTTCATCCTTAGGTCACTTGGGTGCTATTGGCTAGGCACAGTGGCTCATCCCTGTATTCCCTGCATTTTGGGAGGCCAAGGCGGGTGGATCACCTGAAGTCAGGAGTTTGAGACCAGCCTGGCCAACATGGTGAAATCTCATCTATACTGAAAATAAAAAAATTAGCTGGGTGTGGTGGCAGGCACCTGTAATCCCAGCTACTTGGGAGGCTGAGGCAGGAGAATCACTTGGACCTGGAAGGTGGTGGTTGCAGTGAGCCGAGACTGCACCATTGTACTCCAGCCTGGGCAACGAGCAAAACTCCATCTCAAAATAAGGTGCTATTAAAATTTCAAGCAGGGTGGATAACATGATCAGATTAAGGGGGTTTTGTGGTTTGTTTTTAATGGGACAGGATCCTTCTCTGTTGCCCAGGTTGGAGTACAGTGGTGCAATCACAGCTCACTGCAGCCTCAATCTCCTGGGCTCAAGTCATCCTGCCTCAGCCTTTTCAGAGTAGCTGGAACTACAGTCATGTGCCACTACTCCCAGCTAATTCTTTTTTTGTAGAGATAGGATTTCACACTATGTTGCCCAGGCTGGTCTCAAATTCCTGGGCTCAAGCTATCCTCCCACCTCGGCCTCCCAAAATGTTGGGATTGCAGGCATGAGCCACTGTGTTCAGCCCAGATAAGATTTTTTAAATGATCATAGGTAGTGTAAGAATAAATAGACCATTAAAACTCCATAGAAAATCCATTAGCAAACCTATGTATAATCCCAGCACTTTGGGAGGCCAAGGGGGGCAGATCATTTGAGGTCAGGAGTTTGTGACCAGCCTGGCCAAACATGGTGAAAACCCATCTCTACTAAAAATACAAAAATTAGCCTGGTGTGGTGGTGCACACCTGTAATCCCAGCTACTCGGGAGGCTGAAGGAGGAGAATCACGTTAACCAGGGAGGCAGAGGTTGCAGTGAGCCAAGATCACACCACTGCACTCCAGCGTAGGCAATACAATGAGACTGTCTCAAAAACAAACAACAAAAAAAAAGCAACTAGATATTTGTGGGAATTTGGTATATTATTAAGGTGATATTTCATTTCTGTGGGAAAAAGAAATTGTATTAAAAGGCCCAGTAGTCTGGAATCATTCTGTTAGGGTTAGAATACTAATTCCAGGGTTAGAATACTAATTCCACCAGTTAATATATGTATGAATTGGACAAACCACATAACCATTTGTTGCCTTCCTTGTTTCTTCTTTAAAATGTTTAATCCTCAAAGCAAACCTGATAAAGTGAGATTAAATTGAATAATACCTGACCCAAGTAAGTGTTGTTCAGTAAATGTTAGTGATTATTACACAATGGCATCATGGCTATCCATTTGGGAAAAAAAAAAAAAAAAAATTGGCTGGGCACAATGGTTCACACCTGTAATCCCAGAACTTTGGGAGGCCAAGGTGGGCGGATCACCTGAGGTCAGGAGTTCAAGACCAGCCTGACCAACGTGGAGAAACCCTGTCTCTACTAAAAATACAAAAAAAAAATTAGCCGGGTATGGTGGCATGTACCTGTAATCCCATCTACTCAGGAGACTGAGGCAGGAGAATTCTCTTGAACCCAGGAAGCAGAAGTTGCAGTGAGCTGAGATGGCGCAATTGCACTCTATCCTGGGCAACAAGAGTGAAACTCTGTCTCAAAAAAAAAGAAAAAAATTAGATTCCCACTTAACATGAATCATAAGAATATTTCAAGTGGATCAAAGGCCTAATTTTTTTTTTTTTTTTGAGACAGTCACTCTGTAACCCAGGCTGCAGTGCATTGGCACAATCATGGCTCACTGCATTCTTGACCTTCCCAGACCCAGGTGATCCACTCCAGCCTCCCAAGTAGCTGGGAATTTTGTATTTCTTATAGAGATGGGGTTTTGCCATGTTGCCCACCTTGGCCTTCTAAAGTGTTGGGATTATAGGCATGAGCCACAGCACCCAGCCTAAACTTATTTCTAAGCTATGGAAGCATTAGGAAAATAAATGTAAAGAAAAATGTGTCCATCACCTTTGGATAGAATTCTTCAGCAGAATCTAAAAAGATTGACAAGTTTCAATATATTAAAATTATAGACTTCTGTGCAAGACATTCCCCTTCCCTAAAAAGCAAGTGACTGATCAGATTTTTCCAACACATATAACGAGGGTTTGGAGAAATGAGTACTAATGTCATGCTGACAGAAGTGCAAACATTTATGACCACTTTTTACAGCTGTTGTCAGGATACACTAAAATAAAAATTGTGGATATCTTGTGAGCCCAATTCTATTTTTTGGTTACTTAATAGGTATCATACAGGTGATTTACTTTAAATTGCCTCTGCATGGACAATGTGGTATATATGTGAAGAAACACTTACATGTGTACAAGGAAGCAGGTAAAAGGATGTTTACTGCACTGCTGTTTGCAAGAGAGAAAAAAATTAAACAAATGTCTATCAAAAGTATCTTAACTGTAGCTAAGCACGGTGGCTCACGCCTATAATCCTAGCACTTTGGAAGACTGAGGTTGGTGGATTGCCTGAGCTCAGGAGTTCAAGACCACCCTGGGCAACATGGTAAAAACTCAACTCTACTAAAATACAAAAAAATTAGCTGGGCATGTTGATGCACACCTGTAGTCCCAGCAACTCAGGAGGCTGAGGCACAAGAATTGCTTGAACCCAGGAGACAGAGGTGGTGGTGAGCTGAGATCGCACCACTGCACTCCAGCCTGGTGACAGAGGGAGACTCCGTCTCAAAAAAAAAAAAACCAGCAGGGGGCAGTTAACTATGGAATGTCATGAACATCTACAAAAAAATGAGGTAGATTTAAGAATGGACAAAGGATTTAAACATTTCTCCAAAGAAGATATACAAATGGCCAAGAAACATAAGAAAAGATGGTCAGTATCACTAATCATTAGAGAAATGCAAATTAAAACCACAATGAGATACTACCTCACAGCCCTTAGCCACTATTAAAAGAAAGAAGCAATGGTAATTGAAAAGTGTTTGTGAGGATATGTAGAAAGTATAACCCTTAGCTGTGCACTGCATATGCCCATAGTTTCAGCTACTCTGGAGGCTGAAGTGAGAGGCCTGAGCCCAGGAATTCAAGGCTGCAGTGAGCTATGATTGTGCTGTTGCACTACAGCCTGGGCAACAGAGCAAGACACTGTCTCTAAAAAAAAAGAAAGAAGCAAATCAGAGAAGGCTTATGCATTTTAGTGGAAATGTAAAATGGTATAGTGGGAGGCGAAGGTTGCAGTGAGCCGAGTTTGTACCATTGCACTCCAGTCTGGGCAACAAGAGTGAAACTCCACCCGAAAAAAAAAAAGAGACAGGGAGAGTATTTGTACACCCATGTCCGTCGTGACATTATTTACAATAGCCAAGAGGTGGAAGCAACCTGAGTGTCCATCAACAGATGAATAGATCAACAAAATGTGCTCTGTACATACAATGGAATGTGATTCGGCCTTACAAAGGAAAGAAATTCTGACACATGCTGTAACATCGATGAACCTTGAAGACATTATCTTAAATAAGTCAGTCACAAAAAGACAAATACTGTATGATTCCACTTATATGAGGTATCTAAATAGTAGTGAAATTCACAGAGATGGAAAGTAGTGTGGTGATTGCCAGGGGCTGTGGGGAGTGGGGAATACAGAATTGTTTAAAGGGTATGAAGTTTCTGTTTTGCAAGATGAAAAGAGTTCCAGAGATTATTTGTACAACAGTATGAATGTACTAAAGCCACTGAACTGTATGCTTTAAAATGGTTAAGATGGTCTGGCATAGTGGCTTATGCCTGCAATCCCAGCACTTTGGGAGGCTGAGGCCAGTGGATCACCTGAAGTCAGGAGTTCAAAACCAGGCTGGTCAACATGGCAAAACCCTGTCTCTATTAAAAATACAAAAAATTAGCTGGGCATGGTGGTGTGTGTCTGTAATCCTAGCTACTTGGGAGGCTGAGACAGGAGAATCACTTGAACCCAGGAGGCAGAGGTTGCAGTGAGCCAAGATCGTGCCACTGCACTCCAGCCTGGTGATGGAGCAGAACTCCATCTCTAAATAAATAAATAAAATAAAATAGCTAACATGGTAAATGTTCTGTTATGTGTCTTTTACCTCAACTAATATAAATAAGGTTGAGCTATATTACTTAAATGGAAATAACTGTATGACCTATTATTAAGAGAAAGTAAATTGTAGAACAGTTAGGTACAGTGTGATATCAGTTTTAAGTTTTAATATCACAAAAATATATAATTATTTAGAAATATGCAGTATATATATAAATGGATAGAAGAAGGTATGAAGATAATGCTTTCCCTTCCCTCTCTTCACTGGTACAGAATTCCTTAGATAAATCAATATCAGTCTGAGCACAGTGGCTCATGCCTGTAATCCCAGCACTTTGGGAGGCTGAGGCAGGTGGATCGCCTGAGCTCAAGAGTTCGAGACCACCCTGGGCAACATCATGAAACCCTGTCTCTACTAAAATTTTTAAAAAATTAGCCAGGCATGGTGGTAAGAACCTGTAGTCCCAGCTACTCAGGAGGCTGAGGCATGAGAATTACTTGAGTCCAGGAGGTGGAGGTTACAGTGAGCCAAGATTGCGCCACTGCACTCCAGCTTGGGCTACAGAATGAGACACCGTCCCCCCCCCCAAAAAAAAATCAATATTCTACAACTGGATCGTGACTCACTTCTCCCACCGCCCCCGCCCCCCCGTAATATGGGTGGAATCATCCTGGCTAGGCCAATTATAATATCCTTAATCCCATTGCCATTGTGATTATTTCAAACCTGGATATCAAAGACAAGCCAAATAGTTGTAACCAGAGCTTTCACTGAAGAGTTATGCTTTTTTTCTGTGGGAAAACTGTTAAAAGCTTTAAACATAGGCTTTAAAATTGGGAGACCATATTCACTAACACATTGGAAGTGCCTATCTGGGTTTTACTTTATATAGCCAAATGTAATCATAATTAATATGGAATGTATGTCTCCTAAACCCAGAGAGAAAACAGAAAAGAGAAATTCAATTAATTTTTTAAAAAGCAGAATTTGTCAAAATGTATGGAATTGCACCATTGGTGAACTGTATGTTTCACTATGTGTAAATTTTTAAAATTTATTTCTATTTTGAGATGGAGTCTCTCTCTGTCACCATGCTGGAGTGCAGTGGTGCAATCTTGGCTCACTCCAACCTCCGCCTCCTGGGTTCAAGTGATTCTCCTGCCTCAGCCTCCCAGGTAGCTGGGACTACAGGCACCTGCCACCACACCCAGCTAATTTTTTGTTTTTTTGTGGGTTTTTTAATTTTTTTTTTTTTAGAGATGTGGTTTCTTCATTTTGGTCAGGCTGGTCTCAAACTCCTGACCTCAGATGATCCACCCACCTTGGCCTCCCAAAGTGCTGGGATTACAGGCGTGAGCCACCATGCCCAGCCTTTTGTATTTTTTTTAGTAGAGACGGTTTCACCATGTTAACCAGGAGGATCTCAATCTCCTTACCTCGTGATCCGCCCGCCTCGGTCTTCCAAAGTGCTGGGATTACAGGTGTGAGCCACCGCACCCGGCCACTATGTGTAAATTTTTTAAAAACTGAAAGAAAAAAGAAATGCAGAAGAGAAGGAAGAAGTAGCAATGGTAAATACAAAACACGCAGTAACATGGTAGGTATAAGACTAGACATGCAGTAGTCATGATGAATGTGACTGGGTTAAATAGCCTTATTAAAAGACAGATGCTCAGATTGGATTTTTTTTAATCTTGTGGCTGTATGTTATTTACAAGACATACCTAGAATGGAATGGCACAAAACAGCTGGAAATGAAGAGAAGGGAAAGATAAACTTACCATACAGTTCCTCTCCTAGGTATCTACCCAAGAGAGATGAAAATATATGTCCATTCAAAGATATGGACACAAATGCTCATATTATTTTTGTTCATAATAGACAGAAAGTGGAAACAAACCAAGTGTCTGTAAACACAGTGGTCCCCAACCTTTTTGGCAGCAGGGACTGGTTTCATGGGAGACTGTTTTTCCACAGATGGCAGTAGGGCATGGTTTCTGGATGATTCAAGCACATTACATTTATTGTGCATTTTATTATTATTACATTATAATATATAATGAAATAATTATACAACTCACCATAATGTAGAATCGGTGGGAGCCCTGAGCTTGTTTTCCTGTAACTAGATGGTCCTATCTAGGGTTGATGGGAGGCAGGGACAAATCATCAGGCATTAGCTTCTCATAAGGAGCACACAACCTAGATCCCTTAAGCGTGCAGTTCACGATGAGGTTCAGGCTCCTATGAGAATCTAACACTGCTGCTGGTCTGACAGGAGTTCAGGCAGTAATGTGAATGAACGATGGGAGTTGCTGTAAATACAAATGAAGCTTCACTTGCCTGCCCGCCATTCATCTGCTGTGTGGCCAAGTTCCTAACAGGCCACAGGCCACTAATGGTTTGTGACCCAGGGATTGGGGGCCTCTGCATAACCAGATAAATGGATGAACAAAATGTGGTGGGTTCACGTGATGGAATACTGTTTAGCAATAAAAAGTATTAACCACCAATAGAATAACATAGATGAATCTCAAAATCAAGTCAAGCAAAAGAAGCCAGATACAAAATATACAGATGGTACCTGCCTTAGGATGGTTTGACTTAAGATTTTTTGACTTTACAATAAATTTATTAGTGTATTACATGCATTTTCAGCTTACAATATTTTGATTTACACAAGATTTATTGGGGGTGGGCACAGTGGATTCATGCCTGTAATCCAGCACTTTAGGAGGCCAAGGCAGGAGGATCACTTACACCCAAAAGTTTGAGATCAGCCTGCGCAACATAGGGAGACCCATCTCTACAAAAAAATAAAACTTAAAAAAGACGTTTATTGAGATGTAGCCCCATCCTAAGTCAAGAAGTGTCTACACACTGTATGACTCCATTTTCATGAAACTCTAGAAAAGACCAATCTGATCTATAATGATAACAAATCATTTTTTATGGTATTAGAGGTATCCACGAAAAAAAAGAAAAAGAAAAGAAGAAAGTAAATCATTGTTTGCCTGAGGTGGAGGTAGGGTATTGGCTGGGTACAGGCACAGTGGAACTGGTAGGGAATTCATTGTTTCTAAAAACGATCTATTTTGACTGTTGTGATGATTGCTTGATATATTGATTTGTCAAAACAAAAATGCACACAAAATGATTGCATTTCATTGTGTGTAAATTATGCTTCATTAATTAAAAGATAGAAAAAGACATGCAAAAGAAAAAATAGGCCAGGTACAGTGGCTCATTACTGCAATCCCAGCACTTTGGGAAGCTGAGGCGGGCGGATCACTTGAGCCTAGGAGTTTCAGACCAGGCTGGGCAACATAGCGAAATGCCGTCTCTACAAAAAATTTAAAAATTTGTTGGGTGTGGTAGTGAAACTGTGTAGTCCCAGCTACTAGGGAGGCTGAGGCAGAAAGGTCGCTTGAGCCAAGGAGGTCGAGGCTGCAGGGAGCAGCGATCACACCACTGCACTCCACCCTGAACAACAGAGTAAGTCCCTGTCTCAAAAAAAGAAGAAGAAAAAAGAAAAAATGGAAAAAGAATATGCTGTTTGAATATGCAATATGGAAAATATTGACGTTTTCTTTGTGGGCTAACAGATGGAAAATGTCATGAAAGTACAATGTACACTTGAAAAGGAGGTACACTCTCTGTTATGTAGGTTTAATACTTTATCCATAAGATCCACCTGATTATTTAGGTCTTCTGTATGCTTTTATTTATTTATTTATTTATTTTTTTGAGACAGAGTTTTGCTCTTGTCGCCCAGGCTGGAATGCAATGGTGTGATTTTGGCTCACTGCAACCTCCACCTCCCAGGTTAAAATGATTCTCCTGCCTTAACCTCCCAAATAGCTGAGATTACGGGCATGCTTCACCACACCCAGCTAATTTTGTATTTTTAGTAGAGTCGGGGTTTTGCCAGGCTGGTTTTGAACCCATGATCTCAGGTGATCCACCCACCTCAGCCTCCCAAAGTGCTGGGATTTCAGGAGAATTGCTTGAACCTGGGAGATGGAGGTTGCAGTGAGCCAAGATCACTGCACTCCAGCCTAGGCAACAGAGCAAGACTCCATCTTGAAAAAAGAAAATCCCAATGGCACTTTTGCAGAAATAGAAAAAGCCATCCTAAAATTCATATAAGAATTTCAAGGGACCCCATATAGCCAAAAAAAAAAAAAAATCTTGAAAAAGAAGACCAAAGTTGGAGATCTCACAATTTCTGACTGCATACTACAAGATTACAAGCAGTAATCAAGAAAGCATGGTACTGGCATAAAGACAGATATATAGACCAATAGAACAGAATAAAGAGCCCGGAAATAATAAGCCCTTGGATATTTGGCCAAATGATTTTCTTTTTCTTTTTCTTTTTTTTTTTTTTTTTTGGAGATGGAGTTTCACTCTTGTTACCCAGGCTGGAGTGCAATGGCGCGATCTCGGCTCACTGCAACCTCTGCCTCTTGGGTTCAGGCAATTCTCCTGCCTCAGCCTCCTGAGTAGCTGGGATTACAGGCACGCACCACCATGCCCAGCTAATTTTTTGTATTTTTAGTAGAGACGGAGTTTCACCATGTTGAACAGGATGGTCTCAATCTCTTGACCTCGTGATCCACCTGCCTCGGCCTCCCAAAGTGCTGGGATTACAGGCGTGAGCCACCGTGTCCGGCCCCTGGCCAAATGATTTTCAACAAGAGTAATAAGACTTGGGAAATCTCTTTAACAAACGATGTTAAGAAAGTTGGATATTCACATGCACAATAATGAAGTTGAACCTTACACCATATACAAAAATTAACTCAAAATGGATTACAGACCTAAATGTAAGGCCTAAAACTATACAACTCCTAGAATAAAACACTGGGGCCCAGGTACTGTGGTTCATGCCTGTAATCCCAGCACTTTGGGAGGCTGAGGCAGGCAGATCACTTGAACCCAGAAGTTTGAGACCAGCCTGGGCAACATGGCAAAACCCTGTCTCTACAAAAAGTTCAAAAATTTTCTGGATGTGGTGATGCGATCCTGTAGTTCCAACTACTGGGGAGGCTGAGGCAAGAGTATCACTTGAGCCCAGGAGGTCAAGGCTGCAGTGAGCCATGATCACACCACTGCACTCCAGTCTGGGCAACAGAGGGAAACCCTATCTCAAAACAAAACAAGCAAAAAGACATTAGGGAAAAACTTTAGGGCATTGAATTTGGCAGTGTTTCCTTGCATATGACACCAAAACACTAAAAGCATAGGCAACAAAAACAAAAATAGGCAAATGGGAATACATCAAACTTTAAAATTTCTGTACATCAAACGATCAAGCTAGAGTGAAAGATAGCCTACAAGATGAGAGAAAATATGTGTGATCCTATTTAAAAATAGGCAAAGGAGTTGAATAGACAATTCTCTGAAGAAGATAGATGAATGGCGAGCAAGCATATGAAAAGATATTCAACATCATTAATCACAGGAAGAATTGCAAGTCAAAACTACAATGAGGTATCCCCTCACATCTATTAGGATGGCCACTCTCTAAGGAACAGAAAATAACGAGTGTTGGTAAGGATATAAAGAAGTTAGAACCCTTGTTCATTATAGGTGGGAATGTAAAATGATATTGCCATTATGGAAAACACTATGGAGGTTTCTCAAAAAATTAAAACTACACCGGGCACAGTGGCCCATGTCTGTAATCCCAGCTCTTTAGGAGGCTAAGGCAGGCAGATCACCTGAGGTTAGGAGTTTGAGACCAGCCTGGCCAACATAGCGAAATCCTCTCTCTACTAAAAGAATACAAAAACTAGCCAGGCGTGGTGGTGGGCACCACTCGGGAGGCTGAAGCAGGAGAATTGCTTGAACCCAAAAGTAGAGGTTGCAGTGAGCTGAGAACATGCCACTGCACTCCAGCCTGGGCCTTAGAGCGAGACTCCCTCTTCAAAAAAAATTTAAATTTAAAATAGAATTACCATATGATCTGGCAATCCCACTCTGGGTATATTTTCAAAACAATTCAAAGTAGAATCCTAAAGAGATATTTGTCAGTGATCCAGGAAGTGGGAGGATAGAGGGAGGAGGGGAAATTAGTGTTTAGTGGGTACAGATTTTCAATATTACAAGATGAAAAAGCTCTGTAGATCTGTTGCCTAGCAATATAAACGTGCTTTACAGTACTGAACGGTATGGTACGTTTGAAACAGGTAAGATGTCTTAGTTTGTGCTGCTATAACAAAATACCAGAGATTAGGTAATGCATAAAAAACAGAAATTTATTTTTTCACAGTTCTGGAGTGGAAGGGAAGCCCAAGAAGGCACTAGCATCTGATGAGGGCCTTGTTGCTGTGTCCTCATGTTGCAAACAGATGACAAGTTAGTCGACGGCTGCATAAAGCTTGTTTTGTAAGGGACTTAATCCTGTTAATGAGGGAGGAACCCTACTGGCCTAATCACCTCTTAAAGATTCCCACCTCTTGGCCTTGTGCAGTGGTTCACACCTGTAATCCCAGTACTTTGGGAGGCTGAGGCGGACAGATCACCTGAAGTCAGGAGTTCAAAACCAACCTGGCCAACATGGTGAAACACTGTCTCAACTGAAAATACAAAAAAATTAGCTGGGCATGGTGGCACACACCTGTAATCCCAGCTACTCAAGAGATTGAGGCAGGAGAACTGCTTGAACCCGGGAGTGGGAGGTTGCAGTGAGCTACGATTGTGGCACGGAATCAAGTGGCACAAGAGTGAAACTCTGTCTCGAAAAAAAAAGAAAAAGAATTCCACCTCTCTCTTTTTTTTTTTTCAAGACGGAGTTTCACTCTTGTTACCCAGGCATAGATGACTTTATATTACAAAAACGACTTAAGACATATTCTTTGTGCTGCTTTTCTAAAATAGAATATGTTAATATAAATGTATTTGAAGTTCAGAAAACTTGGCCTGTGTCTGTTTTGTTTCTTAGTGCAATTTCTGTTATCAATGTGCTCATAAGTCATAATTTATTAATACTACTAATAAAAAATTAACATCATTGAGAGGGAAAAATTTGGGTTAATTAGCTAAAGAAATAAAGCATGTAATTCCAACCCAAGAGAGGTAAAATAAGTTATAAAAAAAGAAACTAGGGCCGGGCGCGGTGGCTCACCCTTGTAATCCCAGCACTTTGGGAGGCCGAAGCGGGTGGATCACGAGGTCAAGAGATCGAGACCATCCTGGCCAACATAGTGAAACCCCATCTCTACTAAATACAAAAAAAATTAGCCGGGCATGGTAGCACATGCCTGTAATCCCAGCTACTTGGGAGGCTGAGACAGGAGAATCATTTGAACCCAGGAGGCAGAGGTTGTGGTGAGCTGAGAATTCGCCATTGCACTCCAGCCTGGGTAACAAGAGCGAAACTCTGTCTCAAAAAAAAAAAAAAAAAAAAAAGAAACTGGGCCAGGTGCAGTGGCTCACGCCTGTAATCCCAAGACTTTGGTAGGCTGAGGCTGGTGGACCACCTGAGGTCAGGAGTTCACGACTAGCCTGGCCAACATGGTGAAACCCTGTCTCCACTAAAAATAAAAAAATTAGCTGGGTGTGGTGGCATTCACATGTAATCCCAGGTATTTGGGAGGCTGACGCAAGGGAATCACTTGAATCCGGGGAGGTGGAGGTTGCAGTGAGCTGAGATTGTGCCACTGCACTCCATCCAGCCTGGTCAACAGAGTGAGACTCTATCTCAGAAAAAAAAAAAAAGAAAGAAAGAAGAGAAAAGAAACTGGATGAGACAGGAGGATCACTTGAGCCCAGGAGTTTGAGATCAACCTAGGCAACAAGGCGAGACCCTGTCTCTACAAAAAATACAAAAATTAGTTGGGAGCAATAGCATGCACCTGTAGTCTCAGCTACTTGGGAGACTGAAGCAGAAGGATTCCTTGATTCCCTGAGTTGAGGATGCAGTGAGCTATAATCTTGTCACTGCACTCCAGTCTGGGTAGCAGAGTGAGACTCTGTCTCAAGTAAATCAATCAATCAATCAATCAATCACAGATACATTTATTATTTATTTGAGACAGGATCTCACTCTGCTTTAAAAATCTATAATACCTAAAACTGGGTAATTTATGAAGAAAAGGGGTTTAACTGACTCATAGTTCTGCAGGCTGTACTGGAAGCACAGTGAGGGGATGCCTCAGAAAACTTACAATCATGGCAGAAATTGAAGGGGAAGCAAGCATGTCTTACCATGGCAGAGCAGGAGAGAGAGAGAGAGCTGAGGGGGGAGTGCTGTACACTTTTAAACCATCAGATCTCAAAACTCACATATCATGAGAACAACATGGGAGAAGTCCGCCCCCATGATCTAATCACCTCCCACCAGGTCCCTCCCCCAATATTGAGAATTACAATTCAACATGAGGTTTGGGTGGGGACACAGAGCCAAATTACAGCAATCAATATATAAGAAACTAACAATCTAAAAAAGAGGAGGAGAAGAGAAAAAGAGATACAGGACAGGTACAACAACTAAAAAAACACAAAATAAGATAAAATTGTTAGATCTTCTCACTTACTCTTTAAAAAAGTATATATATGTATATGTGTGTGTGTGTGTGTATATATATATACATATTATTTTTGAGATGGAGTCTCACTCTGTCACCCAGGCTGGAGTGCAGTGGTGCAATCTTGGCTCACTGAAATCTTCACCTCCCAAGTTCAAGCAATTCTTGTGCCTCAGGATCCTGAGTAGCACCACCATGCTTAGCTAAATTTGTATTTTTAAATTTGTATTTCTAAATTTGTATTTAGAAAATACAAATTTTCACTATGTTGGCCAGGCTGGTCTCAAACTCCTGGCCTCAAGTGATCCACCTGCCTCAGCCTCTCAAAGTGTTGAGATTACAGGCATGAGCTACCACACCTGGCCTCAATATTCCAAATATTTTGACCTCTTTTACATATTTTCCATTTATTTCTCTTGTATGCCTTCTGGATCTTTTCCCAATTCTGTCTTTCAGTTTTCTGATTCTCTCTTCAGCTTTGTCTAATATGCTGCTAAACTGGTAAATGCACTCATTCATTGAGTTTTTTATTTCAATTAGATTTTTTATTACTAGAAGTTCTGTTTTGTTCTTTTTCAGATCTGTATGTTCTTAACTCATCTTTTCAAGCCTTTTTTTTTTTTTTTTTGAGATGAAATCTTGCTCTATTGTCCAGACTGAAATTTCAGTGCTGTGATCTCAGCTCACTGCAACCTTTGCCTCCTGGGTTCAAACAATTCTCCTGCCTCAGCTCCTGAGTAGCCATTGTGACTACAGGCATGCACCACCACCACCAGCTAATTTTTGTATTTTTAATAGAGGTGGGGTCAACTCCTGACCTTAGATGATCTGCCTGTCTCAGCCTCCCAAAGTGTTGAGATTACAGGTATGCACCACTGTGCCCGGCTGAATTCTTTTTAATTCTTGAAATAAAACCAACATTTTAATTTTATATTTGGTATCTAATAATTTCAATATATGAAGTTTTTAGGAGTCTGATTCTTCTTTTTATTATTATTTCTTGTACTCATTTCTTTCTTATTTCCTTGTGTGTTTAGTAATTTGTTTTTCTTAGAACAATTTTTTAGGGAAATGTTTTGAGATGTGGGATGAATTTCTTTCCAAAATGACTGAATTTGCTTCTTTCAGTCTTCTGAAGTTACTAGCAATAACTGTAGACTAAATTTTAGGCTTGAGGTTTTTCTTTTTTTTTTCTTACTCTGTCACCCAGACTGGAGTACAGTGGTGTGATCTCAGCTCACTGCAACCTCCACCACCCAGGTTCAAGTGATTCTCCTGCTTCAACCTCCTGAGAAGCTGGGATTACAGTCGTATGCCACCCCACCTAACTAATTTTTGTATTTTTTTTTTAAGTAGAGATGGGGTTTCACCATGTTAGCCAGACTGGTCTTGAACTCCTGACCTCAAATGATCTGGCCACATTGGCCTCTCAAAGTGCTGGGATTACAGGCGTGAGCCACTGCACCCGGCCCAAATTACTCTAAGTATATATTTATACTCTCAACAGTATATGTGAATTTCAGTTGCTCCACAGCCTCATTAGAACTTGATGTTGTCAATGTGGTAGGTACTGCCAGTTGTCCCAGGATCTACTTTCCCCTCCCACCTTTAATAACAGATTAATGGTTTTCAAATGGATTGCAGCTAGGCATGCCAACCCAATTATAGTCAAGACGATGTGGCTGAAAGTAATATGCATCACTTCTAGGTCGTGACCTTAGGAAGCATGCTCCTTAGAAGGTATGCTCCACAAACTTACTCAAGATCTTTTTGATGATGTTCTTTTTGCTTCCAAATTCCTTTTTATGTCCCTGTCTTTGAAAACATTTGCCTGGCAATGAAGGCCCCTTCCCTAGGGTAGTGAATATTTATTGTTTTTGCTTGCCCACATCCACTCCTTCTTCCTAGTATCCAGATTTATTTTCTTTAAATGTTACATTGTCCTCAATGTATTAGTAGAATTTAGATCAGAGTTCGCAGCCCTTTCACTATAGAAGCTGAAGGGGAGCACTGAAGGCTCCTTCTTTCAGAATCTTGCTCTCACCATCATCCCATATATCTAAGAAGGCATTGAGTGGATTAGGGGGAAAAAAATAGTTGAATCTTGTTTCTTCCAGCATCCAGAGCCTTGATTGTGGAAGGCGAAGAAGCACAGCATGAATATTGCCAAGGTTATATATGACCAGGTTGCTCTGAGTCTGGACATGATCCATCAAGAATCCTGGTGAAATGCCTGCCTAAGGATAGACCCCATAGCAGTTCATCTGCATCTAGATCCTGTTGTTTCCAACTGTGTAAGCTACAAGAGCTAGCAGATGTTTCTGTTCCACAGAATGGTATGCAAATCACCAGCCAATCAGAATATGTCCTCAAACCACTAGCTAATAAAATGTCACATTCTCCTGGAGGCCTCATTCAAATCACTCTAGTAACTCCAAGAATGAAATGTAACAAGTACGAAATGCATCTGGGTTACAAACCTAGTCCAGAGAATACTCATAGTAGTCGACTTTCACAGCACTGACAATTAGCAACTTACCTTCTTTGGGGTCTCCCACACAAAACCTTCTGTATATTTGTGCTTTAACTCATCTTTTAGACCATTCTGAATCAGAGCACTTTATATTTTTATTGTTCTTTACTTTTTGCATTCTGGACTGGTGAAATTAATCTCTAAAAAATGGGCTGTGTTGGTCTTTATAACGTGAGTCAATGTTACTAAGCTGTCATGAGGAAAGCATTATACAAACAATTCTTTAAAGATGTTTTTTTGGCCTGGATGTGGTCATTCACACCTGTAATCCCAGCAATTTGGGAGGCCAAGGAAGGATTCCTTGGAACGAAGAGTTTGAGACCAGCCTGGGTAAAATAGTGAGAACCAATCTCTACCAAAAAGTAAAACATAAAAACATTAGCCAAGAGTAGTGGCACATGCCTGTAGTTCAGCTACTCTGGAGTATAAGCTGCAGGGTCACTTGAGCCCAGGATGTCAAGGCTGCAGTGACGGTGATTGTGCCGCTAGACTCCAGCCTGGGGGACAGAGTGAGACCCTGTCTCTCAAAAAATTTAAAAAGAAAGCTGGGCCCAGTGACTCACACTTGTAATCTCAGTACTTTGGGAGACCGATTACCTGAGGTCAGGAGTTTGTGATCAGCCTGGCTAATATGTTGAAATGTTACCATCTCTACTAAAAATGTGAAAATTGGCCAGGCATGGTGGCACATGCCTGTGATCCCAGCTACTTGGGAGGCTGAGGCAGAATTGCTTGAACCTAGGAGGCAAAGGTTGCAGTGAGCCAAGATCATGCCACTTGACTCCAGCCTGGGCGACAGAGTGAGACTCCATCGCAATAAAAAAAAAAAAAAAATTGCCAGGCACAGTGGCTCACACCTGTAATCCCAGCACTTTGGGAGGCCATGGAAGGTGGATCACTTGAGGTCAGGAGTTCAAGACCAGCCTGGCCAACATGGTAAAACCCCATCTCTACTAAAAATACAAAAAGTGGCTGTGCATGGTGATACACGACTGTAATCCCAGCTTCTCAGGAGGCTGAGGCAGGAGAATTGCTTGAACCCAGGAGGCAGAGGTTGCATTGAGCCAAGATAGAGCCACTGCACTCCAGCATGAGTAACAGAGCAAGACTCCTTCTCAAAAAAAAAAAAAAAAAAAAAAAAAGAACACATTTTTGGAGACAGGGATTCTGTATAACAAAAAAGGCTTGTGATTTTTGAAAATTAATTGTGCAGGGTAGACGCTTTGAGTGGCTGAAGTATATGTTAGTTCCTCAACAGTAAGAATTCAGGGGATAGGATCCTCATGGCATCTAGAACAATGCCTAACTTTATCTTGAAACAATGAGGGGAATGTGGAAGGGCCTGTTTAAATAGTGGTGCTGTCTCCCAACGAGGTGCTGAAAGACCCTTTGTGTTGAGGGCAGGGGTCTGGTTGGGGGACCTGAGTGCCTTAACCTATCAGGCCAGGTAGGAAAGGAAAAGGCAAAGAGAAGGGTTTCAACCCACCTCCACCTAATCTTATCTTTCTCTGTCTTGTACTACCATCACTTTTTTTTTCTCTTTCCCACTTGTTTTTTCTTTGTCTTTTCCTTTTTTTTTTTTTGAGACGATCTTGCTCTGTCACCCAGGCTAGAGTGCAGTGGGGCGATCTCAGCTCACTGCAACCTCTGCCTCCTGGGTTCAGGCAATTTTCTGCCTCAGACTCCAGAGTATCTGAGATTACAGGCACCCACCACTATGCCTGGCTAATTTTTGTATTTTTAGTAGAGACTAGGTTTCACCATCTTGGCCAGGCTGGTCTTGAACTCCTGACCTTGTGATCCACCTGCCTCGGCCTCCCAAAGTGCTGGGATTACAGGCGTAAGCCACTGCACCTGGCCCCCACCTTCCTTTTTCAAAACTTTTTTTTTCTTGAGACAGGGTCTCGCTCTGTCACCCAGGTTGGAGTGCAGAGGTGCAATCTCAGCTCACTGCAACCTCTGCCGCCTGGGCTCTAGCCATCCTCCCACTTCAGCCTCCAGAGTAGCTGGAACTACAGGCATGAACCACTATGCCTGGCTAATTTTGTATTTTTTGTAGAGATAGGATTTCACCATGTTGCCCAGGCTGGTCTTGAACTTGTGATCTCAAGCAATTGGCCCATCTTGGCCTCCCAAAGTGCTGGGATCACATGTGTGAGCCACCGCACCCAGCTTAAAATGTTTTTAAAAATTGTGACATACAGCACACAAACAGGAAATCCCAAAGGATTAATATATAGCTCCATAAGTTTTAACAAAAAAAAAAAGTTTGTGAAATCACCACTTAGTTCAAGAAATCAGCTGGGTGTGGTGGCTCATGTCTGTAATCCCAACACTTTGGAAGGTCAAGGTGAGTGGATCACCTGAGATGAGGAGTTCAAGACCAACCTGGCCAACATGGTGAAACCCCATCTCTGCTTAAAATACAAAAATTAGGTGGACATGGTGGCGGGTGCCTGTAATCCCAGCTGTTCCGGAGGCTGAAGCAGGAGAATCACTTGAACTTGGGAGGTTGAGGTTGCAGTGAGTCGAGAATGTGCCACTGCATTCCAGCCGGGGTGACAGAGCTAGACCAGTCTCAACAACAACAACAAAGAAATAGAATATTGTCAGCACCCTAGAAACCCACCCATGTCTCTTGCCACTAGTTTACTCTTTCCCTTCTCTCTAAAGGCAACTACAACCCTCGCTTCTAATACTTTAATTTGCTTATTTTTACAATATATGTAAGGTCAATTGTACAGTAAACATTCTTTTGAACTACTATTTAACATTTTCATGAAGGTACATTTATTAAATTATAGCATATGAAAAAGTGTGCAAATCTTAAGTGGGACAGCTTGATGAATTTTTTACAAACTGCATGCATCTATGTAACCAGCACCCAGATCAAGAAATGGAGCATTACCAGAAGTCCCCTTTGTGCCTCCTTCTAGTCACTATCCCTCTGTCCCAAGAGTAACTACTATCCTGAGTTCCAACAGTGTAAATCAGTTTCATTATTTTACCTTATATATGTGAAAATATACAGTATATACTCTTTTCTTTCTAGCTTTTCCTGCTCAGTATTGTTCATGAAGTTCATCTGCATTGTTGCACATAGATGTAGATCACTCATTCTCATTGCTGTTTTGTGTTCCATTATACCACAAATATACCACAATTTGACTATTCATTCTAGTGTAGGTGGACATTTCGGTTGTTTTTTCCATTTTCAGCTATTACAAATACTGCCAGTTTGGGTAGACATGGTGTCTTACACCTGTAATCCCAGCATTTTGGGAGGCCGAGGCAGGCAGATCGTCTAAGCTCAGAAGTTTGAGACCAGCCTGAGCAACATGGTGAAACCCTGCCAAAAAATACAAAAATTAGCTGTGTATGGTGCTGTGCAACTGAGGTCCCAGCTGCTTGGGAGGCTGAGGCGAGAGGATCACTGGGACCCGGGAGGTTGAAGCTACGGTGAGTTGTGATCATGCTATTATTTGTTAGAACTCAGGACAGTAGTAACCCTGGGGAGAGAAGTATAGTGACTAGAAGGGGCACAAAGGGGACTTCTGGCAATGCTTCCTTTCTTGATCTGGGTGCTAGTTACAAAGATGCATTCAGTTTGTGAAAAACTCGTCAAGCTGTACCACTTATGATTCACACACTTTTCCATATGCTATAATTTAATAAATGTACCTTCATGAAAATGTTAATGTACCACCTGCAATTTGTGCACTTTTTTTTTTTGAGAGAGTCTCTCGCTCACTCTGTTGCCCAGGCTGGAGTGTTGTTGGGTGATCTCAGCTTACAGCTCACTGCAACCTCTGCCATTTGGGTTCATTTTCCTCCTATAAGTTGTCTTTTTAATTGATTTGTGGGATTTCTCTACATTGTATAAATGAATCATTTGCAGGTTAAATGTGTCACAAATATTTCCTTGTACACTGTAGTTTCTCACTTTCTTTATGAAAGGTACCTATGTATAGATTATATATGTACATACGTTTATTTGTATATTGGCTTTATGCCCAGCAATCTTTTGATTCCTATAATTTATCTGTAGATTATTTAAAATGTTTAATGTATGCAATATAAGTAAACAGTGACAATTTTGTTTGTTCCTCTCCAATACTTCTTTCCTCCCTTCCCTCTTTCCCTCCCTTCCTTCCTTCCTTCTTTCCTTCCCTCCCAACCTCCTTCCCTCATCTCCTTCCTCCATCCCCCTTCCCCTTCCTCCCTCCCTCTTCCCCTTCCTCCATCCCTCTTCCCCTACCTCCATCCCTCTTACTCTTCCTCCATCCCCCTTCCCATTCCTCCCTCCCTCATCCCCTTCCTCCCTCCCTCTTACCCTTCCTCCATCCCTCTTCCCCACCTCCATCCCCCTTCCCCTTCCTCCATCCCCCTTCCCCTCCCTCCCTCCCTCATCCCCTTCCTCCCTCCCTCTTACCCTTCCTCCATCCCTCTTCCCCTACCTCCATCCCCCTTACCCTTCCTCCATCCCCCTTACCCTTCCTCCCTCCCTCATCCCCTTCCTCCCTCCCTCTTCCCCTTCCTCCATCCCCCTTACCCTTCCTCCATCCCCCTTCCCCTTCCTCCCTCCCTCATCCCCTTCCTCCCTCCCTCTTCCCCTTCCTCCATCCCTCTTCCCCTACCTCCATCCCTCTTACCCTTCCTCCATCCCCCTTCCCCTTCCTCCCTCCCTCTTCCCCTTCCTCCATCCCTCTTCCCCTACCTCCATCCCTCTTACCCTTCCTTCATCCCCCTTCCCCTTCCTCCCTCCCTCATCCCATTCCTCCCTCCCTCCCTTTTTCTTTCTTTCTTTTTGTTCATTGCATCAGTAGGGCCTGCACTACAATGCTGACAGATAATGTATTAGTTTCCTAAAGCTGCTGTAACAAAGCAGCACAAACTGGGTGCCTTAAAACAACGGAAATGTATTCTTCACAGTCCTAGAGACTAGACATCTGAAATCATGATATTGGCAGGATCGTACTCCCTCTGAAACCTGTAGAGGAATGCTTTCCAGTTTCTTCTTAGCTTCTGGTGGTTTGCTGCCAATCTTGGGTTTTCCTTGTCTAGTCGAGGCAGAATCCCAGTCTCTGCCTTCATCATCACATGGTATTCTCCCTCTGTCTCCCTGTCTTCACATGGCCACCTTATTTTAAGAGCACCAGATTATTGGATTTGGGGCCCACTTTACTCTGGTATGATCTGATCTTAACTAATTACATCTGTAACTATCTGATTTCCAGTGAGGTCACATTCTGTAGTACTGGGTGTTAGAACTTCAACGTATTCAACTCTTAACAGATGTAATGATGATAGTGGATGTCTGTATTTGATCTTAGTGGGAAAACTTTCAACTTTTCACCATTGAATGTGATGTTGGTCAGGTGCAGCTGCTCCCACCTGTAATCCCAGCACTTTGGGAGGCCAAAGGGAAAGCATCACTTGAGCCCAGGAATTCAAGACCAGCCTGGCCAACATGGTGAAACACCATCTCTCCTAAAAATACAAAAATTAGTTAGGCTTGAGTCCCAGCTACTCAGAGGCTGAGGCATGAGAATCGCTTGAACCTAAGAAGCAGAGGTTGCAGTGAGCCAAGATCATGCCACTGCATTCCAGCCTGGGTGACAGAAAGACTCCATCTCAAAAAAAAAAAAAAATAAACCCAAAAGCCAAAAAAAAAAAAAAAATTGGTGATATCTGCTATAGTCTTTTAGTTGATACTCATCAGTAAGGAAGTTCCCTTTTATTTCTGTTTTTCTAAGTTCTTTAAAAATCATGAAAAATTTTAAATGAAATTTTAATTAGAAACATATTAAATTATTCTTCTGTATCTAACCTAAGAAGTATCTAGGATGATCATATTTTTTCCTTTATTTTATTACTAGTGAATTAAATATAAATATATATTTTTTAATATATATATATTTTTAAGACGGGGTTTCACCATGTTGCTCAGGCTGGTCTTGAACTCCCAACCTCAGGTGATCACCCGCCTTGGCCTCCAAAGTGCTTGGATTATAGGCGTGAGCCACCATGCCTGACCAATATTTATATGTTTTATTTTTTGAGATGGAGTCTTGCTCTGTCTACCAGGCTGGAGTGCAGTGGCATGACCTCGGTTCACTGCAACCTCTGCCCCGCTGGGTTCAAGCAATTCTTCTGCCTCAGCCTCCCAAGTAGCTGGGATTACAGGCATGTACCACCACGCCCAGCTAATTTTTGTATTTTTAGTAGCCTCCCAAAGTGCTGGGGTTACAGGCGTGAGCCACCATGCAAGCCTAAATTTATATATTTTTCAAAAGATAATGTCAGCCCCAAATACTAAAAACACAACTAACTGTGGTTTCTCGGTTGGGGCCCTAATCTGGAACCCAACACTTGCTGATTTCACAAGTGTGACTGGTTTCTGAAAATTTTCTATGAGGCCCAACACACCAAACCAAAATGGAGTTTATTGGTATTTCAGATTCACACCACCAAAATTGAAATCTCTCTTTTTTTTTTTTTTGAGACAGAGTCTCGCTCTGTTGCCAGGCGCCAGGCTGGAGTGCAGTGGTGTGATCTTGGCTCACTGCAACCTCCGCCTCCCGGGTTCAAGCGATTCTCCTGCCTCAGCCCTCCGAGTAGCTGGGACTACAGGCGCGCGCCACCACGCCCAGCTAATTTTTTGTACATTTAGTAGAGACGGGGTTTCATTATGTTGGCCAGGATGGTCTCGATCTCTTGACCTCGTTATCTGCCTGCCTCAGCCTCCCAAAGTGCTGGAATTACAGGCGTGAGCCATCGCGCCCGGCTCAAAATTAAAATCTTTATCTGATAATTTAAGAAACCAGGAAAGAGAAATAATAGCTGAATGTGCAAATAGTCCATTTTTAGCCAGCATGATAAAGAAGTCCTCTCTGCTTTAACCTTATAAGAAACTTTGAAACATCCAATCCACTTTTAGTTTTCTGTTTCTGCTTTGCCCCCAATCTCGGCTCACTGCAACCTCCACCTCTCCGGTTCAAGCAATTCTCCTGCCTCAGCCTCCCGAGGAGCTGGGACTACATGCACGGCTAATTTTTGTATTTTTAGCAGAGATGGGGTTTCACCATGTTGGCCAGGCTAGTCTCAATCTCCTGACCTCGTGATCCACCTGCCTCAGCCTCCCAAAGTGTTGGGATTACAGGCATGAGCCACTGCACCCAGCCTCTGCTTTTCTTTTCTGTCTATGAAATCATCCTGCTGGTTCTGCTCATTGGAACACTGGTTCTACTTTATAGAATGCCATGTTGCCTGATTCTAGAATAGTAGGTAAAAGCCAATAAAGATCTTTAAACTAAATTTGTTGTAATTTTGTCTTTTGACACGTAATCTTCTGTATATTTGTTATACTTCAATAAAAAGTATAGAAACATAACTAAATTTCTATTTGAAAACAGAAGCTCTTCCTTCTGAAGGATGCCTTGCTGCTCCACTTTCCACTCATGTTCACCTTCTGAGAGAGGTGAAGATCTGGGTTGCTAAGATGGAAGGTCAAATCTTTGCATGGTACTCAAGTTACGCACTGACACACCTAATATTCTCACAGTTCTCCCCCTCCCACCTCACCCAACGAATTCAGTGTATTAGCTTTTTAGTGACTCACTCAAGCTAAAGAAAGAGTTTGTTTGGTATTATGTTGAGAGTTTTTGGAAGATTGTTTTCCAGGTTGTCTTCAGATCACCTTTGTATCTGGTTTTTCCTCTCGTTGCTTTAGCTCTGAGACAAAGATTTATATGTGTTGAGACAGTCCAAAAAATTCAATTTCTCCCCTTTTACAATTCCTGCAGATGTTATTTATATGTCTGAAGGAATTGGTGTAATCTTACACTTCACCTTGAAAATACCTTTCCATTCTTCACAGCTTTGTTCTCAGTGGAATTTTTGGGTAGAATTGAGTTAGGTCTATCATTTAATTTGGGAGAAACTGATTTCTTTGTAATTTTTCTTCTTTTCACTCAGGATCATGGTAAGCCTCTCCATTATTTAAAGTCTAATTTATCCTACTCAGATATGATTCTTTATGACTCTGTAGTTTTCTATATATAAGTCCCACATCTTTCTCATTAGAGTTTTTCCTGGTTGCTTTATGTTTTTTGTTGTTGTTGCGATTGTTGCTATTGTGAATGGAACCCTTTTTTTTTTTTTTTTTTTTTTCATTCAAAAACGAACCCATGGAGCGATAGGATCTCTACCACCCTTTTCGGCTGTGAGACTCTATGGTTTTTTAGTTCTATGAGAACATTCTACTTGCGCCTACATTATCCGGACCCAAAGGAAGATGGCAACCGCGAGTCGCCAAGCAAAGGGCCGCTCTACCTCGCCTTTGTTCTCGTCTTGGTGGTTACTGCGCAGGCGTAGTCGCCCAAGTCGCGTCCCCGCCTTCCCGGTCGCGGGCCCACCTCGGGAGCGCCGGCGCACTGCCGCGCTCCGTTTACACGCTCCGGGGCCTGTAGGCGCCGCGAGTTCCGGCTGTCGCCGTCGCCGCCGCGGCTCCTTGAGGTCGGTTGCGACGAGTAACGGCGCCAGGACGAGCCCTGCGCCTTCTTTTTCGATATGTACCCGAACTGGGGCCGGTATGGCGGGAGCAGCCACTATCCGCCGCCGCCGGTCCCACCGCCGCCGCCGGTGGCGCTTCCTGAGGCCTCGCCGGGGCCGGGGTACTCGAGCTCGTCTACTCCCGCGGCCCCCTCCTCCTCGGGCTTTATGAGCTTCCGCGAACAGCACTTGGCGCAGCTCCAGCAGCTGCAGCAGATGCACCAGAAGCAAATGCAGTGCGTGCTTCAGCCCCACCACCTTCCTCCGCCCCCCCTGCCGCCCCCGCCGGTGATGCCGGGGGGCGGCTACGGAGACTGGCAGCCGCCGCCGCCACCGATGCCCCCGCCACCTGGGCCGGCCCTCAGCTATCAGAAGCAGCAGCAGTACAAACACCAGATGCTCCACCACCAACGAGACGGGCCTCCTGGTTTGGTTCCAATGGAGCTGGAATCCCCCCCTGAATCTCCCCCTGTGCCGCCCGGGTCCTATATGCCCCCATCTCAGTCTTACATGCCCCCACCTCAGCCGCCACCCTCTTATTACCCGCCGTCCTCATCTCAGCCCTACCTGCCTCCTGCTCAGCCGTCCCCTTCCCAGTCCCCACCTTCCCAATCCTACCTGCCGCCCACCCCTTCTTATTCATCCTCCTCCTCTTCCTCGCAATCCTATTTGAGCCATTCCCAGTCCTACTTGCCCTCTTCTCAAGCATCTCCTTCCCGCCCCTCCCAGAGCCATTCTAAATCCCAACTACTAGCTCCACCACCACCGTCCGCACCCTCTGGAAATAAGACAGCTGTCCAGCAAGAGCCTTTGGAGAGTGGGGCCAAAAACAAGAGTGCTGAACAGCAGCAAGCCACCCCTGAGCCAGATCCCTCTACGATGACTCCACAGGTAAGAAAGCATCTGCCTGAGCCGCATCTTTCACCTAGAGGGCCCTGAGTGAGCAGGCCTCAGGGCTTTAACCAGTGCTTAGTCTAATTCCAACACACAATGACTACCTAACACTCCAAAGGATTTCATAAGAGTCAGAGGGCTGACAGCTCAGCTTTTTAATTAGCTAAATGTGGATTACTAAAAAGAAAAAAAAAAAAAAAAACCAGCGTTTGTAGATGTGTATAGATCACATACAGTGGTGGCATGGGTCAAAAGTTACTTCTCAGTGGTTTCTTTGACCATCCTCTTAGATTTTGTTGCTGTTGCAAATAGATTTTGTTGCAGAGGGTCTTGTTTTAAATTGTATTTTAAACTAAAATTTTCATTTGAGAGAAAGCGTGAAAAAGTGGCTTCTCCAAGGGCTGACACTTGAATGTTTGTAAACCTTACGACCAGTTAACTTCTTTTAAAAATACTATTTAGGGGCCAGGGATAGCTGTCAGCTTCCTGAATTAAGTGGTTTCAGATAACGAGGGATGGAAATCTTGTTTTACCAAGAGCAGTCTAATTATGCTTATAGGTACATATACAATACATAGGTGAGTTCCTAGACCCCCCCAAAGGATCCCTAGACCCTTTTGGAGTTCAGTTGATCCATTTTAGGAATTGACCCATACATCCTTTTCTCATATTGTTTAAAGATAGTTTTAAGATATGAGCAATTGGCCGGGCGCGGTGGCTCAAGCCTGTAATCCCAGCTACTCAGGAGGCTGAGGCAGGAGAATTGCCTGAACCCAGGAGGCGGAGGTTGCGGTGAGCCGAGATCGCGCCATTGCACTCCAGCCTTGGTAACAAGAGCGAAACTCCGTCTCAAAAAAAAAGATATGAGCAATTTTCTGCATTTCATTATCATTATCATTCAGTCCAAAGAAAGAGCCTTGGAATTTGGCCAACGTAAAAAAATGTTTCATGATATCTTTTCGTGAGAGAGCCAGCTATTCTTCTAAATTTCTGTTTGGAATGAGTCCCACAGAACAGACAAAGATTGACAGGGCATCAGTAATAAATGAATTCCCCTTTGAGAGAGGGAAGGTCAGACTAAAGCAGAATAAATCAGTTGTTATGATTTCCTAAAGTAGACACTTTTAGCAATTACTAATTCACTTTAGATTTTCATAAGGGAAAAAAGAATCTTGTAATATAAACGCTCAGATTTACCTATAAAACAGTTCCAAAAGATAGGGATGCAATATTGTAATTTTATGGTGGTTTGGCATTAGAAATTAAGAACAGAAGCAAGTTGTTTTAAGAAATGATGCTTGGCACATCTTCTGGAGAAAACACTTGGGATGCCGCAGTAAAGTAGTAGAATAGTGATTCTGTTGCCTTACATCAAATTTGTACCATCTGACCAGTTTGTTTTCCCCAGATCGCTCTATTATAGACAGAATTCCTGTCCCCTTTCCCACCCCACTCTGAAGTTTTTAGTGCTTTTGTTGTCAAACATTCTCAGAGTTAGTCTGAGCCAAAATAGGACATTTATATTCTCTCTACTAGACTGTTTTCCCGACCTTACAGAGAGACAAATTTATTGTATTTTTGACTTTTTTTGGGAGGAGTGTGTGTGTCAGACCAGGCCTTACCATGAACAGTGCTTTTACTTTTCTGCCTTTGTACCCTTGTCTGCAATGAACTCAGTGTCTTAAATGTTCAGTGCCTGCAATTCTTTGGTGAGAGAAAGAGTGGTGGAAGATGAGGCTTGTGGTGCACGTAGGCCAGATCAAGAAGAGCCTTTAAGCCTGTGGCTTTACCTCTTTCTAGAATTCATCCCTTCTTCAACCCTCTGTTTCCCCTTTGAGTTGTATTGCTTTCAAGGCATATCTCAAATATCAAGGTTTCCAGGAAGCTCTGCTTGCGCTCACCCATCTGGTTTGGTGGTTCTTCAGATTTTAAGTCCCTTGCAGACAGGAATTATCTTGCTTATCTTTTATCCCTGTAGCACCTAGGACAGTGCCTTGCAAATTGTAGGCTCTCCACAAAGATTTGTTGAATAAAATATGAGAATTGTCATGTTCTGGACTTAGGATATGTTGGTTTATTAGATGATAAATATTTCTTCATGCCAGTGCCAGTCTCTGACAATTAATCCTTCTACATATTGATTATTCTTTGATTCATGTTTTGTTTTTGGAATGCGTCATTCAAAATTTCTTATGGTAAAAGATTTAAAAAATACACAAAATAGAGAAAACAATATGGTTTCCCAAATATACCCATCATTCAAATTCAACAGCTATCAAGATTTTTTCATGTTTACTTCACCTAGGCCTTTTTTTAATGTGTGTGTGTGTGTGTGTGTCTGTGTGTGTGTGTGTGTATATATATAAAATATGAAGAGAGCCAGAGACAGAGATAGGGTCTTGCTCTGTCTGTCACCCAGGCTGGAGTGTAGTAGCATAGTCTCGGTTCACTGCAACCTCTACCTCCCCAGGCTCAAGCCATCCCAGGTAGCTGGGACTATAGGTGCATGCCACCATGTCCAGCTAATATATATATATATTTTTTGGGTAGAGATGGGGTTTTGCCATGTTGCCCAGGCTGGTCTTGAACTCCTGAGCTCAAACAGCCCACTTTCTTGACCTCCCAAAGTGCTGGGATTACAGGCATGAACCACCATACCAGGTCGCTGCTGAAATATTTTAAAGCAAGTCTTAGATCTTAGGTCATTTCATCCCTACATTCTTAGTCAAGTACCTCTAAAAACCAAAAAACAAAAAAAAGGCCTTTTCTTAGAGAAACACATTGTTAACACCTAACAAAGTTAAGTTTCGTGGTATCATCTAATACCTGATGAATTCAGATTTTCTTTATTGTTTCATCATACTAATGAAATTAAAAATAATTCTTTGATACCATCCGTGTTAAAATACCCCAAATTGACTCGACAGTGTTGTTGTTTTCTGTCCTCACAGTCCTTTCCCAAACAATGTTTTGGTGGCGTGTTCGTATCAAAATCCAAATAGAATACTGAAAAGACTCTTGCTATAGATCAGGGTTTCTCAGCTTCAGCCCTGTGGACACTTTGGGCAGAGTGAATTCTTTATTGTAGAGGGGCTTGTCCTAAGCATTGTAGGATGTTTAGCAGCATCCCTAACCTCTACCCATTAGATGCCAGTGGCAGCCCCCAGTCCAACAACCAAAAATGTTTCCACATATTGCCAAATATCCCCTAGGACAAAACTGCCCTCAGTTGAGAACCCCTGACCTAGGCCATTCCCTCCTATTTTATCTTTCTACCTCATGCCATCGAACTTGATGAAAAAATCTGTGTCAGTTGTCCTGTAGAATCTCTGACATTCTGTATTATCTGTTTTTTCATGGTGTAATTTGACTTGTTCCTCTGTCTTCTGTGTTTTTTTTTTTTTTTTTAAATTAGAAGTTAACTCTGGAATCTTCATTTAAGTTCAGCTTTCTTTTGGTAAGTTTGCATTCCATCATGAGGCACCCAGTGCCTGATTGTTCCACCGTTGGTAATGCCATTAGTCCCACTACTGTAAAACTCTCTATCAATCTTGCATCTGATGTTTCAGTCTACTGCTTCATCCATTGAAGTTCTTTGGCTAAGTAAATTATTTAATTAGAGGTGCAATCTGGTGATTTTTTTTTTTCTGCCATTTCGTCTACATTTACTATATAGAATTCTGTAAAGAAAAACTTTTGCCACAAGTATTTGATTGAAAATATAGTTGGTATAGGAAGGACAAGATAAATACCTGATATTATTCCATTATTTTCTAGTTTTTCAGGTAAAGCGTTGATGATACGATGGAATGGAATGTGTCTTTTTTTTTTTAAAAGAGATAGTGAGCCTGGCTCTGTTGCTGGAGTGCAGTGGTGAAATCTTGTCTCACTGCAACCTCCTGGGTTCAAGCAGTTCTCCTGCCTCAGCCTCCCAAGTATATGGGATTACTGGTGCACACCACCATGACTAGCTGATTTTTGTATTTTTAGTAGACGGAGTTTCACACCATGTTGGCCAGGCTGGTCTCAAACTCCTGACCTCAAGTGATCCACCTGTTTTGGCCTCCCAAAGTGCTGGGATTACAGGCGTGAGCCACTGTGCCCGGCCAGAATGTGTCTTTTCAAAGAATTAATTTTTCTGTGTGTTTAAGGGACTGACTGACTTATTTAAAGCTGTTGGCTTTGGTTAGTTTTTAGAGGTGTTATTTATTTAATGTTTAAGCATTTATTGACTAGCAACTATGTGCCAGGTACTATAAGTACTATGCTTAATACCGGAGATGAAATGGTGAACAAGATAGATATGGTACCTGCCCTCATTGACTTCTTGTTCCAGTTGTGGGGGAGGGGAAAAGACATTTAATAAGTAATTAAAAGGAGACCTGCAGGGTGTTAGATGATTCTCCAAGGAACTGGTGAAGGCAAGTTGGTTTTTTTCTTCTTTTAAGTTACCACAGTATTCACGGTGCCATGCAGAGGGGTCTAGCACATAGGAGGCAGAGAACAAATGTGTTTTAAATAATTGAATATAGCTAGGAGCTCTAACCTAATTAAAGAGGCCTCCCTTTGTAAAGTGATATTTAAGTGAAATCTAAAGAATAAGTAGGAGGACGGGGTGCTCCCACCTGTAATCCCAGCTCCTTGGGATCATTTGAGGCCAGGAGTTCAAGGCCACCCTGGGCAATAAAGTGAGACACTCCCTTTACAAAAAATTTTAAAAACTAGCCAGTGCCTGTAGTTCCAGCTACTTGGGGGTGGCTGAAGTGGGAAGATCATTTAAGCCCAGGAGTTCTTGTGCCACTGCACTCCAGCCTGGGCAACAGAGTGAGACCTAAAAAAAAAAAAGGCCAAGTATAGTGGCTCACGCTTAAAATCTCAGCACTTTGGGAGGCCGAGGCAGGCAGATCACTTGAGGTCAGGAGTTCAAGAGCAGCCTGGCCAACATGGTGAAATCCTGTCTCTGCTAAAAATAAAAAAAATTAGCTGGGTGTGGTGGCATATGCTTTTAATCTCCTACTTGGGAGGCTGAGGCAAGAGGATCACTTGAACCCAGGAAGTGGAGGTCGCAGTTAACCAAGATCAAGCCACTGCACTCTAGCCTGGGCGACAGAGTAGGACTCCATCTTAATTACAAAAAAAAAAAAGTAGAAATTAATCAATTAACCAGAAATTAGAGTTCAAAGAATTAAGTAAGTTCAGTAGGGCTTACTGAAAGCTCAGGGTGAGGATGGTAGGCATGAACTAGATCAGGGAAGGCCTGTAAGGACTTTATTCTAATGGTAGTAGGAAGCCATTGACAATTTTTATATAGGTGAATGTGACAGATTGGCATTTTTGAAAGCTCACTCTGCTTGCAGTGTAGAGAGTAGGATGAAAGGGAGCGAGAGTGAGTTAGAGAGAATAGTTATTGAAGTAGTCCAGGCAAGAGATAATAGTGGTTTGGACTTGATGGTGTTAGTGGAGGTGGAGAGAAGTGGGAAAACTAGAGAGATATTTAGCTGTTAGAATCCACTTTGAGATTTAGTAGTAATGGAGAGGGAGGCAGCAAGGATGATCTTAGGTTTCTGGGATGGGCTGCAGGGTGGATGATCATCAAATTTACTAAAACAGAGAAACCTAAAGGAGGAGGAGGAAGAACATTTCTGGGGGTGAGGGGAAAATGATGAGTTAGGTTTCAGACATACTGAGTTTGGGGTTCTTAAGGCACAGATTACAAATGGAGATGTCCAGTTGGAAGTTAGTTATAGCTCTAGAGTCTAGATGTAAGTTCTGGAAGACATAAATTTATAAGTCATCAGCACAAAAATGGTATTTGAAGACACAGAAATAAATGAGCCTCTCAAGGAATGTTTGTAGAGTAAGAACAGAGGTTAAAGAATATTAAGCCCATGATATCCAGAATTTACAAAGAACTAAAACAGATTTACAAGAAAAAAACAAGCCCATTCAAAAGTGGGCGAAGGATATGAAGAGACACTTTACAAAAGAAGACATACATGAGGCCAACAAACATATGAAAAAATGCTCATCATCACTGGTCATTAGAGAAATGCAACGCAAAACTACATTGAGATACCATCTCATGCCAGTTAGAATGGCGATCATTAAAAAATCTGGAGACAACAGATGCTGGAGAGGATGTGGAGAAATGGGAACACTTTTACACTGTTAGTGGGAGTGTAAATTAGTTCAACCATTGTGGAAGACAGTGTGGCAATTCCTCAAGGACCTAGAAATAGAAATTCCATTTGACCCAGCAATCCCATTACTGGGTATATATCCAAAGGATTATAAATCGTTCTACTATAAGGACACATGCACACGAATGTTCACTGCAGCACTGTTCACAATAGCAAAGACCTGGAACCAACCCAAATGCCCATTGATGATAGACTGGACAGGGAAAATGTGGCACATAAACACCATGGAATATTATGCAGCCATCAAAAACGATGAGTTCGTGTCCTTTGTAAGGACATGAATTAACCTGGAACCCATCATTCTCAGCAAACTGACACAAGAACAGAAAATCAAATGCCGCATGTTCTCACTCATAGGCGGGTGTCGAACACATGGACACAGGGAGGGGAGCATCACACACTGGGGTCTGTTGGGGGAAAATAGGGGAGAGACAGCGGCGGGTGGGGAGTTGGGGAGAGATAGCATGGGGAAAAATGCCAGATATAGGTGAAGGGGAGGAAGGCAGCAAATCACGCTGCCATGTGTGTAACTATGCAACAGTCTTGCATGTTCTTCACATGTACCCCAAAACCTAAAATGCAATTTAAAAATAAATAAATAAAAAAGTAAATTAAATAAAAAAAAAAAAAGAACATTAAGCCCAGCTCCACAGAATAGCAGTATCTAAGGGAACCAGTGAACCAGTGAAAGAAAGGCCAAATAAGTATTCATACTAGGTTGATGCAAAAGTAATTGCAGTTTTTGCTATTACTTTTAATGCCAGAAAAGTGAAGGAACAGACTCTAGGAGGAGGGAGTTATCAGCTCTGTCAAGAACTGCTGAGAGGTCAAGCAAGTTAAAGACTGTGAGTTATCTTTTGCACCTACTGACATGTAGATTATTGTTGACCTTGGCAGGAGGAGTTTCATAGTGACTGAAGCCATATTGCATTGATTTGAGGAGTGATGGAAGGTGAGGAAATGGGTATGGTGAGTATAGACAACTCTTTCAAGAAGTTTGACTGAAGGAGAGAGAGAATGAGGGAAGGAGCTGGAGGAATAGATGAAGTAAATGAGTATTTAAAAAGAAAAAAGATGGGGACTAAGCTTATCTGGTGACCCTGATTCCTACAGTAGAATGTGAGTCTCAAAAATATTTAAAAGAAGCCATTTTAAATAAATTTCTAGAATGGAAATCCAATTCATTATTTTAGTAGGTGTCCTCCCTGCCCCCTGCTTTAGGATATAAGACATAGAACATTGTCTTACAGACATTTGTAATAACCTAGATAGGGAAGGTAATCTTCCTGAATTAGTCTTTAAAACATTATACACAAACACTCACCTCCTTTATATTTCTCCACTTGGAAAATCATATAGTAGCTAGTTCATTACTATATTAGTAGCAAATGGTCAGTGATGCTTCCTGAGTAAATTAAAATCAACATCTTCCTTTTTTTTTTTTTTTGTTGCTCATAGAGATGGGTTCTTGCCATGTTGCCCAGGCTGGTCTGAATTCCTGGGCTCAAGTCCTGCCTCAGCTGCATCTTTCTTAGTAACAATATTTGTGACAAATAGTTGTACATTCTTTGTGTTTGAAATCCTTTCATTCAATCTTGGTTTAAATGTGACCTATACTATGATTTCCCTCTACCTATGAAACCATATCCCATATGCAATGGAGTTATCTGATATAATGGAACATTCAGAAGAACTGGTGTCATCAGCAAATTCAGGCGTATTTTTTTCTTTCTAAAATAGAGATAATCACCCTTCTCTTAGGGTCACAAGGACATTTGTGAGTGATATCATTATTATTTATTTGTAGAGCTTCAAAAATATGCTGAAGCTTATCCTAGGAGTGAATTAGATGTGGTTACTACTTAATAGGGTTCATATTAAATAGAAATTGACCTGCAAGGCATATTCAGTGTACAGCAAGTACTTTGGCCCTTAACACGTTCTTAACCCTAGACAAAGCATGAGAATAGGTGATAAAGCAGAGGCTGCTAAAGAATCTAGACCTGTACAGTTTTCATATCAGTAGCAATGGCTTAATTTGTGAAAGATAGTTTGCATCTTTGTATCTTTTAATGATTTCAAAGGAACTTTAAAAAAGGAAACTTGTAACTTCTACTTGAAAAATAATGAGTTCATTAATTTTTTTAAAACTGAAGGCTGGCCGGGCACGGTGGCTCACGCCTATAATCCCAGCACTTTGGGAGGCTGAGGTGGGTGGATCATGAGGTCAAGAGATCGAGACCATCCTGGTCAACAAGGTGAAACCCCGTCTCTACTAAAAATACAAAAATTAGCTGGGCATGGTGGCGTGCGCCTGTAGTCCCAGCTACTTGGGAGGCTGAGGTAGGAGAATTGCTTGAACTTAGGAGGCGGAGGTTTCGGTGAGCCGAGATCACTCCATTGCACTCCTGCCTGGGTAACGAGCGAAACTCCACCTCAAAAAAAAAAAATGCTAAGTGTTTTGTTTTCAGTATTAAAATAATGGAAGAAAGTGGTTTAATACTACATTATTATTGACTTTCATGGTCAGGAGTTCGGGATCCACCTCGTCAACACGGTGAAACCCTGTCTCTGCAAAAATACAAAAAAATTAGCTGGGCATGATGGTGGGTGCCTATAATCCTAGCTACTTGGGAGGCTGAGAGGGAAGAATCGCTTAAACCCAGGTGGTGGAGGTTGCAATGAGCCAAGATCACGCCAATGCACTCTAGACTAAGCAACAGAGCAAGACTCTGTGTCAAAACAAAACAAAGCAAAACAAAAACAACCAATACTCTACTGCGTACTGTGTGGCCAGATGACTTTGCCTAATGGTAGGCAAAGGTTTTTTTATGTTGAATAGTGAAAGTACAGATACTCTTGAACTTACAGTGGGGTTACATTCCAATAAACCCATTGTAAGTTGAGGATAGTATAAGTTGAACATTTAATACACCTAACTTGCTGAATACCATAGCTTAGCCTAGCTATTAAATGTGCTCAGAAAGCTTACACTAGCCTACCATTAGGCAAAGTCATCTGGCCACACAGTACGCAGTAGAGTATTGGTTGTTTTTGTTTTGCTTTGTTTTGTTTTGACACAGAGTCTTGCTCTGTTGCTTAGTCTAGAGTGCATTGGCGTGATCTTGGCTCATTGCAACCTCCACCTCCTGGGTTTAAGCGATTCTTCCCTCTCAGCCTCCCAAGTAGCTAGGATTATAGGCACCCACCATCATGCCCAGCTAATTTTTTTGTATTTTTGCAGAGACAGGGTTTCACCGTGTTGACGAGGTGGATCCCGAACTCCTGACCTCAGGTGATCCGCCTTGGCCTCTCAAAGTGCTGGGATTACAGGCGTGAGCCATTGCACCCAACTGAGTATTGGTTGTTTGCCCCCATGATGCATGGCTGACCAGGAGCTGGGGCTTGCTGCTGCTCTCCAGCATCATAAGAGAGTATCATACCGAATATTTTGAGCCTGTGAAAAGATCAAAATTAAAAATTCGTGGTATAGTTTCCACTGAATATATACCACTTTCACACCATCATAAAGTTGAAAAATTATACATTGAACCATTGTTAAGTCAGGGACCATCTGTAATTATATACTGGGAAGGGATGACTATATGTATGATGTTAACAGCAAAA
This sequence comes from Callithrix jacchus, assembly GCF_049354715.1. NCBI lineage: Eukaryota > Metazoa > Chordata > Mammalia > Primates > Cebidae > Callithrix > Callithrix jacchus. The sequence goes on from NC_133509.1 coordinate 109,687,472, forward strand.
AATCCAATCATGTGTCAGACATCAAGATAGAGATGGAATTTATTTTTCCCAATAGATTGGAACAAGTTTCATGTAGTAGAAATGAATGACCGAGAGGGAAAGGCTTCAGTTGATCAATAACCATTTATTGACATCCTACTGTGTGCTCTAGCACTATGTTTGACTACCAAATAGGATATAAATAGAGTGGAAGGCAGCTGTCCCCTAAGAAAATTACATTCTTTGAGTGAAAAGCAAGTAACAAATCAGTATGTTTGGTGAGAAAAAGGTATGTGTTATGTATATTTAATGTTTCTGTTGGCATAAAGAAAATTAGGGGAGGTTATACTATAAAATATTAACAATGTAGAAAATCCTCATTATTCAAAGGTAATTGGATTAGAAAATGGCAAGTAAAGTGAATTCATTTAATACAGGAACCAAAAGTTATTGTAAAACATAAAACATTTGTTTGGGACCCAATCTGGAAAAACAAAGCTCAAAGTGATAAGGATAAGCAGATTTTATATTTGATGGAATTGTTATAAATGAAATGATAGCCAAGTTTTAGAATGAATAAAGAATAAAGTGTAGATTGGATTTCTTTGCTATAATTTTTGTGGGAAAATTGTATGACAACATTATAGACCACCTTTTAATTTTTTTTAGCCCCATCCAAATCTAATCTCAAATACCTTTTATTTCATTTTTTGACATGTTGAAAAAATGTGTTAGAGATTTATCAGTTTTTGTAGGGACTCCTTTTCAACTTTTGGTATTCAGGCCATTCTCTTTTGTTGTTTTTACTGTACAGTACTGTTTGGTTGTTAACTGGTAACACTTCTGTCAGATTCTCAGCTGCCAGTAGTAAGTTCCAAGGTTCTCCAGCATCACTTTCTTAACCTACTACATCCTTACAATTGTAGTAGAAACATATGCTTTTGTTAATCATATAAGTATACAGGGCAGTTCATTATGAATATTTTAGTGTTATGATAACTTTTGGTTTTCCTTATGTAACCTAAATATTCATCAGTGAATATTTTAGTGTTACAACTTTTGGTTTTCTTTATGCAACCTTGTAACCATGGGAAATAATATAATACTAGGATAATGACACTCCTGTAGTTTTTTTTCTGAGTGGTGAGATTTCTTTTATTGATTTTAATTAATTAGTTATTACTTACCTGTGTAGTCAGTTTTCTTTATTTGAGATATTTAAGTTCTACAAAGTCACCCCAGACACTGAATTAGTGAATACTGAACCAGTGCTCCTTGGGGAAATAAAGGGTTAGGTTCCTGTGAGTCTTTCATTACATTTTCATCAACTGATGAACACATAGCCTTGTTTATGTGTGTTTCTGTTTAAAGACACCTTATTTAGTACATATTGTTGATTTATTAACATTGTACTCAGGCCCCAGCGGCTCACACTTGTAATCCCAGCGCTTTGGGCAGCCGAGGCAGGTGAATCACCTGAGGTCAGAAGTTCGAGACCAGCCTGGCCATCCTGGTGAAACACCGTCTTCTTATAAAACAAAAACAAACAAAAAGCAACATTGTACTCATGACCAGCAGCACTGTAGCACTTGCCTGAACAAAGCTGACCTAACACAGATACTTTCTCTGTGAGGCATATGACAGCCTTCTTGCTCATGGGACACTAGACAACACTTCAGCTCTATGCTTAGGGGTTATTTTAAATAGTGAAATCAACAAAAAAGCACAAAGTGTGGAAAATGTGGCACTAAATAGACTAAAAAGGATACTTATTTATGGTATAGAGCTGGAATAACAAGGTAGGCACCTCATCTCAGCTGGGAATGCACACATCAGGGAACTCATGTTTTTCACTGCTCTCCACATGTTTGTGAATGACTGGGAAAGCTCATTGAGTATGGATTTTGGGTTTAGAAATGAATTTTAGGTCGGGCGTGGTGGCTCATGCCTATAATCCCAGCACTTTGGGAGGCCAAGGCAGATCACTTCAGTCCAGGAGTTTGAGACCAGCCTGGGCAACATGGTGAAACCCTGTCTGTACAAAAAATATGAAAGTTAGTTAGATGGTGGCATATACCTGTGGTCCCAGTTACTTGGGAGGTTGAAGCGGGAGGATCGTTTGAGCACAGGAGTTGGAGGTGGCAGTGAGCTGAGATTGCACCACTGCACTCCAGCCTGGGTGACAGAGGGAGATAACCCCGTCTCAAAGAAAAAGAAAAATTTTAGCAAGTAGGGAAATTTGCAAATGCAGAATCCAAGAATAATGAGGATTGGCTGTATTTTCTAATTTTTCACATACTAAGGGTATTGTTGTAATTTTTAAAAAAATGAAAGAACAAATTATAAGCTTTTAGAAAATTAAATTATGGTATAATTTGGAAGATAAAGCTAAGGCTTTAAAAATAAATAGAAAGCATTTTAAAACACAATATATTGGTTGGGTGTGGTGGCTCACACCTGTAATCCCAGCACTTTGGGAGGCCAAGGTGGGTGGATCACCTGAGGTCAGGAGTTCAAGGCCAGCCTGGCCAATATAGTGAAGCCCCATTTCTACTAAAAATACAAAAATTAGCTGGACATGGTGGCAGGTGCCTGCAATCCCAGCTACTTGGGAGGCTGAGGCAGGAGAATCACTTGAACTCGGGAGGCAGAGGTTGCAGTGAGCCGAGATTGCGCCATCTCACTCCAGTCTAGGTGATAGAGCAAGATTCCATTTCAAATAATAATAATACAATATATTTTCTTATATGTGTGTACATCTGAGTATGGGTAGACTAATGCTATAATAGGTGTTTAAAAGAGGGACGAGTCTGGGCATAGTAGCTCACACTTGTAATCACAGCATTTTGAGAGACTGAGGTGAGAGGATTGCTTGAGCCCAGGAGTTCGAAACCAGCCTGGGCAACATAGTAAGACCTTGTGTCTATAAAACAAAAAAATTAGATGGGTGTGATGGCGCACACATACAAATCTAGCTGTTGAGGAGGCTGAGGTAAGATTACTTGAGCCTGGCAAGTTGAGGTTTTAGTGAGCCATGTTCAGGCCACTGTACTCCATCCTAGGTGAGAGAGCAAGAGGCAGTCTCCAAAAAAAAAGCAAAGCAAAGAAAAGAGGGAGGAGCACTGGTGGAGAAAGAGAGAAGGCAGAGAAGAGAGGTGGGACTGTTTGGTTATATTCATTAATTATAAGACTCCTGTCAATAAATCTAAACAACTTAAGCCAGGTTAAAAATAAGTAGCTGTGAATACTGAAGGGATTTATCCGAAAGATGGCTCTCATCTCCAAAGCACGTGTTTTAATAGAGCACAGAAGCATGTTGAATTAATATATGTGGTTTAATTTAAATGTACAGATTTCGGGGAGAAACTGAAATTTTTCTGTAGCTGTGTTTAAGATCTTGTTAACTTATTTGCCTTTCTCAGTCTAACTTCGCCTTTTCTTACATATAGACACATGAATGCAGACATAAAGATAGCTCCCTGTCAGCTGGGCACGGTGGCTCACACCTGTAATCCCAGAACTTTGGGAGGCCAAGGCAGGCAGATCACCTGAGGTCGGGTGTTTGAGACCAGTCTGACCAACATGGAGAAACCCTATCTCTACTAAAAATACAAAATTAGCCAGGTGTAGTAGCGCATGCCTATAATCCCAGCTACTTGGGAGGCTGAGGCAGGAGAATCGCTTAAACCCAGGAGGCAGAGGTTGTCGTCAGCTGAGATCACACCATTGCACTCCAGCCTGGGCAACAAGAACAAAACTCTGTCTCAAAAAACAAACAAACAAAAAGATAGCTCCCTGTTAACACCAAGTTGCAGAGACACATGATTGTCAATTAAAATTCTTAAAAATTATTTCTGTTGTAGGAACAGCAGCAGTATTGGTATCGACAGCACTTGCTTAGTTTGCAGCAGAGGACAAAAGTTCATTTGCCAGGACACAAAAAGGGTCCTGTGGTAGCAAAGGATACACCAGAGCCGGTAAAAGAAGAAGCTTCAGTACCTGCCACCAGTCAAGTTCCAGAAACTTCTTCTTCTGAGGAGCCCCCATTGCCACCTCCAAATGAGGAAGTGCCACCTCCTCTCCCACCTGAGGAACCCCAGGTAACCATATAATCTGTTTAGTGTTTATTAAATTATTTAGCTTTTTTCCTGATTCATTTATGTATACTTTTATCATAAATTGACATATATTTTTGTTTTTTTAAGTACCTATGAAATTGCATTTGTGAAATAATCAGTCTGTTGTATCAGGTTTATTTATTTATGTTTTTGAGACAGAGTCTTGCTCTGTTGCCCAGGCTGGAGTGCAGTGGCACAGTCTTGGCTTACTGCAACATCTGCCTCCCAAGTTCAGGCAAATTTCCTGAATAGCTGGGATGATAGGCACATACCAGTATGACTGGCTAATTTTTGTATTTTTTAGTAGAGACAGGGTTTCACCATGTTGGCCAAGCTGGTTTCGAGCTCCTGACCTCAAGTGATCCGCCCGCTTTGGCCTCCCAAAGTGCTGGGATTACAGGCATGAGCTACTGCACCTGGCCTGTTGTATCAGGTATAGAAAAGGAATTTTTTCCTGGGTTAAGTGAGTGAAGAATTGGATACTTTTCTGAATTGAGTGCCTCTAAGCACCAAAGGGAGATACCAGCATATGTTCATAGTGACAGCAGAGGGCTTGAGCTTTTAGAGTCAAGCTGCCCAGGCTATAGTCCAGGTACTGCCACTTGTTAACCATTTTGTGCTTCATTTTACTCCTCTTCAAAGTCAGTATATTCAATAATAGCTATCACATAGAGGTATTGAAGCATTAAATGTGATTATCCTTGTCACTCAGCATAATGACTGGCACATGGGAGGTTCTCATATTGGTCCAAAGGTCGTTGTTCTCCCAAGAGCCTCATGAAAACCTTATCAAGCTCTAATAGTTATATTGTAGTTCATTGATGAAAAGTGACCAAAAAAAGAGATTTCTCACAGAGTGAAAAGGTCTGTAACTTAAGGTTCTCTTTTTTTTTTTTTTTTGTTTTAGACAAGGTCTCATTCTGTTGCCCAGGCTGAAGTACAGTGGTGTGAACTCAGCTCACTGCAGCCTCAACCTCCTGGGCTCAAGTGATCCTCTCCCGCCTCAGCCTCCCCAGTAGCTGGGACTTCCTTCTTTCCTCCCTTCCTCCCCCTCACTTTCCTTTTTTTTTTTTTTTGAGATGGAGTCTCACTCTGTCACCCAGGCTGGAGTACCTCTGGTACTCCAGACACCCACTCTGTCACACAGGCTGGGTATGGTGACACGATCTTGGTTTACTGCAAATTCCACCTCTCAGGTTCAAGTGATTCTCCTGCATCAGCCTCCCAAGTAGCTGAGGTTACAGGTACCTGCCACCAGGCCCAGCTAATTTTTGTATTTTTAGTAGAGAGGGTTTCACCATTTTGGCCAGGCTGGTCTGGAACTCCTGACTTCAACTGAGCCGCCTGCCTCAGCCTCCCAAAGTTCTGGGATTACAGGTGTGAGCCATGGCACCTGGCCTGGGATGACTTTCTACTGGAAAAGTTGTTGTCTTGTTTAGGAACAATAAGATTATTATTCCAGAGAAGACTATGGAATTTATAAACTCCTTTTTATTAGTAGCCATAATAGTAAAGATAGAGCTTTGTGTTTTATCTAAAGATAGAATGGCTTTTCTCAATCCAAAAAGAACTAAAGACACTGTGTTTGACAATTGGATGTTTCTGAGTTGTAGGGATGTATATTTTTTAAGGTATTTTTGGTTGCTGTTTTATGACTTATATAAAAATGTGTCCTCTTTTATCTTTAGTCCGAGGACCCAGAAGAAGATGCCAGGTTAAAGCAGTTGCAGGCTGCAGCAGCACACTGGCAGCAACACCAGCAACATCGAGTTGGCTTCCAGTATCAGGGAATAATGCAGAAGCACACTCAGTTACAGCAGATTCTACAACAGTATCAGCAGATTATACAGCCCCCACCACATATACAGGCAAGTGCCTCCATAGCCCACAAATAGGAAGTTACCCTAAGACATTGAAAGGATTTATTATTATTGAAAGATTTAAGTGTGAAAAATAAAAAGATGTCAACTGTTGACAGTTGTTTCCCAAGGGGGAGTGCCCAATTAGTTGTGTGTCACATTACCTGGGGGATTGGGGAGGGGTGGGTTATAGTAGAGTTTCCTGATCGTGTCAACCCAGGCCAGATGTTAGCCTACTATTGCTAAGAGTCAGAACCCAGGATTTTTACCATTTAGCTACATGTTAACCTGTGTTTTGTTTGCAAACTACTACAGTAACAGATAAGCAAAAAGGCCAAAAAACAACCATCACAAAAAACTTAAGCAAATATACCATAAAAGATAAAGTGACTTAGATACTTGCCTGTCTTGTATCTTTGAGGTATAATGTGTCTGTATATCTACAATAATAGATAATTTTTCAAGCTCTTGAAATCATCCATATTAATATTAAAAACTTGACTGCTAAGATAGATACTTGCTTTAGTATTTGGTTGGTTTTTCCAACTCTATGGTGAGTTTTCTAAGCCAAAGGAAGGAAGAAGAATGATCATCACTCAAAGAACTTAACAAGCTTATTCTTAGCCTCCCAAAGTCTTTAGTGTTCTAATTTCCTAAAGCATCAAATGCCCTTGATTCATTAATATTTCAACCTATGATTAATTCTTTTATATGAATGTTTTGAAATAGTTTTTATCCCTTTATTTGTAGACCATGTCTGTAGATGTGCAGCTGCGGCATTATGAGATGCAGCAGCAACAGTTTCAACATCTTTACCAAGAATGGGAGCGAGAGTTTCAGCTATGGGAGGAACAACTCCATTCCTATCCTCATAAAGATCAGCTTCAGGAGTATGAGAAGCAGTGGAAAACATGGCAGGGACATATGAAAGCCACTCAGAGTTATCTCCAGGAGAAAGTCAATTCATTTCAGAACATGAAGAACCAGTATATGGGGAACATGTCAATGCCACCTCCTTTTGTTCCATATTCTCAGATGCCTCCACCTCTACCTACAATGCCCCCTCCTGTGTTGCCTCCATCATTGCCACCACCAGTGATGCCCCCTGCCCTCCCTGCTACAGTGCCACCACCTGGCATGCCCCCTCCTGTTATGCCACCTTCTCTACCAACCTCTGTCCCCCCACCAGGGATGCCTCCCTCTCTCTCTTCTACAGGGCCACCACCAGTTCTCCCCCCACCTTCCCTCTCTTCTGCAGGGCCACCACCAGTTCTTCCCCCACCATCTCTCTCTTCAACAGCACCTCCACCTGTCATGCCCCTTCCACCATTGTCTTCAGCCACACCTCCTCCGGGAATACCCCCTCCTGGAGTTCCACAAGGGATACCTCCTCAGTTAACAGCAGCCCCAGTTCCACCAGCCTCCAGTTCACAGAGCTCACAAGTTCCAGAGAAACCTAGACCAGCACTGCTTCCTACTCCTGTGTCTTTTGGTTCCACCCCACCCACAACTTACCATCCTCCATTGCAATCATCTGTTGGTCCATCAGAACAAGTGAATTCAAAAGCTCCTTTGAGCAAGTCTACTCTGCCATACAGTTCGTTCTCATCTGATCAAGGACTTGGGGAGTCTTCAGCTGCTCCATCTCAGCCAGTCACTGCAGTGAAGGACATGCCAGTGAGGTCAGGTGGCCTGCTTCCAGATCCTCCTAGAAGTAGTTACTTGGAAAGTCCAAGAGGCCCAAGGTAGGCCTGCTTTTTTTTCCTCTCTCTCTTTTTTTTTGGTTTGGTTATTTTGTTGACTTAGGTTGTATAGTTCTTGATGATATTAAAAACTTCATTTATACAATTTTTATGCTGTCTTTGTAATTATATTGTCTGCTTATTAGACATCACGTATGTAATCTAGGAAAGGTAACATTTCCCCCATTTCTTTGATGTCTCTGCTTTTGTCCTATATGTAGAGATTACAGTCCAGAATGAATGTAGTACTGTGGAATAATGCTTATTATTTTGTATTGACTTAGCTTCAAAAATAATATTTATTAAACTTATCTTTTTTTTTGCTTTTTCATTTATTTGACAAATAATTGAATTGGTAATTACTATTTGTTAGATAATTTGTTAATTGTTAGAGATAAAGATGAATAAGCCAATATTCTTTTGGCTTAAGGCAGTGAAATTTAGTGTAAGGTAAATAGGACTTTTGTCCATTCAGCAAATATTTAAGTTCCTGCTCTGTGCTTAGAGCAGTGAATATAACAGAACTCAAAATTCCTGCCCCCATGGAGTTTACATCCTTTATATTTTCTCCACTTACGGAGATACTTCTGTTTTGTCTGAACCACATATTTAGAAAGAAAAAAAACATGGTGTGTAAGTTTTTTCTCTTTACCTTTTAAAAACTGTTATTTTTTCCAAGTTTGTAAAAACAGACTTTTCTCACCACGTTGACCTACATGATAACTTTTCTATGGAAATTATTATTATTTTTTGAGACAGGGTCTTGCTTTTTCACTCAGACTGGTGTGCACTGACGCAATTATGGCTCAGTGCAGCCTCAACCTCCTGGGCTCAAGCAGTCCTCTCATCTCAGCCTCCTAGGTAGCTGGGACCAGAGGTGCGCACCACCACATCTGGCCAATTTTTAAAAAATACTTCATAGAGATGGGGATCTTCCTGTGTTGACCACGCAGGTCTTGAACCTTTGAGTTCAAGCGATTTTTCTGCCTTGGCCTCTCTGCCTGCTTTGGTCTCCCAAAGTACTGGGATTACAGGCCAGAAAAATACTTTAATCAGTTTTTTTCCCAATTGGGAATTGTACTAGAAATGCATACTCCTTACACAAAATTCAAACATTACAGAAAAGTGTAGAAAAAAAAGTGAAAGTTACCTAATTCCATCTGGAAAGAATCATTTTAAAAATATATGCTATAAAAATGGGATCATACTGAGTAGATTATTATTATTATTATTTTTTGAGACGGAGTTTTGCTCTTGTTGCCCAGGCTGGAGTGCAATGGAGTGATCTCGGCTCACCACAACCTCCGCCTCCTGGATTCAGGCAATTCTCCCGCCTCGGCCTCCCGAGTAGCTGGGATTACAGGCATGTGCCACCATGCCCAGCTAATTTTTTGTATTTTTAGTAGAGACAGGGTTTCACCATGTTGACCAGGATGGTCTCGATCACTTGACCTTGGGATCCACCCGCCTTGGCCTCCCAAAGTGCTGGGATTACAGGCTTGAGCCTCCGCACCCGGCCTGAGTAGATTATTTTATAACTTAATTTTCCACCAATCTGTGTATTGCTTAGATTTCCATCTCATTATCAATGGATCTATATCATCATTTTTTCAACCTCATTTTAGCATTTGAAAACAAAGTATATCTTTTATTCCCCAAGCTTATAATTCTGAAAGCAGTATGGCACAAAACTCCATTCACAATCAAAGTTAAGAGAAAGGGGCAATTAGCATGAATTCCACTGTGTGCCAAGAATCCTTGATAGAGACTTAACACACATTATTATCTCATGGGAGTCTTCATAACACCCTGTGAAGTAGGCAGATTATTCTGTATTTACCCTTAACAAACTAGCACTGAGAGGACTGGGTAACTTGCTCAGTCAGGATCATGTAGCTGAGTAAGTAGAACCCCAGTCCAGGTACAGTTGAGTCCAGAGGGTCCCCAAATCAAAAGCACTATTTAAGCACTGTTTACTGCCATGATTCAAGCCTATACTGTCAGTGCTTACAGATACGTTTGTAGTTTTGATTTATTTGGCATGTGTGTCATCTTCATTTGAATTTGTACTTATCTCCTGGAATGAGCATTGCCTTTTAGAGCTGGTGACTAATTTACTATCAGAGAAGTACATTCTTAACACCTCATGAAACATACATTTTCTGCTCCCATGATTTCTGTCATGTTAATATTTTCTCTGCCTACTAAATCTTGGCTGTGTGAATTTAGGACCTATTGTAAGTTTTTTCTTTAGAAGAAAGTAACTTCCAAAGTTAATAATCCAAAGCTTGGAGGATATTAGCAATTATTTAATATTATATTCCTCTACGGCAATGCACATTTGTGTTGCATTTCAGTTTGTCACAATGGATCTTGTACATGTCATCTTTTTTATTCCTCTTATTGATCTCAGGAGGTAAATAAATACATAAGAAAAGTTGAGATTCAGAGGGGTTGTAAATAAATTGCCTCATATAACATAGCTAGTAAATGGTTGAGATGGGATTAGAATCCAAGGACTTCTGATCCACTTTAAGCCCATTGTACTTTTTGTGATGAGCAGTGGTATACTTAACATTGGCACAGTGTTAGGGAACACTGCCATCTAAGGTATTGATTCTAGAAAGTTTACTTTTTACATTGAACCCAAATGTGATTCTTTAACTGTTATCTGTTGATTTCTAGATTTGCCTCTGGAGCAACACAGAATGAATTATCCTATCCCTCTTCTACAACGTGTCACTATAGTTATTTAAAAACTGTTACCCTTATGTCTCCCTCACCTTGCCTTACCCAGTCTGCTCTGCCAGTCACAACTCAAATTCTTTTCGCCTTAACATTGGCTCTAACTTCCTCCTACTGTACTGCTCACTGTCCTTTGAAGGGCCTTTGGTTTGTTAGTCTCCTTCAGAATGAACACTTACTTCAGATGCTGAGGACCATAGGCCTAGTACCAACTTCATTATAAATAATGTGCTTATATTATATAGCTTAACAAACTGCTTTTTTGTTTGTTTTTTTCCACAGTCTCACTGTGTTGACTCTTGTTGAGCTTAACATCAATTTAGCTTCCCAGATATTTTCACATTAACTTTTAAACCAAATCTCTCTTATCCTGAACTTGTGTGGTTGGTTTTTTGTTTTTGTTTTTCTTGTTTGTTTTTCTAAGACTTTAGATTTATCTTTAGATTTTTTTTCTAGTTAGGTTTGCGCCATCATTTCAGTCTGCTGAAATCTTGGTGGATGATTTTATTGTTTTAGGTATGTGATATCTTTCTTCAGCATTTTCATCTTCAGCTTTGATAAGGATGGCTTTTCAGTCCTTGAATTGGATCCTGCTCACATTGTCCACCCTGTTTTGAAAACCTTTCCCCAAACTAGCTTATGTCATTGCCATTTCAGTCACCCCTCTGCTGCTTTTGCTCACTTAGCCCTTATATAGTTTGGGAGTGTTACCCAGACAGAGTTCTTTTTCTCCTGTGTAACTAGGTAAAAAAATCGGTGGGAAGCTGGTTAGTGAGTGAACAGGACAGATAAGAATAATCTATACTATTAAAGACACCTGTAAACTTCCTTTATTTCTAATTCAGATTTTGTTATCAATATATAACCAATGTGGTAAGCCACTTTTTAAAAAAAAAAGTAATCAAAGCTGGTTAGAAAAACAAGAATTTAGAACACAGCTAAACAACTTTACCAGTAACATGTTATTAAAATAAAGTACTGTAAATGGCTTTGAGTTTTTGCAAAATCCCGATTTAGGCTGCTTTCTTATAACAAGAGTTCTTAAAAAGTCACATGACAAAACTGCATCACATGTAAATAGCATGTCACATTGTTGAGCATCTAGGGGAGGTGTTTTGACACTATGTGTATCATTGGGTTCACTCAGTCTTCCAGAAGACTACTGTTGCTCTGGTGCACTGTCATATCAATGGATGTTGGTTTTCCAGAACATTTTATTTTTCGTAAATAATAAAACTTACTGAAAGGTAACAGAGAAGTGCACAATTTTAAGTGTACAGTTTAGTGAATTTTCACAAAATAAAGACACACATGATATCACTACTAGATAGGATTTAATAGTGCCCAAGAAATTCCCCTCTTTCCCCTCAGTTATTTTCTAATACCCCAAAGATAACTGCTGTACTGAGCCATAGATTAGTTTTGCCTATTTTTGAACTTCCTATGAGTGAAATAATACTGTATGTACTTGTGAGTCTGGCATCTTTCACTTGACATTGTGTTATTGTGAGAGTCATCCATGTTGTGTGTAGTAGTAGTTTGTTATTCTCGTTCTTGTACGATAGTTCATTGCATGAATATACCACAATCTGTTTATCCATTTTAATATTAATGGTCATTGAAGTTTTTTGGTTATTATGAAAAGTGCTGCTATGTGTCTTCTGATGCTGTATGTGTCCCTTTAGATGTATGTGTGTTTGTGTTTAATTTTGTTTGGATATCTACTAAGGATTGGAATTTCCTGAATATAGAGCATATACATGTTCTGCGTTAATGAATATTGTTAAACATTTTTCCAAAGTGGTTGTTTCAGCTTGTACTCTGACCAGCAGTGTTTCAGTGTTTTTACATCCTTATCAAAACTTGGTATTGTTAAACTTTTAAGGTTTAGCAATCCTAATGGATGTATAGTGGTATCATGATAATGGATTTAATTTACATTTCCCGGATGACTAACAAGGTTTCACTTCTTTCTATTTTATTATTGTTAATTTGGATTTCCTGTCTTATGAAATGCTGATTCAAGTCTTTTTTCCATTTTTTTGACAGGTTTTTATGTCTTATTGATTTTGTAGGAGTTCTTTATTCTACAGTTCTTTATCCATTATGTGTATTACAGATTTCTCACTGCAGCGCTTTTTACTTTAATGAGCATATGAAAGTAAACATTACAGGCTGGGCGCAGTGGCCCGTGCCTGTAATCCCAGCACTTTGGGAAGCTGACACAGGCAAATCACTTGAGGTCATGAGTTGGAGACCAGTCTGGCCAACATGATGAAACCTTGTCTCTACTATAAATACAAAAATTAGGCATGGTGGTGCATACTTGTAATCCCAGCTACTGGGGAAGCTCAGGCATGAGAATCATCTGATCCCAGAGGTAGAGGTGGCACTGAGCCAAGATTGCATTCCAGCCTGGGGGACAGAGCAACAGAGTGAGACTCCGTCTCAAAAAATAAATAAATAAATAAGTAAAAGAAACTAAACGCTGCAATATGACAGTTTGATTTCAGTATTCCAGAAAAGTAGTCTTTACCATTTATCATTTAGGTCCAGTGTACCCTTTTTATTTTAAAGTTTAAAGTAATTTTACAAATAATTTACAGAAGTTAAAAATAACGGGACCAGGTGTGGTAGATCACATCTGTAATCCCAGCACTTTGGGAGGCGTAGGCGAGTGGATTACCTGAGAGGTTAGGAGTTTGAGACTAGCCTGGCCAACATGGCAAAACCCTGTCTCTACTAAAAATACAAAAATTAGCTGAGCATGGTTCCGCACACCTGGAGTCCCAGCTGCTTGGCAGGCTGAGGCAGGAGGATTGCTTGAACCTGGGAGGCAGAGGTTATAGAACTATGCCACTGCACTCCAGCCTGGGTGATGGAGTGAGACTTTGTCTCAAAAATAAAAATAAAGGGATAGTGAAAAAATGTTAAAGATGAAATCTTAAAAGATGAAATAATTCTGTCACATATCCTTTTAGCAAATTGACATGGTCCAGTTTCTTGCCACAAAATATGTGGTAAGGTCCTTCCTGTTTAATAACTAAGTGGATGACTGTACCACATTTCCTTTCTGTCCTTAGAAATATATTGTCAGCTGTGCGTGGTGGCCACCCTCTATAATTCTAGCCCTTTGGGAGGCTGAGGCAGGAGGATTGCTTGAGCTTAGGAGTTTGAGATCAGCTTGGGTAATACAGTTAGACCCTGTCTCTACAAAAAGTAAAAAATTAGCCAGACTCGGTGGCATGTGTCTGTGGTCCCAGTTACGAGTGAGGTTGAGGTGGCATGTGAGGATGAGATGGAAGGATCACTTGAGCCTGGGAGGTCAAGGCTGCGGTGAGCTGTGATGATGCCACTGCACTCCACTCTAGGCAACAGAGTGAAAGCCTGTCTCAAAAAAAAAAAAAAAAAACCCACAACCCAAGGCTGTAAATATTATTATTCTGCTTTTTCTTCTTTTATTTCTTTAACCTCTTATTTTTAAATCAATACTCCATATAGAACTGATTTTTTGATTAATGCATAGTGTGAGGTAGGGGATCAATGTTTATATTTTCCAAATAACTATCCAGTTGACCCCAACACCATTTACTGAAGAAGTCATCCCTACTACTTTATAGTGACTTCATCATAAATCCATTGTTTAAATGTGTTTGTTCCTGAACTCTCCATTTTCATGGTTTATTTGTCTGTCTTTGCATTAGTGTCATATTTTTTCAGTTACTATAGCTTTTGTAACAATAGGTTTATTTTTTGTGTCATATTTTTTTCAGTTACTGTAGCTTTTGTAACAATAAATTTATCTATTCATGTAGGCCCTCAATTTTGTGCTTCTAACTAAGGGATTGGTAGGCTTTCTTTTTTTTTTTTTTTTTCTTGAGACAGATTCTGACTCTGTCACCCAGCCTGGAATGCAGTGGCATGATCTCATCTCATTACAACCACTGCCTCCTGAGTTCAAGCGATTCTCCTGTCTCAGCCTCCCGAATAGCTGGGATTACAGGCATGTGCTACCATGCCTGGCTAATTTTTGTATTTTTAATAGAGATGGGGTTTCACCATGTTGGCCAGGCTGGTCTGGAACTCCTGACCTCAGGTGATCTGCCTGCCTGGGCCTCTCAAAGTGCACCACGCCTGGCCTGGCACACTTTCTATAAAGGCCAGATGGTAAATATTTGTAGGTTTTGTGGGTCACATTTGATCTCTGTTAACTATTTTTCTTTCTTCTTTTCTCTCTTTCTTTTTTAATTTTTTTTTTTTTGTCCAATGAAACCCAATTTTTTTTTTTTTTTTACATTAAAAACAATTTTTCTTTAAAAACAGAGTCTTACTCTGTTGCCCAGGCTGGAATGCAGTGGCAGGATCACAACTGACTACAACTTTGATCTCCTGGGCTCAAACAATCCTCCTACCTCAGCCTCCCATGTCGCTGGAACTACAGGCATATCCCACCATGTTTGGCTGTGTTTTATTTTTTGTAGAGATTGGGTCCCTATGTTGTCCAGGCTGGTCTCAAACTCCTGGGCTCAAGCCATTTGCCTACCTTGGCCTTCCAAAGTGTTGGGATTACAGACATGAGCCACTATGTGCAGCCTTTGTTAGTTCGTTTTAAGAAAAACCTTCATGAATGTAAAAAAAAAATCACTTTTAACTGTATTTGGCCCATAGGCCATAGTTTGCTGACCCCTGTTCTAAATTATCTTATTATTAGAATCAGCTTGTCAGTTTTCAAAAACCTGTTGGAATTTTGATGAGCATTGCATAGAATTCATTGACCATTTGTAGGAAGAATTGAAATCTTTATAATATATCAAGGCTTCTGATCAGTCACAACTACTTTATGACTGGTTTTAGGATTAGAATTGTGGACTTCTTAATTTTATAGCTATCTTATAGCTATTTTACTAGGATTAGTAAGGGCCTGTGAGCGCTATAGTTTTTCATTCTATTTCAGTTTGTTATGATTGTTCCTGTTTAGTGATTACTTATCTTTGGGAATTTTAATTTTAGAATCTTGGTTGTGCATATTAGGAAACAGGTGCTATTTCACATGAAAACAAAAAGGGAAGGAATTTAATTTCAGAATTTGGTATCTTGTAATTCCTTTGGTTGTTAATTTTGGTATGTTTCAGCAAATAATATAATACAGAAAATACCTTCTTTAAAGGTATTTGTATTTCTGTATACATCTTAAGTTTTTACATTTTGGAATTTTATATCAAATTTTGAAATCTTTATACTTAATTCTAAGGTTTTTATACCTAGTTTTAAGGTTTTTAAAGGGGGTTTATAACACAACTATACAAATAAATACTTTGTAAATACTTAAAACCAGATATTTGCTTATTTTTCTTTTCATCTGACCAGTGTACAATGCATGAATTTTTATGTGATTGTATTTTGTGAATTTATGTAATGTTTCTACTACATTTAAAGTACATGTTTTTATATGTCAAAGGGGTCATAATGTTTCATTGTATTGATGTAAAGGTGGCTTATTTTCATACGGATTTTTAATATGAGTGTTTCTTAATATATTTGTTACAAAGGCTTAAAAGGTCTTTACTTTTATAAATGAAAAGGGTTTTGAGTCTGTCATTTTGCAACAACTTTGAACTTTGAAAATTTGAAAGTCCAGTAATAGCCAGGTTTGGTGGCTCATGCCTGTAATCCCAGCACTTTGAGAGGTTGAGGCAGGTGGATTGCTTGAGCTCAGGAGTTTGAGACCAGCCTGGGCAACTTGGCAAAACCCCATCTCTACCAAAAATACAAAAATTAGCTGACCCTGGTGACATACAAAAATTAGCCAGGCATAGTGGCGAGGACCTGTGGTCCCAGCTACTCGGGTGACTGAGGTGGGAGGATTGCTGGAGCTTAGGAAGTCTAGGCTGCAGTGAGCTATGATCATGCCACTTCATTCCAGCCTGGGTGATAGAATGAGACCCTGTCTTAAAAAAGAAAAGGACCAAAAAAAAAAAGTCAAATAGTGATAAATATTTGCCATTTATATATAGTGTTGAAAGTGTATTTCAGATGATTTCAATGTTTTTTGGCCCCCAGAATGAAAATAAAATAATGGCCCTTGGCTGTTGATCAGCAATTTGGCCTGAAAACAAAGCACCAACCCTTTCAACCCTTCTGGCCTGTGTCCTCTCATCTGCACACCTTTTAAGCCTCCTGCTTCCTTTGTCCTTTCCTCTGGCTTTTACACATGCTCTTTTCTTTGTCTGGAATTCCCTTCTTGCCATTCTTTGCTTTATTTATTTCTATTTTTCCTGCCCTGGGGCAGCACTTCAGTGATTACAAATGGGATTCTTGAATGAAATCAAACACTGGGAATACTTTGGTTAGCAGGACAAACATGTTCCATATTTATCAAATTCTGTTCTAATTGTTGAGTTAATTATCTAACTCTTCCTGTGGACAGTGAACTCCTTGAGGTTAGGCATGACTCTCTTTTTAGCAGCAGTACATTACCTGACATTCAATAGGTGTTCAATAAAAGTTGCTTCTTCCAAAATGTCAGTCTTGAATAAAATTCTCAAGGCATTCACAATTTTGTGAGGAAGAGACGTTGCTCATACTTAAATTTGATTAGAATACTAGATAATATGTTGATAAGGTCTCTCACTGACTCTGGTACATTGTGGAAGATAGTCTTATCACTTACATGAATAAATAATTACTGCATTAAATACATAGCAAATGATTTGATACAACTTTAATGATCCAATATATTATTGAGGCACTTTGAATTAATAAGTGTAATTCCAAGAAAGGAACCAAACCATCATAAGCCCTAAAGCATATACACAAGCCCTAAAAGCCATACTTTTTTTTTTCTTTCTGTATATATATACTCTTCCATTCTTAGCATTGTGATGTGTATACTTTGACAAGTTCCTGGTCACCATTATAGTTCTGCCAAGCCTTCACATAGACAATCTACTCTAGTGCTGCTTTCTTAGCAAACGTTTTTATTTTGCTTTATATTTATAATTTAGCTTCCTGCCTCACAGAAATCAAGGCTACCTATCAAACTCAGTAAAACATCTCACTTCTAGCCCTTAGTTTTACTCACCATGCTCATAATCTTATAGTATCAGAAGAAGCAGCCCTTCTGATGAGGGCTAATGCTCTTTCTGTGCCCTTTAAAGAGATACAGTTTACATTTTTATCAAAATGATTCATATGCATGGTTTTAAAAAATTGGGCAAAATGGCCACCCACTGCCCCATGCTCCCCAAATGTGTTTTCTAATGGTATCCTCATTTATTTATTTAGCTGCTTCTTTTGGTTGCCATCTTCAAAGCACTAAATAATTATGCTGCTCTTTTCATGGCTTATATGCTTACACATTTTAGATATTACATACTTATTTAACTGTTCTGAAAAATAAAGTTTTTGTTCTTCCTCAACACTGCCATATGGCTGTTAACTAGAGCATTCATTCCCCTTGACGAATGAGATTTGCTGTTTATCAAATCTCACGAATGAGATTTGCTGTTTATCAAATCTCATGGCTTCCTGTTACCATTCAGTACCTCCATTTCCTGGAGTGCATGCTCAAGTCACTTGCTAAGGAAGGGTGGGTGGGAGGTAAATTTTCTGAGTCGTCCTGTATCCGAAAATGTCTTTATTCTAATCTCACACTTGCTTGCTAATTTGGATGTAGAATTTGATGTTGAAGATAATTATTCCTCAAGGTTTTAGGATCATTGTTCTATTTTGTTCTATCACCTTGTGTAGGTGTTGTGCTGTTCTAATTCTTTTCCTGTTTTGGTGACCTCCTCTCCCCCAAACTTAAAAAAATCTCAGGTATTCTGAAATTTCAGTGTTTTTTGTTTGCTTGCTTGGTTTTACTGTTAATGGTCCTGAGTACTCAGTGTGCTCGGCCCTTCTGTCTGGAGATTGGAATCTCACCTCTGGGATACTTTGTGCTATTTCTTCATTAATTTTTTTTCTCTCTCTTTTTGTGTTTCTGGAACTCTTCATTAGTAGGATTTTGGACATGTTTGATTGATTATCTTTGTGTCTTTTATCTTACATTTTGTTGTACTTTCTGAGATACTTTAACTTCTGATACTTTTATTGCATCTTTTATTTTAAGAATCGGAAAACATTTTTTCTATGTTTTTTTTGTTGCTGATCTTTTTATAAATAGCACATTGTTCTTGATTTATAGGTGCAGTCTCTTTAAGAATGTCTCTGAGGATAACAATTTGAGTTGACAGTCCTTTTCTGCTTTTTGCATTGTTTTCTCCAAATTCAGATTCTGTTTATTTATCTTTAGTTTTTCTTTCATTTTGGATATGTTCCTCAAATATCTAGCAATCCTTGGCTGTCCATTTATATTTAAGCATGGAAGACACTGACAAGCTGTTTGGGAGCTCTGTGTGTATGAGAGGAGCTTGTTACCTGTCAGGTTTTTGCTTTATGTGAATAGGGTAAGGAACTGTCACTACTGCTAGGGGACTCAAGGATTTAAGAGACATTCAACCTAGGGAAAGGCTGGTTGATGGTTCTGAATATAGGTTTACATATTTTTAGCCCCAAGTTTTACTCCTTTCCTTCCTTAGCACCCCCTGGTGTTTGAGAACCCTTACTCTCTCTGAGGTTCTCTGGGTAAGCCAGCCTTCTTTTGATTTTATCCCCTTCTGCCATCAGTACTCTAAACTGTAGCTTCTTTCTGCTCTTTAAGTTACCATTCATAGTTTTTTCTTTGTCTTTCAGAATTTAAAAACCAGATTCTCATCTGCTCATTACCTCTTCTCTCTGTTTATTGTGGGTTTTTGTATTTTTAAGTTCCTTGCAATGGGTTTGTAAAAGGTCATGTTGGCTAGGCTGCACTATATTTCCTCAAATTCCCTTTCTCTCTCTTTTTTTTTTTGAGACAGAGTCTCACTCTGTCACCCAGGCTGGAGTGCAGGGGCACCACCTCAGCTCACTGCATCCTCCACCTCTTGGGTTCAAGCGATTCTCCTGCCTCTGCCTCCCAAGTAGCTGGGATTACATGTGCACACCACCATGCCCAGCTGAGTTTACTATTTTTAGTAGAGACAGGGTTTCATCATGTTGACCAGGCTGGTCTCAAACTCCTGACCTCAGGTGATCCACTCTCCTGTGCCTTCCAAAGTGCTGGTATTACAGGCATGAGCCTCCGTGCCTGGCTGCCTTTCCCATATGTTTCTGATTAGGTTGGGTCACTGGGAGATTTTCACATCTAGCATGAGACATTATTCCTGGACAACCAAAAACATTCTCTTTCCCCAGAGGAGCACATAAGTCTTTTTATTTTTTATTTTTATTTTTATTTTTTGAGGCGGAGTTTCGCTCTTGTTATCCAGGCTGGAGTGCAATGGCGCGATCTCGGCTCACCGCAATCTCCGCCTCCTGGGTTCAAGCAATTCTCCTGCCTCAGCCTTCTGAGTAGCTGGGATTACAGGCATGCGCCACCATGCCCAGCTAATTTTTTACATTTTTAGTAGAGACGGGGTTTCACCATGTTGACCAGGATGGTCTCGATCTCTTGACATCGTGATCCACCTGCCTCGGCCTCCCAAAGTGCTGGGATTACAGGCTTGAGCCACCGCGCCCGGCCAAGTCTTTTTATTTTTTTCTTCTTTAGGATAATATTAGTTCATTCTTTTCCTACCTGATTCACACTCCTTCTTTCATGTTTTGTAACTTAAATACTGAAATATAAAGTGAACTGTGATTAACACATACAATGTTAGATAACAAGGAAGAAAACAAATGAACCCAAAAATATTTGGTTAATACACGCACACACATATGTGTATTTAAACACATATGTATCAAATTAAGGAAGAAATACTTGTAACTATTGTAGTCCATATTTCTGCGGTGGTCATGTGGTTATAGCTGTTATACATGTTCTTCCACCACTCATTTTGTATTCCCATTGCTCTTAGTATCTCAGCTGGTCCTGGTTCCTTGCTTGGTGGGATGACCCAGGCTTTCATTCTTGAAGGTGTGGGCTATTTAGTAGTCCTTTCTGAATTAGTTCTGCTATTTGCAGTTCTACAAAACCCCTTTCAATTTTTCATGGACTTGAATCTCAGGACATGGGAAATGCTAAGTGATGTCATAGAGATCTCTTGCATTTTGGACACACTCCTCTTCTCCTGTATTGTGCAGTAGTAACCCAGATTCCCCTCGAAAGTTAGTATCAGTCATCCCCAGTGAATACAGTAACCATCTTCATTGCCTCTTGATTCGAACTTCAGAGTAAAGTTGGAGTCTCAACTTCAGGTTAGTTAAATCATTTGTTGTGTCTCCTAGTGGAAGGATTCGTCCCTTTGAAACAAGACTTCTAGAATAACAAAGCCTAAAGTCACAGGGATAGGAAATAAATATTTTGCTAACACTGAATTTATTAGTCTTCGTTGATTTCCCAAAGAAAAACCCTCCTAGCACTCATTAACGGCATGAAAGGCATCACTGTCTACTACTCAGCCATCTAAGCCAGAAACCTTGGAATCATCTTAAATTTTTCCCTTACCTCTATCATTTTTTTTCTACCTGTTACAAAATCCTCTCAGTTCTACCTTATTTTACATCTCTCTCTTTTATCCCCTCCTCTGCATTCTCGTATCAGTCACTGCCTTAGACCAGGTATCACCTTCACTTATCCAACTTGTAGAAATAATCTTTAAACTTTTTGTCTTTGTCTACTATTTTTCTGCTAAAGCAATCTTTTAAAAATCAGACTATATTTAGTGGCTCTAAATGCTTACAAGATAATGCCAAACTCCTTAACCATCTGAATTAATTTATCTATTATAATCGAGATCCAAGTCAGATGGCTTTAACAAGTTAGAAGTTTATTCTCTCTTAGGACTTAGATTATGGCTCAGGAATCCAGTTCCTTCTCATTTACCTGGTCCAGGATGTTTTACCACCATGTGAGAACCAGCATGAAAAAGAAAATGGTAAAGAGGAGGATGTGCCCTTTCCTTTAAGGGGACAATCCAGAGGATGTGCAAATCATTTTTACTCTAAGCTCCTTGGCAAGAACTTGACTGCCAGTTCTAGCTGCAAGAGATAAAGAGAGTCTCTTGTCTGGGGAGATTTGTGTCTAGCTAAAAAATTGGGAGGCCTGTTATTGTAGATAAGTGGGGAAATGGGTATTGGAAGACCACCAGTAGTCTCTACCACATGAGGCATACACAGTCTTTTGGAGAGTAATCCTTGCTTACTTCTTTACCTTATTTTTTAGTGTGCTGCTTTTCCACACTTCCCTTTTAATCGGCTCTCTTGACTGTTTCTCCTTTGCATTAGCCATGCTAAATTATTTGCACATCTACACATGCTCTGCTGAGGAAAGGCATTTCTCTGCCTTTCCTCATCTTGCTTCCTTAGGTAGAGGTGCCCTTGTATTTGGTTGTAAACTCTTTGAGGGCACAGATAACATTTTATTCTTGTATCTCTTGGATGTAATGTAATGCTTGACAGATAGGGGATGTATACTATCTCTTTACTGGATGAGCAGGTGGGTTCATAGCAAAAATAACTGCAGACTTTTTAAAATGTCAGAGCCTACTCTTAAGGTAGGGCTGCTGGGTTTTTTTTGTTTTTGTTTTTGTTTTTGTTTTTTTAACTTTTGTCAATTGAAATGTTAGTGCTAGCTCTAAAAATATAATCATCCTATATTTTCTTTTTAGTCTTTTCATATTTCGTTTTTAGTTACAATTTAATTCCAGAAGTGCTCAGAGTTAGTTATGGAATTTGTTAATTTTTTTTTTTTTTTTTTTGGTCTTTAAAATGAGTGGCCTTTTCTGTCTCCTAAGGCACAGTATTTATAATTTTTTTTTTTTTTTTTTTTTAATGACAGAGGCTCACTCTTGTCACCCAGGCTGGAGTGCAATAGTGTGATCTCAGCTCACTGCAACCTCTACTTCCTGGGTTCAAGTGATTCTCCTGCCTCAGCCTCTCAAGTAGCTGGGATTACAGGCACCTGCCTCCATCGCCAGCTAATTTTTGTATTTTTTTCAGTAGAGACAGGATTTCACCATGTTGGCCAGGCTGGTCTTGCACTCCTGACCTCAAGTGATCCACCTGTTTCTCCTCCCAAAGTGCTGGGGTTACAGGTGTGAGCCACTGCGCTCGGCTTATAATTGCTTTTTAACAATTCAGTATAATAGTGACTTGCTGCAGGAGATGTGTTGAAGTGAATTAGGTAATACTGACATGATTTCCAAAGCTTGTCATAAGACCTTCTGAGCACTGCTACCTTAACATACTGGTTCTAAGATATTGGTGACTCAGGATTTATTTAATGACTGAAAAGAGTCATTGTTGTAAACAAATTCTAAGGCAAGAGTGCCTTAAATATTCTTACATGGAGAATTTTTTTTTTTCTGCTTTACTGTCTTGAGTAATATCTTTTGTTTTACTTGTAGATTTGATGGTCCTCGAAGATTTGAGGATTTAGGGTCAAGGTGTGAAGGACCGAGACCCAAAGGGCCTCGTTTTGAAGGAAATCGCCCGGATGGGCCAAGACCCAGATATGAAGGTCACCCAGCAGAGGGCACTAAAAGCAAATGGGGAATGATTCCCCGGGGGCCAGCATCTCAATTTTATATTACCCCCAGTACATCCCTAAGTCCTCGACAGAGTGGACCACAGTGGAAAGGCCCCAAACCAGCTTTTGGACAGCAGCATCAGCAGCAACCTAAGTCACAAGCAGAACCTCTTTCAGGAAACAAAGAACCATTAGCAGACACCAGTAGTAACCAGCAGAAGAATTTTAAAATGCAATCAGCTGCATTTTCCATTGCTGCAGATGTAAAGGATGCCAAGGCGGCTCAGTCAAATGAGAATCTAAGCGACTCTCAACAAGAGCCACCTAAAAGCGAAGTCTCGGAAGGGCCCATAGAGCCTTCTAATTGGGACCAGAATGCTCAAAGTATGGAGACTCAAATCGACAAAGCCCAAGCTGTTACTCAGCCTGTACCCCTTGCAAATAAGCCTGTACCTGCTCAATCTACTTTTCCTTCAAAAACAGGGGGGATGGAGGGAGGAGCAGCAGTAGCAACATCATCATCATTAACAGCAGATAATGATTTTAAACCTATGGGTATTGGTCTACCCCATTCAGAAAACAACCAAGATAAAGGCCTGCCTCGGCCAGATAATAGAGATAATAGATTAGAAGGCAATAGAGGCAGCAGCTCATCTTACAGAGGTCCTGGGCAAAGCAGAATGGAAGACACACGGGATAAAGGACTAGTAAACAGAGGTCGTGGCCAGGCAATCAGTCGAGGCCCAGGATTGGTCAAGCAAGAAGACTTTCGGGATAAAATGATGGGTAGGAGAGAAGACAGTCGAGAGAAGATGAACAGAGGAGAAGGCAGCCGGGACAGAGGGCTGGTGAGGCCTGGAAGCAGTCGGGAGAAAGTGCCAGGTGGTCTGCAAGGCAGCCAGGACAGGGGTGGAGCTGGCAGCCGAGAAAGGGGACCACCTCGGAGGGCTGGTAGTCAGGAGAGAGGACCTCTTCGAAGGGCCGGGAGTAGAGAGAGTGTACCACCCCGAAGAGCTGGGAGCAGGGAGAGAGGACCACCTCGAGGTCCTGGCAGTCGAGAAAGGGGACTGGGAAGATCAGATTTTGGTCGTGATAGAGGTCCATTCAGACCAGACCCAGGAGATGGTGGGGAAAAAATGTATCCATATCACCGAGATGAGCCTCCTAGAGCTCCATGGAATCATGGAGAAGAACGAGGGCATGAAGAGTTCCCATTAGATGGTAGAAATGCTCCAATGGAACGAGAAAGACTTGATGACTGGGATAGAGAGAGATACTGGAGAGAATGTGAACATGACTATCAAGATGATACACTAGAGCTCTATAACAGAGAGGACAGGTTCTCAGCACCACCATCTCGATCTCATGATGGAGACAGGCGAGGCCCTTGGTGGGATGATTGGGAGAGAGACCAGGATATGGATGAGGACTACAATAGGGAAATGGACAGGGACATGGACAGGGATGTGGATCGGATTGGAAGACCCATGGATATGTATGATAGAAATTTGGATAATGAGTGGGACAGAGATTATGGGAGACCACTGGATGAACAAGAATCACAGTTTCGTGAACGGGATATTCCATCTCTTCCACCTTTACCGCCCCTCCCACCTCTTCCACCTTTGGATAGATATCGGGATGATAGATGGAGAGAAGAAAGAAATCGAGACCATGGGTATGATCGAGATTTCCGTGATAGGGGTGAGTTGAGGATTCGAGAGTATCCAGAAAGAGGAGATACATGGCGGGAAAAGCGAGATTATGTTCCTGACAGAATGGACTGGGAAAGAGAACGGTTGTCAGACAGATGGTACCCATCTGATGTGGATAGACATTCCCCCATGGCGGAACATATGCCCTCCTCACATCATTCCTCAGAAATGATGGGGTCCGATGCAAGCTTAGACTCTGACCAAGGCCTTGGAGGGGTAATGGTTCTCAGTCAGAGGCAGCACGAAATCATTTTGAAAGCTGCACAAGAACTGAAAATGCTTCGGTAAGTTGACTCCTTCAGATCATTTCTTTTAGTAAAAACCACATTCAGACTGCTCTTTTTAAATGATATGATATATTTGAATGTAATCATTTTACTTCAACTTCTTAACACATACTTTTAATTTATATTTCTGGTCATTCAGTGCTGTTTTTAGGGTTAGGATGAGTATTTAAGAACTGTGTTAATTATAAACATATGCCCTAAAATGTGAAAATTAATTGCTGTCTTGGCTTTTGTAGATGTGTTGCTGGCATGCCATGCCGCATGTTGTAGGTGTCAAACTTCAACTTTTCAGTGCTCTGGATTTCACAGGGCTCATGTGTAACCTTCATTTTTTCCAGTAAGCAATTTGTTCTTTGGTATTAGATCTGATAGACTTTATATTCACTGATCATTGAAAAAACTTTGGGAAGTGCTGTATTTTTTTGTATTTTTCTTTGTTGAAGCTAAGAATGGTTTGCTTAGAAGCATCCTCAGATTTGTCTAACTACTGATACTTTCTTTTTTGGGATGTTTTGTCTTTCATTATAACTAAAAGCAGATATTTCTCCTTGATGATGGTACTTGTTTCTATGTAGCCAAATATTTTCTTTGTGAAATGGAAAATAGGATATTTTGACTTACAATCTACTGTGTATCGGTATCTACGTAATTTTCCTGTTACAGTAACAATAATAACAAAAGCTAACATTTATTGCATGCTTACTCTGGGCCAGGAACTGTCCTAAGTGTGTTGTGTATTATAACTCATTTAATCTTTAAACCAGCTATATCTTGGGATAGGAATTTAGAAGTCAGTGACAGATTGCAAGCTTTTTTAAAGCAAATTTTTTTAGAAAAATCAATTAATGATTAGGTTTTGATAGATTCCAATATATTTCTTCCATTTTTCAATTCTGGTTTATATTTGTGGATCTTACCAATAAATTATAACTTAAACTTTAGAACTAGGAAAGAAAAATGTGGTGAAGAAACAGTAATGATGAAAGATCAGATACGGCAGGTTTCTGTGGTCTATAGCTAAAAGGTTTATTTTTTCCAGGTTACTCATGAGGAAAATGTAGAAAGCATGCTATAGAGTGTATAGCTACCACACTATTCACTTTTAAGTTGTGGACACCTTTAATTTAACACCTACCATGTAACTGGGCACTTGCTGATAATTGAGTGTATATTATGCTAGTCTGTCTATCTCAAATTCTTCTATCTCAAAGGCCTGCAAAGATAAGATAGTATTATCCCCACTTCACAAGTGACACTAAGGCTCAGAGAGGTTAAGTTCTCTTGGCTAGTAAGTGTCAGACCCAGCGTTTAAACTCAATCTGTCCAACTCTAAAATCTGTGTTGTTTATGGAGAATACCAAGCTGATTGGTGTTGTTAAGCTGCCAAGGTTTCTTTCTTTTTCCTTTCGAAATTTCTTTTTAATTCATTATTGCTTTGCATGGCAATGCTGGGTAAAAGGTGCTGCTGCTGTTTCATCCTTTTTTAAAGCTTTCTGGGCAACATGAACATAATTAAATAATATATATGGAGTGATAGATAATGTGGTTATAATTGAAGACAAGTAGGTTATGTTATGTCAGTGTAAAGTTATAAGGAGTATCATAAGGGATGTGATTTACCTGAGCAGAAAATAGTCTTACATACTTGACCTTTTGGGTTCATTTGGGTCACTTACTTTACTGTGAAGAGAAAATTGTAAGAGGTCTTAAGAAGTTGTAGTGGATTTTACCCATGTTTAAGGTGGACATTATGAAGAAAAGTAAAAGGAATTTAATCAGAAATTTAAAGAAAAACTGAAGGACTACATAATTATCTTCAGGAAGATGAAGTGTTGTTTTTAAAGATATAGACTGACAGTTGTTTTCACCATCTACAGCAGGGGCCATAAATTAAAATGTCCCCAACAATCAGATAACAAAAATGAGTGAAAGTGGGCCAAACTTTCTAGAGTATGGTGAAGATTGTGACACGTTGTTTCATCTAACATGGGCAGCCTTGCTGCACTCGGCTGATTGTTGGCATGTGGGAATGTAGGACTGGTGTTACCAAATCTCTTTAAGGTTTGAATTTATATGTGAAATATTTTGCTTTGTAAATAGCTAATTCAAATTTTAAAAACTGATGTGAAAGCCACATTTTTTTTTTTTTTTTTTTTTTGAAAGCCACATTTTTTTTTTGAGTTGGAGTCTCGCTCTGTTTGCCAGGCTGGAGTGCAGTGGCAGGATCTCTGCTCACTGCAACCTCTGCCTCCTGAGTTCAAGTGATTCTCCTGCCTCAGCCTCCTGAGTAACTGGGATCACAAGCACATGCCACCATGCCCAGCTAATATTTGTATTTTTGTAGAGACAGGGTTTCACCATCTTGGCCAGGATGGGCTTGATCTCTTGACCTTGTGATCCACCTGCCTCAGCCTCCCAAAGTTTTGGGATTACAGGCATGAGCCACTGCACCCAGCCAAAAGCCACATTTTTTAAAAAAACCTTTTTAGGCCATATTTGGTGCATGGGCCACCATTTTGCAACCTCTGGTGTAAAAAGTTGAAAAAAGTAGTCTGGGTGCGGTGACTCACGCCTTGTAATCCCAGCACTTTGGGAGGCCGAGGCGGGCAGATCATAAGGTCAGGAGTTCAAGACCAGCCTGGCCGATATGGTGAAACCCTGCCTCTACTAAAGAAATATAAAAAATTAGCCAGGTGCGGTAGCCTGCGCCTGTTGTTCCAGTTACTCAGGAGGCTGAGGCAGGAGAATCACTTGAACCCAGGAACCAGAGCTTACAGTAACCTGACATTGTACCACTTGTACTCCAGCCTGGGCGACAGAGCCGAGACTCTGTCTCCAAAAAAAAAGTTTAAAGAAATAGCGAAGGAGCTTTTGGTTGGATTAAAGAAAAGCATAACAGCTGGATGAGATAGTAGAAAACTGCTGAGACAGGTTGTATAATCTATCCTTGAATATCTTTAATAATATATAATTACTTTTATGTCTTAGACGACTGATGAGTTAGCTACATAAAAGCAAAAGAGGGTAATCTCAGAGGTGCCCATTGTATGGCCACTACAGAGAATTTTAGGGCAAGGTTTTTAGATCTCTTCTTTTTAATTCAGTATTAGGTGTAGCCACTTAGGAATGGCATAAACATGCTTTATGTACCATGGCAATTTTATTTGTTTGCAGGGAACAGAAAGAACAGCTTCAGAAGATGAAAGACTTTGGGTCTGAGCCACAGATGGCTGACCATCTACCACCTCAGGAATCAAGACTGCAGAATACATCTTCAAGACCTGGAATGTATCCGGTATGGGAGAATGTGTGCTCAGAAAATGAAATGGTTTCTAATTTGTATGTTTTTATGTTGTTTAATTTTTTAAAAATTAACTACAGATTTCCTCTCTAAAATTTAGATTTTTGGTCAAGTAAAAGTTTATGGTGATTGACCTTTGAACATCTTAAAAGCAGTTCAAAAGTGTGGCAGAGATGCTCCTTTTTCCCAGGGTTTGGATAAGTACACCAACTACTCCTGAACTACATAGTCTCTGTCCACAAAATGGTGGAATTTTTCTAATAATTTTTTAAGTTAAAATAGTCCTGTTGACTGGCCACAGTGGCTCATGCCTGTCATTCCAGCACTTTGGGAGGCTAAGGCAAGAGGATTACTTGAGCCCAGAAGTTTGACACCAGCCTGCACAAGACAGTGAGACCCACATCTCTACCAAAAAAAAAAAAAAGTCCTGTTTTCCATCTAGGCAGGGCTAGACATGGGCCTCATGGTGCTTCCTACCTTTTTAGGCTACTAATCCTTCAGATAAGGAAATGTCATACCCTAGTACATACTTCAGAACCGTTCAGGCAGTCTGAAAAGGGGTGTTTATGTTAAAGACTTAAGTAAGTTCGCCTTTTTTTTCCAATAGCATGCCAGGACTCCTTTTGTTTTTGTTCTGTTACTTTACATTTAAGGCAATAATGGGCTTTTCAGGTGTTTTAAATGTTATCATTCAAATGGTTTTATGACAGCATAATGAAGAAAAAAGTTCTACTGAACCATTTCCTCAAATTAACTTTCTTCATTTCTCAGCATTCCCTTCCATTCTGGTCTAATACTTAAACACTAAGAAATAATTGTTGACATCAGTGACCCAGCATGGTGTTGTTGACTCTCCAGATCGGATCTCCTGACCTTTGTATGCATTTGTCTGTCTGCAGAGTTTCTGTCTGTGGATGTGGCTCCTGTCAAATGCAGCATGTTGAAATTGGGGCTCATTATCATACCCCATTAAATATTCGTTCTCCTCACCATCACCTATCACCCTAACTTGAAATCTGAAAATCAGCCCTCCATCTTGCCCCTGCTATATGCTGCCATCTCTTTTGAATAAAATTCTGAAGTATAATTGCATGCTTTTTAAGCCTGTATTTCAAGTTTTGACAGATGTATATCAAAAGATACATTCTCATCACCCTTAAAAGTTCTCATGCCTTTTTGTAGTTGGGACTACCCCTACACTCCACTTCAGACAGCATTGATGCGATTTGTGGTCAGTGGACATTTTAAAATTAATCTCACCATGTGGCTACCTGGCTTTAAAACTCTTCAGTGTTCTCCCATGCCTTCAGGATGAAATCTAGAATCTTTTGCATGGCTTTTCAAGTTCTTCCTGAGCTGGCCTGACCTCTGCTGACCATTGCTTGCTACTCCACCCTCTGATGCTTCATTTTCCCTCCACATGGAGCTACTTAACAATTCTGTGAATTTGCTAGATTCTTTTACTTCTTCATTCCTTTGTGTATGCCTGTTATTCTCTAAGCCAATAGTCTCTTTTCTTTGCCATTGCATCCCCTCCTGCAATTGGCTAATGCTTATCTTTTAGAACGCAGCTCTACTATCTTCTCATCTACCTATGTAAGGCAGTTACCCTCATACATACCCTGTAAACATCTTACACTGGTCTCTGTTGTCATCTTTATCATGTTGAATTTTGATTGTCTGTTTTCTTGTCTTTTCTTCTAAATTGAGTCCATAAGATAAGAACGATAGGCCGGACATGGTGGCTCACGCCTGTATTCCTAGCACAGTGGAAAGCTGAGGCAGGCAGATCACCTGAGGTCAGGAGTTGGAGACCAGCTTGACCAACATGGAGAAACCCCATCGCTACTAAACATACAATATTAGCCTATCGTGGTGGCACATGCCTGTAATCCCAGCTACTAGGGAGGATGAGGCAGGAGAATCGCTTGAATCTGGAAGGCAGAGATTGCC
Organism: Callithrix jacchus; assembly: GCF_049354715.1. Lineage (NCBI taxonomy): Eukaryota > Metazoa > Chordata > Mammalia > Primates > Cebidae > Callithrix > Callithrix jacchus. Next base: position 109,717,718 of record NC_133509.1, read on the forward strand.
TTGAGCCAAGATTGCACCATTGCACTCCAGCCTGGGAAACAAGAGTGAAACTCTGTCTCAAAAAAAAGATGGAGTTTTTTGAGATGGAGTCTCTATCGCCCAGGCTGGAGTACAGTGGCGCCATCTCGTCTCACTGCAGCCTCCACTTCCCAGATTCAAGCAGTTCCCTGCCTCAGCCTCCTAAGTAGCTGGGATTACAGGTGCCCACCACCATGCCTGCCTAATTATTGTATTTTTAGTAGAGATGAGGTTTCACCATCTTGGCCAGGCTGGTCTTGAACTCCTGACCTCATGATCCACCCACCTGGGCCTCCCAAAGTGCTGGGATTACAGGCATAAGTCACTGCGCCTGTCCAAGAATTGTATCTTTTGTCTTTGCTTGTCTTAGTAAATAATAGAAGCTCCTGATTATGGATCCACATTTCTGCTTTATTTGCTTAACAAGACATAATCATCTTTCCATATTGTTATGCTATATTATTTTTTGATTCATAATTTATTGAATTAATTCCATTTCTGTTGAAATTGATTTATAATCTTTCACTGTGATTCTTAATATTACTCTAATGAGTGTCTTTCTAGTGGATTCTTATTTTAGGTAACTCTTTTTTTTCTTTTTTTTTTTTTGAGACGGAGTCTCACTCTGTTGCCCAGGCTGGAGTACAATGGCACAATTTCCAGCCACTGAAACCTCCACCTCCCAGGTTGAAGCCATTCTCCTACTTCAGCCTCCCAAGTGGCTGGGATTACAGATATCTGCCACCCACCACACCTGGCTAAATTTTTTGTATTTTTCGTAGAGACGAGGCTTTACCACATTGGACAGGCTGGTCTTGAGCTCCTGACTTCAGGTGATCCACCTGGCTCAGATTCCCAAAATGCTGGGATTTCAGGTTTGAGCCACTGCATTCAGCTGATAACTTCTTATGAGTAAATTGTGTTTTTTTTTTTTTTTTTTAAGTTTTATGTTGTTTTTGTTTTGTCTTTTTTGTTTTGCTCTGTTGCCTTGGAGGCTGAATTACAGTGGTGCAATCATAGCTCACTGCAGCCTCAAACTCCTGGGCTCAAGTGATTCTCCCACCTCAACCTCCTGAGTAACTGGGACTACAGGCACACACCACCACACCTGGCTAATTAAAAAAATTTTGTTGGTAGGGACGGGGTCTTGAATTGTTGCCCAGGCTGGTCTCGAACTCCTGGGCTTAAGTGATCCTTGTGCCTTGGCCTCCCAAAGTATTGAGAGTGCCTGCACCCAGCCAGCAGTGATTTTAAAGTCCCAAAGTGGACTACTTCAAAGAATAAGCATACTCTTTAAAATTTTTTTGAGACTAAGTATAGTCTTTTGCCCAGGCTGGAGTGCCGTAGTGCAATCTCAGCTCACTGCAATCTCTACCTCCCTGATTCAAGCAATTCTCCTGCCTCAGCCTGCCAAGTAGCTGGGATTACAGGTGCCTGCCACCACGCTTGGCTAATTTTTTTGTATTTGTGGTAGAGACGTGGTTTCACCATGTTGGCCAGGCTGGTCTCGAACTCCTGACCTCAGGTGATCCACCCTGCCTCAGCCTCCCAAAGTGCTAAGGTTACAGGCATGAGCCACCACACCTGGCCCAGAATAAGCATACTTTTACAAAATGATTCCTGTGACATAGCCAAACAGCTCTCTATAATAGTTGTATAATGGCTGGGCACAGTGGCTCACGCTTGCAATCCTAGCACTTTGGGAGGCCGAGGCAGGCAGATCACATGAGGTCAGGAGTTCGAGACCAGCCTAGCTAATATGGTGAAACCAGGTGTCTATAAAAATACAAATATTAGCTGGGCTTGGTGGCATGCGCCTGTAATCCTAGTTACTGCAGAGGCTGAGGCAGGAGATGCTTAAACCTGGGAGGTGGAGGTTGCAGTGAGCCAAGATTGTGCCACTGTACTCCAGCCTGGATGACAGATCAAGACTTCATCTCAGGTGGATCACCTGAGATGTCAGGAGTTTGAGACCAGCCTGGCCAACATGGTGAAACCCCATCTCTACTAGAAATATAAAAATTAGCTGGGCATAGTGGTGTGCATCTGTAATCCCAGCTGCTAGGGAGTCTGAAGCAGGAGAATTGTTTGAACCTGGGAGGCAGAGGTTGTAGATTGTGCTACTTCACTTCAGCCTGGGCAGCGAAGCGAGACTGTGTCTCAAAAATAAATAAATAAAAAGAAAGAAAATAGTTGTGTTACATCTATATATAGCCTTGTAAGCGTTAGTTACATAATATTTTGTATATTTAGTAATTTTAATACAGCATTTTTTATTACTAGTGACATGAATATTTTCTCATATTTGTTAACTATACTTTCTTCTTACAGAAATTGTGTCCTTCACCCATTTATCTGTTTGAGTTTTTTTTTAACTCATTATCCTAAATACAGATATTAACCCTTTCACATATAAATAATTTAAAAAATTTATCTTCCTCTCACTGTATAGAATGAAGAAAGCACTTTTTGTTTTATTTATAAGTGTATTTCTAAGAGATCTTAAGATATTTAAAACTTGTCTCGATGGATATGTCTAGACAGACAGAATAGCCTCATCCTATATTGGCATTTTCTTAACAAAGTTTATCATACCATACTTTAATTAAAACTTTATCTTTAGGTAATAGCCATTTGTCTTTAACTATAGCCAGTAGTGACCTCCAGTCAAATTATGTTCCTTCCATATTAGTCAACTGCATTTTATTAGTCACAAAGTTTGTTTTTAAAATACTGCCTATGTATGGGCAAATATATAAATAATGCATATTGTGGGCTCTCCAGGGTCTAAAATAGGTGTAAATAAAGAAAAAAAATCCTGGAAAAACAAAGAAGTAAAAAACCAAACCAAAACAAAAAACAAAAGAAGAAACCAAACCAACCAGACACAGTGAACTAAGAAATGGGAAATAAGTGTTTGAATCACGCTTATGAAGATTAAAATAGAGACTAGGCATAGTGGCTCACACCTGTAATCCCAGCACTTTGGGAGGCTGAGGCGAGAAGATTGCTTGAGGCCTGGAGTTCAAGACCAGCCTGGGCAACATAGCAAGACCCTGTCTTCACCAAAGAAAGAATAAAAATAAAATGTATGTGGCAGCTGGGTTTCAGTATTGGGTAGATAGGACCTATCTGCTAAGAAGTGCTACCATCTCCTTAATAGACATTTCTGATGGCACCTGGGGATGCTTTGGGAAAACAAATGTAATCAGGGTACCCAACAGTGGCACTTCTTAAAGAGATTACTAGATGTTCATTTAGTTTATTTTGTTTCGTATTACTCAAGTTCTGTGTTGGTCCTAGCTTTCCCTGGACTATTATTGTCAACCAGATAACTGAAAGGAACAGAAGTATGGAGGCTCTCTAGGATTTCTGTCACTGGAAATTTACCGTTTTTATGGAGGAGATAGGTTTCTAGAGTAGGAAGATAGTTCTTATTTATTCATTTTTCTCCTTCCTGCACACTGAGAGAGTGGGAAGATAGTTCTTAATCAAGGGGTGAAAATCAGAATTATTCATGGAGGGTATTTTTTTTTTTTTTTAAATTTTAAATTACTGGTAAGCCCCACCTACAGAAGTTCAGTAGATTTGGTGTTGGTCAGGGACATTTGAATCTGAAGTCCTAATTTGGAGTATGGAGATTTTAAAACATTTTCATCACCCCTGTAAGATCACTGCACTAGTTTATAGTTAGTTAATCCTCATTCCTACCCTAGTCCCAGGCAACCACTGATCCACTTTCTGTCTATATAGATTTGCCTTTCTGGGCATTTTGTATAAGTGAATTATATAATATGTAGTCTTTTGTGTCCGTCTTCTTTCACTTAGCATAATCTTTTCAAGTTTATCCATGTTATAACATGACTCAGTACTTCATTTATTTTTACTGCTTTTAAATTTTCTAACTTTTTATATAAATATACCACATTTTGTTTAACCATTCACCAGTTGATGGACATGAGAGTTGTTGAATAGTATGGCTATGAATATTTGTGTGCAAGTCTTTGGATAGACATATGTTTTTGCTTTTCTTGGATAGATACCTAGAAATGAAATTGCTAAGTCATATGATAAATTTATGTTTGGCTGGGAGTTTTGGCTCAAGCCTGTAATCCTAGCACTTTGGGAGGCTGAAGTAGGTGGATCACCTGAGGTCAGGAGTTCGAGACCAGTTTGGCCAAGGGAAACCCTGACTCTATTAAAAATATAAAAAATTAGCTGGTAGTGGTGGTGGGTACCTAATCCTAGCTACTCAGGAGGCTGAAGCAAGAGAAGTGCTTGAACCCAGGAGGCGGAGGTTGCAGTGAGCTGAGATTGTACCATTGTACTCCAGCTTGGGCAACAAGAGCAAGATTCCATCTCAAAAAAAAGTGTATTTGACTTTTTGAGAGAAATTGGCAAACCATTTTCTTTTCTTTTTTTTCCCTTTGAGACAGAGTCTGTTTCTGTCACCCAGGCTGGAGTGCAGTGGCTCATTCTCGGCTCACTACAACCTCCACCTCCTGGGTTCAAGTGATTCTCCTGCCTCAGCCTCCCAAGTAGCTGGGACTGCAGGAGCATGCCACCATGCCCAGCTCAGCAAACCATTTTCTATAGTGTCACCATTTATTCCTACTAACAATCTAAAAGAGTTTTTCTTTTCTATATTCTTGCCATCATTTGTTTTTGTCTGTCTTATTAATTATAGCCATTCCAGTGAGTATGAAAATGATATCTCATTGGGATGTTAATTTGTATTTCCCTAATGACTAATGACGTTGAGTATCTTTTCATGTGCTTATTGGGCATTCATATTTTTTCTTTGGAAAAATATCTATTCTCAGCTTTGGCCATATTTTTTTTACGATTTGCCTTATTGAATTTAAGTGTTTTGTATATTCTGAATTCAAGTTCTTTATCAAATATAAGATTTGTGTATATTTTCTCCCTTTCTGTGGCTTGTCCTCATTTTGATGGTATGTTTTAAAGCACGAAATTTTGAATGAGTCCAAGGTGTTAACTTTTTTCCTATAAATTGAGAACCAGATTTTAATTTCCACTGATCTGTAAAAACATAGTGGTATGCTTGTCCGCTAAGCTCTTGACTCTGTTCTCTAGCCTCCAGGGTCCTATAGACCACCCCCTCCTATGGGTAAACCACCAGGTTCAATTGTAAGACCTTCTGTTCCACCAGCAAGATCATCTGTTCCTGTAACCAGGCCACCTGTCCCAATACCACCACCTCCACCTCCTCCACCTCTACCTCCTCCTCCTCCTCCAGTGATAAAGCCACAAACTTCAGCTGTAGAACAGGAACGATGGGATGAAGATTCTTTCTATGGGCTCTGGGATACAAATGATGAACAAGGACTGAACTCAGAATTTAAGTCAGAAACTGCAGCAATTCCATCTGCTCCAGTATTACCACCCCCACCTGTTCACTCTTCCATTCCCCCTCCTGGCACAGTGCCTATGGGTATGCCACCAATGTCCAAGCCACCGCCAGTGCAACAGACTGTTGATTATGGCCATGGCCGAGGTGAGTAATGGTGGTGAACTTGTATTTGGGATCCTACAGGAATTGTTAGCTTCAGCTTTAGCTTTCTCAAGCTTCACTCTTAGAGGGCTTTTTCTCTGATTTTGTTTACCAGATATATCCACTAATAAAGTTGAACAGATACCTTATGGAGAAAGAATAACTCTACGCCCAGATCCACTACCTGAAAGATCAACTTTTGAGACAGGTAGGATTCCCAGAGAGGTCAGTATTTTTAAACATTTTAGGGCCTAATTATCACATGATTTTCCTTTTAGTCAGCTGAAAGATTCTTACGTCGAATTTAGGGCAGAAATTTATACCAGCTCTGAGGTTAGATTTATACTTTTCTGCTTTTATTTCTATAAAAGGGATATAATAATTTTGTACTAACTGTTTTTGTAGAGCATGCCGGCCAACGTGATCGTTATGATAGAGAAAGAGACCGTGAGCCTTATTTTGATCGCCAAAGTAATGTCATAGCAGATCATCGAGATTTTAAAAGAGATCGTGAGACACATAGAGATCGAGACCGGGATCGTGGTGTTATTGACTATGACCGGGATCGATTTGACAGAGAACGCCGACCCCGAGATGATAGGTATGCTATAAAACAGTCTTTGCTAGGTGTACAAATTATTATATACTTAAGTTCAGTAAAAGTTTACGAGAAATTTAGTAAGTAACATATTTTTCTTACGCATGTCTATTTGTAATTTGGAGGGGGAAGAATAATTCTGGACCAGTTTTCAGGAAAGTAGGTCTTTGACTTGGTAGCTTGAATTCCAGAGCATTAAATGGGCGATGGAGATAGCCAGAAAGGAATGGAAATGGTATTATCAATAAAGGTGCAGTCATTACTCAGTAGGCAAACAGTTTATTTTTGCAATCCATTAGCTTTTTATTTATTATGATTATACTTACGGGCATTCTGGCAGCCAGGCAAGGAGAAGGGGAAGGGAGAAAGCCCACGAACTTTTAAATATTTATTTATTAATTGCTATATTTTATTGAGATGGGATCTCAGTCTGTCATCCAGGCTGGAATGCAGTGGCACAGTCTCAGCTCACTGCAGCCTCCACCTCCTGGGCTTAAGTTGTCCTCCCACCTCAGTCTCCTGAGTAGCTGGGGCCATAGGCATGTGCCACAATGCCTGGCTAGTTTTTTTTTTTTTTTTGTATTTTTGGTGAAGATGTAATTTTACCATGTTGCCCAGACTGGTCTCAAACTCTTGAGCTCAAGTGATCTACCTGCCTCGGCCTTCCGAAGTGCTGGGATTACAGGAGTGAGGCACCATGACCAGTTTTCACATGAACTTTTTAGATACGTATATAAAGTAGATCTAAATGAAAAAGCAAAGTCAAAATGTAAATATTGGCCTGGTGCAGTGGCTCATGCCTGTAATCCTAGCACTTTGGGAGGTCAAGGCAGGCAGATATCCTGAGCTCAGGAGTTTGAGACAAGCCTGGCCCACATGGCAAAACCCCGTCTCTACAAAACAATAACAAAAGTTGGCCAGGCAAAGTTGTATGTGCCTGTAGTCCCAACTACTCAGGAGGCTAAGATGGGAGGATCACTTGAACTCTGGAGATCAAGGCTTCAGTGAGCCAAGACCAGGCCACTGCACTCTAGCCTGGTTGACAAAGTGAGACCCCCATCTAAAAAAAAAAAAAAAGTAAATATGGTGTGGAGTATCTGCCCATAGAGAAAATTGGGCAGAGAATGCTGTTGCACTATAAAGCAGAGACCTCTGAATATTTTTTATTTGCTGAAGGACTTTCTATTATATCTTCTAGAGCTCAGTCATATCGAGACAAAAAAGACCATTCCTCATCCAGAAGAGGGGGTTTTGATAGGCCATCCTATGACCGGAAGTCTGACCGACCAGTCTATGAAGGACCATCCATGTTTGGAGGTAGAGTGATGCCTTATTAACTGCAAGGATATTAAGAATGTAAAGTATGGGAGATGCTTCCCATTGTAGCTATGGATTTAAACTTTTAGAGTAAAATGTATTCACAGATTTCTTATATCATAAAAAATAGCAATGTAATTAATGAAATAAAACGTTTACTTTTGAAACAAAGTAGAAACAAAATTACTGATAGTCTCACTACCCACCATACTATAGCTATTATAATTTTGTAGATTTCCTCTCATTCTCTTTTTACAGACATATTTCTGAAGTTGTAATCAAAGTATAAATATGAAGTAATAACAATTTCTTTATCATGATTGTTCTGATTAATATTATACTATACACATTTTTCATATGAAATTTTGAAAAATTGTGAAAGTTTAGTGGCTCTTTGACATTCTATTGAGTGGATAAAATATATGATCGAGACCTTATTATTAGGTAATTTAGGGGTTGCTTTTAGTTTTTCACTGTTATGATTTACACTTAAACTAGAATCTCATACCTATTTATAGGAATACACTCTCCTAAGATGGTATAACTTTTATTCTTTTTTTTTTTTTTGAGACGGAGTTTCACTCTTGTTACCCAGACTGGAGTGCAATGGCTCGATCTCGGCTCACCGCAACCTCCGCCTCCGCCTCCTGGGTTCAAGCAGTTCTTCTGCCTCACCCTCCCGAGTAGCTGGGACTACAGGCGCGCACCACCATGTCCAGCTAAATTTTTTTGTATTTTTAGTAGAGACGGGGTTTCACCTTGTTGATCAGGATGGTCTCGATCTCTTGATCTCGTGATCCACCCACCTCGGCCTCCCGAAGTGCTGGAATTATAGGCATGAGCCACTGCGCCCGGCCAGCTTTTATTCTTAAAATGGTAAAGCAGAAGTTACAGAACTTAGGACTGTCCAGCAAAACATTTATTATTCTTTCATGTTTTGTTGCTTAACTTTTTACATTTGATACAAACAAGGATGAATTCAGTGTTTTGCAGAACAGTCTATTTGCCTGAAATCATACTTAAATTATCTCATTTTCTTGACTTCAGTAGATTTTACATTACCTTTATTTTTTTCTAATTAAAAAGTGGCCCCAAAATCATTAGACTTGGTTTGAATTATATTACCTTAGGATGTGTGGGGAGAGTTGGATTTAAAAACAATTACTTTACAAATAGTAATTTTGTTCAACTGCTGGAATCCTAGGAGAACGAAGGACTTATCCTGAAGAGCGAATGCCCCTGCCAGCTCCTTCACTGAGTCACCAGCCACCTCCAGCTCCACGGGTAGAGAAGAAGCCTGAATCAAAGAATGTGGATGATATTTTGAAACCACCAGGCCGGGAGAGCAGACCTGAGAGAGTGAGTCCTGTGAAGCTGATTCATTTCCATGCAAACCAGAAGAGAACTTTTAAATATCCTAAACAGAATTTCTTTACTTTTCTGCAACATAGTAACAATATCAGATTCAAGGCATTTTACCATACCTAAATCACCATAAAAATCTCATAAATGGCCTACACTATAGAATCTTTAAGAATTTAGCACTATAAACTACTTGGCAAAAAAGATGTTGAATTTTAAAACATTTATGAGGCCTCAATTAATTGCATGTCGAAGAGAGGAAAGTGGATTTGGTTTTATGGTGGTATGTGGAATAGAAAGGGAGAATTAGGAGACTTGATTAGCTTAGGCTTAATTTCCTAGTGACCTCCAAATGTGTGCATTCTCTTAAATTTGTCTTATATTACAGAATAATTAGATTGACTCCATTTGAATTAACTGGTACTGGAGATTTTTTTAAATTATGGATTCAGGATACATGTGCAGGTTAATTACACAGGTATTTTATGTAATGCTGGAGTTAGGGCTTCTAATGAGACTGTCACCCAAATAATGAACGTAGTACCTGGTAGTAAAGTTATTATTGATATAGTTGGCTTAATTTTATTTTTGGATTATTCATCGCAGACTATGGAAATATGGTTTAATTTTGTTTATTCATCTTATGTAATATCACTGAATTCATTTATTAGTTTTAGTAGATTTTTAGTGGATTCTTAAGGTTTTCTTTGTATAAGATTATGTCATCTGCAAATATAGTTTTACTTCTTTCTTTCTGAACTGGATGCCTTTTATTTCTTGCCTAATTGCCCTGGCTAGAACCCCCAGTGCAGTGTTGAATAGGTGTGGCAAGAGTGGACATTCTTGTCTTGTTTCTGATCTTAGAGAGAAAACATACAATCTTTCATCATTAAAAATGATGTTAGCTGTGAATTTTTTGTAGATGCACTTTATTAGGTTAAGAAAGTTCTATTCCTAGTTTGTTGAATGTTTTTATCATGGGAGGATGTTGGATTTGTTGAATGCTTTTTCTGTGACAATTGGGATGATTGTGTGATTTTGGTTTTTAGTCTGTTGGTATGATGTGTTACATTAATTGATTTCATATGTTAACTTGCATTCCTAGGATAAATTCCACTTGGTCATGGTGTGTAATGATTTTTATATGTTGCTGGATTCAGCTTGCTAATATTTTGGAGGATATTTTGCATCCATATTCATAGAAAATAGTGGTGTTTTCTTGTGCTATATTTGGTTTGGTGTAATACTGGCTTTATAAAGTAAGTTAGAAATTATTCCTACCTGTCGGGGGAAGTGGCGTGTGCTTCTTGTCCCAGTTACGCGGGAGACTGAGGTGGGAAGATCACTTGAGCCCAGGAGTTCTGGGCTGTAGTGCGCTATGCCAATCAGGTGTCTGCACTAAGTTCAGCATCAGTATGGTGACCTCCTGAGAGCGGGGCACCACCAGGTTGCCTAAGGAGGGGTGAACTGGCCCAGATTGGAAATGGAGCAGGTCAAAACTCTCATGCTGATCAGTAGCGGGATTGTGCCTGTGAATAGTCACTGCACTCCAGCCTGGGCAATATAGTGAGACCCTTCTCTAGAAAAATAAAAATAAAAAAAAAGAAAGAAACTATTTCTTCCTATTCTGTTTTTTTTAAGACTTTGTGAAGAGTTGGTATTTAAATATTTGGTGAATTCAGTGAAGTCATCCAGGCTTGGGCTTTTGTGTGTGTTTTTAAAATTACTATCTTAGATTCTTTACTTGTTATAGGTCTATTCAGATTGTTTATTTCTTCTTGAGTAAGTTTTAGTAGTCTGTGTCTTTCCAGGAATGTGTCTGTTTGACCTAAATTATTGTTCATAGTATTCCTTTGTATCCTTTTTTATTTCTATAAGGTTGGTAGTAATGGCCCCTCTTTCATTTCATTTTTACTTGAGGCAGAATCTCACTGTTGCCCAGGCTGGGGTTGCACTCCTGGGATCAAGTGACCCTCTTGCCTCAGCCTCCTAAGGAGCTGGGACTATAGGCACATGCCACTGAGCCCCACTTTCATTTCTAATTCTAGTAATTTGAATCTCCTTTTTTTCCTGTTCAGTGTAGGTAAGAGTTCATCAATTTTGTTGATCTTAGCTGGGTGTGGTGGCTCACACCTGTCATCCCAGCACTTTGGGAGGCTGAGGTGGGTGGATCACTTGAAGCTAGGAGTTCAAGACCAGCCTGGCCACGTGGTGAAACCCTGTCTCTATTAAAAATACAAAATTTAGCCAGATGTGGTGGCGGGTGCCTGTAATCCCAGCTGCCTGGGAGGCTAAGGCACAAGAATTGCTCAAACCCGGGAGACAGAGGTTGTGATGAGCCAAGATTGCACCACTGCACTCTAGCCTGGGCAACAGAGTGAGACTTCATCACAAAATAATAATTATAATTATAATTATAATTTGTTGATCTTTTTAAAAGAACCACTGCCACTGTTTGGTTTTATTTATTTTTACTCTTTTGTTTTTCTGTTTTCTATTTTATTAACTTCTTCTTTAATCTTTATTGTTTCCTTCCTCTGTTTATTTAGTTTGCTCTTTTTCCAGTGTCTTAAAGTGGAAGGTTAAGTTCTTGATTTGAGATCTATCTTCTTTGCTACTATAGACATTTATAGTTATCAATTTCCTTTTAAGTACTGCTTTAGTTTTATCCTGTAAGCTTTGGTATGTTGTGTTGTTTTCATTCATCTCAGAGTATTTCCTGGTTCCTCTTGATTTCTGGTTCTTCTTTGATTCGTTGGTTATTTAGGAGTATGTTGTTTAATTTTCACATATTTGTGAGTTTAATTTTCTTACTTTTAATTTCCAATTTTATTCCACTGTGGTCAGATAACATACTTTGTATCATTTCTATCCTTTCAAATTTATTAAGGTTTGTTTCAAGGTCTATTATATAGTCTATCCTGGAAAGTGGTAGGTCATTGTTAGCTATTATCTCATTGCAGAAAGTTTTCTCTGAGTGACTTTTTTTTTTTTTTGGTCTATTCTGTTTCAGATTGTTGTTATAATGAGAGGATTACCTGGCAGTGGAAAGACACATGTTGCAAAACTTATTCGGGTGAGTATGGGAAAGCTGAAAAATCAGTTGCTTGTGTTAGTAGTCACTTGCCTTCTTAATTAATAGCAAGCAACATGATACTAATAGAATTGTCTTCCATTTGATTCGTTAGAGTTGGCCCATGTGGTAGATGTTGTCCCATATCCATTTGGATCTACTCAGAGAAACATTTTTGAGTCTGCTTAATTTGAAACCACCAGAAGATTGTGTATTATTTAGCCACAAGAGGGAACTTTGGTGTGAACATTAGTTTATTCTGTAAATTCATTTTAACCTTCTTGACTATGTGATTCTTAGGATAAGGAGGTAGAATTTGGAGGACCTGCACCCAGAGTTCTAAGCCTGGATGATTACTTCATCACTGAAGTGGAAAAAGAAGAAAAAGACCCAGATTCTGGAAAGAAAGTAAAAAAGAAGGTATGGTATTCATCTCAGATCATATTCTGATTCATTAATAGTATTTGAAGGAAATCATGTTTGGAGAGAAATGTGGCTTTTTTGAGGGCAAGGACTTCTCTGTTTTCTGAACACAAACTTTAGTACTTGGGTATGAAGGAAAGACTACAAAGTCATCTCTGTCCAAATGCTAACCAGGGAAAAAGCTTAGGATGATTCTTTGCTTTTGCTAATTGTATATCTCTTTTTGGGGACCTTAGGTAATGGAATATGAATATGAAGCTGAGATGGAGGAGACTTACCGCACTAGCATGTTCAAAACTTTCAAAAAGACTCTGGATGATGGCTTTTTCCCCTTCATAATTCTGGATGCCATCAATGACAGAGTTAGGCATTTTGACCAGTTTTGGAGTGCAGCAAAAACCAAGGGATTTGAGGTAAGAACTTTGAAGTACTTTGTGTTGTCATGTAAATGTTATATATCTTTTCTAATTATTATTCATTCTTGCTTAGGTATATTTGGCTGAAATGAGTGCAGATAACCAGACTTGTGGCAAGAGAAATATTCATGGAAGAAAGCTTAAAGAAATAAATAAGGTGATTTTCAGAAACATGGACTAATAGAGTACCATCATGTGTTACATAATAATGTTTTGGTCAAGGAAGGTGACTACATATGTGGTGGTCCCATAACATTATAATAATGTATTTTTACTGTACCTTTTCTATGTTTAGATATCTTTAAATACACAAATACTTAACATTGTGTTACAGTTGCCTACAGTATTATGTACTTTAACTTGCTGTACAAGTTTGTAGCCTAGATGTGCAGTAGGCTTTATCATCTAGATTTGTGTAAGTATACTCTGTGATGTTCACACAATGGCAAATTGCCTAATGATCCATTTCTTCTAATGTATGCTCATTGCTAAGTGATGTGTGACTGTACTCTAAACTTCATGTTATCTGTATCAGCACTTTTGTCTGGAAGCTCCTATTTATTCCGCCCCCGCCCCTTTTTTTCATAATATCTTTCCTATCTGCTTTAGTAAATGTTTCTCTTCCTTTGTTTCTTTTCCTAGCTCTTCTTGAAATTAGCCTGTTATGGCCGGGCGTGGTGGCTCACGCCTGTAATCCCAGTGCTTTGGGAGGCTGAGGTGGGCAGATCACTTGAGCCTGGGAGTTTGAGATCAGCCTGGGCTACATAGTGAAACCCTGTCTCTACAAAAAAAAAAAACACAAAAATTAGCTGGGTCTTGTGGCAAGTGCCTGTGGTCCCAGCTACTGGGGAGGCTGAGGTAGGAAGATCACTTGAGCCCACAATGTCAAGGTTGCAGTGAGCCATGTTTGCGCCACTGCACACCAGCCTGGGTGACAGTGTGAGATCCTGTCTCAAAAAAAAAAAAAAGGAAATTGGCTCGTTAGACTTTATAATATTTAATTAGTATTTAACAATTTAAACAATATTTTTCAATAGATGGCCGATCACTGGGAAACTGCGCCTCGTCACATGATGCGTTTAGATATTCGTTCTTTGCTACAAGATGCTGCTATTGAAGAGGTGAGTATCCTTTGGTTCAAATGCAATGCAAAAAGACATTACTTTTTCACCTTTTTACTTTGAAAAACTTAAAACCTGCAGAAAAGTTACATGAATAGTATTAATATAAGAACACCTACTGATATGCCTTTGATTGAGATCACAGTTAATATTTTGCCACATTTTTCTTTGTATGGATATATTCTTATTAACAGTCTTGTTAATGATGTCATTATTTTTGTGGAACCATTTGAGAATTAAGTTGTAGACCTCATAAACCTTCACCCTTAAATGCGTCAGTAGGTATCTTGTAAGAACAAGGACATTGTCTTTTGATTTGATAACTGTTACCAAATGCAGGGAATTTAATATTAATAAAATATTATATTAAGTAATATAAATTTCCTGAATTAAATTTCATGAATTATCTCACATATAGTTTACATTCATATTTCATCAGTTGTTCCTATCACATAGTTTATAGAAATTTTCAAAAATCCAAGATTCAATCCTTTAATACAAAATATAGTTTCTCAGCCTTGTCATTGTCATGAAAGATGAAGAACTGATGAAGAGTTTAGGCCTGTTTTGTAGAATGCCCCTCCATTTGGATTTGTCTGTTTGTTTCCACGTGCTTAGGTTCAGGTTAAACATTAGCAGGAATGCTATGTGATACTGTGCCCTCTCAGTGCATCACACTAGGAGCCATATGGTGTCAATTTATCTCATTGTTGGTGATTTAAACACTGATTACTTGGTTAAGGTGTTATCTAACAAATTTTTCTATGTTTTTCTCTTTAGTAAGTAATTTGTAGAGAGAGACTCTTAATATCTGTTCCCCAACAAATTTTCATTCATTGGTAGTTCTTGCCTGAATCAATTATTAATGTGATGGAAGGAGAAATTTTCTATTTTTGCCAGTTGTGTGTTTCTATTTTGTTTGACCTCTTCCATTGAGTGAGTTTATTGTCAATATTGTCATTTTGCCTTTTTTTTTTTTTTTTTTTTTTGAGACAGAATCTCCCTCTGTCTTCAGGATGGAGTGCAGTAGTGCAATTTTGGCTCACTGCAACCTTTGCCTCTTGGGTCAAGTGATTCTCATGCCTCAGCCTCCTGAGTAGCTAGGGTTACAAGCATGTGCCACCACACCCAGCTAATTTTTATATTTTTAGTAGAGACATGGTTTCACTATGTTGGCTAGGATGGTCTCAGATCTCCTGACCTCATGATCCTCCCACCTGGACCTCCCAAAGTGCTGGGATTACAGCCATGTGCCACTGCACCTGGCTTAAATTTTATATTTTTAGGTTTTATATCTTTAGTAGAGTTTCATGATGTTGGCCAGACTAGTCTTGAACTCCTGGCCTCAAGTGATCTGCCCACCTCAGCCTCCAAAAGTGCTGGGATTAGACGTGAGCCGTGGTGCCCAGCCGTCATTGTGCTTTTATGTGTTTTTAACTCCCATGCCACTCCTCAACCTATTTCTTTCTGGTTTCTGCCACTGTTATTGTCTGGCAGCCATCTCACTAATGATCTCCGTGACAGTGGACAGTTTTTATTTCCCTTATTGTTTAATTTTGCAGCCAAATGTAATATAGTTGACTATGCCCACCTTCTTAAAAAACATACTTTTCTCTTGGCTTTTGTGAATTCACATTCTTCTGGTTTTCCTTTTACTTTTTTGGTTATCTCTTTTCAGTCTCCTTTGCTGACTTCTCCTGCTACCCATTCTTTAGGGCTTTATCCTAGGCTCTGTTTTTATTTTGTACCCTCTGTATAGATCACCCAAATCTTTCTAGGAGCTTGGATTGACACTTATATGCCATTAATGTTATAAAGTCTAGACTGAGTTATATTACTATCTTGATGGTAATGTTTCCGAATGGAGGGAGTATAGGTGATTTTTATAACCTTCTTTCTACTATTCTTTTCCAAATTCTCTCCAAAAAATATATATTATCTTAGTATACCTCAAACTCAACCAATCCAAAATGTAGTTCGTCCAAACCTGTTTCTCATTTAGTAGTCTCTGTTTTAGTAATTAGAACCCTAACCACTTGATGGCTGAAACCAGCACTCTGGGAATTATTCCTGACTCTTTTGTTATTATTGTTGTTGAGACAGAGTCTGACTCAGTTGTCCAGGCTGGAGTGTGGTGGCATGATCATAGCTCATTGCTGCCTCAACTCCTGGGCTCAAATGAGCCTCTCACCTCAGCCTCCTGAGTAGCTGAGACTACAGGCACATGTCACTGTGCCCAGCTAATTTTTTATTTTTATTTTTTAGAGATGGGGGTCTCACTATGTTGCCCAGACTGGTCCTGAACTCCTAGACTCAAGTGATCCTCCTGCCCCAGTCTCCCAAAGTGCTGGGATTACAGGTGTGAGCCACCGTGCCCAGGCCTGACTCTTTTTTTTTTTTTTGAGACAAAGTCTTACTCTGTTGCCCAGGCTGGAATATAGTGCTATGATCTCGGCTCACTGCAACCTCTGCCTCCCAGGTTCAAGCGATTCTCCTGTCTCAGCCTCCCAAGTAGCTGGGATTACAGGTGCCCACCACCATGCCTGGCTAATTTTTGTATTTTTAGTAGAGACAGGATTTCACCATGTTGGACAGGCTGGTCTCGAACTCCTGACCTTATGATCCACCTGCCTTGTCCTCCCAGTTTACTTTGATTACAAGCGTGAGCCACCGCAGCTGGCCCTGACTTTTTACTCTGCCTTTATGCCAGTGTTCAAACCTGTCGTGTAGTCAAGCAAGTTTATTTAGTTTAACCTTTTTATGGCCTCTGTAACTCATCTGCTCATCTCATCTTGCTACTACTCTGGGCCACCCAATATCATTCCAATATCATCCTACTTTTCACTATACTTTTTCTTATGTTTTGAAATTTGAATCATTGACATGTTTCACCTGATTGGAAAAATGCTTGTTAAAGAATTTTAAAAGAAATTCTCGTAATCCATGGGCATCCAGATAGGTAACTATCTACTTAGCACTTATACTTAATTTTACAGGAAATTATAAAGATGGATATTCAAGGAAAATTAAAGGCAATAATATCCTGTCTTTTATCAGTTCTGTTTCAAAATTTAAGGTGTTAAAAATTACTTGGTATGTAGCAGTGAGTCTGTCTTGCTCTGGGCAACTGTGTTCATTCCAGATCTCAAAGAGGGAGTCAACATTTTTCTATATGTTAACTCAGTTTGTTTTTTTTAAATGGTTGGTGTAGGTAGAGATGGAAGATTTCGATGCAAATATTGAAGAACAGAAAGAAGAAAAGAAAGATGCAGAGGAAGAGGAAAGCGAACTGGTAGGAGACAGACCAACCACTTTGAACAGTGTCTCTTTATTAAAATTCTTAAAGAAGGTTTAAATTCAGATCTGTGGTCAGACAACTACTGTTGAAAATATACTTTAATGGTAAAAGTTTCCAAAATCATCTTCAAGGAGACTTTTGGATACTCTTTATTTTTCCCCACACCAAAAGAATCCTCTACTGTGGTGTTAAAAGAAAGTTTTAACAGAGTGCTAAGAAACTTACTCTTGTACTCATCTATTTGTGGGTGGTTTAAGGGGAGTATACCTTTAAGAAAATCAGTTACATATAAAAGGGCATTCTTACATTCCAGCAGATATGTGGCCCAGCCTACCCAACATATGCATAATTGTCTCTTCTTTGCTACAAGATCTCCAAATTGAGTTTCTGTCATCTGAGGCAGAAGAACTTACTGAATGGGGAGGCAGAGGGTTGCCACTGGCTGCTAGATTTGTTCTGCATTTTATCCTAACTGATGGGGAAAAATTAAATGACTGTTTAGGCAATGGATTTTGCTTAGGCTGATTAGAGGCTTACATAGTGTGAGTTCAAAGTTTCTGTGTACCTAATGTAAAATGCTTTCGATCACACCTCTGTAGAGATGTTTGCCTTTCCCTGTCATTCAAGAATATGCGACCTATAGAGTTACCTTGACTTTTCAGTGTTTGCTGATGAAGTACAGAGATTAGCAATGCCTTGGAATAGTGTTGCTTTTTAAATCCAGAATATTAGTTGGTTTATTTAATACTTGAGCCCTGGCTAAAGTTGCTTCTCATATTCTTTTGAAAATGTACAAAGTGAGAACTCGGATACCTACCCCTAGAGTATACAGAATCTCCAGGGAGTGGTCCCATCTAACCCATGTGTGATATAGAGGACTCTTGATAAAAACTGTGTTTTTATAAAGATGGTGTCAACCTCTACATTCCAAGATTTCAAATGTGGATTAAAAAATAAGTTTAAAGTTAATGGCATTTGAGTCTCAGTATGTGTTTTTTTAAATCTATTTTTCTTAATTAAGTTGTATTTTGGCATATATAATTTAAAATGTGGGCAGGAAATTCATTAAAAGGTCCACGCTCTTCTGGAATATGGCTAATGACTTCTTTAGCCATTTGCAGCGTGTGTACTAGAAACCAATCATGTGAGAAGTCTATAATGTTTTAGCTTTCTGAAGCTCCGTCTTTCTTTTGTGGAGATTTCAGTTCAAGATACGGTTCATAATGTCTGACTTGTGTAGGTGTAGATCAAAACTTGAGAAATTTTAATTGAACGTACTATTACTTTTTAAAATGAAACACACTGTAATACTATAATTTTACATCAGCGGCATGGCAAGGAAGCCTTAGAATTCTACCCTACTGGATTATCTGTTTTATTTCCAAGTGACACACAATTTCAAGCAATGGAAGGATAATACAGTTTAAAGGAAACAAAGGATGGTTCCAGCAGGGGGAAATGAATACATTTGTTTGCCTAACCTGGTTATAAAACTTCTCTTAACCTATTCAAAGATGCAGAATTGAAAAAAATCTTTTACTATTGGAGTCTATTTCAAGAGTAAAAGATTTTTGGAGAATATATTAACCAAGGGTAAGAGCAAGTTTCATATCAACCACTCAGACCATTTAAATGGAATTCTCAGTAAACCTTGCATTTTCCACTCTGCACTAATTGATATTGCTGGGTGAAATCCAAACTTTTGCTGGTAAAGAGAATCCTTTTTAGGGGATCATTGGTATGATAGTTTGCCTTCTTTAATGCTTCATTGAACCTAGTAGATAAAATTTATACTTAATGTTATTCCTGTGATGCTTAAAGTTTTCAGATGATTTTTGAGATATAACTCGTATAAGTATTCCCAGTACCTTTAGCACTATCACTTCAGCATAGCTTTGTCTTGTATTTGGAAAATATATAATTTTCACCCAAAATACTACCTAGTAATTAAGTTGAAATCTAATTATTAGTTTTGGCTTAAAGACTAGTAAACTTACGCAGAAGCTGTTGTCATGAAGTCTTCAAAATGCTTTGCGACTTACTTTACCTGTGTATCAGTCTGTTTCATGAACTTGAACATTCCGAACAGTAGAGAGAGAGATTTATTCATAAAAGAAGATTCTGACACTTTTGATGAGTCTGTCCTATTTACTAGTTTCTAATATTAACGTTTCTGTGTGTTAGGTCTAATAGACAACAGAGTCTAAATGAAGGTAAAGGGGAATCACATGGTCAGAGCATCTGCTTGCTAGATGAATAAACAAATGATTGCTGCATAGCTCAATAGACACATTGGGAAATTTGAAAATCTTTCGGGAGTGAGTTTGAAATAAGCCACCCAGTTATTTTATGAAATATAGGATGTAAGTTGCCAGTGGAGATTTCTGGTTTTTCATGTAATAAGAAAACATAATTTCAAAAAACATCAGAAATAATAATCTAGTTTTCAACTGATAAAAGAAAAATGTTCTGAAATTGATTCAGTAAAATTAGCCTTTGTATGCTCTAACTGATAAATGAATTGAGTCATTTTAAAATGAAGTTGAACTTCATAATCGGGTAATCGGGTTAAGTGCTACCAATTTTCCTTCCTTTTGAGTACTTAAAATTACTGAAATATAAAGTAACTATCTTGAAGAATACTTTTTGGACCTTATGGCTACTATCACTTGAGAATAGCAGTTGTATTTAAAAGATAACCTAGCTAGTATTACAAATTCTCTGATACTCTGAATAATATTAATATTAGCACAGTAACTACCTGTACGTTCTTATTGTATTTGCTATACAGCTGTTGTTCAGACTACAGTTATGAGTCCTGAACTGTAGCTGCCTCAAAGCGCCTTCATGATACTATTCTGAAGTGACTGCTCTGAAATGGGAAGTTTGGTGAATTTGGTCATTTAGTTTCTTCAAAGATAATGAGATTGTGTTTCCCCTAAGGATGTATTTACAGCTAGTCAGTGGAAACTGAATCCATTCCCAATTTTAATGCTTTTCCAGTTCAAACGTGATATGCATGTATGTGTCTCTTTCTAACCCTTCGAGCTTCTCTCTGTGTACGATTTAGGGTTACATTCCGAAAAGCAAATGGGAGATGGACACATCTGAGGCAAAGCTAGGTGGGTATTTCCTTTTTCCTGTTTTTATATGTGATACCTGATGGTAATGGTTGTAGATCTTTCTGCTATAAGAGGAACAAATTTCCTAAAACTTCTACTGGAACAGAGATTCCTGGCCTACCTTATATCCTCCAATCTATTTTGCTGGCTTTTGGTTTGACTAGTTATATCTTGTGACAAAGTGATAAGTACTTTAAAAGAACTGCTTTCAATACTATTTAAAGTTTTTAGAGTCAACCAGAAATATTATTTGATAATTTAGCAACAAAATATTGTTACTTATAAAATCTATTATATTAATCAGAAATGTTGGTGCTGATGAGATTTCTTTTTTAAAAGAATAAGTGCAGTCCAAAGTTAAACCTGATTATGAATACTTCAGATAATAATATAAAGTTTAAAATTAATTAAAAGGCATTTATTCTCCTTGTATAATAAAAGAGAGTCTCTAAGTAGAGAGAAGTAGATCATATAATTCAGGTTTTTGAGGAGCCTACTTTATAAAATTTAGTTTAAATTTTTCTTCAAGTCATTAATGCCAAATTCCCAGGTAAACCAGTTTAAATGATTGTCTACATCAGAATTTGGAGTTGCTTAATGTGAAGTTATCTGTCAAACAAAAAAGTCATACATGTCCAGTGGATTCCCTGTAGTACTTGATGGTGAAGACTGCAAAATATTTTTTCAGTTTTGCTTTGCTTAAAGAGAACAATTTGACATGTTGATTAAGATGTATCAATAAAAATTAAAACAATGTGCTAAGGACTTTTTGAGATCAGCCTTACAATGAAGTATGACTATCAGTTTTTGTTTCTTTCCCTGGTATTATACTCCAAAACTAAAGAAACCAGTGAAGTATCTTAAATTGATACAAGAAATTTGAGTCATTTAGCTGCCTCATTGCTTAGGACATGTGTTTCTGACATCAGAGTAGTGCATTTGACATGCAGTTAAGTAAGTTATGCCTTTAATTTGCCCCAACTACTTGTGTTAGCAGTGGGTGTTGACCAGGTCCTGTGTTAAAAGACAGTTCCACAAACTTTATTATTACATTACTGGTATTGCTTTTTGTCAAAGTCTAAAAAATTTTTTTTAGTGTGTGTCATGTGAAAATTATATGTGGTTTTTGACATATTCTAGTAGTCGTCCTTCTATGGGAAACCTTAATAATAACCAGTTTTCATCTTCCAGAGACCCTTAAAGCACTTATACCCTTAAATGCAATTAAATATGGGGGAAAATAAAAATTGGAAAATACTTTTAAAATAATAATAATGTTTTAGTTCTGCTTATTTCGACATTAGATTAACTCTCTGTGAAGTTCTGTACATTAGACTAACCCATAATATGCTAAGATCACTTTTCTTGTTCTCTACATATTATCTTTTGGGGCAAAGAGAGATCATAGAGATAGGTAAGATGAATGTAAAAGTGATAAATATTAGCTAAACATGTAATCTTCAGAGGCCTCATTTAATACATGATCTGGGTAATGCTGTTTTAAACTCAATCTAGTCCATCTTTTACTTTTCTTTCTGTTTCTAAAAGGAAAAGGGAATTTAGTTGTGATGATTATTCAAGAATATATATTAATACTGGAATTTCTGGAAAAAGTTCTGGCCTATCTACCATTTGCTTCTCAGAAAATACATTTTATACAAACTGTTTTAAAGACAGAATAGTAGACAATGAATTCCAGAAATGGATTTTTAAAATAAACCATTTCAATAAAAGGCATCGAAGATCTGACAATAAATTTAGAAAATAAATTTTAACGTATTTGCAGTTGGGTTTTTATTTATTTTTAACAAGAGTGACAGTGATGTCGTATATAGGACCTGTATCTTGCACCACTGTATTGAGAGCTAATCCCGCCACAGAGGAAAGCAAATTGAGTATACATTCTTGAAAGTGCTTACTTCTTTAAGGTTGGTCCATTGAGCCAACTGAGAAGATTCTTCTCTAAAACATGGGGATCTTGTGTCTGAGAATTAGCCTGTTTATGCTGCCTTCCTTATAACAAATTTAATATAATTTGATTACCATGTACAATTTAATTTTCTTAGTACTTTACCAACATTCTTCAATTACACTTGGGAAATGATTATACTGGGTGGAAATGTATTAAATTTTAGCAGTGTCACGTGTTGAGCGAAAACAGTTGACTCTGAAACAGAGGAATTTTGATTCACAAATGAGTCTGCCAGTGGGAACATTCTTACCTATAGTCTTTCAAGCAGCTGGTTAGATCTTACTGCAGATTCTTGATCTATGCTCATTAAATAGAGTATACAGTTCAGCCTGTGCCTGAATGTTAAATTGGAAGTGTTGTGATTTTAGAACAGTTCAGAGCAGGCCTGAGCTACCCTTGGCATTCAGTTGTTGAAGGCTGCCTGTGGCCCACCTTCAGTCCCACCAGACTGGTTCTTCTCTGCTGGGACACAGGCACCCTAATGTAAGGGTGGATTGTTACTTGCCATATCAGGTGCTGGGATTCAGCATTGAAGCTACTTAAACTCCAGTGACATGATTTTAGTTTCTCATACTCTGAAGCTAGAATGTTTGAGACTGTTATCATCCTAATTTAGGTTTCTTCATATAAAGCACTTTTGCTTTTCTCATCTCAGTGTCATTTGTCTCTACTCATGAGTTGTTTATTGGTTTTCTGCATGTCAGATTCATCTCTTCAGAGTTGGTATATAATTATTATTTGTATAGGTGCATAACCTTGTATGTTTACTTTGAACAGATTTTGAGAAATACCATTTACATTTAGAAAATACATAGCTGTATCTAAGGAATTTTTCTGTTGTGCTATAATACGTACTATTTCAAATATGTGGTAAAATTCTGTGATCTGCCAAGTTGGATTTAAAACTTCATCTTCATCTTAAAACTTCATCTTTTGAAATCTCTGAAAATCATTAGTATGCGTGTATCGAACACCAGTCTTTCTTCTGTAATGAACACCCCAGATTTCTCTCCCCTCACCTTATACCATCCATTTGTGTGTTTGGTTTCCAGTATGCCATATGGAAGAGGTGTGAGCCTTTCTTCAGCCCAAGAAGGAAACTTTAAACATGTTTGCACAATAAAATTTCAAATTAAACATTTCAACAAGGGTGCTCAGACTAGAAATACATGCTCTTCTGAAATTCCATGTTGCAACTGTAATTCCTGTCATATTTACCCAGTGTATAAGGAGAAGTTCTTGCAGTTTTCACACTGTGCTTCTGTATTGCTGCCTGGCTGTGCTCTGTGGTTGGAACTGAAATAATGAAATTTTTACTTTGAAGTATGTTAATGTCAAAGTTATATTAAGTTTGGAAATCCTTTGAGGTTTATTTAATAAGTGTGTTGGAGCTTCTTTCTCTTTCAGTAATACTGTACACTGTTGAACTGAGAACAGTTTTATTGTTTGTGGGACTTCGTTGGTTTTCTAATACCATAACCTGTGTCCCTGTGCAGTCAAGGGGTCACTTCTTTGAGATCATGTATAATATGGCCATACTTATACATGTAGATAGAGCCATTTGGTACAGCATGTGATTCCAGAGATTAGAAGACTGATCTGTCAAATCCATACATGTTAAAATTTTGCCAAAATGAGATGATTAAAATTTTTGTGAGTTTTATAAACTGTTGCAGTTTGCCTTACTGATATTACAATGATAATCACTTTTATGGGAAAGGGGCTTAGGAACAAAAAACTTTGCCGAAAATGCAAAATCTTACTGGTTTTTGAAGCTTGTAACAGTCAGTTGTGTGTGAAACTTTTATATTTGAAACATAAACTCACCCTTTCTGCTGCTGCTTTCATTGCACTTTTCATACAAATTTCTCTCCAACGTGGTCTCTAAAAGATTTTTATTATATACACTCTGCACCCTTTATAGAATTCAGTGAAGTGTGGTTATGCTGTGTTTCTGAAGTTTTAGTCTTTTCTTCTTTGGCCTGCCTAATATTAGTGTGTTTATATAATTTTAGATGATTCAAAAGTTTAGTGCTTCATTGTAGCAAAAAATGTATATAGCTCATAATATCCTACATGTAGTATTCAAAATCAATTATTAATAACCAATAAAAGACTCAACACATTTTCATTGCGTGTTCTTCTTTAAGACACCTAAACTCCTAATTTCTGAATCCACAATCCCTATTCATTTATTGATTACAGTTTTTGAATTGGAAAGCCTAGCCCTCTCAGATTCAGTCTGCAGAAAGAATTATCAGGTCTGGTAAAACAGGCTCACTAGCCCTTTGCCTCAGAAATGGTCAACAGCCCTTCCTGGTATAACCAAAGAAAGTGGTGATCTCATATAGTAAGCTTATTCGTGAACATTAATTCATGGTGAATGCGCTCACAGCAACCAAAATCCACCAAAAAACTGTTCATCTAAAACCTTAAACATGAGGTTGGCTTATTAAGTTCTTGGTACTTCATATGACAAAGTATCAAACTTTTCATATGACAAAGTATCAAACATGATTGCAGATCAAATGGGTGGTGTTAATATTGTGCTAAAGAAAGAAAAAGAATGGAAGACACTGTCTAGAAAAGCCCAACTGTGTATTTGCCATCAGAACATGAGAGCTGTGGTGGGTGGGAGGACAAGGAGGCCAGGAGCCAAGTGCCTTTTCTTGCCTTTCCCATATTTGCTACTTAAACCAACATCATAAACATAACGGCTACCAGTGTGAATACTAAACAATGGAAATTGCACAGAACTTGATATTATATCAGCCAAGAAGATATAGTTTGGATCTGCAAGTGATGCTGCACTCAGAAATGTGGATATGCCCTCTGAAAGTGTTCCAGCCTTCTTTTCCCCTGTGTGTGTGTGGTGTGCAAACTCACACTCTTCCTTAATGCTACGGCTCTGTGTTTGTCCCTCAGACAAGTTGGATGGCTTGAGGACTGGTACTAAAAGGAAACGTGACTGGGAGGCCATTGCCAGCAGAATGGAGGATTATCTTCAGCTCCCCGATGATTATGATACTCGTGCTTCTGAGCCTGGGAAGAAGAGGGTAAGAGACTTTGTCTTTAACTGCCAACAAATAAAAGGCCCATTTAGGCACCTGGTTTTAGAAATCTGTAGGCAGATAATCACATGAATGCTATTTTTAGAATGATTTAGTTTATGCTATGTCGTGTTACATATCCAAGCAAGGAGTCAGACCTTATAAATTATAAGGTATATAATTACACAAGTAACTTAAATGGAGAACAGAACCTCACATGGCTAGCATGTAACCTTAAAGGCATTGGGAGTGACTAGTCACTTGTGCCGTTTTGTCATGGGGCAAAAGAGCCAGGTATAGAGTAGGATATTGAAGAGAATCGGTGGAACTTCTTAATGGATGGGATATGGAGGATTCAAAGGTAGATAGAATCATGGGTAACCTGCTGGTACTCTGGCCATGAGCACTCCATGTATGTGGTGCCATTTACTGAGAGAGAAAACTGGGGGAGTTATAAGTCATAATTTTTGGAAGTGAGAGAAATAATTTAAGTTCTGTGAGAGAAATTCTAATTTTTCTTCTAATTAAGTTAGAAATGTAAGTGAAAATGTCAGATTGACTTGGATTTACTAGTATAAAAATCACCAGAGAGATCAGACTGAACTAATAAATTTCAGAAGATGTTATTTAAAACCATGGGACTGAATGATTTTTTCCCAAGGAAAAAGTGTAAATGGAAAAGATGATAGGATGCCGGACTCAAAAATTTAGTTCAGATAGAGGTGTTTCAAGAAGAAAAGAGCAGTCAGTTTTTAAATGATGCAGAAAAGACAAGTAAGTTGGGAACAGAGAAATGGCTGCCAGATGTGGCAACATGGAGGTCACTGATGATCGGGGTGGAAACCTGTTTGGAGCAGATTGAAGAATAAATAAGAAATGATGAATGAAATACAGTATAGCATATGTAGGCAACTTTTTGAAGTTTCGGTATGAAAGGGAATAGAGAAATGAAGCGAGGACATTAGATTTTCCATATAAATGTTGAATTCAGTAAAAGTGATTGATATGTATATCCTTTAAAACAAAATAAAGCAAAGGGATTGAATTGCATATACTGTTCTATACAAGCCTTTTTCAGCTAATCCATCTTGATCTTTCTGTATAAACATATACAGACCTACCCTTCTTTTTAAAGGGCTACTTAGTGTGCCATTTTTTGGTCACACAATCTGTGTTAATCCATTTGTGTTGCTATAAAGGAATACTCGAGACTGGGTAATTCATAAAGAAAAAATATTTATTTTGGCTCACTGTTCTGCAGGCTGTATAAGAAGCATGGTTCTAGCATCTGCTTCTGGTAAGGCCTCGGGAAGTCTTCAATTATCGTGGAAGTACAAAGTGGGGGCCAGTGTGTGACATGGCAAGAGAGGAAACAAGGGAGGGAGTCCCAACTTCTTAACAACCAGATCTCACATGAATTTAAAGTGAGGACTCATTACCATTAGGAAGGCACCAAGACATTCATGAGGGATCCTCCTCCATGACCCAAACACCTCCAGCATCAGGGGTTACAATTCAACGTGAGATTTGAAGGGGACAAACATCCAACCCATAATATCTTTATTGATGGATGCTTACACTGTTTCCATTTTATTGCCAGTACAGACAGTGAAGGTTGTGGTGTGTATGTCTCTCTTTACATACCTACATGCAAGTAATTACCTGTTTTTCTACACTTCGATTAGCGATGCTGTTATCAAACTCTTTAACTTTTGACAATCTGATAGGTGAAAAAAAATAGTATCTTGTTTTTCAGTTATTTAAGGATGAGGTTGTGCATCATTTGTATTTATGCATCATTTCTCCTTCCTTCCTTCCTTCCTTCCTTCCTTCCTTCCTTCCTTCCTTCCTTCCTTCCTTCCTTCCTTCCATTTATTTTTTGAGATGGAGTTTCGCTCTTGTTTACCCAGGCTGGAGTGCAATGGTGTGATCTCGGCTCACTGCAACCTCCGCTTCCTGGGTTCAAGCAATTCTCCTGCCTCAGCCTCTTGAGTAACTGGGATTACAGGTGCCCACCACCAAGCCCAGCTAATTTTTTTGTATTTTTAGTAGAGATGACATTGGAGTTCACCATGTTGGCCAGGTTGATCTTGAACTCCTGACCTCATAATCCACCCACCTCAACCTCCCAAAGTGCTGGGATTACAGGCGTGAGCCACTGTGCCTGGCCTTATATTTCTTTCTTAATGAATTTTCTGAGTGCCTTAGTGTTAAAAGAACATTTTATTCTAAGAGAATAAAAATGCCAATAAAACTTAATTTCAGAGGGCACCATTACAAAGAATCCAGGTTTCAAAGCTCTTTGAAATACTGCAGATACTCCAAAGTCTTCCCTTGTCTATGTAGCTTCAGATGATGGTAAAGGGAGAGCCCACTGCCATTTGCACCCAGCCACACCAAAGGACTACTTGTATTGGTAACTGTTACTCCAGTTTTAAGGCTGGAGCCAACAGAAGTAGAAGTGGCCCTTCCTTGCAAATAATAAAGTGTAGTTCTGGTAACAATTAGTAATCTAAAATGAGAAATATTTTCTCTGTTTTTACTCAGGTAACTCTCACTGTCTTCACTAAGGAGTATGTAATCCCATGCAGTTTACTTTGTTAAGTTGGGTAACCAGAGAGAACTCAGTAGTACACGTTCTAGTTCTTTAAAGTTGCTCATCTTTAACTCTCTTCCCCTGCCTTATACCTTGACTTCAGATAGTTTTTAACTCTTGAATCGCTCACCAAAATCAACATCACACCACAAGGAGATCCTACAGGTAGCAAAGAATACAGAATGCTGTACATTACTCATTCCTTTTCTGGGGTTTGTTTCTGTGATTCAGCTTTTTACAGATACCAAGTGGGTTCTTGGGATTCACTTTCTCTATAACAAAAAGGTGGTTCTGTAGAGTTGATTATATTAGAATTTTGCCCAAATGGCTAGGCTTTAAAATATAATTTATTTTTAAAATGTTTGTTTTCTTGGGTATAAAATGGTAGCTTACTTGGTCTTTAATTTGTATTTCTTTGATGATTATGGAAGGTGAACATTTCCCTTGTTTGCTGAATTTGTATTTTAGAAATATTTATAGTGACAGTGAATGAAATATAAGTACCTCAAACTTTTGAGTGCTAGTCAAGATTTTTCTGTATTATAACAATTTTATTTTTACAGGAAAAAAAACAACAGGAATAATGTTAAGTCTCAAAAGTACCTCTAGGAAAATTAAAAGGGACACTGACATTCAAGAAGCCATTTCAAGCTGAAAGTCATTATTCTGCTCTTTATATTTTTAGTGATTTGGTAATCATTTATTCATTCCATAATATTGAATGTCTTTGTATGAGGTCTATGAACGAGTCCTCTTAAGGAGCTGACATTCAGTGGAGGAATTCAACATGTAAATAAATAATTTTGCTATAGCATCAGTATAAATTAGAGATATTAATAAAATACAATAGTTTCCAAAATATTTTAATTCCAACTTCATTTTTTTGGTTTGTTGTTGTTTTTTGAGACAGAGTCTTACTCTGTCACCCAGGCTGGAGTGCAGGGCGGGATTTCAGCTTACTGCAACCTCCACTTTGCAGTTTCAGGCCATTCTCATGCCTCAGCCTCCTGAGTAGCTTGGATTACAGGCACCCACCACCACATCCAGCTAATTTTGTTTGTATTTTTAGTAAAGACTATTTTTGCCATGTTGGCCAGGCTGCTCTCCAACTCCTGACCTTAGGTGATCGATCCACCCCCCTCAGCCTCCCAAAGTGCTGGGATGACAGGCATGAGCCATGTGCCCAGACTAATTCCAACTTTAAAATCTTGGGATTTTGTTCACAAACACACTACTCATTTCAAAAATAACTACACACTTTTTTAAATTTCATCTGAGTTTAAAACTGAGAATTTAAACTGTAGATTTGAAAGCAAGGTGAGATTGATCAGTATACTTAACTGTCCTGAGGCTGCCCTGGGAATGGATTTAAATTTGCTCTGGGCTGGTTACTTTTTCTTTACTCAGTGGGCCTTACCACATAAGGGGTGGACTGTGGCCACTGAACAAAGAAAAAGTAAGCAGCCCACAGCTAATTTAAATCCATTCCCAGGATGTCCTCAGCACAGTAGTGTGTTTTCACGTAAATGCCCAAGATAGTCCACAGTGATCGTTTGCTAAAATGTGTATCCTTGATCCAAAGTGGAGCTGAGAGTATATATGAATTTTATTTTATTTATTTATTTTTGAGGTAAGGTCTCTCTCGCCAGGCTGGAGTGCAGTGGTGCGATCTCAGCTCACTGCCTCTTCTGCCTCCCAGGCTCAAGCATTTCTCTCACCTCACCCTCCTTCGTAGCTGGGACTACAGGTGCCCACCACCATGCCCGGCTAATTTTTGTATTTTTAGTAGAGACCTGGTTTTGCCATGTTGCCCAGGCTGGTCTCAAACACCTGGGCTAAAGTGATCCACCGTCCTCGGCCTCCCAAAGTGCTGTCATTATAGGTGTGAGCCACTGTGCCTGGCTGTATATATGAATTTATCAAAATAAGTACTTCGGCATTGATGGATAGAATGCCCAGAGATTTTTGTATATTGAAGCCCACGTTATTTATTAGGCTTCTTACTAAGGCCCATGAAAGACATTGAGCAATAGGTTTTCTATACACTAGAAATCTACTTTCTGAAAAGTCAGGTGTTACCAGTTTCCTCCCACTGCTATTACTGTGGCTCCCCCCTTTGACCAGGTGGTTAGTATTAGGAGAAGCCTAGTCATTTCTTTGCCAGTCATGCAAATGGTAATTAGTGTACATTAGAGCAATAATGCATTTCCAGGTCCAGGGAAAAGAGAGTGGTGTTTCCATGCTCTGGTTCCCTCTCTGTATCACCAATAATAAATCACAAGCCATGTTTAAAATACGTTCTCTGCAGACTTTGGTACTATGTAGTGCCAGCAACAGATTCATAGTTTCTTTTTAAGAATCTGAACTTTTGCCAGGTGTGGTGGATCACTCTTGTAATCCCAGCACTTTGGGAGGCCAAGGTGGGTGGATCACCTAACATCAGGAGTTCGAGACCAGCTTGACCAATATGGTGAAACCCCATCTCTACTTAAAATATGAAAATTAGCCAGGCATGGTAGCACACGCCTGCAGTCCCAGCCACTTGGGAGGCTGAGACAGGAGAATTGTTTGAACCTGGGAGGCGGAGGTTGCAGTAAGCTGAGATCACACCACTGTACTCCAGCCTGGGCGACAGAGTGAGATTCTGTCTCCAAAAAAAAAAAGAATATGAACTTGTACAGAATATATTCATCTCCATGTACTTTTAAAAACATATTAACATAATATGTGGCTGGGCATTGTGGCTCATGCTTGTAATTGCAGCACTTTGGGAGGCCAAAGTGGGAGGATCACTTGAGCCCAGCAGTTCGAGACCAGCCTGAGCAATATAGTCCGAGACCCTGACTCTAAAAAAAAAAAAAAAAAAATTATAAAACTTTTTAAAAACACAATATGTAAGAACTTACATATTTAAAAAATCAGAGTACCAATAGAAAATATCCCTGATCCATATATTTGTAGTTGTAATCTTGCCATAAATGATATCAGTTGAGTCTGTTTCTTGGTCTCTTCATCTCATGAATGAAAGTAATAATACCAGCATACTGTTTTCTCTAAGATTAAATATCAAGAAATATTTTTGTGTAGAGATAAATAAAATTCAGTTTTTGATCTAGGCTGTTGATAGTCTATTAGGGAAGACAGTTCTATAAATGGATAATTACACTACAGCATGGAAGTTCAAAAGCAGACTTCCCACAGTTATGTGGGAAGCAGTGATTATTCGATTGGCAAAGGAAAAAGGAGTAAGTCAGGGAAGGATGACTAGACTCGTGCCAGGTGGATAAGGTTAGGGAAGAGACATTTCAGGAAGAGTGACTGTACTTACATGCAAAGTTACAGAGACATGAAATGGTGCAATATGCTCCAAGTACTAGAAGGAAGTCTGTATCATTTGTATAAAATGCCATAGGCACTGGCCAGAGATGTTGCAGGAAAGTAGTAGGGGTCAGATCAAGAGGGACCTGAGTTCTTGGACTTTACCTGGTAGGTAGGGGAAGGATTTAAAGCAAATGAGAGTCACAACTGTGTGTTTTAGGAAGATCTGGAGGGGCTGAGTACAGACAGGAGGACTAGTTAGAGATTAGTGTTTTGCTTCCGGTGAAAAAAGAAATGAGGTCAGCGAATTATTAAATAAAAGGGAATTGCAGAGGAGAAGGAGAGGACAGGATTGAGCTGATCTGTTCAGGAGATGGAATGGTTAGGACTTGGATTGATCAGACTCTGTGACTTAAAATAATGGCTTTTCCCAGTTTTCCTGGGTTAATTTTTAATTTTTTAAACTTGTGATTTCAAATGAGTCATTCTACCCCTTAGACTGTCCAGAGAGGGAGGGGGCTCTTTGAGTATCTGTTTTTCCTTAAGCTCAGCCTAATGCTATATGTTCTTTTTAGGTCAGATGGGCAGACCTGGAAGAAAAGAAGGATGCAGATAGGAAAAGGGCCATAGGTTTTGTGGTCGGACAGACTGATTGGGAGAAGATCACAGATGAAAGTGGTCACCTGGCTGAAAAAGCCCTCAATCGAACCAAATATATATGAGACTTAGTTTTTGAACGGAGTCATTATTTCTCTAAGGTAAGAGTACACAGTCATATAGCCTACTGTGGTTGTTTGAAATAAAGAAGACAGCATGCTTTGCTAAAAATGCTCTCTTCTTGTGTTATTTTATAGTTCTAAAAGAGTAAGTATGTGCTAGTTGTTAACATTTACAATACTATTAGAAAAGGAAGCCATTTCCTGCAGCCTGGCTCACTTATAAAAATAAAAACCTTGAGAAAAACTTGAATTCTATAGATTTGGAAGGAATGAAATGATATTCTACTAAGGGGTACTGAACTTTTTGTCTGTTCTTTCCAGGTGTGACAGCCTTTTCTTTTCTTTTCAGGTGGTTCGCATTGAGGTGATCTGAAGCCAAGGCCTCACGGAGCTTCTTTGTGTGTCACCTTGCTTCCACGTTTCCGTTTTTGTTTTGTTTCTACTGCTTTAGTTTTTTAAAGTCCTCCAGTGTCCCCAAGAGGTATTAGAATCTTGCTGTACCCAAGCAAGATGAATTTTTCTTTTATCTGTTTTGGGGAGGGAGGGAGTGATAGCTTAACTGCTGAAGCCAGGTGGGGGTCCACTGGAGGATTCCAACAGAGAATATTTCCTCCACCGTACAATGTCACAGACTATCTCTATCATCATTGCTTTGTGGCTGTTTCTGTTTTTTACTGTATGTAACTGGTAGCTGATTGTACTAGGATTAAAAACAATAAACTTTCACGATAAAGCCGATGAGATTCATGGGCTATACAGCATGGGCCCTTTTCTCTTGTTTTCTTAATTTTATTTTTATTGCTTTTTAAATATGGTATGTCCTAATTAAATGCTAGCTGAACATCCACAACCTCTTTTTCATTAAATATTATATGGCTTAGTGAATCCGTAGCATATGTTGTAAAACACAAGGTTCAAATGATGTTCAAAACACTCATCTTTGTTTTATGGCTGATTTCTTTCTCTATCTTTGTGTCTTGAAGACTGATAAACCAACTTCAGATATTCACCAGTTCCCTGCAGCATATCTGTTCTGCAACATGATGCTTTATTTAAAAATTTTTTTGATCCTCTCTCTGTTCTTCCCTTTCTTCTTTCCTTCCTCCCTCTTTTCACTTTCTTTATGCTCTATTAGGTTCTTATTTTTTCCTGTTCTGGCTTTGAATCCTGGTGGACAGAACTGATCTATTTCATGGAACTCAAGCTTGTTGCCTTACTTTGAACTTGAATTGTGGATTTTTAAATGAAGATTGCAGGGAAAGAATATAAAGATGCAGAGCACTCTGGCATGTAACCTTTAAGCCTTTAGGTTTTTGGGTTCTTGCCAGATTGTTCATTACTGGAAAGCATGGCCTTCTGCACAGAATTTCCTCACTTGTGGTTAAGCCAGGTAGAACCCAGAAACATACAGAGATAAAACCCAAATATTATTTCTATTTAAACACTGAAAAGGGACTCTTCCTTTTCTCATTCTGCAAAGAAAAAAGTCATCTTTTAGCATGAAAGAAGATGAGAGCCGTCTTCCTCAAGCATCATTTCCATTTTGTAATTCAGCTCAGCAGTTTCTAAATGTGTTCACTGAAGACTTCAATAATTTGAAATATTCTTTTTCAGACCACAGACGAAAATCCTTTAGTTTTACGACCTATGTTAAAGACTATGAATAGAGCTAATATTTACTAGCATTTGAATAGTATCACTTTGGGTTCAACAAATACTATAGTACTGAATACTCCAATTTAATGGAAATTCTAACAACTTTCTGTACTTTTATCTTCCCTAAAAATCCGAATTTTTAAGCAAAAGAGACTTTCAGTTCATTAACAAGTCAATATTGAATGTATAAATTGCTACATTAAATAACTTCTGCTGTTTGTACTATTTAATAAGCTATTTTGATTGCTTATTGGCCTACAATACATTTATGTGTACTGATCTTTCTCAGTGCCTTTATTATGTCGCAAAATAGCCGAATAGAATTATTGTACAGAGATTCATTTACTACTTTGTAAAGCTGCCCAATACCTATTCTCATCAAAAACAAAACTTCCGGAATGTGTTCTCTAGTTCAGACAAAATGGAGGCCTATATGTTCTGCAGGATGCTTTCAGTTATCCTTAACCTTGTGACATTCTGACAGTAGTCAGAATGCCAAGGAAATGAGTGTTGATAACCCATGAATCACTTTGAATCATGGGTAATTTTGCATGTGTATGTTTTTACCTTACAGCTGTGGCTTTCTGTCTGTGCTCTTATACCAGGGCAGGGTTGGGGAGCTGGGGAAGAGTTAACAGAGTCAGAAACAACCTCTGCCAGTTTTCAGAGGATATAGATTACATGACCTTAGAGAATGAACATTGAGTGCTCCTACTTTAGAAAGGGGGTATAACAGCCTCAATGTAAGGAGATAGATTTGGCGCCAAAAAGAGTAATAGAGACAGCCAATTGATAATTGATTTTATTCATCCAATGTGGGACTTATGAAATTCTTGCACTTAGCATAACTACTAGGAGAATAGGATAGGAAATCCAAGGTATCTTAAAGAAATTTGGTGTGGGTATAAAATGCCTTGATAATACAAATATTTTAAGTTTGTTAAGAGGTGCCGTGGAAGCAGAAGACCAATCTTGGATTCCATGATTTGCTAGCATTTTATTTTAATTTTATTAATATTGTTTTTCTTCCCTTAGAAAGTTGCTGGTTTTAATCATATTTTATTTTAAATCTTTTGTGGTGTCATGTAACTTAAAATAATCTTACATTGGGGAAGGTTTCTGATACCTTGGTGGATATTTCAGATTTTTTTTTTGTCAGCTCTGTAAAGGATGATTTCAGACATTTTAAACTAAAAGTGAAATCTCTCACTTCAGTGATCCAACTTTACTTGTATACTTCCTGTGTGAGGAATTCAGTAGATGAGACCCAGAAATTTTTCTGTTTGAGAATATTTAGGGTTAAGTGCTGTATTTGAAATATTCAGGGACTGATTACAGAAATCAGAAGCCTTTAATAATAATATACAAGTAGTCTATTGACAGTTGATTCATATACTTTTCTGTAAGTTTGAGTTTGATTCAGATATCAGTGTTTAATCCAGAAGTTTATTGACAAAGATAAAATCTTAAATTTTCTGGTTGGATATATTTTCCTTGTGAAAAAGTTGTGATCATTTGTTGAGCAAACCAAAGTAGGTGCCATCTCATCTGGAGACCAACTATTAAATTTTGGAGTGGATTGACTGAGAATCTCAATTAGGTTTTCTTATTTTGGAGGCCCCTCAGCATTTCTGTTAAGTATTTTATCCTGCTAACTGTGCAAGTTGCAGATATTTTTGTAATGGGTGTCTAGAGCCTGGCTTAATTGCTAGGATTGTAAAAGCAACAGATTCTCAGCTGAGGTAAGTTTTGACAGACCCTAGTACAAACAAGTTCAGGTTCTTCTCTTAAGAAGCTGTGTGACCCTAAGCAAATTTTTTATTTTTGGAGGCAAGGTTTCACTCTGTTACTCAGGCTGGAGTGCAGGAGTGCAGTGACGTGGTATAGCTCACTGCAGGCTCAACTTTCTGGGCTCAGGTGATTCCCCCATCTCAGCCTTCTTAGTAGCTGGGACTACAAGTGTGTACCACCACACCCAGCTTGCTTGCTTTTTTCTTTTCTTTCTTTCTTTTTATCTCTCTCTCTCTCTTTCTTTCCTTCCTTCCTTTCTCTCTCTCTTTCTTCCACCCTCCCTCCCTCTTCTTTCTTTTTCTTAAAGAGATGTGATTTTGCCATGTTTCCCAGTCTGGTCTTGAATTCCTGGGCGCAAGTGATTGCCCACCTCCTGAAGTGCTGGGATTATAGGCATGAGCCGCTGTGCCCAGCTGAAATATTGTTATCTACCTGAGCTTCAGTTTCCTGCCTATAAAATGAAAATAACAAAACACACCTATTAAACATTGAGATAATGCATATAAGCTACTTGACACAGTACGAAGCACATAGTAAAAGCTCAAAAATCACTAGTCATCGTCATTGTTATTTTGATTTGTTCTCACACGTTCTTTTTGAAATTCAAAATATCCAGCTGGCTTGAAGATAATTGTCATCTTTTATAGTCAGCTATTATAGACTGAGCTATGTCGTAGGTAAAAGTACAGTGTGTTGGAAGAGTAATTATTCATAAGCATTTTCAGGTAACAGTGACATTGATTTTCAGAACCAGCATGTAGGCTTGAGAGGCTCAGGGGCAAAAGGTAATTTAGTACCTAGAGGGGAGTGAATAGTAACAGGAAGTGGTTGCCAGACCACGGATATGAACAAAGGTGAGGGCACTGAGTCATTGATTTGCCTTGATTTTCTCATTGGAAAAGAGTAATGTTGTGAAGAATTAATATATTCATAAAGGTACAAAATTCAGGAGGTTCAAGTGTCCCATCCATTTTAACCCTCAGCCTCCCATGACTCCATCTGTAGAGGCAACCAATGTTCAGAAAAATTGTGTGGATAAGCATTAAGTATTAACGTTTTTACCTGGTTTTTGTACACACACTACCTTATTTTTTCTTTACCAATATGTTTTAGAGGTCATTCAGATCATATAGAAAATATTTCCATTTTTTCTTCCCTCTCTCTCCCTCTTTAGTTTTCCAAAGGTAGCTTCATAATACAAAGAGGTTTACTGAAAAATTTTAGAAATTGTTTCAGCTGCATCTCGATTCTTTTCATGGCATGGAATATATGGTATGGGTATATTTGTATACAGTTCTTTCACATATGTAGGTTGGTGTAACCACCCCTACCTTTCTACTAGTACCCCACTCCCCCGTCTCTAACCCTTGGCAGCCACTAATCTCTTCTCCATTTTTATAATCTTGTTATTTAAAGAATGTTAAAAATATGAAGTCACATAGTACGTAACCCTTTTGGTTTGGCATTTTGGCTTTTTTCACTCAGCGTAATTTTCTTGAGATTCATTCAAGTTTTTATGTGTGTCAGTAGCTTATTCCTTTTTATTGCTGAGTAGGTTTCCAGCTCATTCTCTTTCGCAGCTGCAGAATATTTTGTGTGTTTATTATCATTCAGTTTACCAGGTCTCTATTAATGGGTATTCATGCTCTCATTTGCTGTTTTAAATTGTGAATTTCTTCATGCCATTTCTTACAGTTTGTATGAACAAAAAAAAAAAAAAAGAAGATAAATTGTGAATCATATATACTCAATCGTTCTATGGCTTCCTATACTTGCCTGATGTCTAGCAATGAAGGAAAATACCAATGGCATCATTTACATAGACATCTTCCAAGAATGACAAGCGCTTAAGGGCCAGCACAGCACAGCGGTGAACTACTATCAAGAGAGTATGACCATAATGAGATGACGAAGGCACATCTTGTTTCCTGGAAAATCCTGCATGAACAGGAGTCTGACAAAGCAAAGAACCATGATGTGTCTTAGAGAACCAGAATGACCAGAGACTCGGATGATCCACTGGTCCACACATGACTGAGAGTTAATACCTTAGGTCACTGTTCTCAGAACCTGGATTTTTAAATGCGCATATGCCTCAGTAACTGATCTGATCTCAGTTTTCACGTCTGTTGCTTTCATATTTGAAGCAGTCAAGGAGCATCCTTATGACTGGGGCTAGCTTCTGCATTCATGAACAGCCCTTTGCCTGCCAGCAGTGCCTTACATTTGTGATCCTACCAAGAGCCTGTAGACTTAATGGTTTACTGTACAGGGAAAGTCTTGACTTTGCATCTTCTACTTAAGAAGCTTAAATTTTCTACCAAATATTCATATTCTTTTTCCTAAAAATATTGATCTAGGCTACAGATCCATCTCTTACCATATTTTAAAAATTTAAATAATATCTTCTGCCATAACTTGAAATCCCACTCTCAAATCTGTTATTTCCGTCAGTGAGTTTGTATTTCTCAAGTAGATATGTCTAATGCTTATTTCTTTTACAGCATCTGGCCTCAGTGCGAGGCTCCTATGTGTAGAGTGAGTAAATACAGGGAATGTTTCCTATATGTATGGCAAAATCAGAGTCAAGAAGGTAACAAGTGAGCAAGGCAGAGGGTGGAGACTGGTAAACTAGACAACTAGGTTAGGTCAATCAGGGGCAGCATCTGCTTAGCCATAGCAGATTGTGGCCATGTGGGGATATAGGCTCCATATTGCCAGATTTTCTGGATTTTCAAGAATGAGTAAAAAATCTGGATTTTTATGTGAGATCTTCCAATATTTCAGCACCAGTGTCTTTTTGTTTTTGTTTGTGAGTGCTTTGGCCCTCACAGCCTGCCTGCCACATCTGACCTGTGGGCTGCCAGCTTGAAACCTTCGATGTTTAGAGAAGTGGTTAGACAGACCTTAATTTGTTCTGATAAGATCCTTCTTGTTTAACAGATGAGATTTCTGAGACTCAAACAAGGGAAGGGACTTGCTCAAAGTCTCACAGTTACTCAGTGCCAAAACAAGACTAGAATTTGGGTTTCCTGGTCCATAACCTGTCACTTTCCTTTTTCTTAACCACCTCCTTTATGAAGATCTCCATAAAGTCTAGGATGGCGAATTCTCTTTCATAATGTGTGTCATGTGCAAAGTGCACATGTGTGTAGTTACTAAACTCTGGACCTGAAAGTACATTCTAATATGACTGTCTGTGTCAGGAACAATGTGATTACTTCTGAAACCAACTTCCTTAAACTCTCACAATATAAGGTAGCTATACACCTAGGATCCCTCTTAAACACTTACTACTTAATTGTGGAATTCTCATGAATCACAGAGCGTGAAATTAACAAAGAATATGGATTCAATTATTGTACAAGAGCAGTGGAGTTTTCTCCACAGAAAATCATTTGTGTATTGTTATGTAAGTAGTTTACAGAAGTATTAATTTGTTGTCTCATTTGTAATTTCTTATGTAATTTGCCTATTTGCTTTCACTCCAGTGATGAGCATCTTACCTGCTTCACTGGGTAGGGCCCCATTCCTCATCTTTTTAAGGACAAATTCATCAACTTGCCATTATCCAGTTACTTCTCCAGCTTCCTCTTCCCCCGTTCTTACTACATGTGCACTACACGGCAGGCACACTATGTGACTTACTGTTCTCTGAACACTCCCTGGGATTTCTGTTGTTCCTGCCTTGCTTTTTCTCATCCTTTAGGTATTGTCATTATCGGCTGGGCACAGTGGCTCACATTTGTAATCCTAGCTTGAGCTCAGAAGTTTGAGACCAATTTGGGCAACCAAAATCTTAGCTACAGTAAGCTGATATTGCTGTCTAGCCTGGGTGACAGGGTGAGACCTCATCTCAAAAAAAAAAAAAAAAAAAAAGCCAGGTGCAGTGGCTCATTCCTGTAACTCCAGCACTTTGAGAGGCCAAGACAGGTGGATCACCTGATGTCAGTGAGACCAGCCTGGACAACATGGTGAAATCCCATCTCTATTAAAAATACAAAAATTAGCTGGGTGTGATGGCAGGCACCTATAAGCCCAGCCCAGGATGCTGAGGCAGGAGAATCACTTGAACCCAGGAAGTAGAGATTGCAGTGACCCAAGATTGCACCACTGTACTCCAGCCTGAGTGACAGAGCAAGACTCTGTCTCAAAAGAAAAAGGTTGGCAGGGGAATTATCCAGAGGCCCAGCTCACGTGGTACTGCCTTCCTGAAGCTGTTTCTCATCTTGATCCCTCCAGCTCTCACAGGTTTTGCTTCTACTTGTCCTACCATCTTTCCCTAATTTGCCTTTCTAGTAGAGTAACACATCTATCTTTCCCCTCATCCCTACCCATTCTACATGCGAGCTCCTAGAAGGTGAGAATTATGTTTTACTCATCTTCCAACCTTGTAACATATAACATGCAGTATCTGTTCCATATAGTTGCTGCTGAAGAAGCATATTGAGAATTGATGACCTGGTGAATTTTAAATATAAAATTAATTCGTGTAGGTTCATATATGTATAATTTATAAAACCAATTCTGTGTTTGCTTTTCCATACCTCTGTATCTTCCAGCTGGTGGCATATTCATACTTAGTGGCGTAGCAAATTCAAATGCCTTCAAAGAACAGGAAGATACTGTAAATAAGAGAATTGGCCAATAATTTCATATGTTTAGTTGTATTCTTTCAACAGAAACATTTTGTTTGCAGATTAGACATGTAGGAATATTCTTCACTCTTAGGAAAAAACGCCCTCTTTCTCATTCTCAAAACTTTTGGCATGCTCTTTGTTTTCCCACTTTTGGTAGAGACATAAGTACAGGATTATTTTTTCTTTGCTCTGAGAAAACAGCAGAAGCAGAATGAAACAGGGCACTTGACCCTCTCAGCTTCGGGGTTCAGGAAGCAGTGGGGTATGGTGGAGGCTGGGATGGTGCAGAGTGCTTGTCCTGTCTCAGGGACAGTCCTCTAGCCAGTGGTTGGAATGAAGAAAGGTAGACCAAAATGTTACCAGATGAAGTGGAAGTCTGGATTTTTATGTGAAATAGTCACAGTAGAAATAAATCACATCTGGAAGCCACATGTTACCAATAGGCTGTCATTTTGGGAGTTTTCTGACATACACCCTAAAGGATGATGACAAGTCTGAAAGACAGTTGTGGCAAAGAAGATGTTTGTAGGAAAGAAAACATCAGGTTTTATTGCACATAGATTACATATAAATATTTTGAACAGCACCTTTTTACTGGTATTTTGGAAAAGCATTTCTGTCTTCATTAAGCCAGGTGGCAATGTATATGTAATATACAGATGCTGAATTTGCAGTGGGTTGATTTTTGTCCATTGCTGGCTTTCACTTTGTAGTATGAATATTGTCTCCTCACTACCCCTTTTGAGTGACATCCTTCCAGTGCCTCCATTTCTCAAGTTGCAGGTAAGCACCTTGTGTGTATACAATTAAATGGTGAGCACACACCTATCCCAGGAAAAGAAGACAGTGAGAATTCCCTTTGGTTAAGTGGACAGCTGAATGGCCATACCTGAATGCAAATTTGATCAGAATTTTCTGCTCTAAACCCTCCACTGCTTTCTACTATTACTGAGAAAAGGATGTGTCTCATTAAAGCTTTGTTGGCACCTGTCGCAGTCAAGGTGAGTATAGTTATGTTTAATTTCTTTAAGCGTTTTGGATCATCATCTCTTTCAAATTCATTTATTCCAGCCATAAGATGTGAATTCATTTTCCTTATT
The DNA here is from genome assembly GCF_049354715.1 of Callithrix jacchus. NCBI lineage: Eukaryota > Metazoa > Chordata > Mammalia > Primates > Cebidae > Callithrix > Callithrix jacchus. Next base: position 109,758,823 of record NC_133509.1, read on the forward strand.
AAAAAATAAAATATTACAGATAAAGCTCAACACCCCCTTCCGCTTAAGTACAAATACCTTGAATCTTAGAGGTAATTGCTGTTCCCATTTTGGAGTGTGTGGCTTTTCCATACCATTTTTGTGTATTTGTATACATATGTACTTGCCTATAAAAATATAGTTTTACTATTTTTTTTACATGACTGGTATTCTTTAATATTGTTCTGCAGACCCACTATGTCTTAGATACACACACACATGCATGTATATATAAATAGAGATAAATATATATGCATACATGTTTGTGTATATTCTGCGATATATGTATAATGGATTACTTTTTCCTTTTTTTGTGAGTTTTTCACTGTCATACCAATGTTGCATTGAACATCCTTGTAAATGCCTTTTGCAGGCTTATTTTTCAAAATTTCCCTGGGGAAAATACAGGAGAATTAAATTGACCCCAGGGAAACCATTTCTCCTTTTCTGTTCTAATAATTATCTGCATGTGTGTTTTAGAAACAGTCTTAATTTAAAGTAGGATGTTTCAAAAAAATTTTTTTTCTCATTATTTTAAAATTCCAGTTTTGTATGCTGCCCTCATTTAAATTCTGCCTTTTGAGTCTAGATTTGGAATTGATATGGATGAGCAAGATAGGTTCTAAGCAGTAGTGATAGTTCATAAACAATATGCTTCTGGAATAGGTGCTATTTTAATCTTGGGGAAGGTAAAATGTCAATTGAGAAAATAATCTTTAATCATGAAGTTCTTTTTTCCAAGTCATTCTCTGCTCCATTTGGAATTATGGCAACTGGATCCAGTGGTGCTGTGAAAATATTTTCTTACATCATACCTCTTCTTTTCAAACAAGTTTGATCCTGGAAAATACAGTTTTTGGCTTTATGCCTGTTTCAAAAAAAAAAAGTCTGGAACACTCACTTTTCTTAATAGGATCTCGTTTATTAGTTTAGGTATTAAAGCTTTTATTAAAAGAACATACTTTGAGGATTTTCTGTTTCTCACCTGAGCCTTCTGTTTTCACTAGATGTGAAACTGAGTGCATTGGCAGGGCCTCTATTAGACCTGAAAGGCAGCATTCCCAGTGTTTTATTTTCAGGGTCAGAGGGAAGGCTTTTGACTGACACTGGAGGCCTTAACTCCTGGATTGGTAAGGTTCTGGTGGAATGAGTGCTTAGATTCCATAAGCACTTGAGTAGATGATTACTCCTTTCTTTATGTATGGATTTTTGGAAGAATGATGAAATATGAAAAGTGTGAAGAGTTGTGCACTCAAGTGGTAGCTTTGACCTGGGGAGCTTTTAAAACTCCGAAAGCTCAGGCTACACTTCATAGCAATTAAATCAGAATCTAGGAATGGAACCCAGCCATTGGTAATTTTTTAAAAGGCTACCAGATCATTCTAATATGTAGCCAACTTTGGGAACTGGTGGGTTAAAGGGGATTTTAAATTTTATTTCACCTCTAGCTGATGATAGGTTCATTAAGCAAAATGTTTGAAGGCCCTGGTCTGTTGGTTAACTTTGCAGGTGTGGAAGATAGTTGTTGGAAAGATACTTGTTAATAAAATTCTTTAAATGTGCAAAAGAAAATCCACCTAGCCTGAAAGAGTTAATGCAGTTTTCAAAAGTGCTTGATCGCCAAGGAACAGCTTAGGCACAGGGAAAATCTGGCTTCTTGGGAGCAAATAAAGCCAAGATTTAAAATGCCTTTTAATCTAAAACATATGTTTGCCCGTGGGCCTGAAAACAATACTAGGCCTTTGCAATTGTGAAGTTTCCTCACAATAGACAGACATGAGTCGTGGTACAATGTTATTTAAACTTGAAAGCTTACAGGAGAAATTTGGTTTATGGAGGAGGTTGTAGATGGGAGAAAAGAAGTGCAATGGGAATAAATTATTTTTCTCTGGCTTCTCCTTTCTGATTTTAAGGAGAGCAGAACTAGTTCATAGTTCTAGTTTTCACGTACAAAATGGAACAAATCCCAACAAAATGAGAATTGCTATTTTCAATAAGCTAGAATGGATCTCTTTAAATTAATCTGCTTTGATGCCTAAGATAATCTCTATTTGTGGCATAAGTGTGCTTATAAATGCACTCTTTCAGTAGAACTTTTCTCCCAAATTTTTTATTTCTCATTTAAAAAATTTTTTTATTTTGAAATAGTTACAGATTCATAGGAAATTGCAGGAAAAAATGTGCAGAGAAGTCCTGGTGTATTCTTCAACCAGCCATCCCCAATGGTAACATCTTATACAATGAGAAATGTGTGTCAAAACCTTTAAAAGCCAAGAAATTGATGTTGATACACTCCACAGAGTTTATTCAGCTTTTACAGTTTTACAAGCATGGGTGTGTGTGTGTGTGTGTGTGTGTGTTTGGTTCTGTGGCAGTTTTATCTCGCTTCATGTACTCTGTGTTTGTGTGGGGTGGTGGGTGTGTGTGTGGTTGGTTCTGTGCAATTTTATCTCATGTAGCTTCATGTAATCACCACTCCCATAATCAAGATTCAGAACTCCATGTGGGAATTTGAAGAACTGTTAAGAGAATGAGTATCGAATGAGTCACTTTGCTTGTAGTCCCATCATGACTTAACTTCAGGACTTTATATTGTTGGGGACTACTGCTTTAAGGAGGTAAGTAGCATAGCTTTTGCAACATAAAGTGGCTTTTTAGTCTTTTTTTTGTTTCATGAGATCATTATTGGTGCTTTTCTCAGTAACTATGCTTTTGAGTAGTTAAAGCATGGTCACTTGCTTTATATGAAGGGAGTAAAATGAGAAGTATACTCTCCAGAGCATAGGAATCTGTTACTGATCTTAATTTTTGGACAAACCTACCAATTCTGGCACAACAGCAGTTGATCGAATGCTAGGAAGTTCTTTTTCTGCCAAATATTAGGACATTTGAGACCTGCTCAGTAAATAGGCATTGTACATTTTTAGTCCTAAAACAGTAAGAAGACTATTGGCCTCCCAGAGAAATGCCCTGATGTGTTTGAATTGAAAAGACATGGCTTTATAATTAAAAAAAAAAAGAAGAAAGAAAGAAACAGTCACTTTAAATAGCATATTATAAGCATTGAGCCAACCTATCACACCCTGCCTCACTCACATTTCTTCAGTGATTACTGTCTCCAGAGCTTAAGGATACATAATCATGTCTAACATTCACATGGCATGAAGATTTAAATTATCTTTGCAACTAGTGTGTCACAATTAAGTTGTTGAAGAAGTCCAGTTTTGTTAAATTTTCTGTTCCCAGGACTTGCTGATAAATCACAATCTGACATGACAGTTTTCATTTGTGTTCTGCTCTTGTACCCACATCCCACTGTCTACCTTAGAAATTATTTTTGGAGTCACCGTTTTTGACAAGAATTCTATAGGAAATAAGAGTTTCTGGAGTTTATTCTGAATCAGTTCAGAGTCAGCAAGCTCAGCTCTGATGAAGTAATGGGATGTGTGGAAAGAAGTGTCTAAACACCAAGATAGTCATCTTGAGCAAAAGCAGCTTTGGGTTATTTATTACAAATGTATTCTGCCTGATGTAATTGTGGTCTTTTTGTTAGAAATTTAATACAGTAAGAAGTCAGCAAAACTTCATGTTGACAGTCCCATTGTCTCATAAAGCTTGATTCGAAAAAGACAATGTAGAAACAGACTAGCCAGAAGACATTTAGAGCCTTAAATATTCTGATAATCACCAGCCCACACTCATGAAAGATCAGAGGAGAAGATAATCAACATTAGTGACTAGCGATGAAAAGAACCAGAAGGGAGACTGGATTACTTTCAGTCAAAAAAAGTAGTCTGGGCATGGTGGCTCACACCTGTAATTCCAGTGCTGGGAGGCTGAGGTGGGTGGATCTCTTGAGCCCAGGAGTTCCACACCAAACTGGGCAACATGGTGAGACCCCCATCTCTAAAAAGAAATAGCCAGGCATGGTGGCATGTGCCTGTAGTCTTGGCCTGTAGGAGACTAAGGTGGGAGGATCCCTTGAGCTCAGAAGGTGGCAGTTGCAGTGACCCAAGATCGTGCCACTGCACTCCAGCCTGGGTGACAGAGCAAGACCCTGTATCCAAAAAAAAACAACACCTAATCTTTATGAAAAAGTAATCCTAAATATAGATTTAAGTGGTAAGAGGGGAGAAAACCAGGATTGTATCAGTAATGTTTACCTTCCTACCCCTCACCCAGTTAAGAAAGCAATGAACCAGCCCCTTTTATCCAGTGGAACAGCTACAGAGCTGTTTTGAATAACTGTACAGAAGTTAAGAAAATATTCAAGCCAAAACTAGCCTACTCAATGGACATAGATACAGCCCCAAAAAACAGTGGTTAGAGATGCAATTTGCATAATTTTAGAAATACCACATTAGTCACTGGACTTTTAATTAAGAGGATGTCAAAAATGCAGTGTAGGCTGGGCACGGTGGCTTACGCCTGTAATCCCAACACTTTGGGAGGCCGAGATGGGTGGGTCACGAGGTCAAGAGTTCAAGACCAGCCTGACCAAGATGATGAAATCCCATCTTTACTAAAAATACAAAAAATTAGCTAGGCGTGGTGGCAGGCACCTGTAGTCCCAGCTACTCAGGAGTCTCAGGCAAGAGAATCGCTTGAACCTGGGAGGCAGAGGTTGCAGTGAGCTGAGATCGTGCCACTGCACTCCAGCCTGGGCGACAGAGCAAGACCCCATCTCAAAAGAAAGTGTATCCCTTGTGTAAGGCAAAAGCAGGTCAGTGTCTGAGCAACCAGCTGGGAAACAGCAATAGTCGTCATGCCACTTGTCAAGTAAACACATCAACATGGGGTTGTAATTAAAAAGTAAATGAGGAAATGCATATAAACTTTATAGCACACAGCTTTTTAGCTGGGTTTTCTTCTCAAACTATATTAACATAGTTTAAACCTAAGTTTTGTGCTTGCATCAGTGTTAAACGTCAGTGATGTTTTTAAGCTAAGAATTCTTTTTCACTGTGAAGCAGTACAAATTCATGACCTTGATAACAATTTATGACTGCTGAGCAGTAATACAGCTAACCTTTACTGAGCACATACTATGCATTAAAAGCGTGCTGAGCATTTCACATGTATTGTTTTACCCGAACCTTAGAACAATATTATGAGGTAGGTGCTATATTATTTCTGTCTTACAGATGGCCAAGCTGAGGCCAGGAAGAGTAAGTAATTTAGAGAGATCCGTAGCTGATAGGTGGTTGAGCCAGGATGAATACACATTCCCAAAGCCCATGCATCTAGCAAACTACTTGACTTGGGAAAGGTATTGGTTAAAGTGGAAAGCAAATGGGGTGGGGGAAAGCAGTGTCAGGTCAGATACCTGAGGATAAAGGTGGGGAAAGGGGAACTGGAGGAACAACATTCTTGCCGACAGCTGAATCTCCAGTCCAGAAGCAGTTACCAAGAGCATGGCAGTCAGAGCCACGGGAATCAGTAAATTGGGGAAAGAAAAAGGTTTTCCTCAGGGAAGAAAAGGAACTGACATTTTTTGTGAGATGTGACTGGAGAATTGGAAATGGCAAATCAAGAGTTTTTGAGCATGAAGTGGGAAGATCATGAGAAATAAAATCACCCTGAAAAACTCTTGGTGAAAGAAAACGCAGACCCGTAGTGCGGAGACGGACGTGAAAACTGGCGCGGTTTGGGGTTGCTCCTTTTCTGTGTTCATCGCCCACCTGCCTTCTACATTTCGTCAGACACTCCCTTCCTCTGGAGGCTAGCGTCTGTTTTGCTTTTTTGTTTTGTTGTTAAGTAGGACTGAGCATTCAACTCTTAGGCACTTGATTATATATGCTACTTAGGATTATTGAAAAGAAGGCCAGGTGTGGTGGCTCACACCTGTAATCTCAGCACTTCAACTGGCAGATCACCTGAGCTCAGGAGTTCAAGACCGGACTAGCCAACATGGTAAGACCCTGTCTCTACTAAAAATACAAATATTAGCAAGGCATGGTGGCGTGCACCTGTAATCCCAGCTACTTGAGAGGCGGAGGCACGAGAATCGCTTGAACCCGGAAGGTGGATGTTGCAGTGAGCCGAGATCACATTGCTGTACTCCACCCTGGGTGACAGAGCAAGACTCCATCTCAAAAAAAAAAAAAAAGCATTTTATTTGTATATAGGAATTGTCTAACCCTGAAAAATAGTCTTTTCATGAATCATCTTCTTCCACAGGTGAGTGCTTAATAACTATTTGTAAATGTAGACACCATACCATGATCTACCTCAGAGATACAGCATGCATTATTAATACTCTCACGTGACCATCTGAGCTCATACTTTACAGGTGTATGTGTTTATACTTGTGGTAAATTTGACCAAGAGTATTTTATACAATACTTTCATGAGAAGCATTACATTTTCCATATTGTCACAAGTTCATTTCCTTCAACCTGAAAGCTTCAATCCTTGAAGCAGTTAAGGCTTGTACAGAACTCAATAGAGATGTGTATAATCCTCAGCCTGATAAGAGTTACATTGTTTTAGGTATTCAGTATCTCTTTTGTGCCTATGACTGTATTTCATTATCTTGTCTGATGATCTTGCTTTATGTGAAATCTGTGCAAATACTTAACAGTTTGTGAAAAAACATCAAAAGATTTTTAAAATTTGTTTTGTTTTGATTGTAAATATTAATGATCTGCTTTACAGATCATAAGGATCAAAACTATAAACAAAAGGACTAGAATCAATTATTATGAAAATCTAGACTATGTAGGACTTCAGAATGCTGGTTACCAAAATTTTGGCTAATTTTGTAAGGTTTTTTTGTTTTTGAGACAGTCTCACTCTATTGCCAGGCTGGAGTGCAGTGGCTCGATCTCAACTCACTGCAGCCTCTGCCTCCTGGGTTCAAGTGATTCTCCTGCCTCAGCCTCCCGAGTAGCTCAGACTACAGGCACATGTCACCACACCTAGCTAATTTTTGTATGTTTAGCAGAGATGGGGTTTCACCATGTTGCCCAGGATGATCTCAATTTCTTGACCTCGTGATCCGCCCACCTCAGCCTCCCAAAAGTTCTGGGATTACAGGTGTGAGCCACCATACCCCGCCTGTAAGGACTTTTAAAAGTCCGGCTCATTGCAACCTCAACCTCCCAGGACCAAATGATCTTCACCTTAGCCTCCCAAGTAGCCAGGACTACAGGCACACGCCATTATGCAGGCTAATTTTTGTATTTTCTTTTTTGGTAAAGATGGGGCCTCAACACATTGCCCAGTCTGGTCTCAAACCCCTGGGCTCAAGCAATCCTCCAACTTCAGCCTACCAAAGTGCTGGGGTTACAGGCATGAGCTACTCTGCCCAGCCAAACATTATATTTTCCAAAAACACTTGTAAGATTAGGTTAGGAAAGTGCAACATTAATTTTTTTTTTTTCCTGAGGAGTCTATATTTTGTCATTGAAAGGAAAAACAGTATTTTAAAAGTGGGCCTCCATAAGAGGGCTGAGTGTAGAGCTTTATTAAAGAGCATTGTGCTGTTTGCTATTTATGCTTTGCTCATTCTCTGATGGAAAAAAATTGTTTAGGTACCCTTTATATGCCCAGGAGATGCCTTCAGCCTCTCACCGTTTGAATCTGGTTTGGGATTTGTATACTATATGAAACAGTGTTTGAAATAAAGCTTGCTAATGGCCAGACATGGTGGCTCGTGCCTATAATCCCAGCATCTTGAGAGGCCAAGGCAGGCAGATCACCTGAGGTCAGGAGTTCCAGACCAGCCTGACTAACATGGTGAAAGTCATCTCTACTAAAAATACAAAATTAGCCGGGTGTGGTGGCACATGCCTGTATTCCCAGCTACTTGGAAGGCTGAGACAGGAGAATTGCTTGAACACAGGAGGTGGAGGTTACAGTGAACCAAGATCATGCCATTGCACTCTAGCCTTGGCAACAGAGCAAAACTCTGTTTCCAAAAAAAGAAAGGTTCCTAACGAACATTTTCCTGCCTGGGATGCCAATTAACTGCTTGCTTTTCATTGATAATTGGGCATTAACTCTTCAGTAATGCCATCGTCATAAACCACAGTGCAGACCCTGTTGTCCACCATTGAGAAATTGGACAATTATGCAATATTTGAACATGTCTAATCTAGGAGAGAGTACCCAAGGCTGGGCATGGTGGCTCATGCCTATAATTCTAGCACTTTGGGAGGCTAAGGTGGGAGAATTGTTTGAGCCCAGGAGTTCAAGACCAACCTGGGCAACATAGCAAGAACCCCGTCTCTACAGAAAAGTTTTTAAAAATTAGCTGGGCATGGTGACATATGCCTGTAGTCCTAGCTACTCGAGAGCCAGAGGTAGGAGAATCACTTGAACCTGGGAGATCGAGGCTACTGTGATCATGGCACTGTGCTCCAGCCTGAGTGAGAGAGGGAGACCCTGTCTCAAATAAAAACATAGCACCCTTATATACCTTAATGGAAAGAATGACCAGATCTTTGGCAAAGTGTGACTGCTAAAAGAACATAATAACCCACTCAGCTTACATTCCATGTGTTTCCAACAGAGAGATACACACTTGGTAGAAACAGAAAATTATAATAGAATAGAATTCTGTTGGCAGAGCATATATATTTATACATTCTTCTGTGTTTAGCTCAGTGGTTAGAGAACACTTCCTGGAAAGACTGCCATACACAAATGTTTTCAATTTGAGCTTGTACATTTCATCTAATTGGTCCCTGAGACAAGGTTCACTGCCCTGGCGGTGACTTGACTCAGTCTTTAAAACACACACTAATGAATTTCAGGTTTGGGATAGAAGAAGGGCTGCTCTCTATTGGACAATCATGTGAACTTGTTTCCCCTGAATGTAATGTCACTCTGGATAGAGGGCTCTTCTATTGTCTCCAGACACAGAACACTGATTGTCCTTGCTCTGAGCACTCCATGCTTGCCTGTGTTTAAAACCTAGGTTTGGCAGGTTCCTTCATTTTTGTGAAAATAGGGCAAAGATCTTCTGAGTGCAATTGGATATATTGAAGGGCACTTAAGAATAACCTTTAAATAGCCTGTAAAGAGGGGTTTGAGCTAAGTCTGTTTTGTTTTTCCTTTCAGCTGTTTGAAGTAAGAGAAAATTCAAAGGAAAATTCATCTTTTATACCTTTTTATGCTGATAGATCTAGTAATACTTTAGGAATTTTATCTCATCTGCTCCAGCTAGCACCCCACCAGAAAAATCATGGAAGTTGAGTAGCTGAATATGGAAACTTGTTTTATATAGACAGGAAAGAAGTAAGCTAAAGAACTCACAGACACCGCTTATCAGGACTACAAAGCCTGAGCTATCTGTTACCCCCACCCCACCCCGCGTACCTTTGGCAGTGCATACAAAGACTGATCCTGACTAGCTCAGAAGACAGATGCAGTTACTCAGCTTTGCACATGTCTCGCCTATATGCTCAGAGTGGGTCACAATTTGTGTTGGGCCAGCAGGGAGGAAAATTGATTTCATGAATTCCTGCATCAGTGGAAGGTCAGCCATGGACTGTAATTTTGTTATGGAGTGGGAGAATTTCCATTGCTGTGTGATGCTGCATTTGTCCCAGTTATGCCATTTAGCATCTGCAAGGCTGTGCACAGCCTGTGCAAGCCTCCTGTCTGGACCTCGATTCTTCCTTCCTAATTTAAGCAGGGTGGGCCAGATGATCTCCAAAGGCCCTTTCTGCCTTTCACAGTCTGAAGTTCAGCTTCTTCTGCAAATATGAGGTTGGGGCATCAATTGCAGTGGTCAACTAGAGACTATTGCATTATCCAGCTGATAAACTCTTCCCGCAGACAAATGTAAATAGACAACAACACTCAAGTCCTGCAGAAAGTTTGTCTTGGGTTTGCTGAAATGATCAGCAGAAATCTTGGGTGGTGAATTGCTCCTAAGTATTAGGCAGGAGTTTTCAGGTGACAATGCCCTGCCAATGCTGGATGCTTACTAGGGATGGGGTCCTGTTTGAGATCTTGAGTTAGCAGCAGGAGATGGTCCAGCATGCAGTCAGGCATCAGAACGTCTTGGTTCCTCCAGGCTCCTGACCGTCCCATCAACCCAGATGTCCTAGCCTCATAGGCTTTGGCGAGTTACCTTGCAGTTCTAAAGCTTCTGGTGGTCATTTTTTAATGATAGTAGTAACTGCTTTACAGGGTGAGAAGCTTAAAGTATGTGAAAGTATCTAGCAAATAGGTGGTGCTTTATAAGTAGGTGACTAAAAACAGCAATTTGTAAAAACCCCAAATAAGATAACCTTATGTGAAAGTGGGGTTCAAAAAACATTTGTGTGTGAATAACACTGCATAGGACACACTGTCCTTTAATCCTTAACAACCTCATTTTACAGATGAGAGACACCAGGAAGTTCCCAGGGTCACAACTCCCTGGAAACAATGGAGTTGAGATTCATGTCTTCTGATTCCAAACTTGTGTTCCTTTTCACAATATACTACCCATACACTAATACAGCTAGTATATTTTATAGTTAAAGTTAAATTTCTGCTGATTCTGGAAAGGAAATAAATGATCGAAATGGTAATAGTGCCTATTTTCCTAAATCCTAGAGGGGTTTTCCTTGTGCCCTTTTTTATATGACTATGGCTAAACTGCCATTTAACACAAGCCCAGGAACTAGCCAGTCACTCCTCACGTTGTGGGATCTTAACTCTGAAACAGCTCCTGGGGATAGCTGGAAGATTTGAATATCTCTGGGATGTCACTGTCCAGTTTCGAAATAATTTTATAAATGGGTTTCTTCCAGGAAGGATCTGAATCTCTCCCTGCGGAGACAGCCCTGAAGAACTCCTGTAATGTCAAGCTGGCGATTTCCAAGAAGCAATCTGGAACCTGCATTTCCAAAGAGACCCACAAGAAAGAAAAGACATGAGGTTGGGAAGCACTGGTGCCACAGACCTCACTAGTGGATGCTGCCTGTTTCTTGGGTAGTGGGCTAGGAGCATCCCTGCTCTACTGGCCCCTGATTCTGCAACCGTAGAAATCCTCTGCTTTCTCATCAAACACAAACCTTGATATGACAACTCCAATGAGACAGCCCCAAGAGAAGGTGAATTAAGGACACTCCCTTTATAGAAGGAGCTGATCCCGCTAATGGGTGACTTTTTACTAAGTAGGTCAGAAAATCTTACTGAAAGTAAATCTGTGGCTCAAAGAGACTTTGGCATTCGTTTCCTTAGTACTAACTGTGGAAAGGAGTGCCCCCAAGCTTCTGACTCTTATACCTCATTCCACTGCCTTTTAGGGCTGGGTTTGAAGGGCTTACACTCCTGCTTTCAGAGCCAGTTGACGGGGGGGGCGCTGTTCTAGAACCCTAACCCAGACTGGCACCATGAATGATGGGGTGCCCCACTGCCAAGTTCCAGACCCAGCTTGACTTGGGGCTTACCACCACTCCAGGCCAAATGACCACCCTATGTGGAAAGATATGGCAGTGCTGCCTGTCCCATACTGGCCCTGACCCCTTGAGCCTCAGAAAGGGAGGCATGGTCCATTTTCCCCACAGGTAGTCTTAACTTTCCAAACACATTCTGACTGGCCAGTCAACCAGTCAGACTACATTTCTTATATTTCTTGGAGGTATCAATAAACACTTTGTGATCACAGTCAAGGGAGAAAGCAAGAAGAAGGAAGTGTAATCTGTGACCAGATGTACCTGGCACCTGCAGAATCAGATGCCAGCCTAACAGAGCTGTCAGCTGTGCATGAGGCAACACATGTCTCTTGATTAGGAATGTGCACCAGTGACACCTAGGCTCACCCTTCACTGACACTTTACCTCTGAGGTGCCACCAGTGTGCCTTTGTAGGGATACCCAAGGGACTGAGAAGGTTGAATGTTGTTTATTATTTCCAGAGAAGATTCGAGGTGACTTGCTATGGAAGGCCCACAGATACATTTTCAAGGGAAAATACAGGTAAGAACCAAATCATGAAAAGCATAGAAATTGTTGAGAAAACCTAGGCCAAGACTAGGTGCTACAGCTGTGCTCAGCATCCAGTCCTGAGCCTCCTGGCACTAAGGCAAAAAGGTCAGTAAGTTATGTAACTGGATAATTACAGGGTATTCAGTCTAAGATGGTGAACACTGGGAGACCTTTGCCTAAACTTCAGAATGAAGACTAGCTGGAGACTCAGTTTGCTGCTTTCTACCTTGTTGCCTAAGAGACTGTAGTCTTTGTGGATGATACAGAGATTGGCCCCAGGCTTCCCTGGCTCTCAATAACTTAAGGACACACACAGAATGGGGATCTTTCCTAAAACTCGAATCACATAGAGAAGATGCTCATCAGACCTCATGGGACCCCAGTACGTGGTCTTACCTCAAAGTCATTTCCCTTATTATAGTGCATATTGAGAGCTCGAAACAGTTCTGAATTGCGGAGAACCACCAGCATTTTGGGATTGGTGACACCATCTGAAATTGCTTGCCGGGCAAATTTTTCCATTTGGATGTAATAAAACTCACGAAAGTTGCTGAACCACTTGATCATCTGGGAGGTAATGCAGCGGTTGAACTGAACAAACAAGAGACCCACCAAGTCAGACATTTGCATGAGGTGCTCAGAATTAGAACTGTCTGCTTCCAGCTCAACATAGGGGTTCATAGAAATGGCTTTCACCAGCATTAACAGGGGCTTCCTTTAAAAAAAGAAGCCACATCTATTTTCCAAGCTTATTCAGTTATACTCAGAAAAATCTAAATTAGCTACAGTGCCCAACAGAAAATAGATTTTTTTATGTGCTAGATTTATGAGGGTTGTTTGACCCGTGAAAATCTTTTTGTGGTGTTTGGGACTTAGGGAGAGTCCGGGGTCAAGACCAGTGTGGTGACAGATTTTGCTGCACCCAGGTGGATTGCCTGGCAGCCCTCAGGACTTCCGCCTGGATAAAGGGCCAAGGGAAGGCAAAGTGTAGGTCAGAGAGTAGTTTATTAGCAGCTTGGAATTGTACAATGAATTGAAATCAAAATCAGGTTGCTGCAGCTATCAACCAAGCAACTGGATATGAGGGAAAGAAAAGCTTGAATGATATAGACCAAAAGTATTACCAGCCACTAACCCAAAACCCAGGGTAAAGGAGGCCCTCAGAAACCTTTCATGGGAACAGAGGAGGTCTGGTCCCAACAATTAGTTTGATTTTCCTTATTGTCACACTTGATCTATATGTACTTTCACTCAGTTTTGAAATATAGCAATTCGAATGTAAATTTGATAGTGTCTGACTCTATGTTTTTTTTTCTGTTCTTTCTTTTTTTTAAGACTGGGTCTTGCTCTGTCACCCAGGCTGGAGTGCAGTGGCATGATCTCTACTCACTGCAACCTCCACTTCCCAGGTTGAAGTGATTCTCCTCCCTAAGCCTCCCAAGTAGCTGGGATTACAGGTGCCCCCAACCATACCTGGCCAATTTTTGCATTTTAATAGAAATGGGATTTCACTATGTTGATCAGGCTGGTCTCAAACTCCCGACCTCAGGTGATCTGCCCACCTCGGCTTCCCAAAGTGCTGGGATTACAGGAGTGAGCCACTGCACCCAGCCTATTTTTTCTTTTTCATGGTGTCCCCAGGCAAGGCAGAAAACTAGGCCAAAAAGTCCACTAACTAGTGTTTCTTTTTCCGTCTACTTTTCCTGCCTGTGTGTTTCAGCTTTTGGGGATTATCTACAGCTCGGTAGCTTAAAAATTTAGACACCCAACCTTTCTAGCCTAAATTTAGTCATGGTTTTTGGGGCAGAGTCTCAGCCCAGAACTGGACATTGCACCAATTCTATCAGCAACTCTGAGGGGAGCTTGAAGTGCACCTATGATAACCTAGGACTTGCCTCACGCCAAGCGAAACACACTGCCACTTGGGAGTTCTGCAGAAGCTGCCATACAGTTGAGTGACTTTACCTGAACATCAGGAAAATAAGCCTTCAGGAGATTGGAGCTGGGATATCTCGTGAAGAAAAACATTAGTTTGGCCTTCTTCAAGTGACCAGGGTTTAGGCCCTCCTGAATTTATCTCAGTGTCAAGGAAAATTAACACTTTAAAATGCCAGTTTATCAATTAAATAGTAAATTCCTTGTTCCTGTGGTTTCTATTTTATTTCATTTTGTTTCTGATAGGAATTGTGTATTTGCTTCATTTTTCTGTCTCTGGAAACTCTGGTCAAATAAGTTGGATGCCATACATTAAGTCACAGAATGTAAAAAACATCTTGATGTGTAAAAGTTATGTAGCATATATGATACCAAATAGTTCGTTGTAGTGTGTGTGTGTTGTCCGAAAGGGATGGGAAGAGATGGCAGTTCTACCCCAGATAAACGGTTTCAAAGCCCCAAGCAGAGATTTACTTCTGCTGTCTGCCTCAATTTCCTTAGCTGTAAAATGAGAGGAGTAAACTAGGTGGTCCCCATTCTGGCTGTCACTGTTATCATTGGCTTTGCAGTGTTGCCTTTCTAACCGGCAAACACCTAAGCAGGCTGAGTACCGACCTCACATTTTGCTTTTGCTCAAGAAGTTTGAACAGTTGGGCGGCACCCGCTCACCATTGGCCTGGCAGAGCTGTCCCTCATCCTTCAGGTCTCAGCTCAGAAGCTCCCGCCACCTCTGTTAAAGCCTTCCTTGCCAAATTAGGCCTTCCTTATCCTGGGCTATGAAGACCCTTGGTACAAACTGCCTCAACGATAACCTTGTTGAAATTTCTACTGCATTTGTCTCCTCATTTAGACTGTGAGCTCTTTGAGGGTGAGGTCCTTATCTTTTCATCTTTGTGCCTAGCCTGCTGCTAGGAACATAGTAGGTACTCAATAAATATTTGTTGTGTGAAGGAGTGAGTGAGTGCATGGTCAACCTTAATCCATACACATACATGGAAATTATATTCCAAACCATACCTCACTCTGGGAACAGACAGATTCCTTCCTCTTTAACAAGAGTTGGGGAGTTGTGATGTGACTGCCTAACACTGGGGTGGGAGGGAAAGGAAATAAAGCTTTTTACACAAATATGCTTAGCATTTTCAGGGACAGTCCTTAGGCTGAGTCAGAAGCATTACACAGAGTAACCTGGGGTCTCAGATCTGAGAGCTGTAGCTTAAGACAATTATTAAGACTTCCACATAGGGTGAATCTGTTTAACTGAAATAAACCAAAGCAACTGAGTATGGTTATAGCTGGCCCAGGCACCTGGTTGCTGCACAGAAGACCCCTCCCTGCTGTCCCATCAGCACTACTTATCCTTCCTACAGATCCACAAATGCTCCGGAAAGAATCCTGGATTGGGGATTCCAAAGACCCAGTTTCAGACACTGATTTTGCCACCTATTAGCTGTGTGACCTTCGGCAAGCCACTTCACTGCTCTGGTCCTCATTGCTAAGATGTGGAGTACGGCAGTTAAAGCTTATAGTTGGCCATCAGATCCCGGGTTGAATCCTGGCTGCTCATTAGTGCTTTGGGGCAGTAAGTTCCCTTTTATGTCTCTGCTTCTCGGATACCTGATCTTAGAGTGGATGCTTGAGGATGGTGAGATAATACAGATCTAAATCCCTTATCTGAAATGTTGGGCCAAATGGAGTTCGGATTTCAGAATTTGTTAGCTTGTAAAGGTAATATGATGTGTGTACCACACATTAATTAGCATCCACAGCAGAGACAGTCTATAATCCAATACATTAACATTTCTGCAGCAAAATGTATGACTATACTAAGTGGGATAAAATCTATAAGAAGCCTCCAATCAGTGCAGGCCAGGTTTTGCTACCGAAAAAAGATTGCATCAGTCCTAGGGGGAAAACGATCATAGGACTTTTCAAAGCTTTGTGGGTTTCAGAATTGTAGCTAACTGGTAGTGGATGCATACATGTGCAGTGCTGGTAGCAGCGCCTGCCACAGAGAAAGTGCTCTGTCAGTGCTCCCCTCATGATCTTCACATCTGCCCTACCCATGTCACAGGATGGCATGTGAACAGGAACGTTCTTTTTGTGCTGTAAAGCAGCTTGCTCTCAGGTGGCTTTCATGGCCCACAGGAATAAATCTCTGGTCTTGTATTGTAGGCATCAGGAATGAGGGAAGCGTTGAGGGGCCAGGATGCTGCCAGGGGGCCCCAAGTCATTCCAAAGATAGTCAGGTGCTTCACCCACGCAGCCAGCCCTGGCTTAGGTATTTCTTAGGATAGGCCCCAAGTCTCCAGAAGCTATCTGAGCCCAATCCCCAATTTGGGGGGCAGGAACAGGCACAAGGAGGTGCTCAACAAATAGCAAATTCTGGGGGACCGTCTGCTTGAGGTGGTTTTGCAACTGTCTGAATTTAATGGAGAGTCAACCAGTGGTTATCAAAGGCCCAGACAATCAAAAGCCTTCTAAAGAAAATCTGTCTATGGTGGTATCCCTGTGCCTCCAAGAATGGTGGCAAGTGAAGTGTTCTGAGCATTACTTTTAGTTGCTCGCTGACTTCCAGGAAAGCTTTGGGGAGTTTCCAGCGGCAGGGGGCGCTCATGGCATTTAGGACGCAAAGGCAGTCTCGCACGGTGTCCTAAATGCCAGTGTCTCCCTCTGTTGTCCCACCCCATCCTGCTGCCCTCACAGTGGTTGCCAGGCAGCGGACACCACTCTTCCCACCTGGATGTGCAACTCCATGGACTCATCAGCCTCTGGAGATTGGCCTCAAAGCTGCCCACAAGAAGCAGCAGCGTGAGCACAACTCGCTTAAAAAGCAGCTTCCAAAATATATTCTCAGGAACTTAAGTTCTGCAAGATGCTTGTTAGAAGTGGATTCTTCAGTCATATGGGTTTGGGGCTGTATACATTCTCCTCCTAGAGCTTCCATTTACTCATGTTAAAGGCTCTGAGAATTCTCACAGAAAAGAAACTATCTCAGTATTTCCCCAAGGTACTTTTTCTGTTAACAATTATTATATTATTATTATTATTATTATTTTAGAAAGAGTTTCACTCTTGTTACCCGGCTGGAGTGCAATGGCGCAATCCGGGCTCACCACAACCTCCACCTGCTGGGTTCACTGCCTCAGCCTCCTGAGTAGCTGGGACTACAGGCGTGTGCCACCATGCCCAGCTGATTTTTGTATTTTTTAGCAGAGACGGGGTTTCACCATGTTGACCAAGATGGTCTCAATCTCTTGACCTCGTGATCCACCCGCCTCGGCCTCCCAAAGTGCTGGGATTACAGGCGTGAGCCACCGCACCCGGCCAACTTGACAATTATTAATTCTGAGGGTTACTCTGGAAAATACATTAAGAGAGTAGCATCTGCTTAAGGGTTGCAAAAATGATGCAGTAAGATCCAGAGCCCTGCAGACCAGCCTGGGCCTCTCAGGCCTCCTCATGCGGAGCCTTCTCTCCTTGCATATGCCCAGCCCCCAGTCTCCAGGCACTCCGTTGCACCTTGGAAGTTGGTCCTTAAACTGAAGACTTCTGGCCATTTCCAGCTGCCTCTCTGGGTTTAATGCCTGAGGAAAACTTTTCCATCTAGCCCAGAAGCTTCTGGTCCCTCATATGCTCCCCAGGAATTATCTACTCAATATGGGATTTTTGCTTGTGGAGCCATGGGGTGGGGAGGCCACACCTCAGATGAGGGCATTCCTTTGACCCTCTCTGCCTAAGTGTATGTGCAGCTGACAACCGAATTATGGGGTTCTTTCTTCTTTAGGGTATTTACTGTATTCCAAAAGCCTATTTGAGTCTCAAGACAAAACTCTTTTAGACCCAAACAAATAAGTCAAGTGGCGGAAACCGATGGGTCATAGAAGAAGGTAAGTGAACATTCCTAGGTGGTTTTTTTTTTGAGACAGAGTCTTGCTCTGTTGCCAGGTGCCAGGCTGGAGTGCAGTGGCACAATCTCGGCTCACTGCAACCTCCACCTTCTGGGTTCAAGCAATTCTCCTGCCTCAGCCTCCTGAGTAGCTGGGATTACAGGTGCACACCACCATGCCCAGCTAATTTTTGTATTTTTAGTAGAGACAGGGTTTCACCATGTTGACCAGGATGGTCTCGATCTCTTGACCTTGTGATCTACCCGCCTCGGCCTCCCAAAGTGCTGGGATTATAGGTGTGAGCCACCGCGCCCGGCCTAATTTATTTTTTGAGACAGTTGTCTCTGTTGCCCAGCTGGAGTGCAGTGCTGCAATCATAGCTCACCGCAACCTCGAACTCTCAGGCTCAAGCAATCCTCCTGCCTCAGCCTCCTGAGTGACTAGGACTACAGGCACACACCACCATGTTCAGCTAATTTTTTTTTTAGAGGTGGGGTCTAGCTATGTTGTCCAGGCTAGTCTTGAATACCTGGCCTCAAGTAATTCTCCCACCACCTTGGCCTCCCAAAGCGTGGGATTACAAGCATGAGACACTGCACCTGGTCAACATGAGAACTTCAATTGCTATTAAAGGATATGGGGACTGAAGAGAAAGGCAGCGCCTCAGTCACAGCATGCAGACCTCCCTGTTCCATCTTCACTGAGGGAAGAAGGGGCAGACTTTCCAGATGGGCAGAGGCGAAAGGCAGGGGACATTGCTGTTGGCTCAGGACCAGTGGTTGCAGTTTGGTAGTTCTCCAAGGTTGTAGGGCAGGCTCCAAGGAGGGGTGCCTCTGGGAAGATGAGTCCTGGGGACGACTGCTACTCCAATGGCCATTGTTGCATCTATGACCCAGTAGCTGGCTCCAAATCTGATTTTCCTGGTTGTGGGAAGGTGCAGTCAGTGGACAGTTTGCTGGGGGACCCTGACAGGGTTTGGGGATCATTCTTGGAGAGATAGGGTACCCAGGAGAATCTAGAGTCTTGGCCAATGATAAGTTTCCTACTGGGACTCCAGCTTGTAGCTGAACCCTCCTGGGCAAGGCAGCCAAAGCAAGTGGATTTTCACAGGCCTCTGCCATGGGACGTGAGGACTCACTTCTACTCTCTGGCACCCACCCCTGACTACCCAGCTGAGTTAGGCAGCCTGGCGGATCCAGTAGTACCTTTTGTAATACCGAGTCCACAGCCTGGGACACTGCCCTGGTCAGCTCTTTTCTCAGAATCTCCAGTGAAGCTGGTGCTCCAGAAGGAAGGAACCTGGGCTCCTCAGTCTGGTATTTGGCCTCAGACACTCGGTGTTTTTCTGCCCCAGAGATGTCCTTGCTGGAACTCTGCTGGTGGTCACTGTTCGAAGCCCAGGGGCGAGGCCCACAGTCACTTCTCTGCTTTGTGCTCAGAGGGCCTTTTCCCTTGCCACAGCCTCCGAGGCCCTGAGCTGTGTCCCTGGGCTCTGCAGCCTGCAGGATGTGCTCCTGCAGATGTCTTAGCTGTTGCTTCAGCAGGTGAAGTTGTTCTCTCACGCGAGGGCCCCCCTTCCTGTTGCCCTGGTCCCAGGCAGGGGCTGGTATCAGGAGCCCTTGCTGCATGGGAAGGCTCTGCTTCCTATTCCTCTCTCGGGTCATCTCTGGGCAGTGTGGGGTGTCCCCAGCTTGTATACTGCCTGGCACCAGAGGATTCGGGGAGAGGCACATGCCTTGGATGATGGTCTCCACTCTGGCCCTCTTGGCCTGGATGTGTTCATCCCCAAACCAGTTGGGGTCTGCAGGGCTGGAGACCTGGCTCCAGGGAAACTGGGGGTCTCTACCCAGCTCTGGAGGGGATGAGCTTCTCTCACCTTCCATACAGGCTTCTGCCAGGTGGGAGCAGATCTGGCGCTGCGGAGAAAGCAAGATGGAGTTTGGATCCATCCCAAGCACTTGTTCAGAGCTCCATGAAGCAGCCACAAGGCTTCAGAATTCCTCCTCCTATTTCCTTAGTGGGAAGTGCACCCAGAATGAGCGGGGCTTCCTCCTCTGCACTTAGAAGGGTGAAGAGCCACTGTTGCTGAGAAGCAATTCAGATTCTGGGATGCCAGGGCTCACGAACCTCCAGGGCAGACTCCTGAAATTAGAGACTGGAAGAAAACAGTGCATGTGACTTCGAACAGTCCTTTTTAAATTTGAATGTGCAATCATTCAATGAGGTCTTGTTAAAGTGCAGATTTCAGTTCAGTAGATCTGGGGTGGGGCAGAGATTCTAGATTTTAAACCAGCTCCCAGGTAATGCTGATGCTGCTAGTCTCAGAAACCCACTTTGAGGGGATTCCCAGAGTGATCCCACAGGAAGAAAAATCTTCTGCTTGGGCATAAAAATAAAATAGTAATAATATCATAGTGGCTGCTACCTGAGCAACTGGCATTATGCCAAGAACTCTACATCCATTACTTAATTTAATTAATTGTCATAACAGTTCCATGAGAATGTGGTCATGCCTGTTATCTACAAATAAGGAAACAAGATCAGAGAAGAAGTTGCTTCCCCATGGTCATGCAGCTAGGTGACAGGCTGGGGTTAAAGCTTCGTCTGATTCCGAGTGACTTTTCTGGTGACTAAGAGCAACAGAATCACCCAAGGCACTTTTTAGAAATAGCAAATGCAGGCCAGGCACACTGGCTTAATGCCTGTAATCCCAGCACTTTGGGAGGCCGAAGTGAGCAGATCACCTGAGGTCAGGAGATTGAGACCAGCCTGACCAACATGGAGAAACCCTGTTTCTACTAAAAATACAAAATTAGCCAGGTGTGGTGGCACGTGCCTGAAATCCCAGCTACTCAGGAGGCTGGGGCGGGAGAATCGCTTGAACCTGGGATGTTGCAGTGAGCTGAGATCGCACCATTGTACTCCAGCCTGGGCAACAAGAGCAAAACTCTGTCTTAAAAAAAAAGGGGGGAAATAGCAAATTTAGGTCAGGCACAGGTAAATCACCCGAGGTCAGGAGTTTGAGACCAGCCTGGCCAAAATGGTGAAATCCCATCTCTACTAAAAATACAAAAGTGGCATGTGCCTGTAATCCCAGCTACTCAGGAGGTTGAGGCAGGAGAATCACTTGAACCTGGGAGGCGGAGGTTGCAGTGAGCCGAGATTGTGCCAGTACACTCCACCCTGGGCAACGAGTGAAACTCCGTCTTAAGAAAGAAAAAGAAAAGAAAACTATTGCTGTTCTTACTTCTGGAAAAATCAGATTATGCATTCATTGTTCAGTTATTTATTGAGCACCTGCTGTATGTTGGGCCTTCTTCTGGGCACATGGAGTGAGAAAGATCAGCATAGTCTGCCCTCCTGGAACAGGCAGTCTAGTAGGGAAAGCAGAAAATAAACAAACAAATATATTTTCAGGATGTGATACCTGCTGTGAAGAGAAAGCACAATAAAGCATTGGAAACTGGGGAGAGTGGTCTGAGGAGAAGGAGGGAGCTGTTTCAGGAAAGGCTGCCTAAGGCTGTTTTATTCCCACAAAGTATCAAAGTATGCTGTACTCCAACTACATTACTTGCTTTCTAAGTAGTAATAATCATTAAACTGGCAGAATTGATATTTTAACCAAGAGGGACACTACAACGATACCCTTGACATGTTAAATTTGAGATAAGTACTATACAGACCTCTAAATAAAGATGTCAAGGAAGCAATTGGAGGCCGGGTGGGGTGGCTCATACTTGTAATCCCAGCATTTTGGGGGGGGGCTGAGGCAGACGGCTCACAAGGTCAGGAGTTCAAAACCAGCCTGGCCAACATAGTGAAACCCCATCTTTACAAAAAAATACAAAAATTAGCCGGGCATGGTGGTGTGTGCCTGTAGTCCCAGCTACTTGGGAGGCTGAAGCAGTAGAATCGCTTGAACCGAGGAGTCAGAGGTTGCAGTGAGCCAAGATCACACCACCGCACTCCAGCCTGGGCGACACAGTGAGTGGGTGAAGTGAGCCAAGATCACACACACTGCACTCCAGCCTGGGTGACGCAGAGTCTGGGAGGTCTGGGCTAGAATCTCATCCATCTGTGGCTGGATGAAGTCACAAAGGGAGTGAATGTAGACAGAGAAGGGATGAGGGCCAAGGTCCCAGTCCTGGGACATAGGGACATGAAGAGGCTGGGGGCACGGGTGGGAATCGACCAAGGCAACTGAGAAGGAGCAGTCAGAGAGGCAGGGGGAAACCTCAGTGTATGTGAGGACCTGGAAACCAAGCGAGTAAGTGTTTCTAGGAGGAGGGAGGGGTCAAGTCACAAAGAAATTGTAAATTGACCATTTAAATTAGTAATGTGGAGTCACTGGGAATCCTGATCAACAGTTTTGATGGAGTAGAGGGAGAAAAAGCCTGACTGGAGAGGATTTAAGGGAGAGGATAAGAGGAGTAGGTGACATTGAATTTGACAACTTTTTCAAGGAGTTTTGTAAAGAGGTCAGAAATGGAACAATGCGGGAAGAGAAAATGGGGTCAAGAGACAGTTTTTGTTTCTTTGTTTTTTTTTCTTTTGAGATGGAGTCTCACACTGTTGCCAGGGCTAGAGTGCAGTGGCAGGATCTTGGCTCACTACAACCTCTGCTTCCCTGGTTCAAGCGATTCTCCTGCCTCAGCCTCCTGAGCAGCTGGGATTACAGGCGCCTGCCACCAGGTCCGGCTAATTTTTTGTATTCTTAGTAGAGACGGGGTTTCACTATGTTGGCCAGGCTGGTCTCGAATGCCTGACCTCGTGATCCACCCGCCTCGGCCTCCGAAAGTGTTGGGATTACAGGCATGAGCCACCGCATCCTGCCAAGAGAGTTTTTCAAGATAGAATAACAGCATATTTGTAGGCTGAAGACAGTGATGCTGCAGAAAGATAAAATATGTTAATGTAGGCAAGAGGGGGAGAATTTCTGGAGCCATTTGCTTGAGTAGGAAGGAGGGGAAGAGATCTAGCGCGCACAGGGATTGACGTGAGTCGGGAATGCTCAGTTCATCCAAGCAGCGAGAGGAAGAGCAGAGGATGTACACTGGTGCAGGCAGGTGGATACATGCGGTGGGAGTTGGAAGTTTTCTTTTGATTGTTTCAGTTTTCTCAATGACATTGTCACTGGTCTTCATCCTCTAAACTGTAGCTCTGCTTATGCCCCTCTATGGAATCAAAGTCTTTGCTAGCTTCCTGTGGACTAGAAGGTTCAAGTGTCTCAGCTCTTCATAAACATGGTCTTGATCTAAATCTTTCGGAGCCACTCCTCTCAACACTTGCCTGTGTCCAGCTGTCCTGGACTTTGTGTTCACTGAACAGGCCAAACTCCTTCCAGCCTCCGTGTCTTTGCACTTACATTATCTTAGCCAGACCAGCCCTTCTCCCACTTTTCCACTGACAAACTCTTATTCCTCTTTTGAAATCCAACTGAAATGACACTTCCTCTCTGAAGTGATCAGTGCTGACTGTGAGCTCCCTCTTTGTATCCTCAAGTAGTGCCTGATTGTCAGATGTCACCAAACAGATGTTTGCTAACTCCATTGAATAAATTGTCCATAAATACTTCAGTTATACTGATTTTTGTCTCCTTGATAGACAATAATTTATGTCAGATCTCTCCAGCACCTAGCATGGAGGCTTGGTCATGGAACAAAATCAGTGCAGACAGAAAGATGGACAGGTAGATAGAGTCATTGATTAGAAGAGCATAGAACCACCAACCTTGCTGAGTCACCCTTGTGGGTTATTCAAGGTATTGTTTCTGAGGTTTCACGTAGTCGCTAGACTAGAACAGGTATCTCCTTATCTTTATCAGCACTGGGCGTTGTCTTTCCATGTGTGCTCCAGAAGACAGATCTACTAGGGTAACAGATGGGGCCAGTGTGCTTAAGGAAGCAACAATGAACAGATATATCTTGAGGCCAGAAACTGGAAATCTAGCCAGACTCCACTGTGGTTGGGTGCCCAGAGATGTTTACGCCCATGCAATCATGGAAACTCTGCCTCTGGGCTGCTGAGGAACAGGAAACCTCAGTGCTGAGGCCGGTGCGCTGCCCGCAGCCCTTTATCTAGGTAAGTCTGCATGAAGTAGTGATTGGAAATTAGCTGGTAGCGCTCTCATATTCACTGATTCACTGATAGAGGTAGGAACTGTCACACTCCTTTAAAAATAGCTTTATGGCTTCGCTTAGATTATGAAAGTAATGTAGGATCATTTTACTTCCCAAATATAGAAATGTATTAAGAGGAAAAGCAAGACATTATAATGCTGCTCCCAGAGAAAATCAGTTGAGATTTTGGTGTTCATCATTTTTGCCGAACTCTTTTCTCCATGTACAGAGAAATTTATAATTTCTCATAATTATATATATTGAAAAAGAACAAAAACGGTATTATAGATATATAGTTTTATGCCTCCATTATTTTCTTTCATGTAGATGAATATCAGTCTACAGCAACACTGTGAAAGCTGACAATATTCTATTGTATAGATGTACCATAATTTACTTAACAAGTTCCTGCTTGATAGATCCCTTCTCATATTTTCACTATTATAGAAGCATAGACAAGAGAGTATGGAGATGGATAACATAGACCCACAAGTCAGACTGCCTCGACTTGAATCCTTCTGGCCACTTAGCTAGCTTTGTGACCTTCCTGTACCTCAGTTTTCTCATCAGTAAAATGGGCATAATCATAATATCTATGGTTATTGTAGGATCCATGTCCGGATCCAATGACTCAATGAATGTTATATTTTTAGAACAGTTCCTGGCACTTAGTTATTGCTGACAAGTTGTAGCTATTGTTATTATGAATAATATTGGGGTAAACACTCCTACATTTCTAGGAGGACTACATTTCTAGAAGTGAAAATATTGTATCAAAGCCTAAACTGTGAAACTATTCTACTTCTTTTCTAACTGTCCTCCAGAAATGCACCAACTGATTGGAGTTGGAGATGATGGACTTAAGGAGAACCTTCAACTTTTACTCTGTATATTTCTATATTAATTGAATTTTTACAAGAATATATTCATATGATACTTGTATACATATACTTTTAAATGGCCAATTTGTGTTTCTACCAATATATCTGTAAAAGAACACATATCTCCCTATCTTTATCCACACTGGGCATTGTCTTTTAAATATTTGCCATGGCCGGGCACGGTGGCTCACGCCTATAATCCCAGCACTTTGGGAGGCCGAGGCGGGTAGATCACGAGGTCAAGAGATCAAGACCATCCTGGTCAACAAGGTGAAACCCCGTCTCTACTAAAAATACAAAAATTAGCTGGGCGTGGTGGTGTGTGCCTGTAATCCCAGCTACTTAGGAGACTGAGGCAGGAGAATTGCTTGAACCCAGAAGGTGGAGGTTGCAGTGAGCCGAGATCGTGTCATTGCACTCCAGTCTGGGTAACAACAGTGAAAATCCGTCTCAAAAAATAAATAAATAAGCAAATAAATAAATATTTGCCTTTATGATAGGTGACAATGTTACCTCATTATGTGTATTTCTTTGGTTCTCAGTAATCTTGAATAACCTTGCTCAATTTTCATATATATTTTTTGAAATATTAATAGATTATATAAGAAACTTAAAAATATTTATACCATTTGAATCAGTGGTTCTATGTCTATGAAGTTAAGCCAAGAAAATGATGGCTAGACTCATAAATTTGTTTATTTGTTTGTTTGTTTATTTATTTATTTATTTATTTGGGATGGAGTTTCACTGTTGTTACCCAGACTGGAGTGCAATGGCACGATCTCAGCTCACCGCAACCTCTGCCTTCTGGGTTCAAGCAATTCTCCTGCCGCAGCCTCCCAAGTAGCTGGGATTACAGGCGCACACCACCACGCCCAGCTAATTTTTGTATTTTTAGTAGAGACAGGGTTTCACCATGTTGACCAGGATGGTCTTGATCTCTTGACCTCGTGATCCACCCACCTCGGCCTCCCAAAGTGCTGGGATTATAGGCGTGAGCCACCATAGACTCACAAATTTATTTCAAAGATGGTCATCCTAGTATTAATAAGAGTAGAGACTGGTGGCCAGGCAAGGTGGCTCACGCCTGTAAACTCAGCACTTTGGGAGACTGAGGCGAGTGGATCATGAGGTCAGGAGTTCAAGACCTCCTGGCCAAGATGGTGAAACCTCATCTCTACTAAAAATACAAAAAATGATGGTGGGCACCTGTAATCCCAGCTACTCGGGAGGCTGAGGCAGAGAATCGCTTGAACCTGGGAGGTGGAGGTTGCAGTGAGTCGAGATTGTGCCACTGCACTCCATCCTAGGCAAGAGAGTGAGACTCCATCTCAAAAAAAAAAAAAAGAAAAGAGTAGGGACTGGTTAAATAAAGTATGGTATAATCTACATGATGCCATATTATGCAATCATTTTGAAAAACAGTGTTTAAGTAAAGTTTATGTAACATTATTTTATAAAACTGGAGTGGAGGGTAAGAGAAAATTAGATATTAAAAATACAAAGAAAAGTATGAAAGTATGAGGCCAGGTGTGGTGGCTCATGCCTGTAATCCTAGCACTTTGGGAAGCTAAGGTGGGAGGATCGCTTAAGCCCAGGAGTTTGAGACCAGACCAGGCCAAAAAAAAAAAAAGCTGGGCATTGTGGTGGCTTGTACCCGTAGTCTCAGCTACTAAGGAGGCTGAGGCAGGAGGATCACAGGAGCCCAAGAAGTTGAGGCTGCAGTGAGCTCTGATTGCACCACTGCACTCCAGCCTGGGCAACAGAGTGAAAGACTGTCTCAAAAAAACTATATATACACACGCACACACATATATGTATACACACACACACACACATAAATAATAGAGAAAGAATAAATAAATAAATAGAGAAAGAATAACATAAAAACGTTAGCATAGCTGTTTATGGGTGATGGAACCACAAGTAATTTTTTTCTCTATTTTTTCTTTTTATTTTTCTAAATTTTCTATATTTTTAATGGTTATGTTTTCAGTTTTCTAATGAAAAAAAGGCAATCTTGCCTTTGTTAATTAAAAATTTGCATTTATGGAGAAGGATATGCCTGTTGAGGGCACGGGATATAAGGGAAATCTCCGTCTGTATTTTCTATTCAATTTTTCTGTGAACCTAAAACCACTCTAAAAAATAAAGTCTAGGGCAGGCACGGTGGCTGACGCCTGCAATCCCAGCACTTTGGAAGCCCCAGGCAGGTGGATTGCCTGAAGTCAGGAGTTCGAGACCAGTGTGCCAACATGGTGAAACCCGTCTCTACTGAAAATACAAAAAATTTAGCCAGGTGTGATGGCATGTGCTTGTAATCCCAGCTACTTGGGAGGCTGAGGCAGGGGAACTGCTTAAACCAAGGAGGCTGAGGTTGTGGTGAGCTGAGATTGTGCCACTGCACTCCAGCCTGGGCGATAGAGCGAGACTCTGTCTCAATAAATAAATAAAGTACTTGCCTGTAGTCTCAGCTACTCAGGAAGTTGAGGTGGGGGGATTGCTTGAGCCCAGGAGTTTGAAGCTGTAGTGTGCTATGATCATGCCTATGAATGGCCACTGCACTCCAGCCTGGGGAACAAAGTGAGACTGTTTCCAAACACATAAAATAGTGGCCGGGCATGATGGCTCACAAGGTCAGGAGTTTGAGACTAGCCTGAGCAACATGGTGAAACCCCAACTCTACTAAAAAAAAATACAAAAATTATCTGGGCATGGTGGCACATACCTGTAATCCCAACTACTCAGGAGGCTGAGGAAGGAGAATCGCTTGAACCGCAAGGCAGAGATTATGTTGAGCCACAATCATGCCACTGCACTCCAGCCTGAGCAACAGAGCGAGACTGAGTCTCAAAAAAAAAAACCAAACCATAAAATAGATAAAGTCTATTTAAAAAAACTGCACTTTTTCCTCATTTACTCTTTCCCAGATACATATTCCTGGGTACCAGAAATAAAAAACCCCACTGGAGAAGCAAATTTAGCTACAAACACAAGCATAGAACACTCATAAGATAACTGTGAAGATACACAGGATTTTATAGCTGGGAAATGTAAAATGAGGGTGAGTTTGAATTTCAAGTATCTAATGGATGACATAAGGCTGGATGTGGTAGCTCACGCCTGTAATTCCAGTGCTTTGGGAGGCCAAGGCTCAAGGATAGCCTGAGCCTGGGAGTTTGAGACTAGCCTGGGCAGCATATCAGATCCCATGTCTGCAAAAAAATATTTAAAAATAACTAGGTGTGGTGGCACCCATCTGTGGTTCCAGCTACCTGGGAGGCTGAGGTGGGAGGATCTCTTGAGCCCAGGAGGTCCAGGACATAGTGAGCCATGATAGCACCACTGCACTCAGCCTGGGCAACAGAGCAAGACCCTATCTCAAACAAACAAACAAGAACATATGAGAGAAGTCGTGTCTTCTTTCAGCTTTGTGTTAGAGCACCTGGACATGAGCTGAGAAGGAACAGCCAGTGTCTGTGGCATCATTACCTGCACAGATCACCTCCTACATGGCAGCCTTTCTCCCTGTGGGTCTGTGCTTCCAGGAAACATCTCTGGAGAGCTCCTGAAGCTCTGCCCAAGTGGGGCAAAGGGGAAGGGCTGCCTATGGGGCCAGTTGAGGTGAGACTGGCAGCTCACAGGCCATGTCTCCGTTCTATGATGTGTACACATTTAGGGGACAGCAAACACCTTTGATGTGCTTCATCTGGATCATGGGAGAGCCAATCAATAAAGCAAAGTGGGCTGTGGAGAGTCCTCAGGTAAAGCCCAAGAGATGCTAACTTGTTCTCATCACTATCATTGAATCTTAATCCAGAATTTTTTTTCTGAGACGGAGTCTTGCTCTGTCACCTACGCTGGAGTGCAGTGGTGTGATCTTGGCTCACTGCAACCTCCACCTCCCAGGTTCAAGCAATTCTCCTGCCTCATGCAGCCTCCCAAGTAGCTGGAATTACAGGCACCCATCACCATGCCCAGCTAATTTTTGTATCTTAGTAGAGGTGGGGTTTATGTTGGCCAGACAGGTCTCAAACTCCTAACCTCGTGATCTGCCTGCCTTGGCCTCCCAAAGTGCTGGGATTACAGGCCTGAGACACCACGCCTGGACTCAATCCTGATTTATACAGTAAGTTTTATTGTTATTTCCTTGATAAAATTCCTGCCTGGTTTTTGTTAGGAAAACATGTTTTTCTTTGCAGTATTTTGTTCATTCATTTTCTAGATTTAGTCGGATCCCAACTGGACCAGCCTTATGCCTAGCAGACAACTACCCAACATGATTGGAAAGGTACGGAGGAAAATGCCTTATCCTGAAACCCTGCTCCTACCTTCATCAACACTTATCATGGGATCGAAGGGCCCACCACTGGCATTTCGTAACAACGATGACTTAATCACATCTATATGAATACAGTTTTGTTTTACCACGTACTCCTGAACAGCCTCCCATCCAAATACATGCCAGACAGAGCTAACTTTAGCTACTGATGAAGACTTGTTCAGGGTAGCACATCTCAAAGTCACATAGCGTTTTTATGCTTTACAAAGGCATTATCATATACAACCTTCATTTTTATGATTTACAAAGGTATTATCACATACAACCTTATCCTGTTTCATTCTCTATGATGAGAGACCCTCTGCAGTGTCCCCACTCTGCTGCAGGTCGGAGGCCACCCATCCATCTCTGGTCCAGCCCTGAGCAGTTCTCTTCACTGCACTGGCTGATGGCAGAAATGAGGAGAGGGGGTCAGACTGACAGGCCTAGGCTACACAGCCCTGTCTGTTCACAGACACAGACACAATGGAGTCAGAAGCCCTGGTGATCTGCGTTGGTGATCTGCGTCAATGATGGCTGTGAACTATGGAATGACCTAAAGGGTATTAGACCTGGGGGGAATTGTTAGCTCTTATGTGAACTTACAGAATTTAACTTCACCTTTTTCCTTCAGTTTCTCTGGCTGTAAAATGGGGTTCATAACAGCCCATCTCCTAGGATTGTGGTGAGGATCACCATGGGCCCTGCATTCTCTGGTGCTGGAAATAGGCACTCCTTAACTGGTTTCCTTTCCTCCTAGGGTGGGTTTAGGACCCCCCACAGCCATAGAACTCTAGAGCTGGAAAGGGTTTAGGAGCATCTGATACAGTGGCTGGTTTCCAGATTTTTATATTTTTAGATTTCAACAACCATTAGTAAAATAAAAAAGGCTTCTGGCCCCAGCCAAGGTGCCAGTCACCTCCTTAGATCCTGCACCTTCAAACCCTGAGAGTTCATACTTTAAAAAAACCAAATAGGCCGGGCGTGGTGGCTCATGCCTATAATCCCAGCACTTTGGGAGGCCGAGGTGGGTGGATCACAAGGTCAAGAGATCGAGACCATTCTGGTCAACAAGGTGAAACCCCGTCTCTACTAAAAATACAAAAATTAGCTGGGCATGGTGTTGTGCGCCTGTAGTCCCAGCTACTTGGGAGGCTGAGGCAGGAGAATTGCTTGAACCCAGAAGGTGGAGGTTGTGGTGAGCCGAGATCGTGCCATTGCACTCCAGCCTGGGTAACAAGAGCGAAACTCCGTCTCAAAAATAAAATAAAATAAAACAAATAAGCTGGGCTTGGTGGCTGATGCCTGTAATCCCAGAATTTTGGGAGGCCAAGGCAGGAAGATAACAAGGTCAGGAATTCAAGACCAGCCTGGCCAAGATGGTGAAATCCAGTCTCTACTAAAAATACAAAAATTAGCCGGTCATGGTGGCAGGTTCCTGTAATCCTGGCTACTCAGGAGGATGAGGCAGGAGAATTGCTTGAACCTGGGAGGCAGAGGTTGCAGTGAGCCGAGATTACGCCACTGCATTTCATCCTGGGTGACAGAGACTGTCTCAAAAAAAAAAAAGAGAAGAAGAAGAAGAAATTAAGGCTTAAGAAATTAGAGAGTCACCTGCAACAAGTGGATGGATTCGAAAAGGCCAGGCTGCTTCCAGAACAGTACCCCACCAAGCTTCATATTGCAGCACGTATGCTCCATGCAATCCATAACATTTACGGAGACATTGAAAATAAAGTCTTTGCACATCTAGGCTGTGGTTGTGGAATGCTTAGCATCAGAACTGCAATGTTAGGAGCAGGGTTGTATGGTGGATTTGACAGAGATGAAGATGTATCAGAAATATTTAATAGGAATGTGGAATAGTTTGAGTTAACAAATATTGACATGGTTCAATGTGATATGTGCCTTATCTAACAGAATGTCAAGTCATTTGATACAGTAATTATGACTCCTCTTTGGGGACCAAAAATAATAAAGGGATAGATATGGCTTTTCTACAGACCGCTTTGGAAATGACAAGAACAGTAGTATATTCTTTACACAAATCATCAGAGAACATGTTGAAAAGAAAGCTTCAGAATGGGAACTGAAGATAGATATTATTTCAGAGCTTCAAGATGACCTGCCAGCATCATACAAGTTTCTTAAAAAGAAATCAGTGGACATTGGAGTGGGCCTAATTCAGTTTTCATTTTAAAAGGCCCCCCAAAACAAAAGTAGTTTAAAATATATTTTAAATGAATTTAAAAATTGATTTACTAAAAATAAAAATAAAATGAAGAGGGAAGATATTGGACTAGCTTGAGAGTTACTGACATTTTATTTTGCAGGCAAAGACACAAAAAGTAAGTATACAAAAGACTACAATCTACCATCACTTTTATTTCCTTTTTAAAATTTTTTCATCTCCCTTTCCTGGTACATGATTTTTATTTCTTAAAGAATCTTGGCTGGGCGCCATGGCTCACGCCTGTAATCCCAGCAATTTGGGAGGCCGATCATCTGAGGTCAGGATTTGGAGACCAGCCTGGCCAACATGATGAAGCCTTGTCTTTACTAAAAATACAAAAATTAGCCAGGTGTGGTGGCAGGCACCTGTGATCCCAGCTACTCAGGAGTCTGTTGGTTGAACCTGGGAGGCAAAGGTTGCGGTGAGCTAAGATCGAGCCATTGCACTCCAGCCTGGGTAACAGAGCGAGACTCCATCTTAAAAAAAAAAAAAAAAGAATCTTAACCACCTTGTTTTTAAAAGAAAAAAGGACGAAGAGCATAATATGCAAATAAGTTTAGCTTTGTGAAAAACTCTTTACATTGTCTTTTCTCATTTTTCTAAAAACCAAGGAAAATGTCACAGACTAGCGTTCGGGATCCTGGGATCTTCATGGCATACCTTTATGGATGAGGAAACAGGAGTTCAGAGTTAAGGTGACATGCCCAAGGTCACACAGCAGCTGCAATGCCTCCTTGCTCTCTAGGAAAACACCCCTGGACATCAGAGATCCGTTCATGTGGCTGTCCAGGCACCTGGGCTGGGAGTTAGGAGGTCTGGGCTCTACTCCCAGCTATTGGTCCTAAAGCTGCACTTCCTGCATTTCAGCTTTTATAAAATGGAGATGACAATCACCCTTTCACTCAGAACCTGGGTGAGAACCTAATGAAAGAAGAGCTTCAAAAGGGCTCCAGAGATGCATACATGGTATTGTGGAGTAAGGAATTAGGGAATGAAATGTCTCCATGTCTGTAATTTACCTGAAAGTATTTCAGCCAACAAAAATAAATGAAGCAAATACATATGAACAATTGTTAAATCTAAGTGATGAGCATAGGGGTGGGTGTTGCCATGCTACTCTGTGTATTTCTCTGTACATTTCACAATTTTCATAATCTTCCATAAGTTTAAAAAAAAAAAACAATCTGGCAAAGTAAATGGAAAGGATGGTGTTACTCACAGAGAAGAGGTCCTCCGGGAGGTCCTTGTCTTGGGCTCTGTGGCCAGGTGGGGCCAACCACCCTAGAAGACAGAGCAGCCCACTCTTCACCAGCCTTGGGCCGATAGAGGCATGGTCAGGAAGTGCTTCTGGTTTCCCTGCTTCCTCTCCAGCCAGGCCTGGTGCCCGTGACTGAGTGAGGGGGGCCTCTGGCCCCTTCTTAGCACAAAGCACTGTGTGACAGACCCAGTCTTGCTGCAATCACTGACTCTGGGGACAGTGGGGCTGCTTAGTGCAGCCAACCAGCATTGGGGGCTTATGAATATGCAAATAGAGGCTACCTGGTTGGCTGCCCCCTGCCATTTCTCACCCCCACCTCAACTCGGGTGCCCAGAAAAGCCAGCTCAGAGTTCCTGAAAAGCCATCTCTTCTGTTCTTGCCTGTGGACGACAGACCCCTTTGAAAATTTGGGGACTGAATCACCCAGCTTCTCTCATTGCTCTGGCCTCTAGCAGGAAGCTCCTGACCTCTGCTTCCAAATTCCCCAGAGAGGCAGCTCCAGAGTGAACATCTTTCTCCCTGTCCCTCAAGCTTCCTGAGAAGACTGGAATCAGGCCAGCAGCAAACCGTGGCATTTCAGATCTGCAGGAGCGAGAGGCTGCATGGCCCTCCTTCCCACAGAGGCCTGAACACTGCTGAGGAAGGTGCTGCTGGGCCAAAAGCACCTGTCCCTGACAGATCTGGGAGAACTCACTGGCCAAACACACCTACTCCCGAATGTCACCCACATTTTGCCATCCTCTCCTCCTTCAGCTTGGGAAATGGAATGGATGTTGTGAAATACAGCAATGAAAAATCAATAAACTGTAGTTTATTGATTTTTTATTGACGAGCTCAACTCGTCAACACGGATAAATCCTCACAACAGCGCTGAGTGGAAGAAGTAAGTCACAGAGGCTGGGCTCAGTGGCCCGTGCCTGTCCTTCCAGCACTTTCAGAGGTCAAGGCAGGCAGATTCACTTAATCCCAGGAGTTCAAGACCAATTTGGGCAACAGGGAGAGACCGCATCTCTACCCAAAATACAAAAAACAAACAAACAAAACAAATTAGCCAGGTGTAGTGGCATGTGCCTGTGGTCCTAGCTACTTGGGAGGCTGAAATAGGAGGATTGCTTGAGCCCAGGAGGCGGAGGTTACAGTAAGCCGAGATCACACCATTGCACTTCAGCCTGGGTGATAGAGTGAGACCCCCATTTAAAAAAAAAAGAAAAAAATGAAATAAGTTACAGAATGATACAGGCACTGTGATTCCATTTCTACTAAGTCCAAAAATACACCCAAAAAATCCCCATACAAAACATGTCTAGCTTTTCATTGTGTATTCATCTGTCCATTATTTTGAATTACAACTAAATGAAGAGCTAGACAGATAGATGAAATGTAGGTATTATAGGTAATAAGAGTGAATCTAGGGCGTAGTCCTTTAAGGAGCCCAAAGATGGAAGCATAGGCTGTAGCCCCATCTACAACCCTCCGAATAATAATAGGCAAGGATGTGAGTGCATGGTTCAGAACACACATAAGAAAACTGGGGAATTTGAGGTAAATGAGTTACTTCATCCTTTCTAAAAACACACCTTTTTCTTATTTAATTTGAAAATAAATACATCTTTCACTTTTATTTTTATTTTTTTATTTTTTCTATATTGGGCCACTGCCAGAGACAGCTTTTTCTTAATTTAAAAACAGAGGCAAAAACGTGTATAGTTTAGAACATAAGCAGATTGAAGCTATCATGATACTAAGGGGATGGTTAATATATAATTTAGTATAGTAATGGCTAACCGGGTATGATGATGGAGGAGGGCCACAGGGAGCTTTTTCATTCCTTCAGGTGGGCAGCAAGTATGGGCATTCCTTGCATTATTTTTCTTTTAAATACACATAGATTGTTATACTTTTTTTTTTTTTTTTTTGAGAGGGAGTCTCATTCTGTCCACCAGGCTGGAGTGCAGTGGCACAATCCCGGCTCACTGCAACTTCCGCCTCCCGGGTTCAAGTGATTCTCCTGCTTCAGCCTCCGGAGTAGCTGGGATTACAGGCATGTGCCACCACAGCTAATTTTGTATTTTATTTATTTGTTTGTTTGTTTGTTTATTTATTTATTAGAGACAGGGTCTCACTAAGTTGCCCAGGCTGGAATGCAGTGGCTATTCACAGGTGCAATCCCACTACTGATCAGCACTGGAGTTTTGACCTGCTCCGTTTCCGACCTGGACCGGTTCACCCCTCCTTAGGCAACCTGGTGGTTCCCCGCTCCCGGGAGGTCACCATATTGATGCCGAACTTAGTGCAGACACCCGATCGGCATAGCACACTGCAGCCCAGAACTCCTGGGCTCAAGCGATCCTCCCACCTCAGCCTCTCAAGTAGCTGGGACTATAGGTACATGCCACCGCGCCAGGCAAATTTTGTATTTTTAGTAGAGGCGGGGTTTCCCATGTTGATCAGGCTGGTCTCGAACTCCTGACCTCAGGTGATCTGCCCGCTTTGGCCTCCCAAAGTGCTGGGTTACAGGCGTGAGCCGCCACACCCGGCCTATATTCTTTTTAATCTATATTTTAAAATGAAACTGTTTTTAAAAATTCTCTTTTGGGGCCTGGCACGGTGGCTCACGGCTGTAGTCCTAGCACTTTGGGAGGCGGAGGCAGGCGGATCACGAGGTCAAGGATCGAGACCATCCTTGCCATGATGAAACCTCGTCTCTACTAAAAATACAAAAAATAGCCGGGTGTGGTGGCACGCGCCTTGTAGTCCCAGCTACTCAAGAGGCTGAGGCGGAAGAATCGCTTGAACCCAGGAGGCGGAGGTTGCAGTGAGCCGATTGCGCCACTGCACTCCAGCATGGCGACAGAGCAAGACTCCGTCTAAAAAAAAAACAAAAATTATCTTTTGGGCTGGGCTTGGTGGCTCACGCCTGTAATCCCAACACTTTGGGAGGCGGAGGTGGGTGGATCATGAAGTCAAGAGATCCAGACCATCCTGGCCAACACGGTGAAACCCCCGTCTCTACTAAAATTACGAAAATTAGCCAGGCATGGTGGCGGGCATCTGTAGTTCCAGCTACTTGGGAGGCTGAGGCAAGAGAATCACTTGAACCCAGGAGATGGAGGCTGCAGCGAGCCGAGATATGGCACTGCACTCCAGTGTGGGTGACAGACTGAGACCCTGTCTCCAAAAAAAAAAAAAAGAAAAAAAAAGAAAAAAAAAATTAGCCAGGCATGGTGGTGTGCACCTATAGTCCCAGCTACTCAGGAGGCTGAGGCAGGAGAAACACTTGAACCCGGTAGGTGGAGGTTGCAGTGAGCCAAGATCGTGCCACTGCACTCCAGTCTGGTGACAGAGCAACAGCCTATCTAAAAAAAAAAAATTCTCTTTGAACCCTGCCACAGTTTATATTCATAACCTCTTGCCCCAGTAGACAGTGCTGTGTCTTGGGAGGCTCTAAATGAAGACCAGGGCAGTAGCTTATTGGGTTGCAGCTTGGAGTCCATGGAAACTCGCATGTGAATCTCAAGGAAATAAATTTCAACTTTTACCCTCTGAAAGAGATTTTGTATGAAACTGTGTTCAAGTGTGTGTGTGTGTGTGTGTGTGTGGTGTTTTAAGACTGTAATATCTAAGATTAACTTTGGTGATCACTAAAACTCCAGAAGTGCTTTGCCACATTATTATTATTATTATTTTTAAAGACGGGGTTGCACCATGTTGGTGAGGCTGGTCTTGAACTCCCGACCTCAGGTGATCCACCGCCTTGGCCTCCAAAGTGGTTGGATTACAGGTGTGAGCCACCATGCCCGGCCGCTTTGCCACATTATAACTAGGCTTGAGCCTCTACACTTCTCAAGACCGGGCACTGTGGCTCACACCTGCAATCCTGGCGCTTTGGGAGGCCGAGATGGGTGGATCACCTGAGGTCAGGAGTTCGAGACCAGCCTGGCCAACATGGTTACACCCTATCTCTTAAAAAAAAAAAAAAAAAAATCTCAAAAAGTATTAAAGACTGTGAGAGAATTGAGTAGCTAGCTGAGAAAAAATATTAACGGCAACCCTAGCAAGAGATTGTCATAGCCTCTGGCTACTGTTCTTGGATTATTCACCTGTGTCTATCAATGTTGTAAACATGAAAGTATATAGTCATTCCACAAACATTTACTGAGTACCTGCAGAGTCCCAGGAACTCCGTTGTCCCAGGTGTTGTGTTTGGAGGATTCAGGAAAATAAAAAGTGGTCTCTTTCCATGTGCTTCTCTGTGCAACAGGGGAGACATGCAGGTAAACAGGATGTTACAATACAATGCACCGCAGACACCCAGACACAGTGCTTTGGAAGCATAGAAAATGTATCTGTTAATTCTGCCAGAGGGGTTAGGAAGGGATTCAGAAGGAGATTTAACGGATGACTAGGAGTCCCTAGGCAAATAGGAGGAGGGAAGAACCCACGCAAAACTATCAAGGAGTCAAAAAGCTCAGTGGGGCCGGGTGCGGTGGCTCAAGCCTGTAATCCCAGCACTTTGGGAAGCCGAGGCGGGTGGATCACGAGGTCAAGAAATCAAGACCATCCTGGTCAACATGGTGAAACCCCGTCTCTACTAAAAATACAAATAATTAGCTGGGCATGGTGGCGCATGCCTGTAATCCCAGCTACTCAGGAGGCTGAGGCAGGAGAATTGCCTGAACCCAGGAGGCGGAGGTTGTGGTGAGCTCCATTGCACTCCAGCCTGGGTAACAAGAGCGAAACTCCGTCTGAAAAAAAAAAAAAAAAAAACTCAGTGGGGCTATGGCCAGTGGTGTGGTTTAATTAAAGCTCACAATCTGTGAGAATGTGGGGAGGGAATCAGAACATAATCAGAGGCCTGATTATCAGGTTGCCTAGTCAAGTTGAGGAGTTTGGACTTCATCCTACAGGGAAATAAAGTTTATCTCCCTTGCATTTCAGATTTCAGAAGGATTTCTTTTCTTTTTCTTTTTTTTTTTTTTTTTTAAGGAGTCTCATTCTGTCACCAGGCTGGAGTACAGTGGTGGTATCTTGGCTCACTGCAACCTTTGTCTCCTGGGTTCAAGTGATTCTTCTGCCTCAGCTTCCCGAGTAGCTGGGATTACAGGCACTCGCTACCACACCAGGCTAATTTTTGTATTTTTAGTAGAGACAGGGTTTCACCATGTTGGCCAGGTTCGTCTCGAACTCTTGACCTCAAGTGATCCACGCACCTCATCCTCCCAAAGTGCTGGGATTATAGGCATTAAGCCACTGCACTGGGCCCAGAAGGATCTTTGACACAGATACAAAGGATGATGGACTAGAGAAAGCGAGAGTGGAGGCTTAGAACTGCTTAGAGAGCTTTTCAAATAATTCAGGTGGAGGCTACTGAGGAGTTGATTATAGGTAGCAGCAGGGCACAGCTGTTTTCTCTGTTTCTAGTTAGGACTTTGGCCCATCCTTCCAGAATGCCAGTGGCAGTGCTTTCAGGGTTCAGGTGAACGAAGGCACTTGTAAGTGTCCTAATGGAGTTTGAGGCCAGCCTGGGCAACATAGTGAGACCCTGTCTCAATTTATATTAAAACATAAATTAATTAGAAAAATAAAATTAAAAAAAAGGTCCTGAGGACCAGGCAAAATGCCTCAGATAAAGAAACCATCATGAACAGGCACCAGGTGGTTCATTCACACATTTATTTGTTGCTAATTCAGCCATAGGTTTAAAGAACATCTTTTTTATTAGGAAGATGAGCCTTAAAGGTGAATACTTAGGGGCCTGAACACTTAAGGAGGGGAAAGGGATGCTATGTGCTTTCACTTCAAGGCAGCGGGCAGAATGGTACACTCAGTGTGGAGGTCAGTGCGGCATGGTAGCACCTGCAGTCCCAGCTACTTCAGAGGCTATGGTAGTGGGATCGCTTGAGCCCAGAATATCGAGGCTGCAGTGAGCAAGCTATGACCTGGTTTCTTAAAAGAAAAGCTGGGAGTTTATATTCTAGGGATAGGGTAACGAACAACTTCCAAAATGCACAAGATGTATGGGGAACAATTAGTTTGACTGGAATTTGTATGGAGGAAGATCAGAGGCTGTTGCATTGGTGAAGATATCCGGCTCGGCTCGTAAAAAGGCAGTGGGAGCCCTTTAGAAATTCCTGGGATTCTGTTTCTTTGATTCGGAGTTAGGAAGACAAGGAAGTAACAAGTGCCGTCCCTCCCTCCCTTCCTTCCTTCCTCTTTCTTTCTTTCTTTTCTTTTCTTTTTTTTTTAATAGTTAAGGAACCTGAGGCTAGGGGCTGGGGGGCAATGTCATCTGCCCCAGGCCACACAGTGTAAGATCAGGCATGCATGTCTGCCAAGGTTTGAGTTCAAAGTCCGTGCCCCCCTTGGTACAGAGGCAGAAAGGCGCGGTGCCCCCGGGTCCCAAGAGAGAAGGGCGCCAAGCTCAGAGCCAGTTCTGTGGAAGGGTCGGGGAAGGCCTGACCCCGGGGGCGATCCGGTGGCGGGATAATCTTAGACACCTTCAGGAGAACCGGCCCAGGCTGACAGGTTGCGCAAACGGCCCCGCCTGCTCCAGAGAGCCGTACTCCTGGGATGCAACGCAGGCTAGTGGGCGCCTCCGTGGCGCCCACACCCCCCGCCAGTGGTTCGCTCCGAACACCCCTTGCCGGGCAGCGGGTGCTGCGGTCCGCCCCACTTCCGGTTGTTGCCGGGCCCTATATCCGGTGTCCGCCCGCCCTCGGCTCCGCAGCCGCGATGCTGTCCCGGTCCCGCTGTGTGTCTCGGGCATTTAGCCGCTCGCTCTCCGCCTTCCAGAAGGTACGATCTGGCCTAGCCGGGGCCCCAACGGATGAGGAGACTGCTGGCGGGCGGACAGGTGACCTGGAAGGCAGGGGCGCGGCGCGCCGGCCAGCCCGGGCACCAAGGGCACCGGGACGCGGAGGCCGCGCGGGCTGGGCGGCCCGGGGCTGTGGTTGTCCTCGGGACCGTCTTGCGGAGCCCGGCGGCCCCCTGCCTTCTCCAGGCAGCCCGCGGAGAACGTTTCCTGCCTTACCCCCCCCTCCGCGCGGGAGCTGGGGAGCCGCGCCCGTCCACATACTTGACTCAGAGTTGGGGAGGAGGCGCGGCGGAGTCTTCTGGCGGGATTCGGCGCCCGTCTCCTCTTGCTCTGTTAAAATCTGTGGGTATTAGTGAGTCCCATTGGGAAGTTGAGATAGTTTGGCAGGCCCAGCGTGTTGATTGGGTTTGCCAGCCCGGTGTGTTACATTTACCTTCGGAGTTACGAGATTCACCTGTCACCAGCACTGGGACAGCTTTGAGCGTATACTTAAAAGAATTCCTGTTTGTTTTTTTTTTCGTCTTGGGTGATGTCGATAATGTCTTCTTTCTCAACAGGGGAACTGCCCTCTAGGGAGACGTTCCCTGCCTGGTAAGTTCTGCCCTTGCCGTCACCTAAAATGCTCTCCTCCTGGGCAGAGCCGTATGTGAGGAACTCGGGGGTGCCTGTGTTTCTCATAATATTTAAAGGCAGTTCGATTTAGAGAGTAGTGAGACACAATTCTACATAATCATGGGCTATCATTTACTCATTTAGCTTGTAGTTTTTAAGTTTCTGCTGTCAGGCCCTGCGCTAGGGATACAGCAGTGAATACAGCAGTGTACAATTCTTGCTCTCGTGGAGCTCCCAGGCTAGTTGGAAAGTGTCAGTTGCCAAACAAGTGAACAGTGACAACGTTCTGTAAATGCTGAGAAGGAAACACACGAGGGTGGACAGACGAGCCTTCTTTGAGGAGGTCACATAAAAATACGGCCGGGCACCGTGGCCCAGGCCTGTAATCCCAGCACTTTGGGAGGCCTACGCGCGGAGATCATTCTTCCTGGGCAGGAGTTCGAGACCAGCCTAGCCAGCATGGTGAAACCCCGTCTCTACTAAAAATACAAAAATTAGCCGGGCGTGGTGGTGTGTGCCTGTAATCCCAGCTACTTGGGAGGCTGAGGCAGAATTGCTTGAACCTGGGAGGCGGAGGTTGCAGTGAGCCGAGATTCTGACACTGCACTCCAGTCTGGCCGGCAGAGCAAGACTCCGACTCAAAACAAAACAAAAAACACTATGGCCAGCAGAATGTGACGGAGCTAACCCAGTGAAGCCCAGGAAAAAGAGAATGGCATGCACGAAGATCTTCAGGAAGAAAAGAGGTTGGCAGAACTTAAGAACTAGAAAAAAGGTGATTTGGCCAGAGTATTTTAGTTAAGGGAGAGTGGCATGAGATAGAAGATGGTGTAGAAACTGTTTGACGGAGTTTAGATTTTATCCCAATAGTTTTGAAAAAAAAATTAACAATGGTCATTCATAGCTAATTTTCTGTTATATGCCTAAGTATTTGTTGAATGAGTTGATCTTGTGGACTTTCTTTGTACCAAGCATTTATGAGTGCTTTCTGTGAACTTTTTAGTTAATCACAAAATACTAAGAAGTGTTTTCTCTATTTTACAAATGCATAACCCTAGACAAGAGAGATTAAAAGCCTTGGCCAAGGTCACCCACCCAGCGGTTGATCAAGCCAGGTCTACCTGACCCAGCCTGAACTCTTAGCCCACCATGTTCTCATTTACTCAAGGACTCAGCAGATCATTTATTAAGTGCTTACTATAAGCCAG
This sequence comes from Callithrix jacchus, assembly GCF_049354715.1. Lineage (NCBI taxonomy): Eukaryota > Metazoa > Chordata > Mammalia > Primates > Cebidae > Callithrix > Callithrix jacchus. The sequence continues at coordinate 109,800,042 of NC_133509.1, forward strand.
CCACTGTGCTACGTAATAGGGATACACCTATCCTAGCCTCGATGATTGTCTCTAGCCTCGAGATTTTATGGGCTAACTGGAGAGAGAGCAAATACACATTTATGCTCCGACAAGGGTGTAATTAAATTGTGGTTACTACCAGAAAGGAATAAAGGGTGATGAGAGGGTGGCATGATGTAGCCCAGCTGGGGAAGGTTGGGAATGTCAGTAAAGGCTTCCTTGAAGAAGTGACATTTAACTGAGACTTCAATATAAAAGAGCCAAGAAAAATGATATTCCAGGCAAAGTGAATTGTTTGTGCAAAGGTTTTCAGACAGGAAAGGACTTGGCCAGTGATAGACATGGGAAGAAGCCTGTCTGGCTGGAAGGATAGAGTGGGCTGGATGGTACAGGATCGAATAAATTGTGTGGACTTTATTCTAAGAGTTATGAGGACATAAGGCACCTAGCACAACGTGAGCTTGTAGTGGACTCTCAATAACATGTTTTTCAAGTGGGAATTCTGAACAATGCCAGCAAACGTGTTCTCCACTTTATGGGTGGGCAGGGCAATGGAAAGAGCCTTGCACTTGGGATTTGCATTTTGGCTTGGGCTAGTCACTTAACCTCCAGAAGCCCTACATATGTGAAATGGGAATAATGGCAGATGGTCGTTCCACTTCAGAGAGTTGTGACACTGAAAGTCAAAATGAGGTCATTATGTGAAAGCTTTTTATAAACCTAAAGTGCTGTATCGGTGAAACTTGCTGTAGGATGAACTCTGAATTGGACTCCAGGTTCCAAAAATCAGTGTGGGCTGCCAGCTGTTCTAGTTGAAAAAGATACTGTGCTTGAATTTTGCACTGCATAGTCATTGGCTGCTGGACATAGAGGTGATTGGCTTACCTATCTTGGGATGTTTGTGAGAAGGTGGGAGTAAGAGAGAGCTAGCTCTCATTTAGAGTCTCTTGAGCCCATGGTTCAGAAAGAGTTGTTAATCTGGGGAAAAAAAAAAAGACAATATATTCAGAAGAGGCAGCTGTAGTTACTAGTCAACAGATGGGGAAATGCACTTAACTGTTGTAAGGACAGCTGGTGGGCAGAAAGGGGCTGTCACCTTTTTGAGAGTGACCAGGGTGGAAGACTTCAGAAAGGCATGGGAAGTCAGTAATTGAAAGGTGGGCACATGATTTTCTCAGCCCTAGGACATGCTGAAGACCCTGATCCTGAAGTAGCTGAGTCTTTGCTACTAGGGTTCAGGTGATAAGATTTTTAGCCCAATCTTTTCAAACCCAGACCACATGTCCTCCTTGCTTCTCAAATTGGGTTATGTATAGCCATCCCATATCTTTCTTTCTTTTCTTTTTTTTTTTTTTGAGACAGTGGCCCAGGCTGAAGTGCAGTAGTGCGATCTCGGCTCACTGCAACCTCCTCCTCCCTGGTTCAAGCTATTCTCCTGCCTCAGCCTCCTGAGTAGCTGGGACTATAGGTGCGTGCCACCACACCTAGCTAATTTTTGTATTTTTAGTAGAGACAGGGTTTCACTGAGTTGGCCGGTATGGTCTTGATCTCTTGACCTTGTGGTCTGCCTGCCTCGCCTCCCAAAGTGCTGGTGAGCCACCACACCCGGCCATCATCCCATATCTTTCTTAAGCTTCAATTGTATTTGAAGACTTGGTGAGTAGAGATTTTATTATGAAAACATAAAGAAATAATGAAAAGTGACTTTTTAAGGTAAATGAGATTATATAATCACTTTGGGCTGTGCCATCAAATTTTTTCTCTTTCCTTTCCCAAACACATACCCACTCTTAACCTCAAATACCCAGTGCTGTCTGCCATTAAGGCTACTTTGGAAAAGTTTGAGAAGCAAGACATTATGATAAAGATTATATCCATTGCCTGTAGTTGATTCTGTTCTGTCTCAGGGTTGGGGGTGAGCAGACCTACATTCCCAGAATGTATCCTTTGTGAGATAAGAGTTGTTGGTTAAGAGTTGTTTTGTTTCTTGCAGGGGTCTCCTTATGCCAGGGACCAGGTTACCCTAACAGCAGGAAGGTTGTGTAAGTATCACTGGGGCATACAGATATGTGGCCACGGGGTATTTTTAAGACATCAGTTCTAAATTTGACCATCTGATTTCCTCACTGGCCTCCAGATCTAGCAATTGAAGTGGTTATGTTGAGTCCCTAAACTAACCTTGATATTCATTTTTCCCATATGATGTTCCTTGAGCATCAGCCCCATGTCAGGTGTTGAACTGGGAGTGTGCTTGCTCTCCACAGGTATTTAGATTATAATGAAAATTAGGTTGGAACCCTCTTTTTATGGGATAAGTATAGAAGGGTGCTCTTGGATATTCTAGTTGGGTATAAGTCAGCTGAAGGGCTCAAGGTTACATTTATTGTAGAGATTGAGCCATCCTCTCAGTAGCATAGTTACTCATTTTAAAAAGAATAAAAGCATAAAACTGGTTGAGTCCTGGGACTGACTAGTTTGGAGGGAATACTGTTATTGCATAATGCAGAGTTTGGAGAAAGGCCACTCGTGTGTTTCAGATTAATTTTTGCTTATTAATGTTGCTTAAATGCTGCTTTGCATTCCAGGTGTTTTTGTGGTGGTGCTAAGAGAATGCTCTCTAGTAACCTGTTCAACAGCTGTCAGGCTGCTTTGTCTACAGGGAGAATCCTCAAAGTAAAGGGGTCAACAGATAAACTTCTTCCTTAATGTGCATCACAATGAGGATTTTTTGTTGTTGTTTTGAGACAGGATCTTGCTCTGTCCTGGCTGGAGTGAAGTAGCATGATCTTGGCTTGCTGCATCCTCAGCCTCCTAGGCTCAAGTGATCCTTTCATTTCAGCCTCCTGAGTAACTGGGACTACAGACACATGCCACCATGCCCAGCTGATTTTTATATTTTTTGTAGAGATGGGGTGTTTTGCCATGGTGCCAGGGTTTCAAACTCCTGGGCTCAGGTAATCCACCCACCTGCCTTAGCCTCCCAAAGTGGGGGATACAAGCATGAGCTATGGTACCTGGCTGTTTTTTTTTAAATTGAGAAAATGTTGCACTCAGTACTAGAAATATGAATTCCTATGTTATTTTGGAGGGCAGTTTGGTGGTCATAAGTCTTTGAATTATGTATGCCTTTTGGTCTAGCAATTCCATTTCTAGGAATCTATACTGAAGAACTCCTGATATAATAAGATTTCTCTCAAAATGACAGAGCAAGGGATTGGTTAAACTGTAGTATGCTTCACAGGTTCACACTCTGAAAAGTGGGAAAAAGCAGGTTACAAAATGATTTCATTTTCTACTCTATGGTATAATCCCATTGTAACTATTTTTTTTGCTATTTCTAATCTGCAGTGAGCATCTAGTTATTTAGAGATTCAAAGTGTATCACTCATCTGCAATCCAATGAAAATTGGAGCAATCATGAATCTCTACAATAAATACATTAAATATTTGAAAGTAAATAATGAAGAAAAAAGTAAACTTTATGTGGGATCACCCATAATCATGTCACCCTAATCCAGTATTTTCTGTGTGTTGTGCCTCGGTGAATAAGGTACCCACTTTAAGAAATCTTTTATTGTAAAACAATTTTTGGTTTTATGTTTCCACTTAATAGGTGTTATATTTACATGTTTAAAAATTCAAAAAGTAAAAAGGATGTCCGTGAGAAGACTTTTATCCTTGTCCTCTAGCCTTGCAAATGCTTCTTAACAGTGGTGGCCACCACTCAGGGTTCCTGGATGACTGGAGAGCAGCCTCTGCACTTGTGTGTTACCTGTTAGCTCTTGCCTATGGGCATGTACTTTTCATGGTTACAAACTATATGTAGAACATTTTGCATTCTGTAGTTTTTAAATATCTTCACTTTTTTCTTGGTTGTGTATAGACCTTATAGTTACCAACTTAAATCTATTTTACTTTTCTGTTGTAAACGTGTTTGTTGTAGAATATTCAAACAATCCTGAAGTGCAGAAAGTAAAAGTCCCCATCCAAATCATTCTCCCAAATTGTGCAAGTGTGCATGCAACATATAACCATAGATACCATATATGTCTACATCTCTCACCCTCAGAGGTAACCGCTGTTAATGGCTTTGTGCATACAGGGTGATCTCATTCTCCAGTTATATCAACTGGACAGTTATATATATAAACAGTTATATTATTACTGTAAAGGCCATATCAGAAACCACCTTGGTCTCTGAAGTTCCTTTTCAGTGAGTCCAGAATATATTGATGTGCTGCCTTCTAGCAAGAGAACAGAGTAGGAGATACCAGGCTGGGCGTGGTGGCTCATGCCTGTAATCCAAGCACTTTGGAGGCCAAGGCGGGCGGATCACCTGAGGTAGGGAGTTCAAGACCAGCCTGACCAACATGGTGAAACCCCATCTTTTAAAAAAAAAAAAAAAAAGAGATCCAGATGGAGTTTGTGTGTGGTTTTTTTGTTTGTTTTGTGGGGGGGGCGCGTGTGTGTGTGTGTTTGTTTGGCATAATACCTTGTTTTACTTCCGAGTTAACCTTATTAATCTTGCTGCCTTATCTGATCTAAATCTGTAATCTTGAGGGCAGAAATTTCCATTATACCTTGCACAATGGCTTGTACCCTGGGCAAGCCATATATCTATCTTGAATTTAGTTAAGCAAGAAATCTGGCTAGGTATGGTGGCTCACTCCTATAATCCCAGTGCTTTGGATGGGATCTTGGAGACCGGTCTGGGCAATGAAATCCAGAGTCTACAAAAAGTAATTTTGAAAATTAGCTGGGTGGCATATGCCTGTAGTGCCAGCTACTCGGGAGGCAGAGGTGGGAGGATCCCTCAACCAGGAGTTCAAGATTACAGTGAACTATTATCATGCCACTACACTCCAGCCTGGGTGACAGAGCAAGACCCTATCTCTTAAACAAACAACATAATCAAGAAGCTAAGTCCTTTTGGTCTGCAAAGGATCAGGGTGCTTTTTTTTTTTCTATAAAGAACCAAATGTAAGTCTATTTTGTGAGAGCTGCCTTTGCATTGGAACACAGGGACCTGGGCATACTTGTGGAGCTCACTGTTTAAGGTACCTGGGTCATTAGGCTGTATTCCAGACTTGCTGAGTCAGAATCCCTGGGAGAGGGACCTAGACCTGTGAACTTTGAAAAAGTTCCTCTCAGGCAGGGTGTACCGCTCAAGTCTGTAATCCTAGCACTTTGTGAGGCCGAAGCAGTCAGATCACCTGAGGTCAAGAGTTCGAGATCAGCCTGACCAATATGGAGAATCTCTACCTAATTAGCCAGGTGTGGTGGTACATGCATGTAAACCCAGCTACTTGGGAGGCTGAGGCAGGAGAATGGCTTGAACCAGGGAGCCAGAGGTTGTGGTGAGCCAAGATCGTTCCATTGCATTCCAGCCTGGGCAATAAGAGCAAAACTCCGTCTCAAAAAAAAAGTTTCTCCCCAGGTAACACTGATGGACACCCCGGTCAAGAATCACTGTTTAAGGGGAAGGTGACCCATGGGGCATTAATTAGACTAAAATGTGAGTAGTTCACCTGCTAAAGGAGTTAACGTGTTTTTCTTTTGTAGCATTAACAACAGTAGTGTCTTCAGTGTTCGCTTCTTCAGAACTACGGCTGTGTGCAGTAAGTTACCTGCCTTCTTGGGAATGGAATTTTGTGGGAAGAGCAACAATTGATTGAGTTTAAAGAAAAATATTAAAAAGGAAAAATAATGAACTACTTGTGATTTTCTTTTTTGCATTTTTCCTAGAGGATGAGTTGGTTACAGTCAAAACCCCAGCATTTGCAGAATCTGTTACAGAGGGAGATGTCAGGTGGGAGAAAGGTAAGATTTAGTTTCCTCTCACTCTGTTCCCAGGCTGGAGTGCAGTGGCATGATCTCAGCTCACTGCAGCCTCCACCTTCCAGGGTAAAGTGATTCTCCTGCCTCAGTCTCCCAAGTAGCTGGGATTAGAGATGCGTACCACCATGCCTGGCTAATTTATTATTATTATTAGAGGCAGGGTTTTACCATATTGACCAGGCTGGTCTTGAGCTCCTAACTTCAGGTGATCCACCTGCCTCAGCCTCCCAAAGTGTTAGGATTTCAGGCATGAACCACTGTGTGGGGCTTCTCTCACTTAAGTTTAAGTGCTGTCTGAAATTCTCCTCTTCCCCCAGGATATTGTAGAGTTTATAGCTCTGCTTTTTTCTTTACATATGTACTTTCCCCTGGCCCTGTAGGAAAGGGTTTTTATAACATACCTGCCAAAATGCGTTTGTGGCTACTGGAGGCTCCCTGTTAACAGGTAGCCTTTGATTGTCTTTTCAGCTGTTGGAGACACAGTTGCAGAAGATGAAGTGGTTTGTGAGATTGAAACTGACAAGGTAGGCTTATCATATATGTACCAGTTTTTCATGGTCTTCCCTTAGTTTGTTAACCTAATGAAAGAAACGGGGACTTAACTGTTGTTTAGAGATAATTCTTTTTTTTTGAGACAGTTTTGCTCTTGTTACCCAGGCTGGAGTGCAAGTGCGATCTCAGCCCACCACAGTCTCCGCCTCCTGGGTTCAGGCAATTCTCCTGCCTCAGCCTCCTGAGTAGCTGGGATTACAGGCACGCGCCACCACGCCCAGCTAATTTTTTGTATTTTTAGTAGAGATGGGGTTTCACCATGTTGACCAGGATGGTCTCGATCTCTTGACCTCGTGATCCACCCGCCTCGGCCTCCCAAAGTGCTGGGTTTACAGGTGTGAGCCACCGCACCCGGCTAGAGATAATTTTTAACTAGCTCTGACCTCAGTTGTAAAATTATTGGATTCGCTCAATTTAAAAAAATTTTTTTACATTTAACTTCCTTTTTTTCCGAGATGGAGTCTTGCTCTGTTGCCCAGGCTGGAGTGCAATGGCCTGATCTCAGCTCACTGCAACCTCCACCTCCCAGCTTCAAGCAATTCTCATGCCACAGCCTCCCTAGTAGCTGGGATTACAGACGCATGCCACATGCCTGGCTAATTTTTGTATTTTTTGTAGAGACAGGGTTTTACCAGGCTGGTCTCAAACTCCTGACCTCAGATTATCTGCCCACCTTGCTCTCTCAAAGTGCTGGGATTACAGGCATTAGCCACCTTGCCTGGCCCACATTTAACTTTAGATTGATTGTTCACTGTGTTGTACTTCAATTAGCTTTAGTCTTATAGTGTGTGATGCGGGGAGGGGTGGAGAGGGTAAATGAGCTGTTTGTTTTTCCTGTATCACTTGGAAACCTATTAACTGAATATTGCCTGAATGTTTCTGAGAAAGGACAGAAAGAATGAATCTTCACAATGGTGATGACTTGTCATCCCCCTTGCTCTGAAAGTTTGGCCTTAGGTGTTTGTGTGCAGGGCTTTATATGTCTGTGTTGCAACTATTGTGACTTATTGGAGATTCTATACCAACTCTAATACTGGATAAACATTTGGGCTTCTTCCATCTGTCTTCCTCTTTCAGACGTCTGTGCAGGTTCCATCACCAGCAAATGGCGTGATTGAAGCTCTTTTGGTACCTGATGGGGGAAAAGTCGAAGGAGGCACTCCACTTTTCACACTCAGGAAAACTGGTGGTAAAGAAGTTCTCCTGGTGGTCAAGGTCTCCAGTATTCCCTGTTGGGATTGGGACTGAGCATAATGTGCTAATTCTCTGATATGTCAAGACTCTGTCATTCCAGCTGCTCTTAGTTGAGGGAATAAAGGGGAAATTTATATAGTGTGAACTTAAAATGTCAACTTCTAGAAGAAAAGTTTATTTAAAAAATATTGCACTCTGTTCTTTCCATGGGTGTTTCTTAGCAGGAGCTGAGAAATGGGACCTTTTCTTACAGATAGACAGATTGAGCATACCTAATCTGAAAATCCAAAATCTGAAGTGCTCCAAAACTGAAAATTCAAAATCTGAAATGCTTCAAAACTTTTTGAGCACTGACATAATGCTCAAAGGAAACTCTCATTGTCTATTATGGGGAATTCAGTGTTGTTTCTTTTCACATCTATTCTCTCATATCATCTCTAGGAAGGATTGGTATTTCTCTTGGGAAGGAAGGAGAAAAGAATTTGTAGTGGACCTAATAGGATTAGAACTTAATAACAGTTTATCTGTTAAATTTTATAACCACTAAAAAGACTATTTCTTTTTCCTGGGTGAGAATCATACCCCTAGACCAACAAGCCACAAAAGTCTATTTCTTTTTCACTGTTACACTCGTAAAGCAGGTAGACCGCATCATTGAAGGTTAATCAGGACAAGACCAGATGCTCAGGGTAGAAAATATGTATGGTAGAAGGCTAGGAAATCAGAATAGTCCTCCTGTTGCAGATGTTTGTCTTAGCATTAACCTTGGATATAATGTTCAGATGGGTAAAAAATAGAAACAAACATTTCGTTTAAAGTTGTGAGATTATTACTTGGCCACTTTAGTGATTTATGAGTCATCCTCGATGAAGCGCTTTCTTAAGCCTGAGTAAACCCTTGATGAACCTTTTATTTTAGTTTTTTAAATTTATTTTTTATTTTATTTGAGATGGAGTTTCGCTCACTCTTCTCGCCAGGCTGGAGTGCAGTGGCGTGATCGTGGTTCACAGCAACCTCTGCCTCTTGAGTTCAAGCGATTCTCTTGCCTCAGCCTCCTGAGTAGCTAGAACTACAGGTGCGCGCCACCACGCCCAGCTAGTTTTTATATTAGTAGAGATGGGGTTTCACCATGTTGGCCAGGATGGTCTCAATCTCTTGACCTTGTGATCTGCCCACCTTTGCCTCCCAAAGTGCTAGGATTATAGGTGTGAGCCACCGTGCCCATCCTATTTTTTATTAGTATTCTTGCATATATAATGTTAAAATAGAGGATGAGAGTATCAGTAATTAGAAATATATTATGTTTATATATGCATTTCAATATTTTAAATTCCCTCAGTGTTTTTTGTTTGTTTTGTTTGTTTTTTGCTTGGAAGTTTACATTTTCTTGGGCTTCGTAGGTGCTTTGAAAGTACTTGCTGAATTTGTTCAATAGATAGCTGTGAAATTGGGAAGGGAGCTAAATTGAGCCAATTGTCTGATAGACATTTAGGGACCCTGAGGAATAGAGAATAGTGCCTTATGTCATTGCACATGTGTCTCATAGTGCCTTGCGTATTGCTGATACCCAGTAGACATTTGTTACTTGTTTGGAACTAGAGTTTTTGCCACTAAATTTTGCTTAGTAGCTGTGATTTGGTTGCTTTCCATTTCAAACAGTGCCAGTGGCATCTATCTTTCTTGTTTTTCAGCTGCTCCTGCTAAGGCCAAGCCAGCCGAAGCTCCTGCTGCTGCAGCCCCAAAAGCAGAGCCTACAGCAGCGGCAGTTCCTCCTCCCACTGCAGCACCCATACCCACTCAGATGCCACCAGTGCCCTTGCCCTCACAACCTCTTTCTAGCAAACCTGGTAGGCCTCCAACTCCCACGTGTCAAGTGGGAGAACATCTCATCCAATATGTTCTCTCACAGGGTAAACTCTAAGACTAACTATGGTTCTGATTTGTAGAAAGAATTCTAGACTTTGTATCTGAAGGCCTGCTTTGCATCTCAGCTTTCTGTTACTAGCTGTGTGACTTCAGGCCAGTCACTTAATTCATCTGAGCAGATTGTTCATCTGTGAAGTTGGAGTGATTGTAATATACCTCAGAATATCTTGAAGATTGACAGTACATATGAAGGCACTGGCACAAACGCAGTAGATGTTTCTTTCCTTGTCTGATACAGCTTTATCCTCTTCTCATTTTCAGTGTCTGCAGTAAAACCCACTGCTGCCCCTCCACTAACTGAGCCAGGAGCTGGCAAAGGTAGTCTGCGTTCAGAACATCGGGTAAGCCTCTGAGGACCACTTCCAGGAAAGAGGCTCAGGGGGGCAGTGTTGATTACTGGAGAATGGGTGTGGTGGTGCCTACATTTGAATGACTGGCAGCTTATTCCCTCAGCCTTGGCAAAGAAAGGGAGTTTAGGATATAACTTCTTCATAGTCACATAACCTTCAAATGATAGGACCAGAACTCTAGGTCTTCTGAACACTTTGTTCAGTGGTTTTTCCCACTAAATTATGCTACCAATGAAAGCTTTGGGTAAGTTAAATATTTGTAGGGGATGGTAGCTTAGTAACTCACCCCCTTCCTCCCACGATGTCACACACTTCAGAGAGGTGGTTTAGTGAGCTCTATTCCTGTACTTCTGGGATACTTAGCTATTATAGCTAAGGGATAATATTCAGTAGCAATAGCTGTCAGTTGCAGATATAAAACCTCAAGGAAGTATGGTCAAGAGTGTGGTTCCTCTGCCTGAGAATACTTCGTAAAAATACGATAGCCTTAAAAGTTTGTTGCTTATGAGGTTCCGTTCCACAAATAGCTATTCTCATGCCAGTCTTTATCAATAGAAATTGCCCTTTCTCTTATGATTCTTACGCTGGCTAGACTACACTACACTGCATTCTTTCATAAAGTGTTTTTGGTTTTTAAATCACTGTTTCTGAACCTTCATTCTTGGTCAAGCTTCAAGCACATCTGAGTGAGTAGTTTTGGCTTGTTTTTGCTGGGAGGAGAAAGGGCCACCACAGGAAAGGGAATCCTGGCACTCTTGTTGTACTTAGATACTGTAGTCCTTGGCCCTCCATTCGTAGCAAGTCGTGCTATTTCTGACTACATGGCGAATGCTTGACCCAGAGAGATCAGATTGTCAATACTTGTTCCACTTTCACTTTCAGGAGAAAATGAACAGGATGCGGCAGCGCATTGCTCAGCGTCTGAAGGAGGCCCAGAATACATGTGCAATGCTGACAACTTTTAATGAGATTGACATGAGGTAGTGTCTCTAGTCCTTTTATCCCCTAGGCCCTTTTTCTTAGAGAACACTTGAACTTGGCCGGGCATGGTTCCTCATGCCTGTAATCCAAGCACTTTGGAGGCCAAGGCAGGTGGATCACCTGAGGTTGGGAGTTCAAGACCAGCCTGACCAACATGGTGAAACCCTGTCTTTAAAAAGAAAGAGAGGACACTTGAACTTGCCCCAGTCTTTATCTAGTGCTGATTCTAAAACTAACTTGTCAGGGAAGAGGTACTTCTTTGCTTTATTGTTGACTTTCACAGAGTGACCCACTGGCTTCATCTCTAATTGGCCTTCCGGATACTATGCCTGCCTTCTCCGTGACCTTAACCTTAACCTTAGCTAGGTGTAGTGGCTCACACCTGTAATCCTAGCACTTTGGGAGGCCAAGGCAGGCAGATTGCTGGAGTCCAGGAATTCAAGACCAGCCTAGGTAACACTGCGGAACCTCATCTCTACAGAGAATACAAAAATTAGCCAGGTGTGGTAGTGCACACCTGTAGCCCCAGCTGCTTGGGCTGAGATGGGAGGATCGCTTGAGCCCAAGAGGTTGAGGGTACAGTGAGCTGAGATCATGCCATTGCACCCCAGCCTGGGCAACAGACTGAGACCCTGTCTCAAAGAAACAAAACAAAACCAAACCCAACAACTTAGTGTTTTAGACTTTTAGTGTATGTGCTGCTGAAGCAAGTATGCGTTTTAGACTTTTAAAACTGAATCTTAGGATTTCTGATAGAGTAGTCGTAATCGTACACAATGACTGGTGTCAGGTTGCCAAACAGAGATGAGCAACCAGGCCAACATGGTTTATGTGCAGGTCTCCCACTCAGGATGGAGAGGCCTTGACAGCATGCCTGGAGCCAGGGCACCACATCCTACTTCTTTCACACAGATTCAGAATCGGGTGGATGAAAAGGCAAAGATAGGCGGGGCTTGTCTTTCAGTTTACCCAGCTTTGATAGCGAAATGGAAAACAAGTTGTGTTTTTAAATAACCCGAGAATGTTAACCAAAGGTACTAATTCACTAGGTGTGCTCATTTATATAGTGAGCTAATTGTTGACTCACCTGTTTTCTTCAAGATTTTGATATGTTCAAGTATCAGCACTGTCAGGAAGAGAAATTTGACAAACATGTTTTGAGTATGTACTGTACACAGAGTACTATACTGTGGAATTCAGTGGGGATATAGGCTGGGTGCCATGGCTCTTGCCTATAATTCCAGAGCTTTTGGGAGGGCAAAGCAGGAGCATTGCTTGAGTTGAGGAGTTGGAAACCAGCCTGGGCAACGTTACCAGACTCTGTCTCTACATAAATTTTAAAATTTAGCCAAGTGAAGGCTGGGTGCGGTAGCTCACCCCTGTAATCCCAACACCACTTTCAGAAGTCGAGGCGGGTGGATCACATAAGGCCAGGATTTCAAGACCAGTCTGGCCAATGTGGTGAAACTCTGCCTCTACTAAAAATACAAAAATTACCCAGGTGGCACATGTGTATAATCCCAGCTACTCGGAAGGCTAGGGCATGAGAATTGCTTGAACCCAGGAGAAGAAGGTTGTAGTGGCTAAGCTCAAGTCACTGCACTGCAGCCTGGGCAACAGAGTGAGACTCTGTCTCAAGAATAAAAAAAAATCAGCCAGGTGTGGTGGTGTGGACCTATAGTCTTAGCTACTTGGGAGGCTCAAGCAATCCTCCTGCCTCCGCCTTCCAGATGGCTGGGACCACTAGGAACACAGGTGTGTGCCACCAGACTCGGCCAATTTTTTACACCTGATCTTAGCCAAAAGGCCGAGAAGCGATGGCCAATTTTTTTAGTTTTTGTAGAGACAAGGTCTTGCTATGTTGCCTAGGCTGGTCTCCCGAACTTCTAGTGTCAAGTCACCCTGCTGCCTTGGTCTCCCACTGGGATTACAGGCATGAGCTGCCATGCCTGGCCAGAAAATAATTTTTAACAGGTCTTCAAGAATGACTAGCATTTTGTCAACGTTGTGGAGAAAGGTCATCCCAGATGATGTAAACAGTATAGACCCTGAGATGGGAAAGTAGAAGACACATTTGAAAAATTGTTAGAAATCATTTCTGTGAGGATTATGTATGTATCAAAGAATGGTAAAGAAGGTTGGATCCTTATTTCAGAATGTTTGGAATGCCAGGGTAGGAATTTATACTTAATTCAGGAAGCAAATCAAGTCTCAGGTTATCTCTTTGTTTCTTTTTGTCCTGAGGGTTTAGTGTGTGAATCTACTTTTCCTTAGAGAAATTTGTTTTTCTTTGGAAGGGATTTGAAAAATAGGGAGAAGGGAGTGTTTTCTTGTTAGTGTGCTGTGGCATTGTTCAGAGTAGGGCTCTGTGACCTGTTTTACTAGATGTCATCCATTCTGTTGGGAAATTTTCAAAGAGACTGGATGACATTCAAGCCAAAGATTTCTCTCTTGTTCATAGGATGTAGGAAAGGACCTTGACTAATGAGTCACAAAGGCTGCAGCTTATGTTTCAGTGCATTAGGGCCAGATTATACCAAATTGAATTGGACGTTGAAATTCTACCCAATTTCTTAAGACAAAACATGTAAATATTTTGGCCTTGAAAGATGCAGTTGGCCCAACAGCTTTGATTGGAAAGTAAGCATAATAGCAGGATCTTCTTTCAGCAGCTAATCAAGGTGTCACTTAACAATTGCCTGCGGTCTTGCTGTAGCCTAATCTGGTTTAGATAGAGTGCCCTTTGGGTCTTCTGCTTATCAGCTAACCCATAAGGGACATTTCCAGGCCTTCTCCCTTCCCCTATTGTCTCAGCCTTTGCCTCCAAGGGCAGAGCTCTGAAATAGAAACTACTTAATGACCAGACAATAACATTTGGGCAGGTTTGAGAGCAGAGATGTTTATCACATCTCTTTCCCTCTTCTGCAGCTCTTGTGTCTTGGGAACCAGTAATGTCTTTAGGGTGGTAATCCTAGCACTAAATAAGGTTAGAATCAGGAAACCAAACATTTTAAACCCAATCAATCCCCCTTGAAAAATTTCCTTTTTCAGAAAACAAAAGATCTGAAGGGGCTGTTAAAATTGTACCATATCTTACCTTTCATGCTAATGTGGAATTAGGCCATTAGAGGGAGAAAGGGAGAACTGAGCATTTGACCTTGAGATAAAGTTAAATTCAATTTTCATTATAGAACTGCATTACTGCATTCCGATAAATGCTGAGGTTTCTGCAGCAAAGTAATGGGAAAACCATTTCCCACTAACTCTGCTATGTGTATTTGGAAAAAAAAAAAAAAGGTCCAAAAATAAAGGCTTGTTCATGTTGTAAAGGATTTTCAGAAGACTTGCTGCTTAATCTGAAGGGTACAGGCCTGTACCACAGGTAACCACTTTTCTAACTACCAAGGAAATCACAGTCATTAAACTAATCTTAAGGGCAAGAGCTGTGTCTTAATTAGCTTTTATCTTCGTGCCTGGCCCTGACCCTCACATATAGTAGGTGTTAGTACCTGTTTGATAGAATGAGTGGATGGAGGCTGGGCATAGTGGCTCACACCTGTAATCCCAGCGCTTTGGGAGGCCGAGGCAGGCAGATCACTGAGGTTGGGAGTTCGAGACCAGCCTGACCAACATGGAGAAACCCCATCTCTACTAAGAATACAGAAAATTAGCTGGGCATGGTGGCGCTTGCCTGTAATTCCAGCTACTTGGGAGGCTGATGCAGGAAATTGCTTGAGTCCGAGAGGTGGAGGTTGCAGTGAGCAAAGATCACACCACGGCACTCCAGCCCAGATAACAGTGAGATTCTGTCTCAAAAAAAAAAAAAAAAAAAAAAAGTGGATGGAACTGCTAACTCTGGAAAGATGAAGATGAATGAATCTGACTTTCCATGAATTTGAAAGAACACTGGGTTATATACCCTTCCATGCATAGTCATGACTGCTTTTTCTTACATGAAGCCTCATGTACTGGTGAGGTTTTTATTTTAATCTCCACTAATCAAGAGATAGGAAGAATATCACACAGGAGTTATACTCAGATTTGGTGGGGGTTTTTTTTGGTATTCCAATAAGAAATAAAAAGAATATTGCTTATTTTGTAGGTTTTGTTTATACTTTAAAACATAATTTTTGTCAGGATGGATAGCTTACAGTTATTCAGGGCAGGGATGTTGGTATGCTGTATGATCTCTTGTTCGTATGACGTGTCACTGAAATCTGTGACTCCTAGACTATGAATGAGGCCTGTAAAGAGTTCAACCCACCTTAAAGACAGATTGGACCTGATTCCTTTATATTCCTTTGTAAAGAATATATTGTATATTCTTTGTAAAAGAACAGAGTTACTGTGTTAAACTCAGGCAGACTGTTTCAAACTTGAACTAAGGTAATGGTCCAGAGTAAGGGAAAAGCTCTCACCTGATTGTGTACCTGGCGTGAGAAACCTGTGTGAAAGTCAAAATCAAAGCTTTGTGTCAGTTTGTTTTGTAATATGTTTTTACAGTAACATCCAGGAGATGAGGGCTCGGCACAAAGAGGCTTTTTTGAAGAAACATAACCTCAAACTAGGCTTCATGTCAGCGTTTGTGAAGGCCTCAGCCTTTGCCTTGCAGGAACAGCCTGTTGTAAACGCAGGTGAGTTGCTTGTGGCCAGAATTGGGGAGGTCCTGGGAGGTAGGTATATGAGCACAGACCTGCTCGCACATGCAGAGGATCAACAAACCAACGCTTTTTATTTGCTACCTGTAGAAATATGAGTGTCTTCCCCAGGGATTTCTTGGTTCACCTTCCTGAAGCAGCATCGTGCTTATTTTCTCCCCAGCAGCTGGGCAGAAAAGTTTCTCTTCCCAGTGCACAGCTCAGCAGCTGCTCAGGCAGCAGGCAGTTCTGGGATAGCCCAGCTCTCCAGGCTGTCTCCTGTCAAGGAGGAAGCTCATATTCTGGCTTCTTCCCCACCCCAGCTTCACAGGCCCTGTTATCTTGGGGCCTGACTTCCACACTTGGTGTAGGCTCCTAGCTGACCTTCGATCTCAGGTCATGGGTCTCACTGGAGCTTGGGCTTGGCCTCTCTTTCATGGACTTGGTACTCATTTTCTTTCCTCTTTATTCACCTGCGTCATTGTAGTGTTGACCTAACAAGTAGTTTGTTTTTCTGTTGACACACTTCTCTGTTCTTTGAGATATTGGAAAGGGGGGCAGTAATACCTTTGCCATCCTCAGCAGTGTCAAGGGCCCTAAAGGTCTAGAAGTAGAAGCCCTAGTCCCTCTCATTGAGTGGTGTACTCCAGGGAAATAGAAGGCCATCTTTGTTTTGCCCAAAATACCTCTTTTTGTTTTTCCCATTCTTCTCAAGCCTTCCTGATTGGCTGTCTCCATCTTTTTCAGTGGCCCCCTTCTGCTTGCCCACACATGTAGGCAGCCCTCAAAATTCTCATGGCCTCTTTTTCACTTTACGTGCTTCCTCTGGATGTCTTATCTTAACAGTACAACATGGACTTTAAGTGGAAATGATTCCCAAGCCTTTTTTTTTCCCATTAGTGCTAGGAGTACATTTTCAGGTACTGGTTTGCCATCTCTTGAGGGTAGCATATTCAAAGCCAGATCATCCCGCTTACTCTTGGATCTCCTTTCTGCCTCTTGTTGAGAGTTGGAAGCAGAGACTGGGCAGCATCTCTATTCCCCTTTTCCTTTGCTAATTTGCCCTTTTTTGGAACATTTGTTAACCCTAGCCATTCTCTGCTGAGGGAGGGCTTGAGTAGAGCTATTTGACAAGAATTCAGTGCATACCTATTCTATGTAAGACAGGGTGTTCAGCCCTTCTTAGGGTTGCCAAAGGAATGGATGCTCCTATGCCCATGCTCAGTCAGGGGACTTGGGAGATACTATACTTGGTTGGGATGGGAGTAAGTGGAATGCCATCTGCTATGCATAAAGCACTGGTGTTCATGGTGGTGGGTCAGCCTACACTATGTCAAGCTCTGCAGATTTTTACTCTGTTAATGCAAGTATTACTCATTAGCTTTAACCTGGGGAGTTGTGTGTAACGTGTTTTCTCTCTCACAGTGATTGATGATACAACCAAAGAGGTGGTGTACAGGGATTATATTGACATCAGTGTTGCAGTGGCCACCCCACGGGTATGTTGGGGCAAGAGGTGGGGAACACTTGTCTTAGATCCACACCTTATCTGTGTGAAGAAGGAGATTGCACAAGAGAGATCATTTCTTTAATTCTGTATTTTTAGAAGGAGTTAGTAAAAGTAACCTTTTTTTCTTTTAAACCGTACCACATTTTTTTTTTTAAGACTTTCTGTTAATCATGTTGAGTAATGAAGGCATTTTAGGGAGGGGATGCCACTGGTTGAATCAAAGGAGTTGTAATTATAAAACATACTATTAATTTGCAACTGAAAACAGCTCTTCACCCCCATCAGGGTCTGGTGGTTCCAGTCATCAGGAATGTGGAAGCTATGAATTATGCAGATATTGAACGGACCATCACTGAACTGGGAGAGAAGGTAAGGTAGAAAGATGCATGTATGTGAGCTGCTGGGCAGGCGAGGGAAGAGAGCCTTCTGAAGGCCGGGCTTACCAGCAAGCAGCACTCATGGAATGTAAAGTGCATAGCCCCTAGGAAAGACAGTGGCCCATGAGAGCTAAGTATTTTATATATCTGGTGGAGTTTACCAGGCTCTGGTAACTGAAATCTCATCAGATGAGACCTGCTGGAAAAGAAAAGATCTTTGAAGTCAGCTGAACGAAATTGTGCCTTTTCTTTGGTGGAGCACTGGTCATGGTCACCTCAGCCGAACAACTGTCACACGGAAGCCAGCACTTGTGCCACTGATCTAAGATAAAAGCTTTCTGGGCTTCCTTTGCTTTTTTGAGAGACAAGGTCTTGCTGTGTTGGCTAGGCTGGAATGGAGTGGTGCAGTCATTGCTTACTGCAGCCTTGTACTCCTGGGCTCAAGCGATTCTCCTGCCTCAGCCTCCCGAGTAGCTGGGACTACAGGTGTGCACCACCATGCCTGGCTAATTCTTAAGTTTTTTGTACAGATGGGGTCTTCCTGTGTTGCCCAGGTTGGCCTTGAACTCCTGGCTTCAAGCAGTCCTGCCTCAGCCTCCCAAAGTGCTGGGATTAGGGAATGATTTTGGGTGAAGGAAGCTGGGTTGGCTTAATATGACAATTATGAAATCTGTTTTTAGGCCCGAAAGAATGAACTTGCCATTGAAGATATGGATGGTGGTACCTTCACCATTAGCAATGGAGGAGTTTTTGGCTCCCTCTTTGGAACGCCCATAATCAACCCCCCTCAGTCTGCCATCCTGGGCATGCATGCCATCTTTGACAGGCCTGTGGCTATAGGAGGCAAGGTAGGAACCATCACTTCTAAGGTCCTAAGGTCCTAGTGGCTAGGTCTTGATGACAGGGAAATCCAACTAAGTGCTAATTATAAAACGTTTACCATAATTTCAGGCCTAAGTTCCATTTCTTAGTTTCTAATTAATAGCTGAGGCACTGATTATCAAATTGTGATCTGGATCAGCATCATATGGGAACTTGTTAGAGATGCATATTCTTAGACCCCATCCCAGACTTGAAGTGCAGATGATCCTGATGCACATTCAGGTGGGAGAATCACTGAGCTGAGAAGGCTTGTTTGCTGCTGTGGATTGGGGGATATAGGTGGAGATGGTTCCTTGTCCTGGGAAACAGATAACAATTAGGCATGTCAGTCTGTGAGCTGCCAAGTTGTATGATAAAGCTTGGAAGTGTCCTGGGAGTTCAGAGAATGAAGTATTAAAAGGGGCTTGAACTGGCCCTTGGAAGTTATGTTGGTATCAAAAACCTTTCTGGGAATTCTTGTGTTTAGAATCCTTTTGGGTCACTAACTCCTGTGTGAAACCAAAATATAAAAGGCAGTTGTGAGAAGACAGTTTTCTTGGTAAACTTTGTTTCTGAGTGGGGAGGCTTTGCACTGAGGGTAAGGCTTGGTCTTTGAAAATACTGTAAATATGCAGAGGCAACATCAGTAGGAAAGGTTCTGGAATTGGGAACTTTCTTATGGGCCATGCTGAATCTCCTCCTTCAGCAAGGCTGTCTTTGGCTTGCTGGAGGGAAACCTATTTACCTTTCCTCTCTGTAGGTGGAGGTGCGGCCCATGATGTACGTGGCATTGACCTACGATCACCGGCTGATTGACGGCAGAGAGGCTGTGACTTTCCTCCGCAAAATCAAGGCGGCGGTAGAGGATCCCAGAGTCCTCCTCCTGGATCTTTAGGAGGAAGCCACACACCCTACAAATCATGCAGGAACTGAAAAACCAGTCTTACCCCTGCCCCCTCATGGGTCCCAGGTTTGCCTGGTGACAGGCAGGCACATGCTGTTGGCCTCAAGCAAGGAAGCAGAGCACTATGTAACCAGCAGTCACAGGTCTTTTCTTGGTGTTCCTGCCAGGCTCTCTCCCTCTCTGCACCTGTCTCACCCTTGAATATCTTAATTCTTTAGGCTTGAGAGAGAGAGCCTTAATGGATGTTCATTAATATTCCTGCCTTTCTTCCATCAGCCCTCTGCAAAGATGATTTTCCTTCTCCCTAGTGCCAGTATACTATAGAGAAACCCCCGGGGACCACATGACTAAGTTCCTGTCTTCTGAAAGTCTGTTCTGCAGAGACAACTAGGAGGATGCTGTGCCTCTCAAGCACAGAGCAGCCTTTGTCCTGGCTGTGCACATTCTCACTTGATTCCACCTGTGTGGAGGGATGGAACACAGGCAAAGAGGTGCTGCTTTGTTTCTTAAATGGCACCTTCATTCTCTGTTGTCATTGACTTCAAGATGCCTCTTCTACCTCTTCCAGGAAGCACAGGCCAGAGGATCTCGGTGGGTGAGTGGGAGAAGAGGGCAGAGGTCCCCTGAGGTCACATGTAATCCTCATGGAAGGAGAGCCCAGACCTGCCCTCATGCTCTCCATCATAGGCTCACACCAAGAAGATCTGTCTTGGCACAGTCTCTCTCACCTGGGGTTGTGGCAACCCTTTCTAAACCCTTTCCTGGTTGCTGGGCCTCATTCCAGCACCTTGTTCTTATTTAAATCAGATTCTACCACATCATGGCAGTGGGACCGAGGAAGGGCCAGAGCCTGATAGAGACTAGGGAAGGGAGGTCTCCCTCAAATTGACTTGAGCTTTTCAGTTAAGTTGGTGTAAGCACGTGGGCTGAGGAGGCAGTTCTTGTTCCTTCCTGCGTTATAGCGGGGCCTTGTCTCTTCCTCTGCAGGACACAGTTCTGGAGGACAATGGACTATGGTAGGAAGCCACCCTGAGGGTGTTAGTACATTGTGGGGAAATGGTTGAGGTCATTTCCAAGGTGTGCTACCCTTGGATCTGGGCACAATCATTGGATTTCCTTGGAGTATGGTTAAATGCAAGTATCTTGTGAAAGCTACTGGGATTCATGGCTTTGTATCTAACTGCATCCAGGCCTGAGGCTGCTGACATTTGACATTGGGGCCATTAGAAAGTGCCCGTTCATATCTTGAGCCAAGAAGTGAGGCCTGGGGGTGGGGGAGGGGGGAAGGGGTGGGAGCCAATACTGAGTGCCTGCAGCATCTACTACTCTGTCTTCACTATTCAGAACTTGTAACTGAAGTATTTAAAGAAACAGATTTTAAATGCAAATTAAAGGGCAGATGTTCTCAAACAGGGTTCCTGCATCTGTGCTCCTTTTGGCTATGGAGGTTCAGGTCCGCAGCAGTGTTGCACTCGCATTAGTTTGAAAGCCACTTAAGGTCCTGTTGCTTAGCTTGTGAAATCTCACGTGTGGAAGTTAACACTATCCTAATTTGACAGAAGATAGAACCCTGGCTGCCAGCCAGGAAAGTGTTGACAAAAAGAGTCAACCTCTGTAAAATATTTGAAGAGATTCTGAGCCAAATATGAGTGACCAGTGGCCTGTGACAGAACTTTTAGGAGATCCTGAGAACATGTGCCCAAGGTGGTTTGTTTGGCTACAACTTAGTTTTATGTGTTTTAGGGAAACATAAGACACCAGTCAATACATGTAAGATGTATAGTGCTTTGGTCTGGAGAGGCAAGACAACTCAAGGCCCCCAGGGGTGTTGTCATAGGCAGAATCAAAGATTTTCTGATTGGCAGTTGGTTGAAAAGTTATTAAAGATCTGGAATTAATAGAACGGGGAGTGTCTGGGTTACAATAAGGGGTTGTGAAGACCAAGGTTTTATGCAGATGAAGCCTCCAGCCATCAGGCTTCAGAGAAAATTGTAAATGTTTCTCATCAGACTTAAGGAGTCTGTTTTAACAGTAATTCCAAAAGGGAGGGCGGTATAATGAGGCATGGCTGGCTGCTGCTTCCCACCATGGCCTGAACTAGCTTTTCAGGTTAACTTGGGAATGCCTGTGACTGAGAAGGAGGGGGTCCATGCAGATAGCTGGGGGGCTTAGAATTTGTTTAGTTTCCAGAAGCATCAGCCTCGTAGCGCCCCAGCTTCCTTGAGCCTGTCAAGCCATACTCTAGAATTTGGGATCACCATCTTTGTGAAGCCCTTTCAAAGTACCAGTAGACTTACATTTTTTGTGGGGGCTTGCATTATTTCAGTGATGGATTGGGGAGGGGTGGGGGTACCTCATTTCATTTGGATTTGATTACCTCATGTACCAAGATGCTCATGGTCAATACAGATGAACAGGTGGGTTGATGGCCACCTAGAAGCAGTGGTCAGTAAGGGTGAGTGTATAGGGTTGGTAGCTAACCTAGACTGCAGGTGGCAAGTGTGATGGCATCCAGGCTTAAACACAGCCTTGTCCTTCCACAGAGTCCCTCCCTCTCTGCTGAGTACTCTTGCTGTGAGGCCATCCCTCTGTGAAGGTCTGTCACGTGAAGGAAGTGGGTCCCAGAGGGCAGGACTAGATCTCTAATAGATAGAAAAAGGAATTAGGTTGAATGAAAGGAAGAACAGGACTTGGTGTTAGCTTTCATTTCTCTGGTAAACCTGCAAAGTAGGCGTTACTTGCCCCATTTTATTGAAAGGAGGTCGACTGTAAGAGCTGGGACCCACAGTATTCTAAACTCAGGGCCCAACAAAGTGCCAGATGCGTAGTGTTGGATGGATGAGGCACAAAAGTTCCAGAAGTGACTTGTGTTTTATGAAGCAGTGGTTGGAAGTGGTCCAGCCTTAGAGTAGCAGAAGGAACACTAACTAGCTTGTAACTGGCTAGGTTGTGTTCTTAACCTCTTTGAGCTTCAGTTTTCTGTTGCAAGGGCTCACTGTGAGGATGAAACTGGTATTCCCCCCCCAGGAACCTTGAGCCTCTTCCAAGGCTTCTCATCCTTTTCGGCTTCCCCACAGAGCCCAGTCTGCCCCCTGCCCCACCACTTGCCCTGAGGCCCAGTGCACAGGTGGCAAGCTGCTCACCACCAGCCTTTCGTCCTACTTCCTGGCAGCCTCCAGCCTCACTCATGATCTCACTCTGGAGCTTCTATGTCAAGAGCCTTCCAACCTGCCCCAAGAGCCACACTCACTGTATTGAAGCGAGAACACATAGGCCAATACAGGCTTTATTGGGGCTGGGTAAGCCCCAGGGAGAGCCAGGATGTAGAGCACAGAGTCATATACAGGTTGCACTTTTGCATGTCCTCTCTGTCGCAGTCTCCTGCAGAGCCCGAGGAAGTCAGGCCGTGACAGGAGTCTGGCCTGACAAGAGTTGGGCCTTCAGAGCCAGACGGGAGAACCATGGCCAAAGCGCCACCTGGTGGTGACTGGAATGCTGGCAGGGAGGAGTTGGGAGCAAAAGTCTAGTTTCTAAGGTCCCATACCCCAATGACAAGGTGAACCCGGAAACGAAACCCCAAACTGGGGGCAGTTGTCTTAGGGTAACCACTCACCCCAGTTTTTCAGAGACCAGACTCAATCATTCTAGCTAAGAGCCATGGATAGTTACGTGTTTTGGGGTTTCTTATCTCAAAGGGTGTGAAGTCACAGTAGGCAGTGACATGGTAACAGAACCAAGGCCTGAGAGGGAGTCCTGATGGGCACACCTTCAGCTGCTTTGGGCTGGAGGCTTAATTGCTATCCTCTTGTACCCCTGGGGCAGGCTGCCCGCTCCCCACACAGAGGTGAGCCACCTGGGGAAGAGAGCTCTTGATTCTGATGTCTGACTTGCTCTAAGGAGCAGAGCCGTGCATTCCTTCTTTCCCCCATTTCTCTTATTTTCTTCCCCTCCCTTTTGCTCTCCCAAGTCTGAAATCACAAGATGGGGGCATGTTCAGGAATGGGGGAATCCTCCTTTCCCCCACCTCATCCCTCCCTGCACTACAGCTGGCATCCCTGTTTCTGGGCCTCCCCAGCTGCAGGAACAGCTTCTAGTGGAAAAGCCCCACTTCTGTGACTGAAATAACCAGCCAGGACAGCCTGGTTTGGGTCCACTGAGCCAGTGGATCAGTGTCCTGAGATGAGTCTCCAGAGATGTCCCAAGTAGGGCACAACATGGCAGTGAGTGAGTCACAGAACCTCACAGTAGGCGCAGCAGGTGGTCAGCTCAGTGCCAGTGCCACAGAAGGCACCCTGTAACATGGTGAGTCTGCATGCTCAGTAGGTCTGTTGACTGGTGGGTGGAAGGTTCAAGCTGCTTAGCAGGGTGAGCCTTGACTGCCCCCACCCCCTACTTTTCCAGGAGCTGGCCCTTACTGGAAGATGGCCATATGGCCATAATTCTGAGGCCCTGGCAGGAGCCCAGCAGGACAGGCAGTGCCCTCCATTCCTCACCCAAAGCCTGTTGATAGAAGGCCAGCCCTGGAGGTCGGACAAGGAGGAGAAGAGATCCAGGCCAGCTGCTTGCATCTCCCGCTCTGCCCTCTTACCCCACCAGTTTGTTCCACTGGATGGTACTGAAAAAGGGATGGGACTTGAGTTTGCTGACACCACCTTCTCCCACGCCCAGGCGCCGGGTAGGCTCGAACTGCAGCAGCTGTAGAAAGAGGCCCAGTCAGCTGGCTTTCCCACTCCCGCTGCAGAGGCATGGGCTGACCTCCAGGGACTTTGACCACTATGGCTCCTTAGGGGGCTTGCTCCCTGGCACCCTAGCCCACGGAACCCCCTTTTTACCCTGGGGACAGTGGTGGTGGTTGGCCACCAACATACAGAAATGTGTTGACCCTGTTGCCCTCTGCACCCACATCAGACACTGAGTATGAAGCACACATGGTTCACACACACAGTTTCTGCGCCCCTCCCAGCACCTTCCTCAGGCCAGGCCGCTGCTTCCTCTGGCTGGGCTATACCTCACCTCAGTCAGCAGAGAGGCCGCTGGGCGACTCAGCCACTCGGGCAGCTGGAGCTGGGTGTGGGCCTGGATTCCTGAAGGGTGGCTCTGGGACAGTGCCTGAGAGGACACAGGGAAGGGCCTCTGAGGAGGCAACCTCAGGCCTATGTTCCAGTGGCAGCCAGGATTTTCCTCATGTCACATCCCATGAGGATGATGACAATGATGATAGTTGCTACAGCCAGACACAGTGCTAGATGCCTAAGCAGTGCCTTTACGTTATCCACTAAAGGCAAGAAACAGGCCCAGAGAGGTAAAGGGACTTGTGCTGAGTTCAGGGTTTGGACCTAGGTGTCTCCTCGTCATGGCTCTAAGCTTGCTAGAAGCATCGATCTTGGGTTGCAATCAGGGCAGGCACTCGGGAACAGTGATGGAACTTGTCTTACATAAAAAATCTACATGGACTATTCATTTGGCAGCAGGCCGTGGCATGTTACCATCAGGGCCAAGGCAGTGATGTGGCAAGAAAAGAAAATAGGACCTCTCCACACCCCAGAAAGCCACAGCTTCAGGGAGCAGAAGGTCTGTATGGAGGGAAGTATGAGCTTCCAGGAACTCCCAGGAGGAAGGTCAGGAACTCTGGGCTAGAGGTGGGAGGAGACAGAGCCACTCCGGGGGTATTTGCAGCCAGGGCTCTTGGGGCCCTGTGACATGGGATGAAAGCAGGAGGGAGCCAGGATGTGCTGGTCAGGCTGGACTTCACACTACATCCATTCTGGCTGTTTCCTGCTAAAATGCAGTTTGGTCTCTCCCTTGCTGCCTACATAACTGGCCTCAGTTGCAGTGCTGAGCTCATGAGAGGGGAGGACAGAAGGCAGAGCCCTCATCCTGTGCACAGGTTCCCCTGGTGTTTGCAGGGGGATCTTTTGAGCTTATGGCTGACCAAGGCTGGACAGGGAAGCTGCTTGCCTGGGTGAAAGCCCTTCTTCCCCAGCCTCCAGCTAAGGTCTGGAGGTGACAGCCCCTGAGGGCATGGGTGGGAGGAGTGAACAGTAGGCTCAGGATGATCAACAGCCTTCCTGGGAGGAAGGGCTGTGACACGTTCTGTGCTCCCTCCAAACTTGGGGCCCAGGCACACTCTGGCAGAAACCTTCCCTGACCATCCCACTTGACTCTCCTTCATAGAAGTTGACAGTCTCATTAACTGTAGCCAGCTAAGTGCCCCTGGCTTCTAGGGCAGCTGTGCGGGCAGGACAGCCAGGCCCCACCCACACTCAGTCGCACCCACCAGGGCACTACACCCAGCCCAGCCACTCACCATTCCTGTCAGCAGCTCATACAGTAGGGATCCAAAGCTCCACCAGTCACAGGCTTCCGTCAGCTCTGAAATCCCACCCACCTCTGTGGGAATAAGAACACGAGGGTCCCAGCCTCACTCAAGAGGGCCTCTTCCATTCTCCTCATCCTACCCTGACCCCCCTCATCCCGTCATTCTCAGACTCCAGGCATAACCCCCACAAAGGTACCAGGTGCAAGGGGCCACCTGGCCTCCCCCTTCTTGCCTGGGGCACTGTAGAGATTGTCCAGGGCCTCCCTGCAGCACTGGGGCTCCACGTCTGACCACTGGCCAAAATATGTGAGCCGGATGTGACCTTCTCCAGTGTGTCAGAAGAAAAAGGAGGGACAAAGATTGAGGACAGCTGACATGGGGAAGGATTCCAGGGCTTCCCCCAAGAGTCATGCAGTGGGAGCTGATGGCCATGCTGGGCAGAACCTCCACAGGGGCACAGCACCCTGAGGCCTACAGAACACATGGTACTCCCAGGAGCCTTGCCCACAGACTCGGGCATAGGCCCACTGAAATGCTGGGTGGGGCCGGGGGGGAACAGACAATCTTGGAGGTCCCTTTGACTTTGGGGAATCTCTCATCCTCTGCCTGGAGGCTTGGGGGGCTGTCCCCCTGAGGGGTGGGGAGGGCACCTACCTGCCTGGTCCAGGAGCAGGTTCTCAGGGTGGAGGTCCCGGCACAGCACCCCCTGCTCATGCAGCGCCTCCAGTGCTACCAGCGTCTCCGCAGCCCACTGCTTCACCTGTTCCTCCCTCACTCTCCAGGTGGCACTGCCACAGCCCGGACCAGCCCCATCCTCTGACAGGCAACTCTGATTCTTGCCCAGCAC
Source organism: Callithrix jacchus (assembly GCF_049354715.1). Taxonomy (NCBI): domain Eukaryota; kingdom Metazoa; phylum Chordata; class Mammalia; order Primates; family Cebidae; genus Callithrix; species Callithrix jacchus. The sequence goes on from NC_133509.1 coordinate 109,826,338, forward strand.
TGGGCCGGCCCCCTCAGGAACCCAAGTGAGTCCCTGAGAGGTTCCAGTGTCTGAGTTCTGGCCAGCCCGCCTTGCTTGAAGGTACAGGTGGTCACTTGGGGCCTTTGGAAGGTCCAGGGAACCAGAGGTGCTGGTCCTGTCTGTGGGTGCACCTTCAGTCTCCCTCTGGGGTCTGGTGGATGGGGCCTCCCCGGCTGGGGGAAGGCTCAGAGAAGTCCTAGGAGGCTCCAGGGCAATTCTATCCTGCCCAGGGGCATGGCCTGAGGGGAGCCTCGCTGGGCTCAGGAGGTTGAGGTGGGGGTTGAGCTGAGCCTTCATCTTCTCCTGGGTAGAGTCAGACCTGAGCCCAGAATGTCGGGGGTGCGCCTGGGAGAGCAGGTGGGACCAGAGAGTGCCTCCTGGGCCATGCAGAGGGAGCGGTGAGCGTGGGGACAGGGAGAAAGAGTGTGGATGCCAGGCCCTGGTCCCATTCCTACCTCGCCTCTGTCTTGGGCACAGATCTTCCGCCTCTGGGTGTCCTGGCCTGGTTTAACCCCTCACCAGTGCTCCCTCTCACCCCTCGGCTTAGAATTATCTCTGTCCTTTCGTCCCCCTCCCCCCCACCCCGGCCAAAGCAGGCCCAGCCTCACGAACTGACACACCACAGATAGATGGATAGCACTGTCCATGTTCTTGGTTTGGGTGGTGGTCTAACCAGTGTGAACAGTTGTTTTTAGGAAGACTGATTTAAAGAAGACCAGGGAGACTTATGACTATGTGTCATCTCCCCAGGATGTGTACCTGTTTAAAGATCATCAATATAATCGGCAGTATCTGCCACATGGCCCAGTTCCTGTCCTTATAGCTTCAGTCACCACCACCCTGCCTGGCCACTCCCAAGGGATCAGCACAGCCCAGAAAAATGAAAAGAGCCAATGTTGAGGAAATGGCAACAAAGGAGACAGCTGCAGTTCTCACGCCCACCTATAATGTGGACATCCTCCCCAGGATGTCCCCTGCCCCCTTGGCACCACCACAGGCCCACAACAGCCTGACTGGCCTCCAGAAATGCCAGGTTCCCTGGTCTGTGCACCCCTCCCCAGGACTCAGCTTTTTTTTTTTTTTTTGAGGCTGAGTCTTGCTCTGTCACCCAGGCTGGAGTGCAGTGGTATGATATCAGCTCACTGCAGCCTTCACTTTCAGGGTTCAAGCAATTCTCCTGCCTCAACCTCCCAAGTAGATGAGATTACAGGCATGTGCAACCATGCTCAAATAATTTTTGTATTTTTAGTAGAGACGGGGTTTCACCATGTTGGCCAGGCTGGTCTCGAACTCCTGACCTCAAGTGACCTGCCTGCCTCGGCCTCCCAAAGTGCTGGGATTGCAGGCCTGAGCCCCATGCTCCACCAGGGCTCAGCATTTTAAGGGTTGATGACATACCCCAAAGGCCCAAGGAGAAGACGGGGGCCCCCCAGCCTGCTTACCTTGCACATGCTCCAGGTGCAGGAAGATGGAGTCCTCGCTTACGAAGTACCTGAGCAGTTTCGTCATGTAGGGGACTGCATGTGGGATGATGGTCAGCTGTTCCCGGCTCACCATGTGGCACCTGGGTAGGCTCTGGGAGGGGCAGGGAAGACAGATCAGCTCGGGACAGGCCAGAGACTGCTGCTGTTAGGGGACCTCCTAGCCCTGGTTTCAGGAGCGCCCAAATGAGGAGTGGAACAACTGTCTCCCCCAGTTCCTGACCTGCCTTACCCCCACTGCCCCTGTAGAATCTGGGTCCTCCACCCTCTGGCCAAAGAGGAGGCAGTATGCATACGTGTGTGTGTGGGTGTGTGTACATGAGTGTGGATGTCCATCTGGAAAGTGGAGGATGCTTGGGCAGAACAAGCAGCTTTTGGGGGAAGGGAGCACATGCTTCAGATGCAGGTTCTGGATAGGAGTCTCCAAGAGCCCTGAGAACGACCCAAGGGGAATGCAGAGTGGCAGAGGCTGGGTGGCACCTGCCTTTACCACGAAGGTCCCTCCGGTTGCCAGGTCCTGGACCAGCTGCACCTACCAAAATACAAGAGGCACTGGTTAAGGTGTGTGCTAGCTCCTGGAGCTTCATGATCCCAGCCTGACCACCCCTTACCCAGGTTCTTCCACTGAGACTGTCTCACTCCAGTGGCAGGGCAGGGAGGGCAGGCTTTGGTGGCACTCCTGAAGCTGACATCGATCCCTGCTCATCCACCCTTGCTAGACCTGTGGTCTCAGATGCTGCCTCCTCCAGGAAGCCTTTCCAAGATTACAGGGGCTGGGGTCCCTAACCTGTCTCCCATGTTCTCTGGGTTCACCCTCAGAGGCTCTTCACCCTGTCTAATCTATCTCCCCACTGGCCTGTGAGCTCTGTATTCCCAGAGCCCTGCACAGCACAGGGATGTGGTAGATGCTGGACATATGCGCTGTGAGTAGCCCTAGCCTCGGCTCAGCCTGTGTGTGTGGTGAGCATGTGAGAATTCCCTGCCTCTCCCTACCCATTCTGGCCCAGGTCCCATTCCCCCTGATGGGAGGGCTGAGAAAGCCCTGTTCCACCTGGACCCATTGGAGGTCAACCCCTCACCCAAGGCCTTAGGCAGAACACCACCATTCTGCAGTGTCTGAGGCATCAGAGCTGGAAGGGACCTCAGAGCCAGTCACTTTCTCTGATCCTTTTTTTTTTTTTTTTTTTGAGATGGAGTCTTGCTCAGTCACCAGGCTGGAGTACAGTGGTACAATCTCGGCTCACTACAACCTCCACCTCCCAGGTTGAAGCATTTCCCCTGCCTCAGCCTCCCACATAGCTGGGACTACAGGCATGCACCACCACACCCAGATGATTTTTATTTTAGTAGGGATGGCATTTCACCATGTTGGGCAGGATGGTCTCTAAATCTCCTCGTGATCCTCTGCCTTGGCCTCCTCAAGTGCTGGGATTACAGGCATGAGCCACTGCATCTGGCCTCTGATCTGTTTTACAATTGACAGCACAGCCATGTTGTGCAGACTTGGCACACTGCCTTCAGGCCTCTTCCCCACTCCATCCCCTTCATTTACACAAACCCCCATGACACAAGTATATGTGAAAACCTGCGTATGTGCTACTGACTGAAAATAAAACTTGTAAAATCCTCTTGGGAGGCCATCCTCTCCTTGTGTTGGTTTCTATTAGAGGCAGAGGCTGCCAATCACAGGGTCAGGGCCATGTTTGGAGTAGGGTCCTTGACTCATCTGCGTGGTGGGCACGGGCTCACTGCAGCGGTACATGGGTACATCAAGGGCGGAAAGGCAGAGGATTCGGCCCAGGTGAGGGCAAGGCCAGACCTTGGTGGTGTGACTCCTTGGCTGTTGGCCTGCCCTGAGACACAGTCAGGACTTGAGCCCAGGCAGACCAATCCCAGAGCCCTGTAGACTTTACTAGAACAAGGGGCACAACAAGGCGTCCTTGGCAAGGGCCTTCCCTCCTGAGCCTGTTTCTCCATCATCAGTAAAAGGAAGGCTGTGGACTAGACGAGCACCCAGGACCTTCTGCAGCAGGAGCAAGGTGTCCTCTTTGACCACCAGAGGTCTCTACTTCAACAGCCAGAGACCAAGTCCAGCCTGGGCTTGGCTCCCTGAACAAACTTGTGCAATGTTTGAAAAAGCAAGGAAGAAAACTCTGGAATCATTTAGAACAGAGTTTCCCACAAATCCTGACACCCCGGATAATTCCCCACCATCACTTGCCAAGTGGGATTCCCCGCCACCTTGTCCTGGGCAAGGCCCTCTAATTGACAGAGCCAAAAAAAAAAAAAAACTAGCAAAGGAGGGAAGGCTGGGGAAGCCGGAAATTAACCTTGATCCATCCACTGAAATACTTCTGTTAAAAAAATTAAAACCAACCTCATTATCCAAAAAGAATTAGACTAAAACATTAACAGTGATTATCTTGGAGTTAGGCAGGCTATCGGGGATTTTTTTTCTCTCTCTCATATTTCAAAAGAGCAGCAGAGTGGGGGGCATTTTCCCATTCATTCAAACAAATTAGAAACCCCTTTTACTTAGTGGTTTGGGGGATGAAGGAAATAAGAAGGTGCCATTCAGCTGTCAAGTGAGTCTTCCATTTGTGAAGATGGAAGGCAGTTCTGAGTGTTTTCTCTCACCTTTTAAAAAAGGGCAATCGTTTTAAATAGAGACCCACAGAGTTCTTGGGACAGAGGAACAATTAAAGCTTTGGTGAAACAGTAAACATTTTCTTTAAAGATGCACAAAGTATCAAAAGCCCAGGAGGAATCTCCCATGGAACAAACAAGCCTAAAGGTTTCAAACAGGAGGCTGGGTGGGGTAGCTCATGCCTGTAATCTCAGCAACTTGGGAGGTCAAGGCAGGTGGATGACCTGAGGTTGGGAGTTTGAGACCAACCTGACCAATATAGAGAAACCCTGTTTCTACTAAAAATACAAAATTAGCTGGGCATGGTGATGCATGCTTGCAATCCCAGCTACTCAGGAGGCTGAGGCAGGAGAATCACTTGAACCTGGGAGGTGGAGGTCGTGGTGAGCTGAGTTCATGCCATTGCGCTCCAGCCTGGGCAACAAGAGTGAAACTCCATGTCAAAGAAAAAATAATTTAAAAAAATCAAAAATCAAACAGGTTCTTAAACTCAAAGGCCCACAGGGGCCAGGCATTGTGAGCAAATGGGTGGGGCAGAGGCGCAGCCTGGTGCCCCATCTAAAGCAAGTATCTCCTCCCCCACTCCCTGCTGCCACAGGAGAATGGGAATCCAAGCGTTTCCAGATCTGATTTTTTCAAGAGAAGGAGGAAATCTGGACTTTTATAAAAATCTGCACATTTAAAAATGTTGGTAACAACAACAACAAAAAACACCACTGTGCTAAGCCAAATAAAAGAAGTGACTTGGATGACCTTCTTTTTCTTCTTCCACCCCTTCTCAGAATCTAGCTCCTGGACAAAGCTCAGCAAATACCCAGTGATGTCTTCCTGGCACCCAGGCTCTGAGGGCAGGCCCTTGGGTATTCTGGCTGCTTACCAAGTCCCGACCCACCCACCTCACTGCTTCATGCCACCACCTCCTCAGCCCCTAGTTACTCTAACAGCCAGACACATTAGGGTTCACTCAAGCATCATCCCGAGCCAGCCCTTTGCTTTCTCCCTGAACCTGAGGGTTGCTGCTGGCTGGCACTGCCCACCTGCCCGGATCTGCCTGAGCAGAGCTGTGGAATGGAATGGGGGTGACAGCACATCCAACCCAGGCCCAGAGGAAGGAATAGCTTTCCTACTTTGGGGAAAGTGCTGTTCCTGGCTTGGGCACAACACAGGGAAAGGAAGTAGAATCTCAGGAGGGAGGTGAAGTCTTTGAGTATCCAAGACAGAGTAAAAAAGAAAAAAAAGCAGGGCAGTCCTGAAACAGAATGGGCTGGGCCAGTGGTTCACACCTGTCATCCCAAGTGCTTTGGGAGGCTAAGACGGAGGGGGGAGGACACCTGAGGCAAGGAGTTTGAGACCAGCCTGGGCAACACCATGAGATCGCTCTACAAAAACCAGAAGAAATGAACAGAGCTTGAGTCTGTGGTCCCAGCTACTCAGGAGGCTGAGGTGGAAGGATTGCTTGAGCCTGGTGGGTCGAGTTTATAGTGAGATCACACCACTGCACTCCAGCCTGAGCTACAGAGCAAGACCCTATGTCAAAAGGAAAAAAAAAAAAAAAAAAAAAAAGAATGGTTGGGCTTGGCCTTAATTTGTGCTTTCCATTTGCAGTGGCCTCGAAACACTAGATTCCTAAACCATTTTCCTGAGGCTAAACAAGTTTGGTGAATTCTGCATCACAGTGAACATCTGCATCTAAAACCTCTAAGAACTCCTATCATTAAAAAACAAAGCATTATAACTTGAACTCACTGTTTCCCTACCTTACTCAGCTCAGAACCCCTCTCGCCATAACACGTATGGTTCAGCAGGATCTTACTGGGAGGCCTGGTGTCAGTCACCTCCCCACAGGTCTCTGGGAGCGGCTGTGCTGAGCCAAGGTCAGGTCATGGCCACTGACACTGGAGCAGTGGGGAGGGGACCGTGGCAGATGGAAACTGGCAGGGCCTGCGCTGACCATCTGGGGCCAGCAGTGCAGGGATCCAGGAGGAGCTGCCAGAGTAAGGCCTGGGGACAGGAGCCTGCGTGCCTCCTGGCTCAGTCCTGTCGCTAGTATTTAGAGCCATCAAGCATGTATTCAATGTCAGAGCATGTGCCAGGTCTTTCCCCAAAATTAGTTTACCTCCCAGATCAGCCCATAGGGGGAGAATTCTTTTCTCACTTTCCAGAGGAGGAAACCAAAGCTCAGAGAACAGGGGGCTTGCCTGTGGCCACCCTGGCTGGAGCTCAGCATGGGGCCTTCCCGCAAGCAGCATGGTGGGAAGCACAGGACTGTCTGCTTTTCTATGTGGGCTCCCAGATCCCCCAGAATCACCTGGCGAGTATGTTAAATAACATTATTGCACAGCTGTATTTTTAGGAAGCTCTCCCTTTAACCAGCTTGGTAAACAACTTCTTGGGTGACTATTCCAGGGTTCTGGGGAAGAGGGGAACCTCATACCGCTGGACTCTCATTCGACCTCATTCTCTGTCCTGATTCCCTCACTCTAATAACGAGTAAGGGTTGGGACTTTGCCTCCTGTCTTCTTGTCTGCCCTGAACAAGGCAAAGGGTGCAAGATAGGGTTGAGATAGGGTGAAGTTAGAGTTAGGTCAAGAGAGAAAAAAGGGGCAGACTTGCCAAGGCCCTGGGCAAGGATGGGCCAGTGCAGGCCCTCTCTGGACAGGTTTCTGGAGAGGAGCATGTCCCAGCTGCAGAAAGTCCCCAGCTGTGCTCCGTGGAGCATCTTGGCTGCAGCCCTGGGGTTCAGGGTGAGTATGGTGGGGGTGCTCTGGGAAGTGGGAAGTGGGAGTGAGCAGGGCCTCGAGGGCTGGCAGGGCGCCCTGGGCACAGCGCCTCACTTCTCCTGCAGTTCTGTCCCAGCTCTCCCAAGGAGCAGGTTTTCTGGGTCTGAGCTTCAGGGCTTTGGAAAGGGCCTGTCTGCCTCTTCTTTTTATATTATATTTTAAATTTATATTTTATTTTATTTGATTTGAGATGGGGTCTCACTTTGTTGTCCTGGCTGATCTCTCACTCCTGGGCTCAAGCAGTCCTCTTGCCTTGGCCTCCCAAAGTGCTGGGATTCCAGGTGTGAGCCACTGTGCCTGGCCAATCGGCCTCTTCTTGTTCCCTGCATTTTCCTCTCCAGGACCCAGGACTGAGTCATGTGTGTTGGGGATCGGGGAGAGGTAGGAACTGCTGGATACAGCTGCACTCCCCTCTGACCCCTGTCCACCCCCTCTGGAGGAGTGGGGGCCACTGCTACAGACCAGCTTTTACCACATCCCATCTCTCTCCCCACCACCACCCCAAATTGCATACCCTGTCTCCCTCCTGCAAGACAGGTGCTCATTCACTCACCTTCTCGATGACCCCAACCACCCTGCAGCCCCTCAGCTGCTCCAGGCCAGAGCTCAGCGTGCGGATGGGCCGGAGCCTCAGGCTGCTGAAACCCTGCAGAGGAGGGAGACAGGCCACACGCAGCCTCAGGGCCAAGCCCTCCTCAGCCATGACCTTCTCACCAGGCTTCAGGCAGGGGCTTCTGGATGCTAGGAGAGCAGTGGGGAGGGCAGAGGGATAGGCAGGCCCCGCCTCACAGGGGTAGGCTGGGTGGAAAAGCTGGCCTTGACTGACAGGCACCCATACCCATTCAGGGTGGCCAGGCCGACCTCTCTGCTCAGCCCCTGTCCAAGGCCCATGAAGTTCTTGGGGCTTCAGAAGCCCCCTCTCAAAAGCCCCATCTAGGCCAGGTGCTATGGCTCACGCCTATAATCTCAGCACTTTGGGAGGCCGAGGCGGGCAGATTACTTGAGGCCAGGAGTTTGAGACCAGCCTGGCCAACATGGTGAAACCTCATCTCTACTAAAATACAAAAATTGGCCTGGCGTGATGGCACCTGCCTATAATCCCAGATACTTGGGCTGCTGAGACAGGAGAATTGCTTGAACCTGGGAGGCAGAGGTTGCAGTGAGCCAAGATTATGCCACTGTACTCCAGCCTGGGTGACAAAGTGAGACTCCATCTCAAAAAAAGCAGAAGCTCCCAAGATGGGGGTAGGGAAATAACCTGGGAACCTGTGAGTCTCAGGGAACATGCCTCAAAGACCAAGCACCTACTCTGGGGAAAGGCAGCCTCACAAGATGCAGAGAGCCAAGGAGGACTGTGCAAGCGTGCGCGTCTGTGGGGTGAGAAGCCCGCATGCATTCTCCACCCTCACCGAGCATTTACTGGTTTAGAGAAGCCGTGAGGGGAGAGTGTATGTGTGCATACGTGGGTGTTGAGGTCTGCTGCAAAACGTATGCCAGTTCACAAGAGACAGAATCAAGAGGCTCTGAATGTGGACACACATAAGCGTGTACCCGTGGTACATGGACCCATGTGCAAGGCTGGCAGATGTATATGTGTACACGTCAAGTCCTCCGTGAGGGAGCAGACTGAACTGGATATGACTCAGTGAGTTGTTTGGAAATGAATGAACCATGAGGCGTGGGAGAGAAAGGAAGCCAGTGGGAGAAGAGGATGGGCCGCCCTGGCACACTCCGGCCTAATGCCTCCATTGCCAGCCCCTGCCCTGCAGCCCAGGGCAGCCTGTGGGTGTTGGGGTCTCTGCAGTCTCCCCTCAGATCCTGCCTCCTGCTCAGGCCTTTGGACAGGGGGTCTCCTCACCATGCTGGGGCTGGCTCCACTGCCCAGTGGCTGCTGCAGGTGGCAGTTGAAGATCTCTTCTGCCCGCCGCAGGTACTTGGTAATTTTCAGCTTCACAGCCTCACGTCGCTCCTTGTTGGGGTCGACTGTGGGGGACGAGGTCACCACAGTCCCCAACCCTGGCCTCAGAGGATTGGAGTCCTAGCTCCATCGCCTGCCCTCTGCCCTCCCCAGGAAGGAGTTCCTGTTTCTAAGGCTTGTTTGGCAGATTCTGCCCCCAGATGGCTTTGTGAGCGCCTCCTCTGGGGTGGGGGACCAGCCAGGAAGGAGAAGGACAGGAGCTGGCAGGAGGACGTTGGGAACCAGGACAACTCCTCAGCAGACAGCACTTCACTGTTGGCACCCTCTGCCTTGCTAGCAGCTGTCACACCCTGGGAAGGGACAGGGTGGGGATTTCCCCATCCATTTTTTCAGAGGAGGGGACAGAAGATTCCAGAGAGCATTGCTTCTTCCATCTCTGATGCCCAGTGTGAAGAAGGCTAGGGTAGGGACCAGGATCGGAGGATAAAGGAATTTACTAGACAGACTAGAAGCCCGAGCTTGAGGGGTCTCTTCAGCTGGACAGCAGGGCAGGCCCAATGACCACCCCCAGCCTGGCCACCAGGGCCCACAGGCATCTCAAACTGGCCTCAGCACCAGCCTCTCCCCTGGCATGGAAGTTCCTCATGCTGCCCTGAAGTGAACCTCCCTCTCACCTCCATGCCTTGGCTGTTCTCGCTCTCTCTAGCCAGTCCTTCAGCTAGATAACGCACCTACCAATCTCCAGTGCTCAGATTAGAGGTCTAACCTCTAGAAAATGCTCTAGGCAGGCCCAGTCTGAATTCAGTTTCCCTCTTTCCTCCCTTCACTTTCCCCCTAATCTTCTTCCTACCTGAGACTATAATTGTCCAAATCAACTCATCAGTCTCCCCTCACTAGAATGCAAACTCCTAGAGGGCAGGAGCCCACCCTAGCTCCACAGACAGTCAAGTGTGGTGGGCCAAGCACACAGCCTGTGAAGTCAAACACCAGCTCTGCCATTTCATAGCTGTGGAGGCTTGAGCAAGCTATTTAACTGCCCCATGCCTCAGCTTCCTCATCTGGAACATGGTAATAAAACAAATGGTTCCTATGTACTTGGAACGACATACAAGAACATATATAGTAATTTCTATTATTGTGAGGCTCAAATGAATGAATCTACATAAAGCCCTTAGAATGGTGCCTGGCACGTAGGAACTGCTTAATACGTGCCAGCTATCATTGTCCTTCACGGAGGCTCTGCAGGCCAGCATAGTGCCCTGCTCACCCAGTATGGATGGACAGAGGACAGGACAGATGGGTGACAGGAAGAACCCTGCCCTGGCCTCTCCCCGCTGCCCAGCCCTGCTCCTCACCATGTATGCCACGGAGCAGCACGTCCACACCATTCTGATAGTGGTTGAAGGCCGCCTCATAGTCCTCACTAACGTCTCGCTCCAGAGCCAGCCGGATCTGCGTGGCCGCATCCACCAGATAGTCACGCTTTGTCATGTCAGGCACCCCCAGAGCCACCCTGTTGCGAATCTGTTCCAGGTACACGCGAGCCTGGGACCGTGCTCGTGAGCAAGGTTCAGGCTCCAGGCTGGTGCTGGGCAGGCACTCGCAGGCCACCAGGCTCATGGCTGCCCTGCAGCTGGGACCTGGAATGGGCAAATGCGTTAGGGAGGACCTAGCTGGGAGGACACCCCCATCCACATCCCAGTTTCTTCCACTGAATATCAGGGAGACTAATATTTACCTCCAAAGACTGGAGGGGTCAGAGCTAAAGTGGGTGAAGTCTTTTCATGGATCCAGGTCCTTCCTAAGTACTGATAATGACAGAATCATAACCACCTGGGGACTCTTTTTCTTTTCTTTTTTTTTGAGATGGAGTCTTGCTCTGTCACCCAGGCTGGAGTACAGTGGTGCAATCTTGGCTTACTGTGACCTCTGCCTCCTGGATTCAAGCAATTCTCCTGCCTCAGCATCCCAAGTAGCTGGAATTACAGGCCACTCGCCTACCACATCTAGCGATTTTTTGTATTTTTAGTAGAGATGGTGTTTCAGCATGTTGACCAGACTGGTCTTGAACTCCTGACCTCAAGTGATCCACCCGCCTTGGCCTCCCAAAGTGCTGAGATTAAAGATGTGAGCCACCATGTGGGCCTGAAGCTGTTTTCCTTTCCATTCAAATGCAGTTCAGCAAACATTTCTGGAGCATCTAGTACTATGTTGAGCTCTGGAGAGAGCTGAGAATATCTGTGATCCATAGCCACCTTCACAGGGCCTCCATGGAGCAAGGCTGATGTCTAGTACGCATTCAGCCATGGAGGCCACACACGCCAGGCTCAAATTCTCTTCCTCATGCTGTTCCCTCCACCCTGCCTGTTCTTCCCCACCCCTCCGCCACTCCTCCTGTGGGAATCTCATTTACCCTTTGGGGTTCAGCACTTCTCTGTGGATGGGTTAAATTGCCCCTGCTGTGTTTTGTTCCCTTGGTTCTGAGGTCAGTGTGGTCAGCAAGTGAGGACCTCTCCTGGAGCCAGCAGAGAGCCAAGCACAGAGCTGGGCCAGCAGATGGAATGACTGCGTGGCAGACTTGGTGCCACACTGGATGGGGCTGGAAGAGGGCAGGGTGACCCAGCCCCAGGGAGGGTCGCTCTGTCCTCCTGGCTTTATCTTTGAGAAGACCATGTGGTCTCCAAGGACCTGACAGCAGCTCCTCCCTGAGCGATGAGTGACCCAGGCAGCCAAAGGGATGAGAGCTGTGGCTGCGGTTAGGGAAGGGGCTTAGAGAGAAGCCGGCAGAGCTGCCTGGCTTTTGCTTTCCCAGGTCCCTTTGGGAATGGACAGGGCCTGGAACTTCCAACCCCAGGTCATTTGGAGAGAGGGAGGAGACAGCAGGATGGGCAGTGGGGCAGGAGAGGAAGCCCACAGCCTCAGCCAGTGGCAGGAAGCCAGGATGCGGCCAGGAGGCTGAGGGAGGCCGCACCCTCCTCTCTCAGCCAAGCCCAGAGGGGCACTTGAGGCTCTGAGGCCTTGCTCTGGGGGTCACCCAGGAGGGTTATGCTGGCTTCAGGGGCCACCCCGCCAGGCCGGGTCCTACCGGGCAGAGCTGCCTGGCTGCGCCTGGACACAGAAAGTGCCACGTGCAGCCCGCGGGCCCCCGGCCGCGAGGTGCACTATCCCGCGGGGAACGGCTGAGGGGGCCCCTCGCCTGGGAGGGTGGAGGAGGGGCCGGACACACACTGTACCTGCCCGAGCTGGGAGCTGGGTCTGCGGGCCAGGCCTCCCCCTGCCGCCACCGGACCTTCACACCGGAGCGCGCCGCGGGCCGCTACTTTCTGGCGTCTGGCAGGTGCGGGGCCAGCCGGTGCAGCGCGGCCATTGGCTGCGGATGAGCTCATCCTTCATCCTTAGAATAAGCCGCCAATCACCGCCCGGCTCGGCTCCTGCCGGCCTTAAAGCCACAGGGTCTGCGCTGCGGGGCTGAAGGTGGCAGGGGTCGGCTTAGAGAGAGGAGGGTGGGGTGGGGAGAGCAGGTCTAGAATCACCCAGGGATGCGGAAGGGGCTGCTTCAGAAATCTAGGCCGTGTGTCACTTCTAGGACTTTACTCATTCATTGCTTCATTCAGTTATCCAACGATTCAGTGCTATGTATTGAGCTCCTCTACTATTCACGAGGAGCTGGGTGTTGAGATGTAGCCGTGGACTAGACAGCACTGCTCACACCCGCATGGGACTTACAGTCTAGTGAAGGCTACAGAGAGTAAAGAACCCAGCAATAGGAGGCTTTTGACGTCAGAACCTAACTTAAAATTGAAGACATAGGCCGGGTGCAGGGGCTCACATCTGGCATCTCTGCACTATAGAAGGCCGAGGCGGGAGGATCACTTGAACCCAAGGAGTTCGACACCAGCCTGGGCAACACAGGTAGAGCCAATCTCTATAAAAATTACAAAATTAGCCAGGCATGGTGGCGTGTGCCTGTGGTCCCAGTTACTCAGGAGGCTGAGGTAGGAGGATGGATTGAGCTTAGGAGGTTGAGGCTGCAATGAGCTGAGATTGTGCCACTGCACTCCAGCCTGGGTATTGGGGCAAGACCCTGTGACACAGATCTCACCTGCAGGCTCAGTGCTGACCGGCCTCACTCTGTTCCCCCGGCTGTACTTGCTCTACCCCTTTCATACTTTCTCTCTCTCACTCCCAACCGTCCCCCTTCCTCACTCTCAGCCTTCCCTTGACAACAGTGGGGCACAGACTCCCACAGGCCTGCTCCCAGCCTCCAACCTTTTTCCACAGGTGACTGTCTGTGCCACATCGAAGGCCATCCTTCCATGTGAACATCAGTCCCACCATCACCTACTCAGCAACACCACTCCAGCGATTCTCCCCTCTCTCCCACGGCACCATTCCCATCTGATACAAACATAAGGCTGTTTCTCCCCTCTCAAAAGCAAAACAAAAAACAGCAAAACAAAACAAAATACTCTCTTGGCCTCACTTCTTCCTCTACCTACCACCCTAGGTTAGCAATATGGCTAATTTTCATTTTGTTTTTTTTTTTTTTGTTTGTTTTGTTTTGTTTTTTTTAGTAGAGGTGGGGTTTCACCATATTGCCCAGGCTGATCTCCAATTACTGAACTCAGGTGATCCACTCACCTTAGCCTCACAAAGTGTTGAGATTACAAACATGAGCCACAACACCTGGCCCAAAAGTAAACTTTTGAAACACATCCTACAGAATGGGAGAAAATACTTGGAAATCATATATCTGATAAGGGTCTAGTTTCTAGAACATATAAAGGATTCTTACAATTCAACAATAAAAAGACAACCCAGTTAAAAAATGGGCAAGTAATTTGAATAGGCATTTCTCCAAAGAAGCTATGCGAATGCACACCATAAGCACATGAGAAGATGTTCAACCTCATTAGTCATTAAAGGAATACAAATTAAAATCACAAGGAGAAACCACTTCTCACCCCCAGGATGGCCACAATAAAAAAGACAATAACAAGTGTTGGCAAGGATCTGGAGAAATTAACATATTGCTAATGAGAATGTAAAATGGGTCAGCTGCTTTGGAAAGCAATTTGGCAGTTCCTCAAAAAGTTAAACATACAGTTACCATATAACCGAGCAATCTACTTCTAGGTATATACTTAAGAGTATCGAACACATATGTTCACATAAAAACTTGCAAATGAATGTTGATAGCAGTATTATTCATAATAGCCAAAAAGTGAAAACAACCCAATGTCCATCACCTGATTAATACATAAAATGTGATGTATCCAAATAATCCAAATATTATTCAGCCATAAAAAAGAATAAAGTGCTGATACATGATACAACATAGACGAACCTTGAAAACATTATACTCAGTGAAAGAAGCCAGTCACAAAAGGACACATATTGTATACTTCCATTTATATGAAGTTTCCAGAGACAGAAAGTTCATGTCAGGAAGGGGACAATGTATATGCATTTTTTTATTGGGGGTCATCAAATGTTCTAGAATTAGTGGTAAAACCTAGTGAATAATAAGATATACTAAATTGTATATTTTAAAAAGGTGAATTTTATGGAATGTGAATTATATCTCAATTAAAACAATTATGACAATTAAAAAAAAGAAAAAAAGAAAATGCCTGAACTCTTGATCCTGCCCTGAAATCTTTTCCACTCAGAGCCTTTCCCAACTCCATCTTCATGATCCGCTCATCCTATTGTTGCTCAGACCAAAAATTTTGGAACCATCCTGACTTAAATTTTTTTTAAGGCCGGGCACGGTGGCTCAAGCCTGTAATCCCAGCACTTTGGGAGGCCGAGGCAGGTGGATCACAAGGTCAAGAGATCGAGACCATCCCGGTCAACATGGTGAAACCCCATGAAACCCCATCTCTACTAAAAATACAAAAAATTAGCTGGGCATGGTGGCGCATGCCTGTAATCCCAGCTACTCAAGAGGCTGAGGCAGGAGAATTGCCTGAACCCAGGAGGCGGAGGTTGCGGTGAGCCGAGATCACGCCATTGCACTCCAGCCTGGGTAACAAGAGCAAAACTCTGTCTCAAAAAAAAAAAAAAAATTTATTTTATTTTATTTTTTAAGATACGGGGTTTCGCTATGTTGGCCAGGATGGTTTTGATCTCTTGACCTTGTGATCCACCAGCCTTGGCCTCCCAAAGTGCTGGGATTACAGGCGTGAGCCACTACGCCCGGCCTCATCCTGACTTCACTTATTTTCTCACACAGCCCCTTGCCCCCTCCATTCTTCTTCATCTTCCACCAACCTCACCCACTGAGCTGCAACTCCTGGCACACACTAGGAAGTCTTTTCTCCAGGGCCTCTGCCCAGCAGCTAGCTTCTGGCTGAAATCGTCTGTCACCAGGTATCTGTCTGGTTACCCCTGCCCCTGAGTTTTTTTGTTTGTTCTTTTTTTGAGACAGAGTCTCGCTCTATTGCCCAGGCTGGAGTGCAATGCCGTGATATTCACTCACTGCAACCTCCACTTCAAGCAATTCTCCTGCTTCAACCTCCCAAGTAGCTGGCATTATAGGTGCATGCCACCACACTCAGCTACTTTTTGTATTTTTAGTAGAGATGAGGTTTTACCTTGGCCAGGCTGGTCTTAAACTCCTGACCTCAAGCGATCCACTTGCCTCAGCATCCCAAAGTTCTGGGATTACAGGCATGAGCTACTGTGCCCAGCCCCTGCCCCCGTTTTGAGGCATTGCCCTGATGTGACTTTCTTGTGAGACCTCCTGAGTAGCTGGGAGTATGGGCACATGGCACCATTTTGGCTAATTTTTTATTTTTTGTAGAGACAGGAGTGTCAGTATGTTGCCCAGGCTGGTCTTGAACTCCTGGGCTCAAGCAGTCCTCCTGCCTTGGCCTCTCATAGTGCTAGATCCACCATGATCCAGGCATGATCCACCTGTTTTTATGTTTATTTCATTTCCCATCCCATGTAAGATCCATATGGGCAAGGGTTTTGGTTTGTTTGCTTTGTTCATGACTATCTCCCAAGTGCCTTGAAGAGCATCTGGCACATAGTATTATTTGATAAATATTTCTGAATGAATGAGTAAACGCTAAAGAATGAGAAGGAATTAACCAGCTAAAGTGGTTAGAGAGGGCAGTGGAGGGAAATGTGCCAGGAGGAGAAACGATATGTATAAATGCGGTAACCAACTAAAGGAGAAACAAACAACATTTGCTCAAACAGATGGCATAAAGTCATTTGATAAAAGTCAGTACGTGTTCACGATAAAGACAACCTCTTAACTTGCTTAACAAACTGAACAAACTCATGAATGTTCTTCTTAACTTGATGAGGTGTTATCTACCAGAAACTTAGAGCAAACACCACATGTAATGGTGGAGCAATGGAAGCATTTCCACCGTCCAACTGTCCTCTGGTGTCTGGAAGAACCCCACTCCTCTACCTCTTCGAAGACAGGCTTAGCCATGTCACTTGCTTTGAAGTGCTAGTAAATAGAGCATGTGTTGCTTTACAGTGGAAACTCCCAGAGCCAGTGCATAATTCATCTTGCCCCTTCTTCCTGCCTTAGTGGTCCTGGAAGCAGCTGGCCATGGAGGTGCGCAGCCTCAATTAGCCTGGATCCCTGAGAAACAACAATAAGGGAACCCCTCCTCTGCCCTATGACTTGTGTTACACGTAAAGTATGAGTGAGAAATAATTTTTTTTTTTTTGAGACAGAGTTTCCCTCTTGTTGCCCAAGCTGGAGTATAGTGGCATGATCTGGGCTAACTGCAACCTCCACCTCCCGGGTTCAAGCCACCTGCCTCAGCCTCCTGAGTAGCTGAGATTACAGGCATGCAACACCACACCTGGCTAATTTTGTATTTTTAGTAGAGACGGGGTTTCTCCATGTTGGTCAGGCTGGTCTTGAACTTCCAACCTCAGGTCATCCACCCACCTTGGCCTCCCAAAGTGCTGGGATTACAGGCATGAGCCACTGTACCCAGTTTTTTTTTTTTGGGGTGGTGGGGGAATGGAGTCTCACTCTGTCACCCAGGCTGGAGTGCAGTGGTGTGATCTTGGCTCACTGCAGTCTCCACCTCCCGGGTTCAAGTGGTTCTGCCTCAGCCTCCTGAGTACCTGGGATCACAGGTGCGTGCAATCTCTTAACCTCGTGATCTGCCCACCTCTGCCTCCCAAAGTGCTGGGATTACAGGCGTGAGGCACCAAGCCCAGCCTACTTCTAGATATTTAATCTAGGAAAACACTTGCCCAGATATAGAAGAATGTATATGGATATTATGGCAACATTGCTTGCAATATTAAGAAATAGAATAAGGTCCAAATATAATATCATATGTAATATCAATAAGAAATGAATTAACAACATGTGGGATATTCACATATTATTTTCAGCATTTTAAAAGAATGAATCTGAACCAAGTCTATGTGCATAAACATGTATATATCTCAAAAGCATATTC
This sequence comes from Callithrix jacchus, assembly GCF_049354715.1. Taxonomy (NCBI): domain Eukaryota; kingdom Metazoa; phylum Chordata; class Mammalia; order Primates; family Cebidae; genus Callithrix; species Callithrix jacchus. The sequence goes on from NC_133509.1 coordinate 109,843,638, forward strand.
CTGAGTAAAAACAGTCAGCTCCTAAATGCCACCTATAATGATGCCATTTATATGTTTGAAAAACTGTTTTATTCTTTTATTAATCTTTGTGCCTGTGTAAACATCGTATTATTATTATTATTCTTTTGAGATAGAGTCTTGCTTTGTCCCCAGGCTGGAGTGGTGTGGCGCAATCTCAGCTCACTGCAACCTCCATCTCTGGGGTTCAAGTGATTCTCCTGCATCAGCCTCCTGAGTAGCTGGGACTACAGGCTCCTGCCACCACGCCTGGCTAATTTTTGTATTATTTTTTTTTTTTTTAGTAGAAATAGGGTTTCACCATATTGGCCAGGCTGGTGTCTAACTCCTGACCTCAGGTGACCCACCCGCCTCAGCCTCCCAAAGTGTCGGGATTACAGACCTGAGCCACTGCACCCAGCTTGTATTATTTTATGTATATGAAATATTTCATAATGAAACAAACTAAAAAGGAGAATAAATGTAAATAAAAAATATCCACACACTCTAAAGGGTGTGCAGGGAAGTCTGTCTCTCACCCCATGCCTCCAGGGCCCACATTATCAGTTTACTGAGGCTCAGTCAATTAATTCTTCCCGTTTTTCCTGGGCATATTATACACTGTGTTGAACCTTGTTTTCACTAAACAACATATCTACTGCATGCTCAATGGCAACAAATCCAAACTGTGTCAGTGAAACATACAATGTGTGTTGAAAACTCAGGAAACCGAACAGAGAGAGGACAGGAAAGAAAGCTGCATCTCATGGCCCAGCACAACTGCAATACAGCAGGAAAAGCAAGTGCCCCGAGTCTGTGGGCGTGGGAAGGGTGTGTGAGCATGTGTGCATTAGGTCCAGAAATGCAGGATTTGTGGGGTTTTGTTTTGTTTTATTTTGGTTTTTTTGAGACAAGGTCTTGCTTTGTGATCTCAGTTCATTGCAGCCTCGACAGCCTGGGCTCAAGCCATCCTCCCACCTCAGCCTCAGAGTAGCTGGGACTACACTCAGCTGGATTTTAAACTTCTTTGTAGAGATGGGGGTCTCATGATGTGCCCAAGCTGGTCTCATGCTCCTGGGCTCAGGTGATCCTCCCCACGCGGCCTCCCAAAGTGCCAAGATGACAGGTGTGAGCCACTGTGCCTGGCCTCCCTTTCACTTTCCTGTTAATGATCTGCTTCTTGGACCAGCTATCAGGTGCTAATCTCCATGCAGCTGCAATGCTGCTGTACTGGTAGCCTACCAGAACAGCTGAAATAATTTTACCATCTCTAGTTTCTTTACAAAGTACTTGCTTGACGCCAGAATTGTAAATAGACTTTCTGACTAAGTGGTCTTAAACATTCCATGGCCCCCTTTCTTATTGTCCGGGTAACTCAGAATAGGTCATAGAGGAATTGTCAAAACAAAATGAAGTTTACAGTATTTCATGGATTTTAGAAAATACCTCATGAAAGAAGACAGAATGTTTAAAAATGTAATAATTAGGCCATGTGCGGTGGCTCACGCCTGTAATCCCAGCATTTTGGGAGGCCGAGGTGTTGGGGGGAGGAGTCTCCTGAAGTTGGGAGTTCAAGACAAGTCTGACCAATATGGAGAAAACACGTCTCTATTAAAAATACAAAAGATTAGCCGTGTGTGGTGGCACAGGCCTGTAATCCCAGCTACTTGGGAGGCGGAGGTTGCGGTGAGCCGAGATCATGCCATTGCACTCCAGTCTGGGCAACAAGAGCTAAACTCCTTCTCAAAAAACAAAAACAAAAACAAAAAAATCTAATAATTAAATTTGAAAGACCACCTAAAAAGACCTACAAATTCATAGCCTAACTGATCTGAGACTCTGAGCCATCGCACACTGTGGGCACTATGGCCTTCCCCATCTTACAGACAGCTCTGTGACGGGGACTGGCAGAAAGCCATGGTCCCATCTAGTGAGATTCTGAGATGTTTTTCACTCTTAAGGGACACAGTCGTTACAGTAGCTGAAGTAGCTGAGATAATTTCTGGGTTGTTTCTTGGTAAACAGCATAGACTTAAAAGGAACAGTTCTCTAAATTTTTGGTCTCAGCAACACAGAGCCTTTATTAGGTTATTTCTATTAATATTTACTGTATTCAAAATTATAAAGGACATGTAAGCTGGGCGAGGTGGCTCACGCCTGTAATCCCAGCACTTCGGGAGGCTGAGGCGGGTGGATCACCTGAGGTTGGGAGTTCGAGACCAGCCTTAACAACATGGTGAAACCTCGTCTCTACTAAAAGTACAAAATTAGCCAGGTGTGATGGTGCATGCCTGTAATCCCAGCTACTGGAGAGGCTGAGGCAGGAGAATTGCTTAAACCTGGGAGGTGGAGACTGCACCACTGAACTCCAGCCTGGGCAACAAGAGCAAAACTCTGTCTCAAAAAAAAAAAAAAACGACATTAAAGGATATTTCATTATTTAAAAATAACAAGAAATCCAGCATATGGAAACATAAATGTTTTATGAAAAAAAATTTTTTAGATGGAGACTCTCTCTGTTGCCCAGGCTGAAATGCAGTGGCGTGATCTCAGCTCACTGCAACTTCTGCCTCCTGGGTTCAAGCAATTGTCCTGCCTCAGCCTCCTGAGTAGCTGGGACTAAAGACACCCGCCACCACACCCAGCTAATTTTTTGTATTTTTAGTAGAGATAGGGTTTCACCGTGTTACGCAGGATGGTCTCAATTTCCTTACCTCGTGATCCACCCACCTGGGCCTCCCAAAGTGCTGGGATTACAGGCGTGAGCCGCCGCACCTGGCCAAGAAAAATTTAAAAGTAGTTGGTGACAGGAGTAGAATTACTTTCCCTTTTGAAAATCTCTTGGCCGGATGTCGTGGCGCTTGTGAAGGCGAGGCCATGAGTTCAAGGCCATCCTGAGCAACCTGACAAGCTCTTATTGATTGGCAAAAAAAAAAAAAAGAAAAAAAATCTCTTTAATGCTGACATTAGGGATATAGGAGCGCTGGGCTCTCATACCTGCTTCTGCGTTCAGTCTGCTGTGATGAGTTGTTCTGTTGAAGTAGGTGAAGAAAATCTGGCTTCACACAGAGATGTAGCTGGAAAAGGGAAGAGTATTTTAACAGCCATTTCAGATATTCTGGGTGTGTATTTTGTTTTGTTTTGTTTGAGATGGAGTCTCACTCTGTTGCCAAGCCTGGAGTGCAATGATGTGATCTTGGCTCACTGCAAACCCCGCCTCCCAGATTTAAGCAATTCTCCTGGCTCGGCCTCCTATTAGCTGGGATTAGAGGCACCTGCCACCACGCCTGGCTAATTTTTGTATTTTTAGTAGAGATGGGGTTTTGCCACGTTGCCCCGGTTGGTCTTGAGCTCCTGGTCTCAAGCAATCCACCTGCCTCAGTCTCCTAAAGTGCTGGGATTACAGACGTGAGCCACAGTGTCTGGCTTTACTGAAATCTTAAAACTACACTATTAGTTACTATTATTAATCTTTACTTTAGAGATGATAAAACTGAGGCACTGAGAGGTTAAATAACTTGCTTAAACTTACACAGTTAGGAATCGGGAGTGCTAGGAATCCAACCCTGGCAGTTTGACTCCAGAACCCAAGTTGGAACCACTATACTGATTACATTAAGCCCCTAACAGCGGAGTTCTCCAGGGAGTGAGGGAAGGAACCTCTTGGGGAAGAGGGTGGGCAGTGGTCAAATAGCTTTGTATCGTCTGCAGTTGTTATATGCTTTTAAACAATGAAGTATATTGGTATATAATTTGTAATGTTAAAATAACTTAAAAAAATAATCTATGGAATAGCTAGGTGTGGTGGCTGGAATGTGTAGCCCCAGTTACTCAGGAGGCTGAGATGGGTGGGTCTCATGAGTCCAGGAGTTTGAATTCAGCCTGGGCAATGTAACAAGCCTTTGCTTTTCCTTCCTTCGTTCCTTCATTCCTTCCTTCCCTCTCTCCCTCCTTCCTCCCTTTTTTTTTTTTTTTTTGAGACGGAGTTTCGCTCTTGTTACCCAGGCTGGAGTGCAATGGCGCGATCTCGGCTCACCGCAACCTCCGCCTCCTGGGTTCAGGCAATTCTCCTGCCTCAGCCTCCTGAGTAGCTGGGATTACAGGCACGAGCCACCAGGCCCAGCTAATTTTTTGTATTCTTAGTAGAGATGGGGTTTCACCATGTTGACCAGTATGGTCTCGATCTCTTGACTTCGTGATCCACCCGCCTCGGCCTCCCAAAGTGCTGGGATTACAGGCCTGAGCCACCGCGCCCAGCCCTCTTTCTTTTTCTTTTTCTTGAGACAGTCTTGCTCTGTCACCCAGGCTGGAGTGAAGTGGTGGGATCTTGGCTCACTGCAACCTCTGCTTCCTGGGTTCAAGGGATTCCCCTGCCTCAGCCTCCCAGTAGCTGCAGGCGTGAGACACCATGCCTGGCAAATTTTGTATTTTTAGTAGACATGGGGTTTCACCATGTTGACCAGGCTGGTTTTGAACTCCTGACCTCAAGTGATCCACTCACCTCAGCCCCCAAAGTGCTGGGTTTACATGTGTGAGGAACTGTGCCCAGCCTGTAAGCCTTTGTTTTCTTAAAAAAAAAAAAAAGTACTGAATATATTTTTGGGATTATATACTTATTTTTCATCATATAGTGAGGAGAGCTGTAAGGGAGTAGATGGAATCTAAGTCTCTAGTGGTGGACCAGACCCACCGTGGCAAGGAGTGTTTGGGAGGCTTTCCTGAGGAAGCACCTTTTAGCTGACTTACAGATGATGTGTGTCTGTTAGTCAACAGAGTTGAGGGATTGGGTGTGGGGGACGGGGGAGGGATTTCCTGGCAGAGGAAACAGTGTGAGAAAGATTCCGAGGGGGCACTACAGATTCCAGGAACTGAGAAATAGACAAGTATGCGGGCCCTTAGAGAAAGAGGGGGTGTGATGAGAGACGGGGCTGCAAAGGAGGACAGGGATCAGACTTCATGGAATCTTCCAGCCTGAGGAAAGGACTGGGAGCGCATTCTAAGAGCCATGTGTGCTGCTGAGTAAGATGAAAACAGAAAATGCTGATCGGCACCAGGGAGGTCCCTGCAGTCACGTTAGCAGGGGCTGTGTCACCGTGGGGAGTGGAAATGTCAAGACTGGAGGTGAGCCCGTTTCTAAAGCACATGCCAGGGGTAGAGAGGCACCTGGAGGGAGAATGCGCCATTGAAGGACCGGTTTGATTTTTTTTGCTGCCGTTCCTATTTCTGTGATGGGAAAAACCTCTTCACACAGAGACAGATCCACAAGGATGTTTATCACAGCATTATTTATTAAAACAACCCCCCAAAAAAAAGAGGGCCTACAATAGATCCTTTAATCAAATTATGGGATATCCAAACGATGCAATACAACTCAAGACTTAAAAATCATATTGTAGCAAAAGGGAAATACAAGTCCGTATATATGAGATGGAGTTTTGCTCATCTTGCCCACGCCAGAGTGCAGCAGTGCGATTTCAGCTCGATGCAACCTCCACCTCCCAGGTTCAAGAGATTCTCCTGCCTCAGCCTCCAAAGTAGCTGGGATTACAGGAACCTGCCACCACACCAGCTAAATTTTTCTTTTTTTTTTTTTGAGAGGAAGTTTCACTCTTATTGCCCAGGCTAGAGTACAATGGTGCAATCTCAGGTCACTGCAACCTCCGCTTCCTGGATTCAAGCGATTCTTCTGCCTCAGCCTCCCAAGTAGCTGGGATCACAGGCTTGCACTACCATGACCAGCTATTTTTTTGTGTGTTTTTAATAAAGATGGGGTGTCACCGTATTGGTCAGGCTGGTCTCGAACTCCTGACCTCAGGTGATCTGCCCGCCTAGGCCTCCCAAAGCGCTGGATTACAGGCATGAGCCACTACACCCGGCCAGTGTATAATTTATTAAGTTTAGAAAGCAAGTTATAAAACAACAAATCTATTATGATCTCATTTTGGTATCGGAAGTTCCGTATATGTGACAGGGTGTCTCCTTCACCTGCTCCTTTTTTTTTTTGATACAGAGTCTCACTCTGTCACCCAGGCTGGAGTGCAATGGCGCGATCTCGGCTCACTGCAACCTCCACCTCCTGGGTTTAAGTGATTCTCCTGCCTCAGCCTCCTGAGTGGCTGGGATTACAGGCGTGTGCCACCATGCCCAGGTAATTTTTGCATTTTTAGTAGAGATGGGGTTTCAACGTTTTGGCCAGGCCGCACCTATTCCTTTATTCCCTGTCTTCATCCCCGGTGGTGATGGTGGGAGTGAGGTCTTTGGATGTAATGCACCATTATGAAAATTATGCCAAGAGATATGAGCCATTTTATCAAAAGGGAAATGTATTTGTTTTGTAGATGCTCCACGTGGGGACGCACAAGGGTCCAGCACAATCTCCAAGGAGGGAGCTGGGTCCTGGGAGGAGGGCAGAGGGATCAGAGAGAGGGAGACAGGGGAAGGAGTTTCTGGCCTCAATTTTGTACCAAAGCTAGAAAAAACAAAGTATTGCTCATTCTTTGGCTTTTGGAAACTTTGTGATTGTAAGAAAGATGTTTTGGAGGAGGTATTGAAGAAAGGTGTAACCACTCATTATCTGAGACAAGAGGCTGACTTTATTGCTTGCGGCAAGGGTCAGCTGCACTTGCAAGGCACAGCATCTCTGAGCAAAGCAGAGAATCAATCCCATGTAGGTTTTGGGAAGCGTGGGGTTCGAGGATGGATCAACGTGCACTAATTGATCTTTGGCGCAGTCACTGGTGTGAGGCTGTTGCCAACCGGTTATTTTCGGCAGCGCTGGGCTAGTCCTGACAGAGTGCATGGTTTCAGCAGCATGGGTACCAAAACGCACGGCCATATAAACGAGGTTTATCATTGGTTCTAAGAGTCACTTGATATATAACGCCAGTTAGTGTTTTCCTGAGAGGGTGGGCATGTTTTATTCTGAGGGGAAGAAGCGGAATGGCAGATAGATCTACATGCACACAAAGAGGAAGGTCTCAGTAAAGCAGTTGTGTGTCTCCTCCGCTGTTGGCACTCACCTTATTGGCCAGGGCTGGTTCCTAAGACAGATCCCACAGGTACCTGGTGCCTCCTGGGCTTGGATGTGAGAGGAGAGTCTTGTGGCCTCCTCTGCCTCCCCCATGTCTGGAGAGAAGCTGTATTTCCAGCTGATCCGGGAGGGACAGCTCCAGGGTGCACCCCAGGTTCTGACATGGTGACCTGCATGACCCCCCGGGTCAGCCCCTGATGTGCCTGGCACCCCTTGTGAACCCAAGACCTCAGCTTCAGCTTCTCTGCGTAGCAGCTGTGGCCAGCTGTCAGCCATGACTTCCTCCAAGATGCTGGAATTCCTCGGGTAGATTTCTCGCCCTTGCAGGGACTTCCTTACAGCATGTCTGGCAACTGATGGGGTTTGCAGGCCTCAGGAGAGGCTCGTGGCAGCGAGGGCTTTGAAAGGGAGAGGAGGAGGGAGGGTATCACCATTCCAGCCTAAGCCTTGGGCCCCCGCTGTGGGTGTCAGGTGGCCCTCGTCTGGAAACACCCAGCGCTGTGGCTCCTGTTACTGTGTGGCCCACGTGGTGACTCTTGGGTGGCCCAGGCTGGGCGGGTGGGGGCAGAGCCTCAGAGGAGAAAGAAGGAGAAGGGGAAGCCGGAGGACTGGGGTGGCGGTGGAGAGGCCACTGAGGACGGAGCGAGCAGCCTTGCCGAGGGCGGTGCAGGGAGAGGCTCCTGGAACACAGCATCCTCCCCTGCCACCCAGGCGACCCTTTTAAGGAACTCACCTCTGCCAAGAAGCCCTCAACCTCCTCCTGGCCTGACCCGCCAGCCTGGGGGTTTCCAAGGTCACAGAGTTACCTCAGGGATTAGAAAAGGACCATCTTTTTGGCCTGGAGCCTCTGAGGTGGGGCCTCCTCGGCCTCCTTCACAGCTAAGGTTTGGGGAAGGAGTGCGCCCCAGGCTTCCCTCAGGAAAAGGAAAGGTCCAGCTTCTTTAAGGAAAACAGCTGCTGGGCTCTGGTGCTGACACGCGGCCATCTCTCCACACCAAGGCTCTGGCCTGTCACCGCCCTGTCTGGAGCCTCGAGTTCCCACCAGTGTGCAGAGGGGCCTATCCTGCTGACCCACCCAGCCCACCCGCAGATGGTCTGGCCTGCCTCTCAGGCTGGGAGCAGACCCAGCTCACTTCCCTACCGCCCACCTCCCCTTCTCACTCTCCATGCTCAGGAGGAGGTGAGGTGGTGAGGGGAAGTGAGTACAGGTTCGGATTCAGTCAGTTACCGTAAATCTTTAAATTCTGACTCACTCACATGGCCTTGGACCAGCCTGGGCCTCAGCTTCTTCATTTGTAAGATGAGGAGGTGGAAATGGATTATTTGTAAATTTTCTTTCAGCCCTGAATTCCAATCACATTATTGTTTAATTTCTAGTTTTTGTGGGTTTTTTTTCTTTTTTTTTTTTTAGAGACAGGGTCTCTGTTGCCCAGGCCAGAGTGCAGTGGCATGATCACAGCTCTCTGCAGCCTCAAACTCCTGGGATCAAGTAATCCTCCTGCCTCAGCCCCCTGAGTAGCTGGGGCTATAGGTGTGCACCATCATTCCTGGCTATCTTTTTTTTTTTAATTTAAGATGGAGTCTCATTCTGTCACCCAAGCTGGAATGTAGTGGCACCATCTCAGCTCAGTGCAACCTCTGCCTCCCAGGCTCAAGAGATTGTCCAGCCCCAGCCTCCTGAGTAGCTGGGACTACAGGCCTGTACCACCACCCCCAGCTAATTTTTGTATTTCCTGTAGAGATGTGATTTCACCATGTTGCCCAGGCTGGTCTCAAATTCCTGGGCTCAAGTGATTCACCTGCCTTGGCCTCCCAAAGTTCTAGGGTTACAGGCATGAGCCACCGTGCCTAGCCATAATTTTAATTTTTTTTGTAAAGACCTCAGTTGATTGCCAAAGCAATCCTCTGGCTTTGGCCTCCCAAAGTGTTGAGAGTACAAGCGTGAGCCTCTGTGCCCGGCCACATTATTGTTTAAAAAGCATACCTCCTGTAGCCTAGCGTAGCCCTAACTCCCCAGCATGGCATCCAGGGCCCAGCCTGCCTCCCAGACTTAGCCCTCACTCTCTGCTTCACCTGCCTTAAATAGCCAAACTGAACCGCTGGAGAGTCCCTGGATGGGGGCGGTTTTGCCACTTCTGGCATCTTTGTTAATGAGTTGCCTCCACCGAGAATGGCTTCTGCAGTCATCTCCCACACCCGAATCTTGCCTACTCTTCAAGTCACAGCTCAACTGCCACCAGCTTGCAGACCTGTTCTGATTTTCCCCAGCTGCAGGACATCTCAGGTGGTTTAGCAGCACTTCAGCTGCATTTGTTTAGCTACGTGGCCTGCTTTCCTTCTGTTACAATCACCTGTGTGGATCTGAGTCCTCAGACTAACTTTTTAAGGTCAGAGACAATGTCTCATTTCTGTCTGTGTAACCCTGGCTAATCTAGGTGCTCCCCTGGGTTCAGTCTCTGCCTAGTGTCTCATTGAGTGGGCATCTCTCAAAGAACATTCGGGCCTACAATGTCAGGAAGCGTGGCAGTGCTTCCTCAAAGCCCTTCTTCCACTCCCCAAACTGTCTTATATCCATAGAGTCTCTGCAACAAAACCCCAATCTCCTTCTCTAGTCCCAGCCCCAAGGCCTTTCATTTCCCTCTGCCCTCTTGCTTTCTCTTTCCTAGCTCTTTAGGTAGACCACCTTAGCCTCTCCAGCTATGATCTCTCTCCCTATTCTCCTTATTTATTGCAGAATGGAATTTTCTTTAGTAGGTAGGGAAGACTTTTGCATACTAATATATTTTGCCCCTTCATACGTGTATGTACTACAAAATACCTAGGTCTCGTAGACTTGAAAAATGCTCATGAGTGAATAAATGATCAGGGTAACCAGACCACATGCATAATTAAGACTGAACAATCTACTTTTCTCTATCCTCCTACTTCTCCCTAGACCAAACCACCGTAATTGGTTGCCTGGCCTCTCTACAGCCTTCAAAATGGTATTCGTACTCTGTATTTTGCACTCCTAGAGACCATTTTCCACATAGTAGGCAGAGTGATTGTTCAAAATGTACCTAATGGCCGGGTGTGGTGGTTCACACCTGTAATCCCAACACTTTGGGAGGTCGTGGTGGGCGGATCACTTGAGGTCAGGAGTTTGAGACCAGCCTGGCCAACATGGTGAAACCCCATCTCTACTAAAAATACAAAATTTGCCAGTTGTGGTGGCAGGCACCTGTAGTCCCAGCTACTCAGGAGGGTGAGGCACAAGACTCACTTGAACCCAAGAGGCAGAGGTTGCAGTGAGTGGTGATTGCGCCACTGCACCCCAGTGTGAGTGACAGAGCGAGACTCTGTCTCAAAAACAAAAAAAATGTGCCTAGTGTCATTTCATTCCCCTGTTTGAAACTCTGCAATGGCTTACCTCATATTATAACAAAATTTGAACTTCTTATCCTGACTTGCAAAGCTCTTTATGGTCTGGCCCCTGCCTACTTCCAACATCACACCCCGTATCCCCACTCCCTGCCCATCATGCTCCAGCCACCCTGGGGTTCCTTGTGCTCTTATCCCTGATCTTCACATGAATGACTCCTTGTCCTTCAAACTTTACCATCAATGTCATTTCCATAGAGACACCATCCACAATCTCCTGACCTACAGTACCTTCCCTCCAATGCTATCTCTTTACCTTTCCTTATTTTCTGTTCTTGTTTCCTATTGCTGCATAATAAACTGCCTCAAAACAATTTGTTATTATCATATTTTATGATTCTGTGTGTCAAGGAAATCAAACAGGGCATAGTAGATATAGCTCATCTTTGCTCAATAAAATCTGGAGCATCTGGTAAGATGACTGTATTGGCTGGGGGCTGGAATAGCTTGGGGTTGACTGAGCACTTCTCTCTCTTTCTCTTTCTCTCTCTCTTTCCACATCTCTATATGGCTGCTTGAGATTGAGCTTCCTTCCAACATGGTGGCCCCAGGGTAGTTGGACTTCTTACATGATAGCACAGGGTTCCAACAGACCAAGGCAGAAGCTGCCAGTCCTCTTGAAAGCTAGGCTTGAAACAAGTATAGGGTCTCTTCTGATCAAAGCAGACCCAGGCCAATTCAGATTCAAAGCGAGGGAAGAGACCTCACCTCTCAAGAGGCAGAGTGTAAAATAATTCAAGACCATCTCTAATAAGCCAGAACACATTTTGGCAGCAAGACATTTTCCTATGAATGCATTTGTTGATATGCTTATTGAGAAGACTACAGGGTACAAACAAACCAATCTTTTTCCCCTTCCATCACTGACTGCATCTAGATAAACTACGTTAGTTCTCCTTTTCCCGTCCCGTAACAGTGTCTTGGGCAGATCTTCTACTGGTCCTGTCACTTTAGATTATTAAAGGCCTAGCCCCATCTAGGCTGGTCCATCTTACTGAAGACTAACCTTTTCCCTCCCGCAGGCAGGGCCTGGATTTGGCCCAGGGGAGTGGGGAGGAGTGTAGTTTGCCCTTGTACCCTCCCTTCTGTCTGTCTGTCTGTCTCTCTCTCTCTCTCCCTCTCTCCTCTTACTCCTCATTTCTCTCCCCTTTTCTTTCACGCAGATGGGGAGGGAGAGCTTTCAGGAAAGTCCCTGTCAGTTGTGGCCATTTCTTCTCTGGCTATGAATGTGCCTGGTATGATGGCATCCAGATGCTAGCTCTCTTGTGGGTTCACCACAGGGCCACCCCGCACCACTGTTCCCTGATGTGAGAGGTCCCTTCAGCTCTATACCTGTCACCCCCTACTCAGCCACTGCCCCAACCTCCACCCCACAGCCTATCGACTGTGGGTCTGCACACCTGCAGGCCTCCCTCTTGGGAGGACATGGACAAGACAGCTCAAGGACACTCCCTTTCTGCCACATCCACCTGACCCATGGGCAACGATCACTGGGTGACCCAAGAAGTACCTGCCCATCCATCTGTGCCTCTTGAATCCTGCCCTCTCCCAACCTCCCTGCCCAGACAGCACATGAACTGATCTCAACAGCAAATCCAGCTCCAGGGAAAGGAGAGGAGGGAGCCAGCACCTCAGGACTCCAGCGATCCCATCTCCCTCTCTCTTCCTTCCCCTTTCCTGGTCTTCTGCTTATGGAGACTGAAGAAGGGGGTGCTGGGAGATTTGGGGGCATAGCAGAATTGCTTCAACCATCTCTTAATAAATCCTGTAGGCAACTGTGCACAGTCCCAAATGGATCCTTTGTTTTAGAATATGGGGTATTCAGGGCCCTTTTTCCTTAGCTCTGAGTCTGGCCACCAATTTGAGCAGCAGAAAAGGCCCAGCCAGCACCCTTTGGCACTTGAGCATGGACTGTCTCTCCTCTTGCATGTGGGGTCCACGAGGGCGGGGTCCTGTGTGTTTGTCCCCACTGGATCATCAATGCCTAGTCAGTGTCTAGGACATAGAGGGTGCTCCACAGATAGATGACAAGCAAATGGAAAGGGCCCTTTAGGACCTAAATGGCTGAAACAGCTGCCAAAACAGCCAAGTGGGCCAGCTGGCTCCTTCCTACCTGTTCCTGCTGTGAGGCCCATGCTCATGGATGTGGAGTTTTACTTCTGCCTCCAGGAGCTTTTCTGGTTTCTGTCTTGCTCTCTACAGGGGTCACTGGCCTGAGGTGAGAGGCTGCCCACCATGTGGGTGACCTCATGAAGCCAAAAGCCTTGAAAATGCTACCAGGCCTGGGTTGGTGTCTTCAGGGCTGAGCTAGAGGCCTGGGCAATGGGAGGGTATGGGTGTTCTCAGCTCACAGTGGGTCAAAGGCAATGGCTCAGAACAGCTGCAGCCAAAGAGGAAAAGCAGGAGAAGTGCATTTCTTTGGTGAAGTATGTCTCCTGGGGCTGCCCCACACCCATCTGTGACCACAGCCAGAAGCACACTCTGACCAGTGTGTCCTGCAGGCGCCCCAAGCCTCAGTGATCAGGGCACTAAGGACAGCTACCTCAGCAGGGCCACCCCAGTCCGCTGGACATCCCCGGTTCCCCTCCAAGCCCCAGGCAGGCCCCTGTCCCCCTGGGTCCCTGTGGGTTTCTCCTGAGCAGCTTCAAATGCGAAAGTGAGGCTGAGGAGAGAATGGAGGAACTTCTCTTCCCTCAATACATACAATATCAAAGACACACACACACACACAGACACACCCACACATACCCACCCCTTGCAGGTCAGAAGCAGATGGGAGTTTGGTAAATGGTTTGGATTAAAAAAAATAGGCCTGGCATAGTGGCTCATACCTGTCATCCCAGCACTTTGGGAGGCTGAGGAGGGCAGATCACAAAGTCAGGAGTTCAAGACCAGCCTGGCCAACATGGTAAAACCCCGACTCTACTAAAAATACAAAAATTAGCCAGGTGTGGTGGTGGGTGTTTGTAATCCCAGCTACTCAGGAGGCTGATGCAGAAGAATAGCTTGAATCTGGGAGGTGGAGGTTGCAGTGAGCTGAGATTGTGCCACTGCATTCCAACCTGGGCGACAGAACAAGACTCTGTTTCAAGAAAATATATTAAAAAAAAAAAGGAAGATTTTTTTTTTTTCATGCCAATGCACTGGGGAGGAAGACAGAAGGAACTGGGAGTAAAAGGCAGAGAAATCAGGGCAGCATCTGCTGGTCCCTTTGTCCATGTGGCGGCCCAAGCAGGCTGGAGATGCTGCCATACAGCACCCTGAGACACAGCCAGGATGTCTCCCAGGAGGGCTGGAGGAGTTTCACTCTTGGTGCTGTTAAAAAGTGGCCTCTCCTCAACTTTGGAACCAAAACTACATCTTGGGAGCTCCTCGTTAGAGGAGGGGTGACCCCAGGGTACTGTAGGAGCAGGCTGGACAACCCCCAGGGCAGCCTTGAAGTGGCCTCTATGGGAACAGTCTCGATGACCACCCAGGGCCACTGAGACTTGAGCCTGCGCCCCACTAGAAATGTGCAAAGACAGAAGAGCCATCTAGCCAGGCTCCTCAGGTCAGAGATGAAACGTGGAGGCAGAGGGAAGCCCAGTGTCACTCGGTGAGTTACAAAGCTAGGCCTCTGACCTTCTGTGCTATTGACTCTCCATCAGCCATTTTACCTTCTTGGGCCTCAGTGTCCTCAACTGTCAAAAGGAGGAAGGAAAGAGAAAGCTAACATGTTGTCATGAGCTGTGACATGCCGTCTCGTCGCCAGAGCAAGGCTTTTGAGATAAGGAAACTGAGCCTCTGCAAAGGTGCTATGCTCTTCCTGTTAAGCCCCCATCCCTGGGTTTGCCCTGCTTCTGTTTCTAGCCGACACTCACCACCTGGGAAGACACACCCCCCCAGATCAGCCTTTTCCACACTAGAATACTTTATTCAAGAGAATCTGGCTTGGCAGTCAGATGGCCCTGCAGGGGCAGCTTGTGGGAGTGCCAGGACCCTCGGGGAACCTGCTCCCTGCCACTGCCTTCAGCTGGGACACACAGGCTCCTCCCTTGATGACCTCATCCCCATTGGCTGGGCTGCTCCTCATCTAGGCAGCTCTTTGTACGACCCGGGGCCCACTCTGCACATGTCTCTCTTTTTTATTTTTTTGAGACGGAGTTTCGCTCTTATTGCCTAGGCTGGAGTGCGATGGTGTAATCTTGGCTCACCTTGAGCTCTGCCTCCCGGGTTCAAGCGATTCTCCTGCCTCAGCCTCCCAAGTAGCTGGGATTATAGGCACACACCACCACGCCTGGCTAATTTTTTGTATTTTTAGTAGAGACAGGGTTTCTCCACGTTGGTCAGGCTGGTCTCGAACTCCTGACCTATTGATCTATCCGTCTCAGCCTCCCAAAGTGCTGGGATTACAGGTGTGATCCACTGCGCCCAGCCTTGCACACGTCTCTTAGAGGGGGCAGGATGGTGGTACCTTGTCCGGAAAGAACAATGTCCCAGCACAAGCAGGTGTCAAAGTGCGAGGGGAGATCACAGGGGACAAGGAGTGGCGAAAGCCCCCGGGCAACCATGGTTCTCCAGAGCTGAATGTTCCAATCTTTAGAGTGAAGAGCTACTGCCAAGAAGAGGGGGAAGTAGATGGATCCCCTCTGCCCAATGCCCACTTTCCCACCAGCCAGGCGGTGGTGGCCCCAGCAGGCTCCTCATCCCTTCTTTGGACAGGAGCTCTGAAAGCAAAGGTTGCTTGTCTGTGTAGAGCCCGAAGCCCAAGAACAGGCAGCAGGGCCCCATTCTCTCCTTCTCCAGGCCCCTGGAGACCCCCAGGGCCTCTGGGGCCTAGCTTGCCCATCACACGGCAACATGTCTTGCTTCTTCCCAAGTGGAAGCTCCCAAGGGTCTGTGGCTGGCTTCTCTCTTTCTCTCATGTTGTTGAAGGCACTGAATTCCTGAGGGTCCTGTTCCTCCCTGCCCCTCATCTTGGAGGGAGCGAGGCATTCAGCAGGAAAACAGCTGGCTAATAAATAGAGGGCAGGTACCAGCAGGAGGTCACTGGGAGTGTGACGATAATAAATACACGAGCCGGGTACAGGGTCTCTCTCCTCCAACGGGCCGGTTACCTCCGGGGAACAGCGTCACCGCACCTGCCAGAGACCAAACGCAGACAGGCGGGCATCAGCACGCTGTGGGGGGCATGGTCTCCTCCCTTGGAGGAGGGGGCAGGCCTGGAGGAGGAGCTGGACAGGGAGCACGGGGAGGGTGCAGCACTCCTGGGTCCCTGCTTGCCTCAAGTTGAGCAGAAGCTGGGAGCTACCCTTCACCAAGCACTTACCCAGGTGCCCAGCCCTGCGCCAAGCACCATCTTCTTAACCCTCAACAACCTTCCATGAGGCAAGGACCCTGATTATTCTTTTGAAGATAAAGAAACTGAGGCCCAGAGAGGTGAAGAAGCTTGCCTATGGCCACATGGCCAGTCGGTGACAGAGCCACATTTGAACCTCAACATGCTTCAGGCAATCATGCCTCCAATTACCCTAAGACAGCAGTCTTGAAACAGGGGAGCAGGTTCCGCTAGATGCACGTGAAGACTGAGTATTGACAGATTTAAAGAAATCCATTTTCAGCCTCCAGGTCTACATTGCCTTAAAATCATTTTTGTGAGACAGTGGCTGAGATCTGCTTCTCTGGCCACAATGCTTTTCTCCTTTTTTTTTGAGACAGAGTCTTGCTCCATCACCCAGGCTAGAGCACAGCGCCGCAATCTCACTACAACCTCTGCTTCCTGGGTTCAAGCACTTTTCCTGTCTCAGCTTCCTGAGTAGCTAGGATTGCCAGCATACGCCACCACACCAGGCTAATTTTTATGTTTTTGGTAGAGATGGTGTTTCACCTTCTTGGCCAGGCTGGTCTTGAACTCCTGACCTCAGGTGATCTACCCACCTCGGCCTCCCAAAGTGCTGGGATTACAGGCGTGAGCCACTGCACCTGGCCACTTTTCTCCCTTTTGAAAGAAACGTATCTTGCTCATTCTAAATCCTCATAAAGTGCTTTGCTGCCAGGTAAAAGTATTCTGGGGACATGAAAAAAAGGACAATTTGAGATATTGGTATAGGTCTTAAGAAAGAAAATATGGCTAATGACTGGGTAACCAAGGCTTTCAACAAAATTGAAGAACAACTTAAAAGAGTTGTCAGCCAGGATATCGTGAGTAGTAACTCTTTCTTAGCAGAGCACCTTGAGATTTCTGGCAAATCATTTGGAAGGAGTTCAAGTCACTGGGTGACATCTAGTCTCATTTACTTATTTATGTGAACATGGTTTCTCAACCTTCTCATCAATAAAAAATGATAAACAGGAATGAAATGAATGCAGAATCCGGTCTCAGTCTGGCAGGAAGTAACATTCATTAATGGATTCATTCACTAATTGAAATGAGCGTGTCACATCTATCTGGTTGAGATGCATTCCAAATAAAACTATAGTACTTTTATGTTGACCATTTATTAAAATAGGACATATTTGTGCTGCTTTAACCAAGTGGTGCTACTAAGAATTATCTTGATAATTTATTCCAGGAGAAAATTTAATTTAGGTTTGTACTCACAGGAAATTTGAAATGATTCAAACTCATATATCATGTTTTGTGGCAGATAAATATGACAAGGGAATCAGTAAAAGACTCCTGAAAATTAAAAGTGCTGTTGCACTAGGCTGAATTCTGGGGGGGCAGGGAGTGAAATGGAAATGTAAGCTCCAGGAAGAACGAAACAATGTAAATATATAATTATGAAAGGAGCTGAATTCTTTTTTCTGGTTCAGTTTTTTCAAGCAGATGATGGTGAGTAATAGTATGGCATATTTCAGAGGATACAATCTCAAGAGTGTATTACATAATAGCTTCATATTAAAATATCAGTATTTCTAATATGCCAGAAATTATATCCTTTGTAATGACTTGTACTTTTTTTTTTGTTTGTTTAAGACAGAGTCTCGCTCTGTCACCCAGGCTGAAGTGCAGTGGTTCGATCTTGGCTCACTGCAGCCTTGACCTCCCAGGCTCAGGTGATCCTCCCATCTCAGCCTCCTGAGTAGTTGGGACTATAGGCACACAGGGCCATGTCCAGCTAGTTTTTGTATTTATTTGTAGAGACAAGGTTTCACCATGTTGCCCAGGCTGGTCTCAAACTCCTGGCCTCAATCACCTTGGCCTGCCAAAATGCTGGGATTACATGCATCAGCTGCTGAGCCTGGGTTGACTTATAATTCTGATGAAAATGTTCAATGTCAACTTAAAAACGTGCAAGGGAGCACATGGGCTTTTGGAATTCTTCTTTTTTTTTTTTTTTTTTTTGAGATGGAGTCTCCCTCTGTTGCTCGGGCTGGAGTGCAATGGCGTGATCTCGGCTCACTACAACGTTCGCCTCCCAGGTTCAAGAGATTTTTCTGCCTCAGCCTTCCATGTAGCTGGGATTAGAGGCAGGGGGCCACTACGCCTGGCTAATTTTGTAGTTTTAGTAGAGATGGGGTTGCACCATGTTTGTCAGACTGGTCTTGAACTCCTGACCTCAAGTGATCCACCTACCTGGGCCTCCCAAAGTGTTGGGATTACAGGCGTGAGCCACCACGCCTGGCCACTTTTGAAATTCTTTCAGGAGATTCCCAAGTGAAATGTCTGAAGACCACTGCTTTGGGAAATGGAGCTATAGGACACTTTCTGCCTCAGCTGCTGGCTGGTAATGCGGCCCTGAATGGACTTCACTGCCAGCTCCTGCCCCAAATTGCTACATGGGCATAAACCCTAGGGGGCCACATTCCGCAGGATTCTCCATGGAGTGGGGCTCATGGGGTCAGGACTTGCGTCATCTCCCCTCCACGGCACAAAATGACTTCCTGGAGTCGTGTGCGAGGAGGAGACGCAGCCCCTGAAGGAGGGCACTGTGTGACTGCTTTACTGTGCATGTGAAATACTTTCTTTTTTCTATTTACACTCACAGATTTGGGTTTTCCCTCCTCTAATCCTTCTCTCCCAGCCACACTCAGGCCTGGGGCTCTAGTCTGCTGCCCATCAGGTACCAAGGAGGTTAGAAGAAGCAGGAGGACCCGAAGGCAAAAATATTGGCCTGGGAGCCAGTGGCGAGGGGCACATGTTCCCCAGGGCTGCTAGGAAGTGACCCCAGATAACAGCGCAGCTGATGACAGACTTTTCATCACTAGAAGGTAAACACTAAAGTGCAGGAACTCTGTTTGCTCACAGAGGTACTTGGCGCACAGTAAGTGCTCGGTAAATGTTTGTAGAGTGACTGAATGTTTGCTAGACCTCCTGCCCTTCATCTGACACAGAGAAAAGCTAGGCTGAGAAAGGTGAAGTGGTTCATTCAAGGTCAATGGAAACCTAGGGCTAAGCCGGGACAAAAACCAAGGTCCTGATGCTTCCGGGGCCCTAGAGTCTTGAGAAGGCGTGGCTCCTGTTCTGCTCCCAAGACTGGCCTCAGTCCTGCCTCTCCCCCTCCCTGACCTAACCCTGGCAGCAGGGCGGGGCTCCCCTTGGGCCCAGCCTCCTTGCCATCCCTGGGACCCCGCGCACTCACAGGTGGCAGTCTTTGGGTCTCTGCTTCTCTCTCCTCCTCTTCCCCCTGCCCTTGGGTCTCCTCCTGCAATAAGCCAAAAGCGTCAGGACAAGGTGGCTGGGGGCCCCCATGCTAGGACGGAGGCTGGCAGGCCCGAGAGAGCCCCGAGCCCCAGCTAAGCCACTTACCTTTCTGGCTTCATCTTCTCCCGCAGAGGCCTAGGGAAACAGACAGACAGAGGGGCAGAGGATCGTTAGGAAAGCAGTAAGTGGGGCTCCCTGCCTCCCAGACCTGTCCCCTCCAACATCCTGAGTCCTGGTCCTGCAGCTGACACTGACACCACTAGGGGGTAGCATGGAGCTGGCAAGGGAGAGGTGGCGAGAGCCTCCGGGCTTGGCTCCCACTCCAGTCATGAGAGGGACAAATCAACCTCCTGGGGACCCCTGCCACTCGCTTCTGCACTCCTCAGCCTTTTGACATCAAATCTGGGGTCGTTTCTATCTGTTCTCTGCTGCTTTTCCTTTCTCACTTTTTCCGCTTTTCCCCCTTTCTTCCAGGGTGCATTCTGGGAATTTCCTCAAGGATTAGAGATGATGGCAAGGCAATGGACTGGCTGCCTGTCGGGGCACAGCGCCGTCCCCCCCACACCCACCCCAGCCCAGAACAACACGGGGAGTGAGCCACAGGGTCGGAGGTGGGGAGGGAGCATCAGCCCTGAAGTCACCAGGCATGTCCGGTCTCTGCCTCCCAGGGCTGTGGCTGTTGCCTGGCCACAATCTCCCCCTGGGGAACAGAGGGTGGAGGCACGAGGCAGCTTGGTACCAGTCAGCTTTGGGACCAGGGCATGCTGCCCTCGGCTGCTTCCTCCCTTGGGAGCCAGGGCAAGGTACCAGGGCCTCTGGGGACTGTGTGGTTATACCTCTCCATATTGGGCAAGTAAGGTTCCACACTCTTGGAACCTCAGTCTCTTCATCTGCCTGTCCCCAGAGAGTGGCTGTCAGAGCAAAGGGGATGTAGAAGGTAGCTTTGGGTCACTACCCAGCATTGTGCCCAAGAGGGTTCATTACCAAGCTACTGTTATATGGCTAAGCTCTGGCTTGGAAGGAGGGGGAGGAAACAGGCTGAGGCAGGGCCCCCAACACTGTCATGGTGAAGAAAGGCTAGACCCTGGGCTCAGCCCTGCCCAGGAGCCAAGCCAAGCCTGGGGGCTATTAGAGAGCGTGGTCTCGGCCATGAGAGGTAACCTGAAAAACGAAGGCTTAGGAGCTAGGTCAGGGCTCAGAATCCCTCCTCCCACACTCACTAGCTGTGGTCAGTCATGAAACTATTGAGCCTTGATTTTCTCATCTATAAAATGGGTAGATGACAATAGCATCTACCTCCTAGGGTTGTTAGGAGAGCAGGGACCTTGCTCACCCCTGCATCCCAAGCATCTAAGACAGTGCCTGGCATGCACTAGGTACTCAATAAAAGTATGTGACTAAATGAGAAACATTCAAGTGGCTCCTGTGGGCCTAGGCACAGAACAGTACGTGGTGGTCTTCCCTCCTCCCGCCCTGGCTAGGGTTCTGGACTTCTAGTCTGGTGCCTTCATCCATGGCCCAGTGGTGCCAGGAGCAGTGGCTCAGCCCATTCCTCTCTTCCCTGAACCTGGTTGGCAGTGCCAGGCCTGTTGTTCCTGCTAACCAATGTTCCAAGTGCCCTGGGCATAAGGCAGCAAAACTGGTGCTAGTCAGAAGCTCTGTGGACTGGGAGGGGGTGTAGTGGGAATGCTGCGACATCAAGGAAATCGCAGCCACCCTTCATCCGCCCATTTTCTACCCGAGCTTGTCCTTCTTGCTGCTTCTCAGCCCAGTTTGCCCCCTCCTGTGCGAGCACAGCTTAGCCCAGAACTAAGTCCAGACTTGCAATGTCTCTGCCTCCAGGCACTTCTTCCAGAGGCCCGTGGCAGCTGCCTGTCATCCCCAGGGAAGGGGAATGACATGCACTGAACCCCTGTGAGTCTGGGAGGGATCCACACTCTCTCTTCCCTTGCCGTATCTCAGCAGCTGTACCCCAGCTGCTGGGACCACCTCCCTTGGCAAAATTGGCTGGTGGGGGTGCAAAATGACTGGCAGCCACCTCTGGTCCTGCTCTCTTGGTCTCCCTCAGCCTGGAAAAAAGTGCAGCCTGCAGTAGGGATAGGCGGCCTTTGCCTCTGCCCTGGGACCCATCTTTGCTGAGGCTGCCAAGGGCATGGGAGCCTTTCCCTGCTACCCGCCCCAACCCCGAGACCTACCGGCACTCGCAGCCCACGTGCTGAGAGAACGCCAGCTCCACGTAAGACGGCCGGTCCCCAGAGCTGATCTTTAGGAGCTGAAGGAAGAAAGAGTTGACGCCTGGACTGGGGAGTTTCCGGCACTCTTCTCTCTCTCTTTATAAGGAGAACCTGACTGTTTCCTGCTAACCTGTGGACTACGGCCCTCACTCCACTCTGAGCATGGGGCAAACAGCTCTCCCACCTGCATGGGGATCTGAGGGAGGCCCCTCCCTATGCAGGAGAAACTAGCACAGCGATAGCACAGGAAGGGGGCCTGTGTTCTGGAGTCAGAGAGACCCATGTTTAGATCTTGACTCCTTTGCCCGCTGAACAAGTGAAATAACATCTCTGAACCTTGAGTTCCGCATCTGTGAAATGGGAATGATGCCCGCCTTGAAGGACTGAATGACATACCACTTGTGGTATGCCTAGGACAGTGCTTGGCATTACCCAGTAAGTGCTCAATAAAACCACTGTGTGTGTGACATGTTAATTGCGCTTGCTTGGAAAGGCACCAAACGCTCCTGGTGTAAACGGGAACTTTAATCTAGGCAGATTTGTTTCCAGCTTTAACTAGACACCCCAAGTCTTGGGATAGGGCTCAGCGTGAGGCTGAGAAAGCTGGTGGGGGTAGAGGTGAGTGGGCTCGGAGCCATCGGGGGTTCGGGGTCTGGGGTAGTAGGAGCACTGGCCTGGGAATCAGGCTCCAGTCCTGGGACCTTGGCCTCTCTCCTTCCCTCTCCAGGTCCCTTCCAGGGGCAGATTCAGTGGCTTCCTGGGCAGGGTGTGGACCTACCTGCATGGTGACATTGACTGTCTCCACTGGCACACAGTGCAGGTTCTCATCACCACAGCAGCCGGTGCAGCGCAGCAGGGAGACGCAGGATGGGCTGAACATGTGCTCCACCTCACTGGGGTACTCGGACACAATGTCCACCAGCCTCTCCAGCGCCCGGCAGTAGCTGCGGCCCCACACTTCCTGGAAGGGCACCACTGCGAGGAGGCAGGGAGGCTGGGTCAGACCAGCAGGGACCTGCCCCTTGAAGCCCCAGACTTGGCTCCCCAGGCCCTGCTGGCCTTCCAGGTTCAGCCCCTAGCCCCATCCGAGTTCCCTCGACTCTGAACTTCTGATGTGATCCCTCCAGAATGCCTGTGGGCCACTCAGCTCATCTGCGGGATGGAAATCCCCATGGAACAGAGTCTCTCAAGGCCCAAGCTCTGCTCTGTCCTCAGCTCAGGCACCCATATCCGCTTTGGCTCCCTGGAGCTTCAAGGATTGTACCCCCGGAAGCTGCCCAGGCCCTCTCAATCTCTCAAGCCCCACTCGGTAATTCCTCCGCCTTGGAGAACTTGCAGGAAACAGTGATTCCTGGAGTCATGCAGGGAGGGTTGGCCTTCCCTATTCCTTTGCTCAAACACCTTCCATGGCTCCCTCATTTCCTGCCCCACTCTGCCAGCTCCTCTGCCTGGTGACCAAGACCACATCCAGCACTGGCCCGACCCTCCTCTCCATTTAGTCCAAGTGGGGCTCACACTGAGACAGGGCAGCACCACATCCGTTCCCAGCTCTGGGCTTGTGCACTCTGCAGTCCCTACAGCTGCTGTTCTTTCCCCTCCTCTCATTTCTATCCAGAAAAGCCCACCCTCCATTTTCCAAGGCCCCTCCACCTCCTCTCTGAAGCCTTCCCCAGCTGTTTCAGTGTGCACAGATGAGCCTCATTTGAGCACCACTTGGCCCCGAGGGGTTGCCTTATCTCCCTCTTTGGTGGCTCTTATCTCCTTTACAACCAGCTCGAGGCTCTATGAGGACAGAGATGGATGCTCCCGTAAACACAGGCTAAGTCATTCCTGGTTCATTAGATGACAATTCACTGACGGTCACCCGGGACATCCCTGACCCCCATGATGTCCTGGCGATTGTGAAGAGGATCTTTTGGGGGCTGATCTCGAATCCCTCAAAAGATGCTGCTCTTTCAGGGGAAGGCCTGGGGTCAAGCCCCAAATAGAGGCCCACAGGGAGAGTGGCCAGAGTCAGAGACCTGGCTTCCAGTCCCGGCCCTACACTGGCTGTGTGATCTTGGGGAGATCACTTAACCTTTCTGGGTAGATGAGTTTCCTCGGCTGGGGAAAAAGAAGGTTGGGAATAAATGGTTGCTATGGTCTTTCATAGAGCAGCCGCCTGTGAATCAGTGCCTGCAACCCAGCCCAGCCCCGAGAGCTTGGACAGAAAAACAGCCCGGGCCTGGGTCATCCTGCTTTGCATCTGATGGTCATTGTCAGCTTGTGGGGAAGAATGGGGAGCTGGCTCACCAGGGGCCCTGCAGCCTCCCCATGGAATAATGGCCTCTCCCAGCAACCCCTCACATCTTCCATGCCTCTGCCTAGGAGGCAGAAGGGGCCAAGGTCCATTCTGCTGAGCCTGTGAGGACATGAGCCTCCTGGTAATCTCAGAAGAAAAATAAACTTCAGTCCTAGCAGAGGCCCTGGGGAAAGGCTGCAAGCTGGTGGAAAATACCCAGAGGTGATGTGTCCTCTGTGGAGCTGGCTAGGCACTCAGAGGCAATAAACGGTGCTTATCTGCTTGTCTGTTCTCCGTTCTGCCTCGCTCTGCTTAGAGGACACTAGGGCTGGGCTAGGGGCTGGCAGTGGCGGGAATCCATAGGCCTCCCCTGACTCTACCTCTCCATGCCACTGGATACTGCCCTGGAACCCAGTGGGAAACAGGATCTCTCTCCCCACAGGCACCCAGAGTGCAGGGAAGCCTCCCTCACAACCCAGGGTCAGAGAGCGCCTCCCTATCACAGCTCAGCCTTCGCAACCCAGGGTCAGAGAACGCCTCCCTATCACAACTCCTTGAGCTGTGTGTTTAGTTTAAAATCTTCATGAGCGCTACGTGACTCTGAACGTTTAATCTCCACTTTGGAAAACATAAATAACAGCTGAGGAATAACGAGCTTCGAAAGCACCACAGAAGAGTCAGGTTCCTGCCCTGGGTCCAGCCATCAGGGAGGGGACAGCAGCAGAGAAGGGGCGCCCCAGCCCCTCCCATCCTGCGAACAGACGCCCACCCAGCTGGACTGTGGGGCCATGGCCACCTTTGGCAGAGCTGGCTGGGCCCCGGCAGCAGGATAAGGGATTTCCTTTCCTCACCCCACATCCCACCATGCAGGCTAGGGGCCCTGAAACCCTGGAATCTGCCACTTTCCAGGCCATGACGGAACCGTGTTTGGGGAGGGCAGAGAAGGAGGTGGGCTGGAGCCTCTTTCACCTGGCAGCCACCAGGAAAGAGGGCAGTTCATCCCAAGGCCCCGTATGGGTGTGTGGGAGAAACAAAGGGGCTGGGTGAGGGGCCGAGGGGCTGGGTGAGGGGCCGGTCTGAGGGAGTGCAGCCGCCACTCCCAGATGTGTCCCTCAGGAAAGAGCTCTGCTCAGCTAAACCCGGGAGCACTTCCGCTGGCCCCAGACCTGCTCCAGATGGGGGTGAGGGCAAGAGCAACGGGAAGCTATGGCCCCCTCAGGCACTGCCAGGGCTGGGTGGTCCCCCAGGGCTCGAGTGGGTCCTCAGCTCTCTCACCAGCCTTGTGGGTGAGCCTCCCACCTGCCTGCCTACCGCCTGGGATGGGGGATACCCAAGAAGGGACATGCTTCATCCTGAGAGCAAGTTTCTGTGGAGGGCATTGGGGAGGGTCCACAGGGCTGGGCAGAGCCATTGGAGACCAGCCCAAGTCCATAGGTGTCCTCTCCATGGTCCCTGGCAGGGCACACAGACAGCCTGCCACAAGGGACACCCTGCTTATGCCCACTCAGCCACGGAGCTATTGGGAGAACTTGGTTCTGCCACTCTCAGACACGAGGAGTGTCTGAGGCTTGGGGCGACCCCCAGGGCCTCTCTGAGCCTCAGGTCCTGCACCTGTAAAACATGGAGTACAGCGCCTTCCTACTCACAGCCCACGGTCAGGACGGAACGACAGAAAATGCCCCGCACTGTTACCCTGAATAGTAACAATCAATGCCCACGGCTGGCCATGCTGTCTCTTGCTCTGGAGGGGGTGACATTTTCAGATTTTGAGAGCTGGAATGCAGAGCTCACTGCGCTTCTCCTGGTCAGAATGCAGGCTCCCTGACTGACGAGTGTGACAGGAGAGGGGACCTAACGAATCTACACTTCCAGACTTCCTCGTCTGGGTGGTATGTACACCCATTTCTCCTCCCTGGAGTAAGAGAACAGGTCCCTTTTCCAATCTTGCAAAAAGAAGAAACCATCGACATCGCATAGTCTAAGGCTCCCATTTTACAGATGAGGAAACTGAGCATCTACAGTAGCTGTGGCCTGACCTACACCAAAAGCATTGAAAAGGGCATGGAATGGAGATAGGGGATGGGTCCTCCCCCAAATCCCAAGGTGAAGAATATTGTGCCAGTTCCAGAGACACAGCAAGGGAGGCATCAGTGAAGTCAAGGGCAGCTGCCTCCTTGACCTGCTCAGGGGTCTAGGGGCCTGAGCCTTAGGTGTCAGAGGATGGCCAGGCCAA
The DNA here is from genome assembly GCF_049354715.1 of Callithrix jacchus. Lineage (NCBI taxonomy): Eukaryota > Metazoa > Chordata > Mammalia > Primates > Cebidae > Callithrix > Callithrix jacchus. The sequence goes on from NC_133509.1 coordinate 109,869,459, forward strand.
GGAGAGGCTGGCTGCCACGCAGGCAGGCCAGCAGAGGGTGTTCCCAGCACGCAGATGGCTATCACGCGTGTGCGTGTGCATGTCCCTACACGCCCCCTCTCCCACAGCACATGGGAAGCCTCAGAGGTGGTGTGTGGCCGCTCTGCACGTCTTAGTGAGGCAGGAAGGGAGGAGCGAGGCAGGGGGCCTGGCATGGGCCTCCTGCCTTCTGCACGTATGTCTCTTTGGCAAACGTCTCGTTGCACTTTGAAGATTCCTCTTGATGCAACTAGGGCAGGGAGTGGAGGGGCCAGGGAGGGCGCGACTCATGTTCTGTCTGTTTATAATCAATGAAAAGGCATGGTCAGATCCCAGCAGTTCCACCAGGGCTGGGCTGCTGGAAAGGGTCCCTCCTGTGTCCCTGATCCTCTTGACTGCCCACTGCATCCAGCTCCCAGATCCCATTCTGGCCTCTGGCACACACTGCCCACCCTGTCCTCCAAGACCCCGTCCATACACTGAAATCATGCTGGGGAAGGGCTCTGAGCCCGCTGGATGAACGTTGGCTACCCTGGCCCCAGGCCCACTCTGTATGCTGGTGACCCCAGCCCCTACCTCTCCAGTCTCTGGGCCAATGTTATCGGCCAGGATGTCTAGCTTGTAAGCTCTCCTCAACTTTTATCAACCTGCACCCACACTTCATGCCACACCTGGCTTTAGAGGAAGGAAGAGAGAGGCTTGGGGAGCACGCATACCCCCAGTCTGGCCAGCTTACCTTCCACCTCTGACGAGCCATTCCCAGCAGACAAGGCCCATTGCTGTGGACAGAAAGGTGCAGAGATGAGCCGGGAACACCTTGGGGCTCTGCACTCTTGAGCCAAGTGTGATGGCAAGAAGCTTGGGGCCTCTTTGTGTTCCTTCCCACTGGCCACACATGCTCCGCCCTGTCTCAGGGCAGCTTGAGTACAACTAAAAACCCACTGAGCCCTGGGTAGGTAAGGTCCCACCCCTCTCTAGCCTCAGTTTTCCTCATTTGGGAAAGAATGCAGGCTAGAAGCTTTTAGAGACCCTTGGTCTGTTGTGTCCTCAAGATCTTCCAATCCCGTGGGTCTCCCTCCTACCCAGCTTCCAGACCAACCCTGCTGGGCCCTGCACTGCCCACCTTGGCTGGGTGCCAGAGCCCAGGGGGAGGTGATCAGCTGGTGGGAGCTGAGGGGCTGGAGCGGGTGGCGCCATGAGCTGGTGCAGCCAGCCGGTAATGTTACACCTCTGGCCAGCCCTGCAGCAGGCAGTCGGGCGGCTGGGCTGCTCAGGCTCCTCAGGGACTGCCCAGCCCACTCCTACTCTTGGGCTGAGGCTGGGGACTCCCAGGACAGCCGGACAACGCAGTGGGAAGGGAGCTCATTGCCTTTGTCAGGATTTCGCTGCCCAAGCTGGCTCCCAGCCAGACTCACCCGGCTCCTGGGAAAAGGGCCCTGCTCACTTCCCCAGGCCCTGCACTCAGGACCTCCGGCCACCCACCCAGGAGAGAAGACACAGCGGGACCCCTTGTCTCATCCCTGGCCCACCCAGGAGCCCACAGCTCAGTCCTGAGCCCTGCTAGGGGGAGGGCCCAGCCACTCCACCATCAGCCTCTTCAGCCGGTTCCCCCACCGCCCCCACCAGGCCAGGTCAGAGGTCCTGGGGACGCCTGGCTGGCCATGGGGCCTCGACCCTGACCACAAGGCCAGGGACCCGCCTGGGATTAGTGGACAGATGCTTTTAGCAAAGCTACCAGGACTCCAGAGGCCAGACAGGAAACCTCCCTCCCTCCCTGTGGCTTCCCTGCCCCCACCAAGACAGCCCCCAGGACCTGGGGGACAGCCAGCCTGAGATCTCTTCCCAAAGGAAAGAAGTGCAGTCTGGCCTTTAGGAAGTGTGTGGACATCCTTGGAGTTGCTGCTCCCTGGAGAGGGTCTGTGATTTCAGAGTCCCCTTGCAGTGCTGGGGTGGGGAGATCAGGGGAGCCGGGCTACGTGAGGGTAGCTCTTACCTGGGGGGGCACAGCAGGCAGCGCCAGCCCGGCCAGGAGCTGCAGGAAGCAAGGGAATAGCCTCATGGCCGGCATCTTCTCAGACGTCCCGAGCCAGAGGGCTCCGAGGGAAAACCACCACGCTCATCCCCCGGGGAGCCCCTGGCACAGGACGAGAAGAGCTGAGTAGGGAGCTGGATGCTCCCCTCACTGCTGCCCCGAGGCCCCGGCCGGTGGTTCCAGCATCTTCTGGAAGCCGGGGAGAGTCGGGTGCCCGCAGGTAAGGCTGTGGCTGCGGAACCCGACGGGGAGCGGCCCGGCGGGGCGGGGCGCCAAGGGGCAGGCGGGTCCCGGGGAGGGTCCGTTGAGCGCCCAGTGCCACCCCAGGTCCTCCCGTGGCTGGGCGGCCGTCCGAAGATGCGGTTTCCTCCGCAGACAGCAGCTCTCTTCTGGGACTGCAGCCGGTCCGCGCCTGGGTTTCAGGGGCTGAGCCGGGGCGGGGCTCTGGGCCGGCCCCGCCCACCGCAGACGAGGTTCGCTAGCCGAGTTCCCGGAGCGCCCGGCCCGCCGGCTGCGCGGGAGCCCGCAGTGCGTGAAGGGCGCTGGCCGGGTCCGGACGCCTCGCCGAGCCCAGCTCGCAGCTCCCCGGTATGCGCTGCGCCCGCCCACTGGGCCCACAGCCCCGCTCCGGCTCTGGGGGCCGCCACCTGGGTTGGAGGCATCCAGGTGTGGAGTCCAGCGCCAGCCGTCAAGGCTCATGATCTAGCAGCCTCTGCAGGAAGGGCAGTCCCGGATCCCTGGGAAGGCAGCGGTGCCCACGCCCCTGAGGGCCAAGGGATTACCAGCCCCATTATATAGATGAAGAAACCGAGGGTCCGAGAGGGCCCCTGCCTGCATATATCTAATGGGCATAGGCATTCTTGGAAAGTGTGCGTGTGTTGTGTATCGTGTGTGTGTTGTGTGTGTACAAGGAACTGGCAGAGACAAAACCCAAGCCTACGTGACTCCAGAACCGTCTCTCACCCGACCCACCATCTTCCTAGCCAGGCACTGACACGGTGGGCCGCCCACGGGAAACCCCTCAGGGCACCTGGCTGGAGAATCAGGCCTGTTGCCTTCTTGGGAAACAGTCTTCTCAGGCCCTCCCCGCAGGGCCAGCCCCCTGGGGTGGAGAGTGGCCTCACCTAGGTATCTCCTCCTGGTCCCTGGCCAAGGAGGAAATGATTCGCTGCGCGGGGGTCCGTGTGCATCTGCGCATGTGCTTGGGCATTTGCGAGTCTGTGAATATCCACGTGTGCTGTGTGTCCGAGCCTCTGTGTGGTCTGAGTGCCTGTGTGTATACCACTCTGTGGGGGTCAGGTCTCTCCGTACCTCTGTATGCTTGTGTGATTGTACGTGTCCGCTGTGTGTCTGGGTGTGTCTGGAAGTGTCTAAATGTGTATCTTTCAGTAGCCTGTGAGTCTGCCTGCCTGCCTCTCTCTGCGTGTGTATGTCTGTCTCTATGTGTGAAGACTGTGCCTCTCTCTGTGCGTTTGTGTGTGCCTCCCTTAGTCTGGATCTTTCTTTACCACCACCCCTCTCACTGCCTTCTGTGTCCAGCTCCCAGGCTGCAGGAACCTGGCAGGATTGGGAGTCACGAGTTGGCTGGGCCTGGGGTTGGTGGGTGGCTGTGGGGGAGGAGGGAGGCCTGGGAAGTGGCCACTAGAGCTCACATTCCAGCCAGGAGCAGGGAGGCCAGGGCAGCCCCAGCTCTCACCCCAGTGACCTCTGCGTCCGCTGCCTGCCTGCCCACCCACGAGGGGCTGCCAGAGATGCGGCCTCCCTGCCTGGCGAGCCCTAAGCCTGGAGGTTCAGGAGGCAGGGGCCAGTCACCGGCTGGCTCCGCGGGGTCTGTAAGGAACATTCTGACGAGCTTCAACAAGCTGGGGTTCTTAGGGTAGACAAACTCCTTGCTGGGCCTAGGGTCATTGTGGAGGGTCACTGTGCATGTGCATGAGGGTGAGTAGGTGTGTATTCGTGCATATCTTTATCATATATGTTGCCCATAACATCTTTGTATACATTTGAATGTGTTCGTGTGTGTCTTCAGTTTGGGTATGGATTTGTGTAATGTGGGCACAGGTGTGTATTGTGCAGAAGTGTGTGTTTGTGTGCTTAAGTATCTGCATTGTATATGCTTATCTATAACTGAGTTTTTCTAGCACTTATGCATGGGATGTGTATATTGCAAATATGTTTGTATTCTTTTTTTTTTCCTGAGACAGTCTTGCTCTGTTGCCCAGGCTGGAGGACAGTGATGCAATCTCAGCTCACTGCAACATCTGCCTCTTGGGTTCAAGTGATTCTTGTGCCTCAACCTCCCAAGTAGCTGGGATTACAGGTGTATGCCACCATGCCTGGCCACGTTTTGTATTTTTAGTAAAGACACGGTTTTGTCATGTTGGCCAGACTGGTCACAAACTCCTGGCTTCAAGTGATCCACCCACTTCAGCCTCCCAAAGTGCTGGGATTACAGGTGTGAGCCACCGTGCCTGGCTTGTATTCATTGATTTGTTTTTTCATTCAGCACATATTGCCTGAGCCCTTCTCTGCTCCAGGCACTGCTCTAGGTGCTAGGGATATGATACGTTCATGGAGTAGGGACATACCCATGGCTGGGGATGCTGAAGCTCTCTTTCCTGAGTGAACACAACACATTGGGCAACATCTGTGGTTCCCACAAGTGCACCTCAGTCTTTTGTCCCTAAACTGGGACCATACCCTTCTAAACCCAGCTTCCTGGGTTGTAAGATGAATTAGCTGAGGGCAAGGTTGGTAGCAAAGGCCAAGAAGTCTCCACCATTTCCATGGATTGAATCACAGTTTGTTCTTGCTCACACCCAGTCCAGAGCAGGTGTGCTAGTAGTTCTGCTCCCTTGGTTGTTTTTTTTTTTTTTTTTTTTTAATTTTTAGAGACAAGATCTTGCTGTCTCTTCCAGGCTACAGTGCAGTGGTATGATCACAGCTCACTGTAGCCTCTAACTCCTAGGCAAGGGATCCTCCTGCCTCAGCCTCCAGAATAACTGGGACTACAACTGCGTGCCACCACGCCCAGTTAATTTAAAAACTTTTTTCTGACCAGGTGCAGTGGCTCATGCCTGTAATCCCAGCACTTTGGGAAGCCAAGGCGGGCACATCATGAGGTCAGAAGATTGAGACCATCCTGGCCAACATGGTGAAACCCTGTCTGTACTAAAAATACAAACATTAGCCAGCTGTGGTGGTGTATACCTGTAATCCCAGCTGCTGGGGAGGCTGAGGCAGGAGAATCGCTTGAACCCAGGAGGCAGAGGTTGCAGTGAGCTGAGATTGTGTCACCACATTCCAACCTGGTGACAGAGCAAGACTCTGTCTCAAAAAGAAAAGAAGAAAGTTTATATTGAAGTGTAGTTGGCTTTAGAACTAGCTATTGCTGCAATTGAAAAAGCTTTTTTTTTTTTTTTTGGTAAAGATTGGGTCTTGCCATCTTGCCCAGGCTATGCTACCTTGTACGGTGACCTCACTATTGACCAGCCACATTGCCTCAAGCAGCTTGCTTTGCTTTCAGAGCCCCGGCTTCCTCCATCTGTAAGAGTGGAAATGACAACCGCACTTACCCCACAGGCTTGTGCGAGGACTGAGAAAGCATCTGTGGTGCAAGACACGGTAGCAGTTGGGCATGATTTCTAATTTAATTTTTGACTTGTGTTAGACAAATAAAAATTCTACATCTAGGCCAGGCAAAGTTGCTTGCGCCTGTAATCCCAGCACTTTGGGAGGCTGGGCTGGACAGATCACCTGAGGTTGGGAGTTCGAGACCAGCCTGGCCAACATGGTGAAACCCCGCCTTTACTAAAAATACAAAATCAGCCAGGTGTGGTGGTGGGCGCCTGTAATCACAGCTACTTGGAAGGCTGAGGCAGGAGAATTGCTTGAACTCAGGAGGCAGAGATTGCAGTGAGCTGAGATAGTGCCTCTGCACTCCAGTCTGGGAGACAGAGCGAGATTCCGTCTCGAAAAGAAAAAAAAAGAAAAAACTAAGTTACAGAGCTGAGTTCTGTAGCATGGACATGAGATAGAAAATAAAGAATCTTATGCTTCTGCCCATGGCAGTGGAGAAAGGAAATGGAGCGATCTGCATAGGCGCACACAACACTAATTCTCACCATCACAGTGCAAGCACTCAGTCCTCAACCGTCAGTGAAGCCCTTGAAGTAGAGCCAGGTGCTAAGGGGGTGGCAGAATCAGTGCCCACAACTCAACACTTCACTATTTATCACCACAGTCCTTGCCATTGTTTCAGGAAGAGAAGTAAAATTTATTGAACCCCTATTATGTGCCAAACAGCGTGCCTGGTGCTCTAACTACCTTGACTCATTGAATTCTGATCCCAGCCCTATAGTGATAGGTTTTCATGATTTCCATTTTGAAGATGAAAAGATGGAGCCCCAGGGAGTTTATGTAATTTTCCAATAATCACGTCATTAACTACTAAAAAAGGAACAGTGATGGGGATCAAGCCAAGATCTTTCCCCAAAGGTCTTTCCAGTGAACCTGAGCTGTAGCTCCCAACCTGACTGTAAGGAGGTTGAAGGTAGGGCTGATGTCTTGAGCCATTTCTGGGTCTTCCCCATGCTGGAACAGAATGGATGCTCGATACACTTGCGACGGTTGATGTGTGGGAGGAAGAAGCCCTGATCCTAGGAGCTGACATGAGGGGCTGGCTGTAGAAACACGGGGCCACGGCAATGCAGCGGACCCTGAGCAGTCATGGCTTCCAGTCTGCAGGCCAGCCCCTGGCCCCCAAGGCATCCTGCAAACACAGTGTCCCGTATCTTCTATTAGTCATGGTCTTAGCCTGAAACACCTGCTGCAACCATCCCAGCTTCTGGCCTTTCAGCTTCCTGACTCATTTTCCCATTTTCTAGCCAATTTCCGAGCTTCTAGCCTCTTTGTTGTCTTGGTTCTCTGAACTTTTCCCAAGCCCAACCATCCTCTCTTAAGGATGACCTGTTCTCTCTTAAGGACAATTCAGCACCTGCGTCTGGAGAGGTGTCTCAAGTGGTCCTGGGTAAACACTGTCTTCTTCTGACTCTGTTCCTGAGCCCTGGACTTCGGTGGCTGAGAGGTGGAGCATCTAAGGATTAAAATCTTCCCCTTCCTGGCTGGCGGAGAGGGGTAACAGTGGGCAGCTCTGGGCCAAGGGCCTTTTCACTTTATAGACAGAACCTGCATTATAGCCAGCAGCTACTCAAAGTTACCAGCAAGCAGATGCTTGGTTGGCCTCCTCTGCCTTCTTCCCCTGCCTCCTGGGCTGCGATTTCCTGTGGACCCACCCCAGCCTCCATTCTGAGCTCTTCGTCTCTCCATGCACTTATTCTAGGCAGGACTCCGTGGCTTCCCTGGCCACCAGCACTGGGTAAGACATGCCTCATCCAGGTCCCCACAGTACCTTGAATGCCCCTCCATCATGGCACCTGGCCTTCAGTATCATAATTGCCCAGTTGCTTATCTGTCTTGCGTAAAAGATGACAAGATCTAAGAGGGCAGGTACTGTGTCTCTTGTTTACCCTGTAGCCCCCACACTTTGCTCAGTGCCTGGCACAGAGTAAGGCTTAATTGATGTGTTTTGTGTTTGGCCAATCCTCAGAGACTAGTCCTTCTTCATGAGGAAAGTGTCCCAAGTCTGCCCCTTCCTTACTCACGTACCCTTCAGCTGTTCAGAGGTGCCCCCTCCTAGACCCCACACTCAAGAACTTTCAACTTGGGTGGGCCCCTCTGATGGTGAGGGATGGGGACTGTGGGAGAACCACCTCTTGTTACTGTGTAATCATGTGCTGGGTTGGTCACCACAGCCCCACCAGCCACCAGGGGACAAGACTTATGTCTCAGGCCAGAGACCAGAACCCTCTGGGAGGCCTGGGGTGGGGCCCGGTTGGAAGGGGACCAGGAGAAGAGCCTATGGGTGACCAAGTGTTTCCAGGGATGGGAAACAAGATGGCATCCGCCACAAGAGCTGGGAGCAAGGGAAGGAGGCGAGGTGCCCATGGCCTTGCCCCAGGCTTCTTGGGTGACGTGTCGTCACCAAAGGAATGGAAACCTGTACTTTGGGAACTTGGCAGCCAGGGCTGGGTTTTTCGTGTTTTCTGTAATTATTTCCCTTTTGTTCTCCCTTAGTATTTAGTAAAGCCCTTTGTGAAAATGCCAGCTTGTCTCAGCTGTGCTAAGAGCAGTGACAAAGGGACACTCTGTGCATGCTTGGCCCTATGCTTTCATGGAGGGACCTGGCTTAAGGGTGGCAGCAAAGTCAAGGACCATCAAGGACATAGGGAGGCTCTGGGAGCCGCAGCCCCAGCCTCTCGTGTCCAGACAGCCTCCTAGACTGAGTCTCCTCCCAGGGTCCTGCAGGACCCAGCTTCAACAGCCTGGGCTTTATAGAAACCTGGGGGCAGTTTGAGACCCACCTGGCCAACAAAGTGAGACCCCGCCTCTATGAAAAAAAAAAATTAGTGGTTGCATGCCCCTGTGGTCCCAGCTACTCAAGAGACTGAGTGGGGAGGATCGCTTGAGCCCAGGAGGTTGAGGCTGCAGTGAGCTGTGATCACACCACTGCTTTCCAGCCTGGGCGACAGAGTGAGATCCTGTCTCTGGGAAACAAACAAACAAAAAACAAAAGAAAGAAAAAGAAAGAAAGAAAGAAAGAAAGAAAGAAAGAAAGAAAGAAAAAAGAAGGAAGGAAGGAAGGAAGGAAGGAAGGAAGGAAGGAAGGAAGGAAGGAAGGGAGGAAGGGAGGAAGGGAGGAAGGGAGGAAGGGAGGAAGGGAGGAAGGGAGGGAAAAGAAAAGAAAAGAAGAAAGAGGGCCGGGCGCAGTGGCTCAAGCCTGTAATCCCAGCTACTCAGGAGGCTGAGGCAGGAGAATTGCCTGAACCCAGGAGGCAGAGGTTGCGGTGAGTCGAGATCGTGCCATTGCACTCCAGCCTGGGTAACGAGAGTGAAACTCCGTCTCAAAAAAAAAAAAGAAGAAAGAGAAAGAAAGAAAAAGAAAGGGGTGAGGGAGGGAGGGAGGAAGAGAGAAAGAGAAGAAAGAAAGGGAAAGAGAGAGAGGAAGAAAGAAATGAAAAGAAAGAAACCTGGAGGGCTGAAGTGCCAGCCATGGCTGATTTGAGAGAGGGCATTTGTTTGTATCCCAGTAGTGTAGAAAGCTCTCCTGAAATCCAGAGGCTGGGCGCCTGCTGTGTTCCAGGTACCTCATAGGTTGACAGTCCCTCCCCAGCGAGGGATGGCTTGGTGAGCTGCTGTTCAGCTCTGAGCTATCTTCCTTTTCTGATCTTATACAACGCAGGGCCCTTTCTAAGCCTTGGTCCCCTGCCTGTCTGTTGCCCACCAGGGGTGGACACAGCCAGTCCCTTCCCACCTGCCTGGGACCCACTGCATCCTTAGTTCCTGGGAATGTGCCCCCCTTCTCCTAAGCCCTTTTCCTATCCCCATTGCATCTCTCAGCGGCTCTGGCAATAGGGGCTCCGGGAGACCATCTTCCTCGGGAACAATCACCCCTTTCTCTCTGTTGTGTAAGTGATACAGGAGTAGAGGAAGCTATTTGTAATTAATTGACTGTGATGAGGAACGGAACGTTTGGAGAAATGGAGAGCCCCGCCATCGCTCGGGGCGGTCCCGCCTGGGGTTGACAGCTGGGTGGTTCTCGGAGGGGGCAGTGCATCAGCCTTCCTCTGCCCCTGCTCCACTGGGGAGGCCTGGGGGACGCTGGCAGGCGGTAGTTCCCGCCATTTGCACCTACTATGTGCAGGCTCCTGCTTCACATGCTCAATACTTGGAAAGCTCTCAACCACCTTCAAGGGAAGTATTATTGTGCCCACATTTCTCCTGAGAAAATGGAGGTTGAGGGAGGTGAAGTAAGTCATGCGAGGTCCCAGGTCCTGCAGCCTGCAAGTAACAGAAGCGAGAGAAACCGACGAGGATCAGCTGAAGCTGACTCAGGAGACAGTGTCGGGGAGGGATTAAGAGCCTGCTTCTTACCGCTGTGTGACCCTGGGCAAGTCTTTGCAGCTTCCTAACCCATCTCAGAGGCAAGCTGTGTGCCTTAAAGCAGTGGAAGCTGATCATGCAGCACGGTACACTGTAATGCTTAATAACTTCAGTGATCTTGATTACTTCCGGGAGAAAATCCATTTCCTCCAAGCTTCTAGCATACCTCACCCTGGTCACCCATCAGGGAAGCCGTCCCAGAACAGGAGAGTCTCTGGGTTATTTCTCGGTTCTCCAAGGGGAGAAGTCAACATCGAAGACCCGCTTCTCCATAGAGAAGGATCTGGGGATAAGAAGAGAGAGAAGAGGGCACCCACGTCCATGGGAGCTGTTCTCTGTGCCAGGTGCATCAGCAGACAGAGGTGGTCCCAGTTCCTAGACAACCACAGATAATTATGAATCAGCCTCTGATGAACATGGTCAAGGTGCAAAGTGCTAAGGGAGTATGAGCAGTGGGGAAGACAATGCTCCAGGCTGTGTGTGTATAGAGGTGGGGGATCAAAGTCTATATTGGATTTCCCTGGCCTGGGAATCCTGACCATCCCTTCCCTTAGGGAAGGCATCAAGCCCTGCTAGAAGATTCTGTGAAAAGGTAGAGGAGATGGGCCCCAGGACCAGGGCCTGGGGCTTCTTGGAGAAGGCGGTTTTAATGCCACAACATGTCTTCAAGGTGAGAGTGTGACTAAAGTCTTCTGCAGGGGACTCCGCCAAAGTGGGGAAAACCCAGCAATGCCTGCTTTCTGGGTGGTAACTGAAGGACTTCCCTGAGTAAGTAGGGGAGGGACTTGGGCTCCCTATGTCTCAGAGGCTGAGGAAGCGGCCCCTCATCCTCCGCACACTGTGTCCAAAGGCTGCAGAGTCGGGAGGTAGCCAATCTGGCCCCGAAGGCTGTGGCTCGGCATCCCAGAACTGGCAGTGGGGTGAAGGTCTGGAGTCTCTGCTTGGCAGGAGACCCACTGCTCATCCTGATCCGGGGATCCTGGGGGATGGCAAGGGGCTTCTGTACTTGTCAGGAGTGACGCCGTCTCTACTAGGGAGTAGGAGGTCAGAGGAGTCTATGGACTAAACTCCTAATTGGAGCAGCATGGATCTGGGTGAGAACCCTGGGAGAGCTGGGATCTGTTCCATTTTACTGTCATCCCTTGGAGCGCTACAGCCTGGTCAGTTGTCCTCTGTGCTTCAGAGGTGGGGGCAGCAGGGTGGTTGACTCTGCAGGACCAGAACATCTGCATGGCAGGCTCTGAGTTCATCCCTGACAAGGAGCGAAGGCTCCTGGCAGGGGTGGCCTGAGCTAAGGAGGAAGGAGACAAGGAGCTGAGTGTCCTATGAGTCCTTCTTGCATTCATCCCTGCACGGTGCTAGCTCTGGCTCAGTGCTGGGGACATCAAGAGAGTGATGGCTCTCAAGCAGCTTCCAGTCCAGAGAAAACAGCTTAACATTGGCTTAATACCAAGTCTGTGCAAAAAAGAACTTCCCGGGGCTCTGACGCAGACTCGTGGTTGCAGGCAGCTGAGCAGGTCTGCAGGCTCCGGGTGGCCTGTCCTCTTGAGCACATTCAGGCGTGTGGAAGGCAGAGTGTTCGGGAGACTTCTGAGGGGGCCCACCGAGGGAGCAGACAAGGGGTCAGGAAAGCTGTCACCTGGAGAATGTAATGCTTGTGCAGCATCTTACAGGACGGATTGAAGCTTGTCAGGAATAGAAAGGCAGGGCATTGTACAGGGAGTGAAGCTGGACACGGTATGGGTTATTTGAGGAACATCTAGGAATCTGATGGGGCTAGACTATGTGCAGGGGAGGGGAGGGGCTATGCCTGGAGATGAGGCTGGCTGAGGTCAGGTTGTAAAGAGCTTTGACGACCACACTGAGAAGTCACAGTTTATCCCAAGGGCACCAGGGAGTCATCGAAGGTTCTTGAGCAGGGGAATGATATAGCCAGATGTGTGTTTTGGAGAAACAACACCTGAGGACAGGTGAAGGGTTTGTCCCAGAGGCAGGAAAACAAGATCTGTGGTTACTGCAGAGCTGAGTGGCCTGAATCAGGACAGTGATTGTGAAAGGAGAGGCATGGGACCAAGTGTCATCACGATAAAATAATTTGTTTCTCAGCCTTCTTTGGAGCTGGCTGTGGCTTGGAACTACCTTTTGGCCAATCCCTGACCCCTTAGAACTTCTTAGGGTCTGGGTGTAAGTGAAAGTGTTAGACTTGACCTTTGGGAAGTATCCTTAAAGGAAGGAGAATGTCTTACTGCTTTCCTGTCTGCCAGACATTGCCTGGAACTCAAACCTGGTGGTAGGAGCTCTTGCAGTCATCCTGGGCCATGAGAATGAGTTGGAAGGAAATTGGTACCTTGAAAACTGTATGGAACTGCCATACCAGCCCTGACCTGCTTACATCCAGAATTATTTTTATGTGTTGGAGAAATAAACTTCTATCTTGTTAAACCACTATTATTTTGGAGTTTTCTATTAAAATGTGCTATTTCCCATTTTTGCCTTCTAAAGGTGAGAAAATTAGTCCCATGGTTCTATGTGAGTGTCATAGAGAAAAGACTGCATTCTCCCATGGCTCATCCTGGGAAGTGAGTCACATCAGTTTCCTGGGAAGAACCAGGGCTCTCCCGTTCCCTCCCAGTTTGAAGCAGGAACAAGGAGGCCCCAGCTAAGGATACAGATGTTGTGGTCCAGCTGAGCTAGACCAGCCTCCCCAGACACATCCCTCCCTTCTAGCTCTCATCTCCCAGGGAGTACAGGAAGGAAACCGTGTTGGGGGCAAGGGGTGCAGAGGGGAGCCAGATTAGTTCCTCTTATGGTTGGATCCCCAGGGGTGGAGGAGACAGAAAGTCTAGCAGAGTTTTCAGCAGACAGACGGTGGACCTCCAGCTGTCCCCTCAGGCCCTGGGCTCTCTATGAGTCAAAGAACACTTGGCTGCTTCTCCAAAGATCCTCCTCTGCCTCCAGCTTCCCTCATCTGGAAGAGCAAGACCTTGAGTCTATAGCCCAAGAGGTCCTAAGGAGCAGGATTAGCCCCTACTTTGGGTGTAAGAAGGAGGCAGTGGGAGGGTGTGGGGTGAGAATAGAGGAGGAGTTGGAAACTGACATCTGTGATTTTACTCTCTTATTTTCCAGCTCTAGCTTCAGGTCAGGAAAGCTCTGGGGAGTCTAGTTCTCCCAGATGATGAATTCAGTGCTCCAGATGACATCATGCACCTGAATCATTTCCGTATCTTTCTTCCAGGAGCCTGCAGAATCCCCTGGAACCTATATTCACCAAGAACTTACTACGTGTCAGGGCTCATGTATACATGTGTGAGCTCATTCGTTTCTCACAACAGGCTTGAGAGGTTGGCACTGGTCCCACTTTAGTGATGAGAATCATGAGGACAGAGAGGTTGGGTAACGTACATCAGGTCACCCAGTCAGTAGGTGGCTGAGCTGGAACTTGAACACTAGTTGCATGATGCAAGACCATACTTTTTGTACAAGGCACTGCTGGGGTCCCAGTGTTGGGGAAGGCCTATGCTGAGGTCACAGAGAGTAGCATATTAGTCCATTTTCACACCGCTATGAAGAAATACCTGAGCCTGGGTAATTTAGAAAGAAAAAGAGGTTTAATGGACTCAGAGTTCCACATGGCGGGGAAGGCCTCACAATCGTGGCAAAGGGTGAAGGAGGAGCAAAGGCATGTCTTACATGGTGACAGGCAAGAGAGCGTGTGCAGGAGAAATGCCATCAGATCTCGTGAGACTTACTATCCTGAGAACAGCATGGGAAAACCCACCCCCATGATCCAGTTACCTCTCCCTGGGTCCCTCCCATGACACATGGAGATTATGGGAGCTACAGTTCAACATGAGATTTGGGTGGGGACACAGCCGAACCATATCAGGCAATTTGCAGGTGGTCCCACACCCAGATCAGATTGAAAGGGCCCAGCCCCCCGTTTCCAGGCCTTTTGCTTCTCATTCCCTCTCAGCACCTCCCTCTTTTTCTCATTTTTACTTCTGGTTGTCTGCACTGGAAACGTTTTCAGTGACAATAGATTTGTGATTCAACCAACGATAGTATTAATAATCCCTTATGGGGATGTATGATTTCAAACTCCTTTCATATACTTTGTGCTGGAAACACTGATGTGAGGCAGATGAATGAGGAGATAGAGCCTCAGAGAAACTGAAGAACTTGTCCAGACCCACACAGCTAGCAAGATTAGGGGTCAGAACCAGAACTCAGTCTCCTGGTTCCTTATGCTGCACGGAGTCTGGCCTCTGACCTCAGGTCCCTTAACACTGTTGTTTGTTTTCTTTTGTTTTTTTGTTTGTTTGTTTGAGACAGAGTCTTGCTCGGTCACCCAGGCTAGAGTGCAGTGGCACGATCTCGGCTCACTGCAGCCTCAAACTCCTGGGCTCAAGGGATCCTCCTGCCTCAGCCTCTCAAGTAGCTGAGACCACAGGGTGCACCACCATGCTTGGCTAATTCTTTTATTTGTAGAGATGAAGTCTCACCATGCTGCCTAGGCTGGTCTTGAGCTCCTGAGCTCAAGCAATCTTCCTGACTCAGCTTCCCAAAGTTGTGGGACTACAAGTGTGAGCCACCTTGCTCAGCCACTTAGCACTTTTTGAATGACACCTGCCTTGTTCTAGGCCCTGGGCACTGGCAGAGATTCTAAGGCCTAAGACATACTCTCAGCCTTTGAGGAGCTAAAAATTCAGCAATAAAAGGAAGAAAAGTTAAGGAATCACACAGAGATAGTAAAGCAGCAATTGGCGGGAGTCTCAGAAGAGTCTATTGGAGGTATTACGCCTTCTAGGGATGTCTGCATCTCACCAGAGACCAAAATTACCAATAACCATGTGCCACATTCATGATGCTTGCCATATCTAAATACCATCTGTATTAGTCCATTCTCACGCTGCTAATAAAGACATACTAGAGACTGGGTAATTTATTAAGGAAAGAAGTTTAATGGACTCACAGTTCCACATGGCTGGGGAAGCCTCACAATCATAGCAGAAGATGAAGACCAAAGGGACATTTTACATGGCGGCAGGCAAGAGAGAGCTTGTGCCGGGGAACTTCCCTTTATAAACCATCAGGTCTTGTGAGACTTACTATTATGAGAACAGCATGGGAAAGACCCACCCCTCATGATTCAATTACCTTCCATTGGGACACTCCCATGACGTATGGGAATTATAGGAGCTACATTACAAGATGAAATTTGGGTGGGGACACAGCTAAACCATATCTCTATCTGTAGTATTACGTATTTACAGTAGTTCCCCTTATTTATCAGGGATATGTTCCAAGACCCCCTGTGGATGCCTGAAACCATGGATAGTACCTAAACCTAAATAGTCTGTTTTTCTCTATACCTACATACCTATGATAAAGTTTAATTTATAAATGAGGCATGATAAGAGATTAACAACAATAAGTAATAATAAAATAGAACAGACCAGGCTCAGTGGCTCATGCCTGTAATCTCAGCACTTTGAGAGACTAAAGTGGGAGGATTCCTTGAGACCAGGAGTTTGAGACCAGCCTGGGGAACATAGTAATACCCTGTCTCTATTAAAAAAAAGAAAAGAAAAGAAGAAAAGGCCACGAGAGGTGGCTCAAGCCTGTAATCCCAGCACTTTGGAAGGCCAAGGTGGGTAGATCACCTGAGGTCAGGAGTTCGAGACCAGCCTGGCCAACATGGTAAAACCCCATTTCTAAAAATACAAAAATACAAAAATTATCTGGGCATGGTGGTGCATGCCTGTAATCCCAGGTACTTGAGAGTCTGAGGCAGGATAATTGCTTGAACCCGGGAGGTGGAGTTTGCAGTGAGCCAAAATTGTGCCATCACCCTCCAGCTGGGGCAACAGAGAGAGATTCTGTCTCAAAAAAAGAAAAGAAAAAAAAGAACAAGGATAACAATACATTATAAAGAAAGTTATGTAAATGTGGTCCATCTCGCTTTCTCTATTTCTCTTTCAAAACATCTAACTGTACTGTACCACAGGTAAGGAAACCATAGAAGGTAAAGCTGGATAAGCGGGACTACTGTATTTGTTACGCTAATTAGCCCTTTTTTCTTAAAACTATTTTTAAAGGAAACTTTGTATCACTACCTTAAATAGAAAGGTAACTATAAAAATCAATTAAATTATAGCTGAATTTGCTGGCAGAGAATCTAAACCTGAGGCCCAATTTCTTTTTGTTTAAAAGGAAAACTAGCAAGTGTTAGTGAGGTGTTAGAGACATATTACCTCCTAACTGAGGCTTTCTTTTGACTCATTAGAAGGTTGGAAAGAGAACTGGAAATGGGACAGTTTTCTCACTCCATGATTCAATGTTATTAAAGGCTGTGTTTGAGTCCAGCTAAATTCATCTTCAACACGCCCCCAAAACATCTCATATGTTCATGCTTGAGATGAACCAGTGACATAGAAAAATAAACATTTTAAGCCCATGGTCAGGTTAGGGGTGACATCTAGGCAAGCAGAACCTCAGCTGGCAAGCCACTGAGGGCAATATGGAAGGTTCCTGCCGTCTTCTCTCTGAAAACGAACAAGAAGAATAGGGAGACTTTTCAGCCTTGGCACATCCTTTTACAACACGCAGAGATTTCCGAGATTTTTTTTTTTTTTTTGGCAGAGTCTTTCTGCCAAAAGAAGTCTTGTAGCCCAGGCTGGAGTGCAATGGTGCAATCTTGGCTCACTGCAGCCTCCACCTCCCAGGTTTAAGCTATTCTAGTGCCTCAGCCTCCAGAGTAGTTGGGATTACAGGCACGTGCCACCATGCCCAGCTAATTTTTATATTTTAGGTAGAGACTGGGTTTCGCCATGTTGGGCTGATCTCAAACTCCTAACCTCAAGTGATCCCCCAACCTCGGCCTCCCAAAGTGCTGGGATTATAGGTGTGAGCCACCACACCTGGCTCTTTTTTTTTTTTTAGACAGGGTCTCACTCTATCACCCAGGCTAGAGTGCCGTGATGCGGTCCTGGCTCACTGCAACCTCTACCTCCTGGGTTCAAGTGATTCTCCCACATCAGCCTCCCAAGTAGCTGGGACTACAGATGTGTGTCACCACGCCAAGCTAATTTTTGTCTTTTTAGTAGAGACGGGGTTTCGCCAAGTTGGCCAGGTTGGTCTCGAACTCTTGACCTCAAGTGATCCACCCGTCTTGGCCTCCCAAAGTGCTGGGATTACAGGCATGAGCCACTGCGCCTGGCCAAATACAGAAATTAAAAAAAAATATATTGAGGCCAGGCATGGAGGCTTCCACCTGTAATCCCAGCACTTTGGGAGGCTGAAGCAGGTGGATCCCTTGAGGTCAAGTTTCAGATCAACCTGGGCAACATAGGGAGACCCCCATCTCTACCAAAAATACAAAAAATTAGCCGTATGGTGGCACATGCCTGTGGTCCCAGCTACTCAGGAGGCTCAGTGAGAGGACAGCTTGAGCCTAGGAGGCGGAGGTTGCAGTGAGCCGAGATCACACCATTACCCTACAGCCTGGGTGACAGAGGGAGACCCTGTCTCAAAAAAAAAAACCCAACCAACCAAACAAAACGGCCATCTGAAGCCCACAGCCCTACTACTATAAAATAGTAGTTTCTGTTATGGCTGAGAAACCTCAGCTGGTGAGATTTTTCAGGGACCACCCAAGGTCATCCAGCAGGTTACCTCACAAAATCCTGAGCAAATGCTTGATGCCCCTCTCTGGAATCACATCATCCTCAAGTAGGAGCATGTAGTATCCACTTTGTAAGAGGAACCTGTCCCCCACTGAAGCAAAATCTGGACTTTCAGAGGTTGGTCCTAGAGAAAGAACTTCTGCAGGAGCCATCCTGGAAATCTGATCTCTGCCCTCAAAACCAGATTTGCCTTCCCGGAGGCAGGGGTGTTGGGGGGTGGGTCTCTCTCTTTCTGACTACTGCTGCTACCACCTCATTGGTCTCAGTTGGATACTCAGGGGAAGGAAGATCAGAGGAGAAACAAATGCCAAAGGTTTGAGAATGGGTCAGCATCTGGAGCCTGAGACAGCTGCCCTTCTGAGTCAAAGGCTGGGGCCTCAGTTTCCATCCTGTGCCAGCCTCCACATAGACAGCTCATCTTACCTTCCACCACCTGGGAATTCCTCTTATATTCGAAGCTGCATGGTCCAGGTCAAGAGAACCCTGTTCCCAGACCTCTGCCCAGCCAGGCCTTCCCAGCTCAGCGCTGGCTCCTGCACCAAGTGACACACTTTTCAAAATTGGTCCAGCAATGCTTCCCCTTCAAGCGAGAACTACCCTTTACATTCAGGAGTATGACCTCGAAGTCAAAACATACTTTGTCTTAATTAAATAATTAATATATAATCAATGTATGAAATACAAATTAGCATAAATAATAAAACAAAAATTATCCAATCTTATCACTCAGAGAAAGCCCTTATCAATATTTTGTTATATCCTTCTGGATATTTTCTATGCATGTATATATTGTTTTCCTTATAAAAATGGTATCATGGCAGGTGTGGTTGCTCATACCTGTAATCCCAGCACTTTAGGAGGTCAAGTGGGAGGATTGCTTGAGGCTAGTTTAAGACCAGTCTGGGCAACATAGTGAGACTCCCATCTCTACAAAAAATTTAAAAACTTAGCTGGGCATGGTGGTACATGGCTGTAGTCCCAGCTACTTGGGAGGCTGAGGTAGGAAGATCACTTAAGCCCAGGAGTTTGAGGGTGCAGTGAGCTCTGATCACACCGCTGCACTTTAGCCTGAGTGACAGAGTGAGACTCTGTCTCAAAAAATAAAAAAACAAATAAAATGACATCGTGCTGTTTTACAGCATGCTTTTCTTCATTTTATTATATTTTGGGAACGCCTTTTCCTATCAGTGGTGAAAATTCTACAGCATCGAGGCTCAAACTGTGTTCCGGGAACCAGCAGCATTGGCATCACCTGGAAGCTCGTTGAAATGCAGAACTTCAGCTCTCATCACAGACCTGTTGAATCAGAATCTGCAGCTTAACAAGATCCCCAGGGACTTCCTGTGCACATTGAAGTTTGAGAGTGCGCTGTTCGGCATCATTCTTAATACTTACATATTGATAAATACTTTCCACTTACCCAGGGAATACTTACAACTGCGTGGCTGAATTTTTCTTTTCTTTCTTTTTTTTAAGATGGAGTCGCACTCTGTACCCCAGACTGGAGTGCAGTGGCTTACTGCAACCTCTGCCTCCCAGGTTCAAGCAATTCTCCTGCCTCTACTTCTCAAGTAGCTGGGATTACAGGAACCCACCATCACGCATGGCTAATTTTTGCATTTTTAGTAGAGACGGGGTTTCACCACGTTGGCCAGGCTGGTCTCGAACTCCTGACCTCAAATGATCCGCTTGCCTTGGCCTCCCAAAGTGCTGGGATTACAGACATGAGCCACTGTGCCTGGCTAAAATTTTTGTTTTCAAAGTTACTCATAATCGGGCATTTAGGATATACCTAGTGTTTTCTCCATTATTAACAGTGCTGTGACGAGCATCTCTATGTGTAGTTGCTGTTCACGTCCTTTCAATTCCTAGAAGTAGAATTTCTGGGTCAAAGGCTTTCGATACTTACTGTCAACTTGCCCTACAAAAAGATCAGTCTAGTGTGCAGTCCCAAGAGTGACAAGATAGTCCCTGGTTCTGTCATTCTTTGACGTCTTTGCCCACGAGTTCCATGAAAGTCCTGCCTCCGGTTTGGCTCTGGACATATTTCCTCCGTTATTGGCTGGTCCAGTTGAACGATTCTCTGCATGAGTGTTGGCCATTTGCATTTCTCCTGGCTGTGTGCCTGCTGGGGTCTTTGATGCCCGAAGCCCACCAAAATCTCGGGAGATGTTGCCAGGGAGGGCTGCAGGGACTGTGGCCCGAGCCCAGCCCTGATGCAGAGTCCTGCACATAGTGGTCACTCATGTTGCTGCCTGGCTGAGGGCACAGCAAGCTTGGGCCAAAACTCATACCCAGCCTGGTGGCTCTCTTGCGGTCCCAGCCTTGTTCTGTGTCTAGACCCCAGAGCAAGTGCCCCAGCCAAGGTCTCACCTCCTGGCCTGGTGAGGCCTTGGTGCCGGCTGTCGCCCAAGATGGTGCCTGCAGGCCAGGCCAGGCACCCCATGGTTCCCCAGGCCAGTAGGCGAGTGGCCAGGTGTGCTGGGGGGAGCCAGCGGCAAGGACAATTCTGGGAAGTGACCCTGCCCAGTCCCCGAGCTCCTACCACAGTAAGCATTGTGAGACTCCCGCTGGCCATGGTGGCTGAAGCTGCTGACAGTGGCGGCAGGAAGTGGGGCGCTTACTCAGCCCAGGGCTGCACGTGGCTGGGCCTGCTGCTTCCCTCCACCCAGCCTTCCTCCCAGGCACAGCCAGCAGCTGGGGAAAGGAAACAGGAGGGACTGCCCCCCCGACCCCCACATCCCCAGCAAGGCTGTACCTGTGCCCTGCTGGCCCTGCCACCTGTTGCCTGACTGGGCCTGACACCCGTCCCAGAGCCCAGGGGGCCAGGCGGGCTTAGGGTGGGATCTGCACTGACATCTTTTGAATGCACCACCCTGAGGGGCTCACTCCACCCAGTCCCCACAGTCCCGGGGACTACTAGTATTATTAATCTCCCTTTCACTAACAAGGAAATCATGGCTCAAAAACAGGTGTCATAATAGCTTAACCTAGAATTGCTTCCAGGTGCCAGGAGCTCCGCTGCACACTTCATATGTGTTCAGTTATTGAAGCCTCACCAGAAGAGTGGGTGCAATAGGAGCCCCCTTTCCAGATGATGAAAGCCAGGCATAGGGAGGGGGCAGTGCACAGTCTATCAGGGGCAGACCTCAGTGTCTGGCCCCAAAGCTCACACTCTTAACTGCCTCCTACACGAGCAGGTGACCTTTGAGAGCCCCAGGCCTGGCCTAGAGAGGGAGTGAGGAAGGGGAAGGGGCCAGCTCGCTGCCCTCATTAGATTGTCTTGGTGCTGGCCACCTGTTTCCAGGTTTGCCCCCACTGTGTGTCGCCCAACCCTGGGCCTCTGTCTCCAGTCCTCTCCTGTGTCTCCTGCCCTCTGACCAGGTGGCCTTTGGGGACTATCTCTCAGGTGGTTGTCTCGCTCCTCCTCTGGTTGTCCCTGTCCTGCTCTTTGACCCCTGACCCTGGGTTTCTCTGGCTCTTCTTTTTAGTAGGCAAAAGGGGCAAAGAGGGAATTTGCATGGAACATGGCAAACATTTCTGGAAGTGCCTCTAATTGTGGCCCCTAGTTGCCATCATAAACAGAAAAGTGTCTCCCAGTTGGGAGCGGTGTGGGTAAAGGATAAAGCCAAGGAGAAGGGAGAGAGAAGCCTGTTCAGGAGCTGGAGGCCCGTGGGACTGGGGTCTGGAGGATGAGCAGTGCCTGCTGCCCAGAACAGGGAGGGTGGAGCGGCCCTCAGCCCCATGCGCCTGGCCTCCTTCCACCTCCCACTGTGGTGGCGGTGGCCCCAGGCTGCCCCTGAGCCTGTAGCAGCTGCTGGTGCTGATGAAAGCTGTTAGCTGCAGGAGGTGGGAGGCCGAGGAGGAAGGAGGGAGTTGTTCTCAGGGTGAGGGTCTCTGTGTAAGCCTGCTGTCAAGCTTTCAAGTCTGCAAAACGGAACTCCGGGTTCCCAACCAGATTCCCTTGTGTCCCAAGTGGGGCCCAAGGCCAGGCCTCCCCAAGCCTTTCGCCATCAGGGTGGAGTGCGGTTGTCATGGCAACCTGTATCTCTTCAGGGCTGCAGGGAGAGGCCTAGAGCCCACAGCCCAAGGGACCAGGGGCTCAGAAGCGTGTGGCAATGGGCAAGCCCATGGGTGTGCCAGGAGGAACCCTATTGGGTAAGCCCCAGAGAGGGGTCCGTGTCTGGCCCGGCCGCTTCCTTCCAGTCCTTGCCTGTTCCCGGCAGTGTCTCCTGGGTCTGGCCTAACTAAGCTGGGCTTCAGCCAAGCTGGCCAGCCTCCAGGTGGATTTGGGACAGACAGCTGGGATGTGGTGTTTCCCGCTCTGAAGAGATAGAGGCTAGAGGGGGCCGTAATGGGGCTGCAGCCGGAGGACTGGGCCCTTGGCCATTCGACCACAGCAGGATGGTGGGGGTAGGGTGGGTGGGCTGGCGAGAATGTCTTTGGTGTGGGTTTCCCACAGACAGGAGGTGTCAAAGCATCAGAGCCAGGTAGCTCCTCATACCTCCAATATGTTCTCTATCTGGGTGGGGAAATAAATGGCTGTTGCCCCTGAGACCTGAGTGGGTGTCCCTGGTGGGCCAGCCAGCTGGCCCTGGCACCTGTCTTGCACCCTCCCTGATGGCTGTCACTCAGCTCCTCTTCTCCCTGGGGTCAGTCAGCCTGGCCCAGGGTAGCATCAGGCAGTGTTCACTTGCTTCTTTTTGCATGTCCTGGGGGACTGTCATAGCTGCCTGGATTCCTTGGTTCTGGTACAGACACTGTGTTCAGCTCCTCAGGACAACCTGTGCTTGGCTCTGCGGGGTACACATGAATGAACAGCCCAGCCGTCCTTCCCAGCACACATACACACAGCTGCCAGGTTCCATTGCCAGCTTTGGTCATCCTTCCCATCCTTCCTTGTCTGGATGACTCTGATCCATCCTTTGAGGCCCATGTCAAATGGGGAGCTGTTCCTGCCCTTCCCACCTGCTCCAGGCAGGATCCTTCATCTCCCCTCTGTGCTCCCTTAGCACAAAGCATGTAGGAGGTACTGAGTGAATGAAGCTTCCCAAAGAGCCACTCAGATCCTTCCAGTCTCCTGCTCAGAAATGTTCCCCGGGCTCCATTGCAAAAAGCCCTTTTGCACTCTTTGGCTTCATCATCCCCTAGGCTGAGCCAGAGAACCCTCTGCTCCAATAAAGTGGTCTCCTAGCCTCTTGCCAAACTTGGCCTGAACCTTCCCCCCTCCAAGCCCTGCTCAGGCCACCCCTTGTCCTGGAATGTACTACCACCATGCTCACCTCTTGGAACTCTCTCCACTCTGCAAGGCCTGGCATCTCTTGACATCCTGAGAGGCCAATGGCTCCCAAAGGGCATAGGAGAGACTTCCCTTAGGGGCCCAGTGTTCTTCCTTTCCTTCCCCTTGCCCCTGCTCTCTACGGGGCATCTTGTTTGATATAAAGTGGGTTCACACAAATGGATCCTCCTGCAGCATTAACCTGTTAACCTGGTGCTTCGCTCCTCCAAAGTTCACCCTCCAGAGGAAAGAGCACCATTCCATCTGGCATCTCCTGGGCACTCTGGCCTACAACCATCCCCAACCCCACCACCACCATCCCACCACCACCCCGACCCCACCCCCCCCACCACCATCCCTCCACCACCACCCCCATCACCACCCTCACCACCGTCCCCACCACCATCCCCTCACCCCCACAACCACCTCCAAGCCCCCACCACCCCTCCACCACCACCCACACCACCACCATCCCTCCACCACCACCACCACCACCACCACCACCCCCACCACCATCCCTCTACCACCACCCCCACCACCCCCACCACCAGCACCATCCCCCCCACCACCCCACCACCACTCCCATCATGGTCCCCACCACCGCCCCCACCACCATCCCTCCACCACCACCCACACCACCAGCATCCCCACCACCATCCCTCCACCCCCACCCCCCCACCATCCCCACCACCATCCCCACCACCACCCCTCCACTGCCACCCCCACCACCACCACCACCACCAACCCCACCACCGCCCCCACCACCATCCCCACCACCAGGCACAAACTTGCAGGCTCAGAGAGGGAGACTGTCGTTTTGAACAGCTTCCAGATACATTCCACAAATTTGAAGGAAGCGGTAACTAACAGCCTCCATTAATATCCCCGTGTGCACACTCATAGACTGTGTCATTGTGTGTGGATGAACAGATGTTCATGTGAAGATACAAGCAGTCATGTACATGGAGATGGGACCTACGTGGAGAAATGAACATGCCTGTGCATGTGTGAAAGTGGGTGCACACATGTGCATTTGAACGTTTTTGTGCAGGTGAGCCTGTGCATATACACCCGAATGTGTGCATACATTGATGTGCATTGCAGGTGTGTGCTTGTACCTGCTGGTGAATTTCTCTGTGCTTGTGGGTGTATGTGTACTGGTGAGCTTCCTTCTGCCCAGCACAGGGGTACTGGGGAAGGCCACGGCCAGTCTGCCTTCCACACCTCCCCACCCTCAACCTCCAGGGAAGTGAGGAAGGCTTCACACCACCTCCTGCCTTTTGACAGAGATAAATGAAGCATTCCTGTGAGGTTGCCGGGCTGCAGCAGGAGCAGCTGTGAGTGGCAGGGGTCTGGCCCCAGGGTGGCCTGGCCCTTGGCTGCCACCAGCCCTCAGCACACCCTGTCGCCCATTGAAGTAGTACCCAGGAGGAGGAGGACTCAGGACAGCTCAGCAAAGGGTAATGGCTCTGCCCTGGTCCCCAGGCCACAGGCTCCCTTTCTGGGCCTGCAAGTTTGTGCCTGGTGGAGGGATGGTGGTGGGGCCAGACTGCCCAGGAGATGCCAGAGGGAATGTGCTCTTTCCTCTGGGGAGTGAACTTTGTTTGAACGAAGCAACAGGTTGATGCAGCAGGAAAATACATTTGTGTGAACCCACTTTAGACGGAATAAGGAAATACAGGTTTAAACTGTAGCAAGGAAGGTTTAGCTAGACTTAAGGAAAGAGTTCTTCAGTGGCAAAGGCCACAAAATCTGTGCCCACAAAGATCCAGACAAAAGGATTCATCTCCACCCATGGGGTGAGTGGAGGTGGTCGGAGGCAGGAGATTGGCCGGAATGACCTTTAGAAGTTCTCCCTCCCCACACAGTCCTGGCTCTGTCTTGGGGTCTCTGCAACTCTGAGGGGACCCGAAGGGGAGTCTGGCGGAGAGGATTGGCCAGGCATGCTTCTGGGCACTGCTCCCAAGCTCCTTCCCTTCTCTGCTTCCTCCAGAACCTTCTTATCCTCCATTTCCTGCTGCCCTCCTCTCACCTCCAAGTGGCTGCCCCAGCCGTGCCCCCAAAGTGGCTTCCTCACTCCCTCCCTGCTGCTCCAGAGTTTGGGAAAGAAGCCACAAATTCCCCCAGAGGACCACCCCCAAAGGCCCAGCCCCGTCCCACCCAGGAGAGGTGCTTAGAGGTCCAAATCGGGTGCGGCCACAGGGAGGGAGGCAGGAGCCAGGGGCCTCGGTAGGCACCATCCCTCCACCGGGGTGGTCCCGAGGAGACAAGGCCAACTGCACAGAGAGGGTGTGCCCTGTGGGCAGGGTCACAGGAGCCCTGGGACCTCCCTCTGTCTGGGGCCTCCCTCTTTGGAGGGCTTTGGGGCCTCTGCTTACCCTTCCTGGTGGCTTCCTCTTGCTCTCTAGGGAGTGGCCCATGGAGAGGACGTGCAGAGGTGCTCGGGGAGGATGTGGAGGGACAGCAGGTGCCCCCTGCACTCCTTGCTCCCTCCCTTCCTCCTCCAGGAGCCCCTGTGCCTTCCCTGGGAGGTCTGACCCAGGCGAGCCTAGGGACGAAGGGAGGAGGTCATTAATCACCATTATTTATTATTTCTTATGTAACGGGGTGTTATGAAACGTGCAACCCTGTATCAGGCACAACTGGGAATATGGGAAAGACAGTCTCTACCAGTAAGAGCTTCCCAGGGGATGACCAGGTAGGACCAGGAGCTACTTGGTGACCTGCGAACTAGCCTGGAACGTGGGGTACAGGCCAGGCTGGGCTCGGGCTGAAAGTGGGATGGTCCTGCTGCAGCTGAAGAAAAGGAAAACGAAGGAGAGGAGTGGGCAGCGGGAACCCCAAGGTGGGGAGGAGCTGGGTTTCCACCCCCACCCCCTGCACCTCGCCAGGCCAGGCCCAGACCAGCTCTGGCTCCGGGGTGGCCTGGGTCACAGCTGGAGTTGTCACAATATTGACCCAGGAGGAGATAACATCCAAAGGGCTTGGAGTCCCAGTCGGACAAGGAGGGGGATGTCGCCGGAAAAGATCCCTGGCCCCCAGGGGGATCAAACTAAATGGGGCTTTAATAGGTCTCTTCCAGCTCAGATTTCATGGGTAATTGGAAGCAGGTCTCCAGCCGGGCAGAGTGGGCGGCCCTAGTGGCCTGCTGGGCGGCCTCAGCAGCCAGGAGACAAGGAGGGCCCAGGCGGGGTGGAGGTGCCCCCCCCATGCCACCCCACTGTAGCCTGGTGGACCTCTGGCCTCACTGGGGCTTTTGGGCTCCCTTCTCTCAGTTCCAGAAGTGCTGCTGCTTTAACCCCTTCAGGGAAGCAGGTAGACAAGTGAGGAGACCTCAGTCAGCTCCAGGGAAAGAGAGCAGCCTGTCCCAGCCATACATGCCCAGGCTCCTTCAGTCATTCAAATACACATTAGCATTTAAAGCTGGTAACAGCTCTGGAAAAGAAAATCTTTAAATTTTTTTTAAATCACAAAAGGGGTACATACTTGCTGAAACAAAAGTCAAGGTATATTAGTAAAAAGGAGATTTCTCTCCCCACCACACACCCATTACTCCTCTGTCCTGCTCTCACCACACCAGACTCTGGGGGCAGCTTCTGACCGCAATTGATTGGCTTCCTCCAGAGCATCTCCAATGCCTGCTGTTTTAGCTCAGCAATACATCGTTGATATCCTTCCAAAGCCAGTAACTACGGTGTGGACATTCTCTACTCCCATTTTAAAGATGAGGAAACTGAAGCTCAGAGAGGTTTCACAGCTGCCCTGAGCTGCACAGCCAGGCCTCGTTCTCATTCTACCACAGCTTTCAGCCTCTTCTCTGGAGCGGGTGGATGTGACTGGCAGAGGGCTAGAAAACCCTTGGGGAAGGAGGTTGGGATGGGGGAGAGAGGCTGGAGGATGAGAAGGAAGTGGTGGCGGCAGGCCAGGGAGGGAGTGAGTTCTGCTTGGAATGTGGCAGTCGGTGCCTCTCCTCCCTGAAGGGCTCGGGTTTTCCTCGGGCAGTGGAGCCTGGGGCCCTGGAGGCCTGGGCTGGACAGAGCTGGGCAACTGGCAGTGGAGGGGTTTTCAAGGCAAACCTGGCAAGAAGGCAGGACGGGTTGCATTTCAGCCTGAACGTGCCTGAGATATGCACGTGTCCCCAGGCCTGGGGGGCATTTCTTGCCTGACACCACCAGTGGGGGCTGGCTCTGCCTCTGCCGACTGAGGCTGACAGCTGGGTGCCTGCGCTGCCTCCATGGCTGCTGCAGTCTCTAGCGCCCCGGCCTCCAGCACATGCCGCAGTGAGGGGGAAGCCCCTTATTCCAGCCATGGCCCAGAGCAGCCAAGAGCCAGCTCTTACTCACAGAGGGCCTGGGGCACTCCTGCAGGGAAGAGCCCGAGGGGACAAGCAGGTAGGAGGCCAGTGTGGCCTGGCCTCGGCCTGAAGTGTAAACAAGGCAAGCTCTGGAAAGGTCCTGACCCAGAGGCCTCCACACCACACACCTAGCGTTCCTCCTTCCTGCCCAGGACCTCCAAGGGAGGGACCCTGGAAAGCGAGAGGACGCAGAAGATGTATGGAGAAGGAAATATCCAGTGTCCCTCCTGGGCGGACAGAAGCACACACATGCTCACGCACACGGGCACATGCAGGGGTGAACTCAGGAGTGTGGCACGGCTGCCCAGCAGAGAGGGCTGGAGGGATGCTCTCAGAGAGGCAGGGCCAGGGACCTAGTGGTCTTTGGAGAGCTCTTCACTCCTGAGATTGTAGAAAAATGCACCCAGACCTTGGAGGGGGTCACACAGATTCTCCCACAAGGCACTTAGGCCAATCAGGGAAGACGACATTGATCCATTCTGTTCGCCAATGTCCTTAGCAAACCTATTCTGTGCCAGGCTCCATGTTGGGAGTACAGAGGTTACCTGCAAGGCATGACTAGTGCCAGGTACTAGTGGGAATGTGGGAAAGAGGGTACCTTCCGGAAAAGCTCATCCCCCATGTGGGGCCGGCTGGGCAGTTGTGGAGGGACTACAGAGCAAGCTTTGGCCAAGCTCAGTCCCAGATGAAGACCCTGCACCCCTACCCCAGCTAGTGGCCAGCTTAAAGGAGCCTGGAAAGGCTTATGTCTGCTCTCTGCCGGCAACCCACTCCCATCCCCACAGTCCTGGCCCTGGCTGGGGCCCCAGGAAGGAAATCACTAAGGAGGATTGAGTGTCAATTCACAACCTAATCCCATCAGTGCACACAGCTACAGCACTGGCGGCCCCCTCCCCTGCTCTGCAGACCCTGGCGGCTGCCGGCTGTCAGGCTCAGCCCCTGCCTGGCTGCCCCTGCCTGGCTGCGAGGCCAATTACTGCGGCCTTAATCACCACGGTGGCGGCGGCGGCGTTAACAACTGTCTGCTCATCAGTCTCCTTCCTGGGGCGTCGCGGAGGGGATGACCCCATGCAGCTCTCCTCGAAGGAGCCTGAAACTGGATCCCAACAACAGCCTGGTGGCTGCCGTCCAGGGAAACGCCTGGCTCCCTTCTGCTGCCTGCTGGTCTCCTGTGTGTTTGCCCAGCTCCTCCTGTCCTGCGGCTTAGAGCCCACGAGGACAGGCCCAGGGACCCCGAATCCCCTAAGCGAGCACTAACGCCATGGTTCCCTACGGCCAGCATTGCCAACAACTGAGCCCGGGAAGGCCGATGCTCCCTGGCAGACAGAGCCAATTGGGTGCCTGGATGTTGAGGTCTGGCTGGCATTTCCTGTGTTGGCTTTGGCTGGTGAGGCCAGGCCAGTGGGCTGCCCTCTTGACCTGAGCCGAGTCAGGCAGGCACGTCCCAGATTCTTGAGCCCACTGACTTCTGCCCTGCGCCCCACAGGGAGTCTTGTTCTGGAAAAAAGATCTCCCTCCTGGCTTGGGTTCATGCTGAGCAGCCTTCCCTGCCTTGTAGGGTGCTCTGACAGCCCGAGGCCTGGCCAGCCCCCAACCTGGCTGCCTCCGTGCCTGCTCCTAGGGCTCAGGTGGATCTCCAGGCTTCTGGATGTGGTGAGGTCCCTCTGCATGTGACCCTCAAGGCTGTGGTCGGGGGCAGGGTTCTGAGCTCCTCTAATCTGCTCCCATCTGTATGTGGAATAATTTCCCAGCCCAAGACCTGAACCCCTAGGAGCCGTCAGCCCCAGGTTCCAGTTTGGGAGCCTGCAGGAGATCTTATTCCCCACCCCTAAAGGGCCAGCTTCACCTGGAGGCTTCAGCAATGCTGGCTCCACTTCCTCAGCCGTGTCAGCTGTGTTTTTTTTTTTTTTGGCACTGGGTCTCTGGGACATCAGATTGTCCAAAACAAGACAACCTCATGATACTTATTTTTCCAAAGAGCACCATCTGTACACAATTAGGCTTTCTGTGTGCAGCATGGAGCCTGCTGCCCCTGCCCTCGTTGCCCTATTCCTGCCCTAGCCAGGTCCCTCTGGGGCATGGAGTGCTCCTCGTTCCCTGTGGCCAGAGGTCTCTGGCCTAAACCTCAGCAAGGCACTGGCCTGCAGTGCTTCCTTTTCTTCTCCCAGACTTGGGATGCCGGAAGAGCCCCTGGGAGAAGCAGCAGGACATGGGAACCACCTAGAGCATGAGCTCTGGAGTTAGAGAGACCTGATGATAAACCCCAGCTGTACTACACACCAGCTGTGTGACTTAAACATGGTGCCAAACAATACCTGATCACCTGGTCAGCAAAATTGAGACAATCAAGGTAACTGCAGTGGGCCTGGCCTATAGAAAACCCTCAACAGCTGTCATTTACCTAGCTACTCCTCTGTAGGGGGCTGGCTGGGCAGCCACTAAGGAATCTGCAGAGTAGACCTAGGCCAGCCTTAGGCCACACCTGGGAGAGAGATGCTGTACCCCCACGCCATTAGTTGCTTCCTTGCCCAGGCTGGCTCTTGCCTGAGCCACTCAGCTCCAAGTCATCAAGGATTTAAGACAGGGAGCTGCAGGGGGCATTGGGAGGAGATGGTTGGGTCGCTGAACCCCTGCCTGTTTTTCTGAGCACCCCGGGTCCTCAATGCCAGGTCCATGGGTGCTCAGAAATTTGCTGAATGTGTGGTGAACAGAGGAAAAGGCTCTGGGTTTCCTATGCTGCTCATGGAGGACGAATGGACATGATTTTCCCGAAAGTTTTGGGGGATAGTTATCAAGAGACTGAGGAGTGTTTATCACTTTGATGAGCAATTCCACTCCTGGGATTCTCCCTTGGAAAATCACCTGAGATGCTGGAAGTCAGGCAGGACCACAGAGGATCCCCCAGAAATTTCTACCAAGATGTTTTTCTCTCGGTCATTTATAATGACAAACAAATAAACCAAGCAAGGAGAGTTTCTCAGTATTTAAGAATAGGAGACTGCTGAAATACATTCTGCTATTCC
Organism: Callithrix jacchus; assembly: GCF_049354715.1. NCBI lineage: Eukaryota > Metazoa > Chordata > Mammalia > Primates > Cebidae > Callithrix > Callithrix jacchus. The sequence continues at coordinate 109,899,850 of NC_133509.1, forward strand.
ATCTACAAGCAATGAAAGGGCAGCACTAAAAATCATGTTTAGGGCCTGATGTGGTGGCTCACACTTGTAATCCTAGAACTTCGGGAGGCTAAAGAGGGTGGATCACTTAAGTCCAGGAGTTTGAGACCAGCCTGGGCAATGTGGCAAAATCCCATCTCTACAAAAAATAAAAAAAAAAAATCTGGGTGTGGTGGCATGGGCCTGTAGTCTCAGCTACCTGGGAGGCTAAGGTGGGAGGTCTGAACCTGAACCTGGGAGGTCAAGGTTGCAGTAAGCTGTGATTCTGCCACAGTCATCCCAGCTTGGATGACAGAGTGATATCCTGTCTTAAAAAAAAAACATGTTTAGAAAAAAATTTTAATGACATGGCAACATCTGAGTAAAAAAAAATCAGGATATTTAACACCTGACAAGTATAATCTTGATCATGTTGGAAAAACAGGTTATGAATGGATCAACAAAATGTGACACACAACGGAATATTACTCAGCCTTTAAAAGGAAGGAAATTCTGACACATGGTCCAACATGTGTCACCTTGAAACTGATATGCTCAGTGAAAGAAGCCAAAGAGAAAAGGACAAATTCCGCTTATTCGAGGTGCCTAGAGTTGCCAAAGAGAGACAGAAAGTAGAATGGAGGTTGCCAGAGGCTGGGGGGAGGTGGGAATGGGGAGTTGGTATTTCACAGGTACAGAGTTTGGGAAGAGCTGGCTGGTGCTGACGGCTCGTGCTGACGGTAAAACAGTGTGAATGTATGAATGCCACTGTACACATAATGATGGTTAAAATGGTAAGTTTTAGGGCTGGGTGTGGTGGCTCATGCCTGTAATCCCAAAGTAGCACTTTGGGAGGCTGAGGTGGGCAGATCACAAGGTCAGGAGTTTGAGACCAGCCTGGCCAATATGGTGAAACCTCACCTCTATTAAGAATACAAAAAAAATTAGCTGGGCACGGTGGCTTGCGCCTGTAATCCCAGCTACTCAGGAAGCTGAGGCAGGAGAATTGCTTGAACCTGGGAGGAGGCAGAGATTGCAGTGAGCCGAAATCGTGCCACTGCACTCCAGCACTCCCTCTCAAAAAAAAAGTAAATTTTATATTATGTCGATTGTACCACCATTTTAAAAATAACTTATAGGGAAATATGTCAAAATGTTCATAATGAATATTTTTGAGTGAGGGGCCTAGGAGTGACCTCCGTTTTATTCTTTTTAGTTCCTACCATTTCCCCCCTAGTAAATGAGATATTTTGTTGTGTTTGTTGTTGGTTTTAAGGAAGCTTTCTCCAGCGTCTCCCAGATGTGTGCGGGGGCTGGGCGAGCGGGGAGAGGCTTGGTCCAGCTGCAGTTACAAAGGAGGGAGGCCACAGTCTGCTGAAGGAGGCGGCTCAGACAGGGCTTGGGGCTCCCAGGCTCCCCTTAACTCTCTTGGCCCTACAGGCTAGCCTCTTTCTCGGCCTGCCCTCGACACTCACCAGGCGCCTCTGCCCCCAGCAACAGCTCCATCACTAGCCTGACGGAGCTGCCCCGGCCCTAGTGGGAATGTGGGCTCAGGGCTTTCTCAGACTGTCGGTGCGCGAGACGCCTTCCCGCTGCTGCTCCGCCCCATCCCAGCTGCAAAAACAACAGCCCATACCCAGAGCCCTGTTATTGCAGCCCAGAGTGGAGCCTTAGTGGATAGCGGAAGGAGTGGGGAGGGGGCCGGCCAGCCCTAAACGGGCCTGGGGTAGGAGCTCCCTGGGGAGGGCTAGAGTCCCCTCCTGCTCTTTCTGGGGAAGCCTGGCTCTGAGGTGTGTGGGGAGGGGGCGTGCAGGGGCCTGTGGGACTCGGGGACTGAGAGTCAACTCTGCCAATGGCCTCCCTGTCCCCCTGGGGACTGTGGGAGGTGGGGGCAAGCGAGGGGAGGAAGTAAAGCCACTTGGGAACCGCTGAGCCAAGCCGTGGGCAGGAGGCGGCACCAGCGTGGCTCCCGGCCGGGCCAGGGCCAAGGCTTTCCCACAGAGTGCAACTGGCCACCGGGCTCTGCGGAGCCGTCCACCCTAGTCTGGGGCCTATGAGCCTTGGGAAGTTTCTGCGCTCTCTTCCCTTAGGGGACGGGGACTGGTGGCCTGTGCACAGAACCCAGCAGGACTCTTCCTCTGCATTCCCCGGTGCCCTCAGGTGTATGCCAGGCATATTATTGAGGCTGGGGTTCGGCTCTCAGAAGCCTGATGCCCAGCCTTCTCGGCACCCATGCCAGTTTCACCTGTCAGCTCCATACTCGGCGGACAAGGAGAGGAATGCAGAGCTTCTATCATTAGAGTCCTGAAGCCTTCAGAGGCTGGTGGGAACCTGGCCCCTGTCTGACCTCTCAAGGACATTCCTCCCATTCTAATGAGAAGGGTGTGGCTATGGTGGAATCAGAGGAGACAGACACCCTGGGTTAGACCCTACACTTGGTCCCCACCAGCTGTGTAGGCATGTCACACAACCTGGGCTTCAAATTCGTCTGCTGTAAAAGGAAGATGTTAGCATTACCTACAGAGCCCTGGGAGCCTTCGAGGAGATTATATAAAGTCTCTGGCACAATGCAGGTGCTTCATCAGTGCTTCAATGCGGGCCACTCGATTCTTCTTCCTCAAGATGAAGAAGGGAAATTAGCTGAGATTGGAAAGAATTTTCTGACCTCTGTTGTCCCCACCCCAACATTCTGTGCAATGGAGACAGCAGCTTGAGAAGTTTTGCCTTCTCCCCTGAAAACCCTGCTCAGTAACCAATTAATCAGACTACCCTCTGATGTTAGACAATGACTGTCTGTCAGAATATTCCTGGCCACGGGCATCAAACCAGGGACAGAAACTATTCCTGGGATGGGTGGAGGGAGGGAGGGAGGCCCTCTGAGGGCCTCCACCTGCAGGTTGGTCACCAAGGGCCACATCTGCTCCAAGAGCGGCAGGAAGCTGCTGGGACCCAGGACACAGGCATCCAGACTGGGCTGCAACACCAGGCAAGGAGTCCTTGAAAGAGACGTTCTCAGCTAGTTACTGATCAGTAGCAGGTTGGGCGCCATGGTTCAGCCTGTAATCCCAGCACTTTGGGAGGCCAAGTCCAGCGTATCACCTGAGGCCAGGAGTTCAAGACAAGCCTGGCCAACATGATGAAACCCCATCTCTACTAAAAATACAAAACTTAGCCAGGTGTGGTGTCACATGCGTGTAGTCCCAGCTACTCAGGAGGCTAAGGCAGGAAAATCATTTGAACCCAGGAGGCAGAAGTTGCAGGGAGACGAGATTGCGCCACTGCACTCCAGCCTGGATGACAGAATGAGACTTTTTTTTAAAAAAAAAAAAAGGTCAGTAGCATCAGATGTCTCTAAATCTTTGAGCTTTACCATTTATCAGAGGTCACTGTTATTAACATCTTCACTGACAGACAAGATCAGTGGAGATGGGGCTTTTGAGGGGCAAACTCTAGGAGATGTATGTGACTTCCAAATCCCAGCTTTTAAATGATTGAGCATTAGTGACTAAGAGAATAACTGGCCACTGGGCCTTGATTTTTACTTTTTTTTTTTTTTCCAGAATCAGACTATATTGTTTTGTGTACCTAATGTTTGGACATTCTCACTTAGCAGAATGGACCTATCAGTTGTAGAATAACTATCTGCTGACTAGACCCAACCCATCTCACAGGGCTGTTGTAGACACCAAAAGAGATAAGGAAAACGAAAGTCTCTAACCAAAAGGCAAAAATCCTCTAAAGTGTAAGGGATGATGCTGTTTATTAGTATTGCATTTCTCCTTGCACAGGGCCTGTTTTCCAGTATGCAATGTTGGTGCTTAGTATAAAGGTGCATAATAAGTATTTGTTACACATTAAATATGTTGATCTATGAAGAGCAACAGTTAATACACAATCCTACTAACAATAGGGTAGGATCATTTATTTTCTTTTTTTTTTTTTTTTTTTTTTTTGAGACGGAGTTTCGCTCTCGTTACCCAGGCTGGAGTGCAATGGCGCGATCTCGGCTCACCACAACCTCCGCCCCCTGGGTTCAGGCAATTCTCCTGCCTCAGCCTCCTGAGTGGCTGGGATTACAGGCACATGCCACCGTGCCCAGCTAATTTTTTGTATTTTTAGTAGAGACGAGGTTTCACCATGTTGACCAGGATGGTCTCGATCTGTTGACCTCGTGATCCACCCGCCTCGGCCTCCCAAAGTGCTGGGATTACAGGCTTGAGCCACCGCGCCCGGCCGGATCATTTATTTTCTAATCACATACCCTGGTACCACTACCTGTGTCTGTCATTAGACTTTCTCTTCAAATTCCTAGCAATTGGCCTCATGCCTATAATCTTAGCAATTTGGGAGGCCAAGGTGGACGAATCACCTGAAGTCAGGAGTTTGAGACTAGCCTGGCCAACATGGTGAAACCCCATTTCTACTAAAAATATAAAAATTAGCTGGGCGTGGTGGCGCATGCCTGTAATCGCAGCTAGTTGAGGCGCTGAGGCAAGAGAATCACTTGAATCCAGGAGTCGGAGATTGCAGTGAGCTGAGATTGCATCACTTTACTCCAGCCTGGGTGACAAAAGCGAGACTCCTCAAAAATAAAACCCGCAGAAAACAAACAATTCCTAGCAATTGACCATGATCAAGTGTCAGGGAAGCTCAAGAGCAGAGCCAGATGCTACAAAATATAAATCCATATTTACAGCAAGATTAGCTTCTTGTTTAGCAGAAACAATCAAATAATGAACTCCTCCCTTAACTGAAAATAGGCTTGGGCTCCTGGGAGGACACAAGCAGCTTAGTTAAGGCTCTAGCAACTCAAAAAGTTAAGCCAAAGGCTCTCCCTTCAGGCATGGCTAGATCTAAGGGCCCACATCAGCTCATCGAAAATCATCAGCTCATTTGTTCTTTCTCTCTCTGTCTAGGACTGGGCTGTACTTGCTTCTCCTGGAGCAGTTGGCTGACTTTCTCCTACACTAGACAAGCTCACCCCACGAGGCAGGAAAGATAGCCATTGCTAGTCCAAAGCCAACCTCTTTACAGCAGATGAGGACAGAAACCTGCTTTCTTCCCAGGTCCATATAGTGAATCACAGGGAAGGACTGACTGGCTTTGCATGACAAATCAGCGTGGAAGTTGGATGATGGACCAGACCCAGGTGTGGTGGGCCAGGCCTGTGGTTAGAGGCCACTTGGGGCACGAGGAGGTGCTGGGATTGACAGTTCCAACCAAATCACATGAGATGAGGAAGGGCAGTTCCCAACGGAAAGCTTGTGCAGGGTAGACAAAAACAACAGGTGTCTACTACAATAGCACTTGTTCTCAGGTTGCACAGAGACATGACTTATCCACCAAAACAATCAGAGAAGGATAAAAACAGTAGCACATTCACATGCCCAAGTGCTGAGTCAAAGCCCTTCAGGAAAAGGAAGTGATCCTATGGCCTAAAGCAGATTCTTTAGAACAGGAGGATAAAGTCACAAACATTTTAGTAAGCCTCCCCGGCCCCAGTTGAGAATTATCATCATAATCACCGTATTCTCCAAATTAAGTCCAGGAAACCGTTATTTGATAATTATGCGATCAGCCATCATGTCTGGAATTGGGACTTTTCTGGAAAATCTGGAAGATTTGATCAACATAATCATATTTCTGGCTGAAAGAAAGGGACTGATAGATTTCTTATGTTTCTTAAAAATAACTTTTATCATTATGAATGGCATATGTTGATTGTAGAAATTTTGGAAAATACAGAACAGTACACAAATAAAAATAAAAATCATTCTTGCATTTTATTAGGGTTGGGTGTGACTGAAAGTGATGGAAACTCCAAGATAACTGTGGAAGTTAAACAAGACCGAAGTTTATTTAGCTCTCAGCTGTATGAAGCCCAAATGTAAATATCCCAGGCTGGTATGAGAGCTTCACTCCTCAGAGACCTAGAGTGCCCAGGCTCCTTCTAGCTCACTCCTTTCTCATCCCTACAGTATGACCTATATCCTCATCATCTAAGCTGGCAAAGCAGAAATGCAGCAAGAAAGAGAAAGGGATAAAGAGGCCAAGGACTCATCCCAGCTATCTCCTAGGGAAGGTTCTCAGAAGCAGCAACAAAATATTTATACTTCCATACCTTTCCATTGGTAAGAACATAGTCACGTGACACATCTACCTGTGAAGGAGACTGGGAAATGTAGTCTTTATTCTGGGAGGCTACTTGCTCAGCAAAAACTCTATTACTTACTGTAGGAGGGGAGAGTAGCTTTGGGAGCAGTTGTCTCTGATAAACCTGTAATCGTACTATCCAGAGAGGTCACTGTTAATGTCATGATATATGTCATTATACACACACACACCCATATACATATATATGTATGTATAAGAATATGTGTAGTGTGTATATTTATATATATAATAATATAGACAAGTAACATATTTTTAGAATGAAATTGAGGTCCCACCAAATATACTATTTTTATATCCTGCTTTAGAAAATTTAGACTTTAAACAGCCTTTTTCATTATCTATTTTAGCATTGTGTCATTTAACAATTACAGCTAGAGTTATTTAAAAATTTGCTTGGCACAGTGGCTCATGCTTATAATCCCAGTGCTTTGGGAGGCTAAGATGGAGGATCACTTGAGCCAAGGAGATCAAGATCAGTCTGGGAAACATAGCAAGATCCTATCTGTAAAAAAAAAAAAAAAAATAGCCAGAAGCGGTGGCCCACACCTGTAGCTGCAGTCCTCACTACTTGGGAGGCTGAAGTGGGAGGATCAGTTTGAGGCTACAGTAAGCTATGATTGGACCCCTGCACTCCAGCTCGGGGGACAGAGAACCCTGTCTCTTAAAAAAATGACCAGTCCCCAAATGTAATGCTTTATAGTTTTATTTTAAATAGATGTTTTTATTTCATAAATCCTGGTTTCATTTTAACTATTTTGAAATAAATTGTAGATTCACAGAGGTTGCAAAGAAATGTACACCCTTCTCTCTCTTGATCCTTCTCCCAGACTACTATGATGCTAACATTTTATACAACCATGATACAATGTCAAAATCAAGAAAAGGGAATTGGTACAATCCATAGAGTTTATTCAGATTTCACCAGTCATACGTGCATTCCGTGTGTGTGTGTGTGTGTGTGTGCACACAGTTTTATCACAGGTAGCCCTGCATAACCACTACCACAATCAAGAAACCCAACTGAACTATTAATATCACAAGACTCCTAGCGTTACACCTTTGTAGACACATACCCCACCCATCTGGAACTCCTGGAAATCACTAATCTATTCTGTATTTCTATAATTATTTCATGATTATTACATAAGTTATGCAGTATGTATACTTTTTTTTTTTTCTGAGACAGGGTCTCACTCTGTTGTTCAGCCTGGAGTGCAGTGGCACAATCTCAGCTCTGCCTCCCGGGTTCAAGTCATCTTGTGCCTCACCCTCCTGAGTAGCTGGGATTACAGGCGCATGCCACCACGCCTGGCTAATTTTTTTGTATGTGTATTTTTAGTAGAAACAGGGTTTCATCATATTGCCCAGGCTGGTCTTGAACTCCTGGGCTCAAGTGATCCGCCTGCCTCAATATCCCAAAGTGCTGTGATTACAAGCACGAGCCACCACACCTGGCCTATACTTTTGAGATGGGTTTTTTCACTCAGTACAATTTCCTTGAGGTTAGTCTAAGTTGTTGCATGTATCAACATTTCACTCCTTTCTATTGCCAAGCTGTATTCCATGGTATGGATGGACATAGTTTGTGTAAACATTCACCAGTTGGAAGACATTGGATAGTTTCCAGTTTTTGGCTATTATGAATAAAGCTGCCATGAACATTCATGTACAAGTTCCTATGTGGATGTTCTTCATTTCTCTGGGATAAATGACCAAAAATGCAATTGCTGGTTTGCATTACAAGTTCATTTTTAGTTTTCAAAGGAACTACCCAATGATTTTCAAGAGTGATTGTGTGCAATCTGCCTTTTAAACCTGACAATATGTTATCAACAGTTCTCCTTTGCTAAGCATTTACCATATCAAAATCCCCAAAACCGATATTCCATTGTATGACTGTACTATAACATTCTTTGGTTTGCTTATGTTGAAAATAATTATAACAAATACACAATCATAACTTCCATTTCAGTTTTGAAGAATCACAAAGACACATGGAAACTATAAAGCACCTGAGGTACCTTTCAGCTTTCCAGTCTCAAAAACAAGAATTACCTTCAACAGAAAGTAGCTCAGCCAGGCGCGGTGGCTCACACCTGTAATCCCAGCACTTTGGGAGGCCAAGGCGGGTGGATCACGTGGTCAGACGTCCAAGACCAGCCTGGCCAACATGGTGAAACCCCATCTACACTAAAAATACAAAAAAAGAAAGGAAGGAAAGAAGAAAGGAAGGAAGGAAGGAAGGAAGGAAGGAAGGAAGGAAGGAAGGAAGGAAGGAAGGAAGGAAGGGAAAGAAAGAAAGAAAGAAAGAAAGAAAGAAAGAAAGAAAGAAAGAAAGAAAGAAAGAAAGAAAGAAAGAAAGAATGAATCCCGGGCATGGTGGCACATGTCTGTAATCCCAGCTACTCAGGAAGCTGAGGAAAGAGAATTGCTTGAACCTGGGAGGCAGAGGTTGCCATGAGGCGAGATAATGCCACTGCATTCCAGCCTGGGCAACAGAGTGAGACTCCGTCTCAAAAAAAAAAAGTAGCTCATCTTCCAAGTTTAACACATGAGGAGAATAAAGCTGGTATCATTTCAGCTTCAAATTTTAATAAGATTACTTTATATCAAGGTAATATAGATCACAAGCATGGTAACAGTCAGGTTTAAAGTACTTTTTGGACTATAATGTTCTAGACCAATCTCCTAGTTTTTAATTTTTAGGTTTCTGATTTTTGTGTTAGAAATAATAAAGTAAAAATAGTATTGTGAGCCAGGTGCGGTGGCTCATGTTTGTAATCCCAGCACTTTAGGATGCCGAGGCAGGTGGATCATTTGAGGTCAGGAGTTTGAGACCAGTCTGGCCAACATGGTGAAACCCTATCACTACTAAAAATACAAAAATTAGCCAGGGGTGGTGACACAGGCCTGTAATCTCAGCTAGTCAGGAGGCTGAGGCAGGAGAATTACTTGAACCCAGCAGGTGGAGGTTGCAGTGAGCCAAGATCATGCCACTGCACTCTAGCCTGGGCAACAGAGTAAGACTCTGTCTCAAAAAAAAAGAAAAAGAAAAAGAAAAATATTATTGTGGATAACGGTATGCCTATTTCTGATTATTTCCTTAGAATGCATTCCAAACATGGATATGCTGGCTCAAAGGGTATAAATGAACATTTTTAAATCTTTTGCTGTTTCCCCAACTAAAATAGCTACTAAAAGGTGCTAATAAAAGGTGCTTTAATTTGCACTCTCACAGGAATATATGAGAATTGGGACAAAATTTCTAAAAATACTAATACTGCAACAAAAATGGCAGTCCAATGGTTGCTATCCAAAATACAGTATATAAATAGACGATACAAATCAACTAAAAACAGATAAATACCTAACATCAAGTTGCTTTGGGCTGTAATTCAAAATTACATAAACAATAGAGAAATGTATCATTTTATATAATACATCTAAAAGCAGGGCAACTTCTGGATATGCTGATTTCATACAATTTTAATAAAAGATACCACAGCGCATAGACTAACAGTGCAGGCTCTGAAGCTAGACTGCTGTGTTTGCATTCCAGTTCTTCCACTTGCTAGGTGTGTAATATTGAGCAAGTTACCCTATTTTTGCCTCCTTTCCTTTTTGAAAATGGTTACATTAATAGCACCTATCTCAAGGTTGTTGTAAGAATGAAAAGAGTTAATATATATATAATACCCACTAACTGTTGATATTGTCAAGGGCCTAGGTCCTTTCTGTTTTTCGTTTCTTCCTTTTTTTGTAAGGGGGAAAGCGGGTCTCACTGTGTTGCCCAGGCTGGTCTCAAACTCCTAGCCTCAAGTGATCCTCCCACCTCAGCCTCCCAAAGTGTTGAGATTACATGTGTGAGCCACCACACCCAGCTTCTTTCTGTTTTTCTGTTTTCCCTTCCTCAGCATGTTAACTTTATTCCCAAGTCTTGAGACCTCAGGTCACAAGATAGCTGCAGTATGTCCAGGCATCATATTCAAAATTCTCTTCTTAGCCATAGAAGAGACTAAGTAATCTTTTCTACTTCCTTCTTAAGAGCAGGGAACCCTTTCCAGGAAATCCCAAACAGACCTCTTTCATATCCTGCTGGCTAGAAAATAAGTTACCCTACACCAATTTGTAAAAACAGGAGAATGGAATTAGCATGATTGGTTTAGACCAATTTGGATTTATCCATTAGTTACAGTCACTTTATCTATAGACAGAAACCAAACAAAATCAGTTTTGTTAATAAGGAAGAAGAAAGAAATGAATATTGGGTGGATGACCAAAATATCTGCCACACATTGCATTAGAAAAAGGGGCAAACCATATGAGCAGAAATTCATAAGAGAAGAAATGCAAATGGTCAATAAATATATAAAAAATGTTCATCTTGACTAATAAGCAAATAATGAAAATTAAAAGGAGTTGTATTTTCACTTTCAAGTTGGCAATGATGAAAAAGAATGATAATTGCCAGGCACAGTGGCTCACACCTGTAATCCCAGCACTTTGGGAGGCTGAGGTGGGTGGATCATGAGGTCAGGGGATCGAGACCAGCTTGGCTAACATGGTGAAACCCTGTCTCTACTAAAAATACAAAACAAAAAAACCGATAATCATCTACAACAGCAACAAACATAGAAAGTGGATAGTAATAGGTCTTACATGAGATGTACAAAGCCTACATAGAGAAAATTATAAAATTGTACTGAAAGATGGTAAAATACCATCTTCATTGAAAGACTTGGTATCTTATTATCTTAAAGTTGTCAATTCTCTTAAAACGGATACATAAAGCAATTCCAACCAAAATCTCAGTAAAGTTTTTAATTTAAATATCTTTCAGCAATGTTGTTTTTAAAATATATATGGAAATGGCTGAGCCAGTGGCCATGCCTGTAATCCAAGTACTTTGGGAGGGTGAGGCAGGATCGCTTCAGGCCAGGAGTTCAAGACCAGCCTGGGAAACAGAGTGAAACAGAGTGAAACCCTGTCTCTACAAAAAATAAAAAAAAATTATCGGGGTATGGTGGTACATCTAGAGTCCCAGCTATGTGGGAGGCTGAGGCAGGAGGACTGCTTGATCCCACGAGGTCAAAGCTGCAGTGAGCCAAGATTGCACCGCTGCATTCCAGCTTAAGCAACAGAATGAGACTCTGTCACTAGAAAATAAAATAAAATATTGGCTGGGCATGGTGGCTCACACCTGTAGTCCCAGCACTTTGGGGGGCTGGGGTGAGTAGATCACATTGAGATTGTCCCATTGCATTCCAGCCTGGGTGACACAGTGAGACTCCATCTCAAATAAATAATAATAATAATAAATAGGCTAGGCATGGTGGCTCACACCTGTAATCCCAGCACTTTGGGAGGCCAAGGTGGCCGGATCATGAGGTCAGGGGATTGACATTATCCTGGCCAACATGGTGAAACCCCATCTCTACTAAAAATACAAAAATTAGCTGGGCACAATAGCGTATTCCTGTAATCCCAGCTACTCTAGAGGCTGAGGCAGGAGAATTGCTTGAACCAGGAGCTGGAGGTTGCAGTGAGCCAAGATCGCACCACTGCACTCCAGCCTGGTGACAGAGAAAGACTCTGTCTCAATAAATAAACAAATAAATAAAATAAAATAGAATATATAATAAAAATGCAAAGGCCCAAAGCTAGTTAAATAATTCTTAAAGAAAATAATGAAGCAAGAAAAAATTTCTTACCAGAGACCAAAACTTTTGTTCAACAAAACAATAGCTGCTGGGTTTAGTGGTTCATGTCTGTAATCCATGGGAGGCCAAGACAGGTGGATAACTTGAGCCCAGAAGTTCAAGACCAGCCTGAGCAACATGGTAAAACCGAATCTTTACAAAAAATACAAAAGGCTTGTGTCTGTAAATCCCAACTACTTGGGAGGCTGAGGTGTGAGGATCAATCACCTGAGCCTGGGAAGTTGAGGCTTCAGTAAGCCTCCTTTAAAAAAAAAAAAAAATACAATAGTTAAGAGAATATCATATTGATTCAGAAATAGGCAAATTCAGTGATGAAGCTTCAGAGCTCAAGCGATCCTCCTGCCTTGGCCTCCCAAAGTACAAGGATTACAGGTGTGAGCCACTGCACCTGGATGGATTTTTTATTTTATTTTTATTTTTCTGAGTTGAAGTCTCACTCTGTCACTTAGGCTGGAGTGCAGTGGTGCTATCACAGCTCACTGCAACTTCAAACTCCTAGGCTGAAGCAAATCTCTTACCTCAGCCTCCCAAGTAGCTGGCACTACAGGCACATGCCACCACACTTGGCTAATCTGTAAAATTTCTTGTAGAGATAGGGTCTTGCTATTTTTCCCAGACTGGTCTAGAACTCCTCACTTCAAGTGATCCTCCTACCTTGGCCTCCCAAATTGTTGGGATTATAGGTATGTAATCTCAACACCTGGCAAATCCACTGTGCTTGGCTGAATGTCTGAAATCACACCAGTGGCTTCGATGATGTTTCTGCCGCTGCATCGTAATATTTTCTCAAACAGTGAAAACATTTAGGGACACCCAAAGAATGCTGTAGTATTAGAAGGGTGGTGGAAGCTTCTGTTTATGATAAAAGTCATCGGTCAGAAAATCAGCTTGGATTAGCACTAAGTGTTTTACTGGGTAACACCCTGCGAGTTTTAGTAGCTTGAGGCAAGGACGAGGGGCAAGAAGTTCTTGTGGAAGCTGCTGGTCTGGGTGCTGCTGGCCTTGGACCTGGCAGTGGGGAAGGCTAGTCAAGAGACTGCACACGGGGTGGCCCCAGCAGCAGTACCCTGTAAGCCAGACTGACCAGCTGCTCCTCAGACCAGCTTGGGGAGCGGCAGTTGCTGTGGGCCAAGGGTGTGGTGGGAGCTCCCAGCACTGGAGACCCACGGACTCAACCCAGTTACCTCACATGGGGCCTTTCCTGAGCAAGGTCTCGAAAGCGCAGGCCACCCTGGCCGAGCAGCACCACCCTTTCCTAGGCTGCACTCGCCCTGTGGGCAGCCCTGACACACCACTTTCCCAAGGCTGTTGCTCACTCAGATTCTGTCCGTTTGCTGTGCTGAATGCAGCCAAAATGCCTTTTTACAATTTGTGATGCCTTACCGATTTGATCTTAATCCTGTATTTAAAGTTTTCTAACACTGCCTTATACTGTGTTTCTCTTAAATAAGATAAAAAAGGCATTAAGTATAAAAGACAAGGCTGATACCTTTGAACACATTAAAATCATGAACTCTGTTCAAAGACATCTCAAAGTAAAGAAGACAAGCCATAGTTGGGAGAAGATACTTATTTATACAATAAATAATTGAAAAAATATTGTATCAAGAATATATAAAGAACTCCTACAAACCTATTTGGAAATATTTTTAAGCCAAAAACAGTAGGTAAAAGGCGCAAACAGACAATTCACAAAAAACTCATGGCCAATAAACACATGAAAAAAATAAACAGTAATCAGGAAAATGCAAATTAAGACCATAATAAAATATCCTTTTATACCTGGCTGATTCCCAAATAAGAAGATATTTGATAATATCACATGTCGGTAAGGATGTGGATCAGCTGAAACTCTTTAAATATGGAGGGAGCATAAATTAAGTGAACCACTTTATACAACTAGATCTATTTGTAAAGTTGAACATTCATATAGCCGATGATCCAGCTATTCCACTTATATTAGTGCCAAGACATACACAGCACACTATTTATAGTTATATGCACCCACTCCCCCTCAAAAGATTGGAAACAACCCAAATGTCTGTTGAAAAAAAGAAATACATAAATTATGCTATAGTCACATGAAATATTAGTGCAAATATGAGAACTACAAGTTCTCACCAGTACAAGTTCACCACTGCAAATAAGAGAATCACAGGTACATGTAACAACATGGGTAAATTTTATGAATGTCATATTGAGCAGAAAAAAGTGAAATATACCACATATTTCCTTAATTGTAAAATAACACTAAACATAAATTTTATCATCTTTACCCCTTTTTTTTTTGGACGGAGTCTCGCTCTGTTGCCCAGGCTGGAGTGTAATGGCGCAATCTCGGCTCACTGCAACCTCTGTCTCCTGGGTTCAAAAGATTCTCCTGCCTCAACCTCCTGAGTAGCGGGGACTACAGGCATGTGCCACCATGCCCATCTAAGTTTTGTATTTTTAGTAGAGACTGGTTTCACCATGCTGGCCAGGCTGTCTCAAAATCCTGGCCTTGTGACCCACCCACCTTGGCCTCCCAAAGTGCTAGGATTACAGGCGTAAGCCACCACACCTGGCCTTAACTCTTTTTAAGTGTACAGTTTAGTGAAAACTGGCATCAAGTACATTCACATTGTTGTGCAATATAAATGCACAACCATTATCCACCATCTAGCTCTAGAACTCTTTCAACTTGCAAAACTAAAACTCTGTAGCCATTAAACAGTAACTCTCCCCCTCCCCTCAACCCTGGCAACTACAGTTCTACTTTCTTTTCTTTTTCTTTTTTGAGACAGGGTCTTGCCTGGAGCCCAAGCTGGGGTGCAGTGGCAGGATCATAGCTCACTGCAGGATCATACATAGCTCACTATAGCCTCCACCTCCCAGGCTCAAGAGATCCCCCCCATCAGCCTCCCAAACTACTTGGGAGTACATGAATGCATCACCACACCTGGTTATTTTTTAAATTTTTTGTACAGATGGGGTCTCCATGTTGTCAAGGCTCGTCTCACAACTCTTGTGCCCAAGCCATCCTCCCACGTTGGCCTCCCAAAGTGCTGGGATTCAGGTGTGAGCTACTGTGTCCAACCAATACAACTCTACTTTCTATCTCTACTAATTTGAATATTTTAGTTTCAAAGTGAGGAACTGGTTCACATTCCTTAACCTGTTCATTTTGTCATCATGCTTTATAACTTGCATACACACACATATACATTCTTCAGTATATATAAAATAATATATACCTTTTTTGTTTTTTTTTTTTTTTAGAC